>NW_025727548.1:1218212-2436425 GCF_021461385.2 Schistocerca piceifrons | reverse complement strand
GTAATATGATGATCTTTGTGCAAATTTGTGAGAGAATGGAAGAATGTATGTAACACAAGGACGGACCGTCGTGTTGCAAAGGCTCAGGTTGCTAAGTATCGAGGCAACGGTTTTCAGTAAAAGTAACTAGCTGCCAGAAAAACTGGAAAAAATAGGCTCTTTTCTGTAGTTTGTGAGAAGATACAAGCAGCGGGAAATAATCCGCCTGTATAGTTTTATATGATATTGGAAATTATTTATAACGCTGGGTCAAAATTTCACTGCTGTAATTTTTTTACATGGCTACTTTAGACGCAAGCGTTCTTTCGAATGAGAGCGATATTCTTATCTGACGAAGTGGCTTTACTGGTTTTAAAGTCAGAATTTCCAATTAGAGTGAAACGTCTTGCAGATACGCTTATTCAATCGTTCTAATGGAAAAACACTCAGAACAGTAGACAAAAGCGCGCGCAAGAAGGGGTTGTCTTCAGAGTGAATGAATCGAAGCCGGTCCAGAGAAGCAGCTTTTTATAAAAGCACTGTAATCAACTTCAAATTCAAAGCACGAAATTTTGGAAATTTCATAATCATGCAAATCGTAAAATTTTAATAATTGTCATTCATCCTAATTTCTCTAAACTAATTATGAGCTTAACACAAACATCTAAAAGGAATTATGAGTTTAGACGCATTTCCGGCTTTGATACTGACCCTTCCGTTTCTCACAGACTGTGAATGTACTAAGTGTCATTCTGCTACGATGTGTTATTCCTCACATTCGACCTAATGTTCGTAGGGCAGTTTATGGTGTTAATGGTACAAGTTTCTTTTGACCTACACGAACTGTTTACCTATGTCTCTACGTTCCTGAGAACATTAATGCTAATGTTTTGATTTATATTACATGTTACGCCTAGTTTGATATTAATCATCCATAGCGACCGGGGGTTGCTGTTACTGTTGTCGATTAGATTGTGGTGGACAACGGTATCGTCCTCACGATACCTTTGTAGTCAACCAGAAAATTGTGATGAAAGTAGAAGCAGCCTTAAAAATGGAAAGTGCATTGAGGAATACGCTGAAAATGTGAACGGGATGTCAGAATTTAAACTGTAATTGCCTCATGGAAATATTCTGTAGGATATTAAAAGATCCAACAAGTTTTACTACGTTTTCGTGGTCTTTCCTTACTGCCTAAAATAGTCGCTAATTCTATCTAGGATCAAGGGCAGTCACTTTAAAATACCCCAGGAAATTAAATTATAATCTGTGTGTTCATAATATACTGTGATTCTGGTTTTAATGCAATGAAAACATACTTCTCTGTATGAAATATGGCCCACAAGTGAACAAAACGCGATTTTACTGACATTACCTTATATGCTATAGCGACCATGAGCTTTCTCACAGCACAACGGAATAATGAAAAAGGTATTAATATTAGCTGAACCAAAATAAATTGAAACCATGAGCTTCCGATACATCTTATATACCTATTCCCCATCTATATGAATGGAACGCTCGCTGGGGTGTTCGTGCGAGGCAAATGCAATTGCACACTATATCCTAAAACTGCTAAGAAATTGAAGTGAGCTCGTGTGGTATTTAAATATCGACATCTTCGTCATTGTGAACATGTTGTGATTTGAACAAAGATCAGAGGAATGAAAAACAACTTCGTAAGAGAGGCAGGTTACATAAATACTGAATAAGCACTTATGTATTGTGAAGGAAATGAATACAAAGTCTTATGTCTTACATACAAGTGCCCTTCAACAGGCCACGTGACTTTCATGAAAGTCCTATATTTATCTTAATGTCCATAATATTTAATGGGTGGAAAAGTAATGAGATAAGCAATTTGTTGATCTGGATGACTAATCAAAAAATGGACACGGATTCCCACGTATTCCGACGAAGTTGCGATGCGGAAAAAAGAACTAACATTGCTCACACGAAATGCAATTCCAAAATATCTCTCATCAATAAGTCTGAAAAACCACATAATGTATAACTGTGCAAAGGCAGCGCAAGCCAGCAACCATCTCACCATAAGCCTGGACGAATTCGCTTGAGTGTGTCCACTTAAATATCACAAAACAAATCGCCTGCTCTAAACAGTTTGGCATGTCCGTACAGTAGCTAGCAGGAAGGCAGAGCTCATTTATTGCAATAGGAGGAAACGAATACTGTCCACAGGGTATTCGTGCCTTACTAACTGATTCCCCTTCCAAGCGGAATGATTGGGTGGCTAATCTCAGAGCTTAAGCGATATGCTGAAGATGTGTCTTTGTGGTCCGCAACCAAAGCTACTATAGCACGGAGAAGAGAGGCTATAGACTTTATAGGGATGCATTGTAGACACTGCATACCTTTAAATACATGTTCTTTCTTGTAAATTTAGCTACTTTATATTTAGTTATAGTGTTTGTTAAGTTGTAATGAGAAATTGGCGTATCAGTAAGTGGTGTTGCTTGAGCTATAGTTTCAGTTTAAACGCACATATGTATATTGACTCTCTAGTTCTGGAAGATTCAGCTGGATAGGGAATATTTTCTTCTGTGTAATATAAATCTGAAAGAGAGGAGTTGACAGTTGATGAGCGAATCGGTTTAAGACGGGACTCTGCAGTATTAAGATGACTGGCGTTAGAGAGCAGAGCAGTATCGTAAAAAATTCATTTAATTTGTTGAAGGAAGAGGAGTTTCAGTAGTGGTGAAAGGAGGAATAATTTGGAAGAAATCAGGGACAGTGTGATGAAAAGGAGAACGCAGCTTTTTATCCACAGGAGAGAGTCAAACTGGCTAGGAGTCGTGGCACCATTGTTGCCAGAAATTACTATACCCCAGACAGAAGATTCTCTTTTTCAGAAATCAACGCAGAAGAGGAATCGCAATTGTTGAAGACGTCCGAGGAAAGAAGTAGTTACAAGCAACGGTATTTTAGAAGAAGCGACCATATGTCAGTAAATAGCCTCCAGTAATGAAATCAGTTGGACGCAAATCCACTGTGAAGTATTAGGCCGAGAAACAGATCTATCTTCGTGTTATTTCGTTTGCAAAGTGACTGGAAATTTTACCGTTCTACATACTTGTAAGCGGAAGTCAGTCGATAGTGTTGACAGTGTGAGGACCAAGCTTAGATCAATTAATTTGAGAGAAGAGATAAAGCGTCAATTCGCTATGTAAACACACAGTCGTAGTTGTCAAATTATTCCCGCTAAACTTATCAACCCTATAAATTCCGTCTTGAACCTCGTGCAAATCATTTAATGCTTTATTTGCCACTTCTTTTACCATGAAACGAATACCTGGAGCAGCTGTGAAATTTTATTTGCATTGAATAGTTAATTTAGTTAATTAACGAGATAGCAATAGCCACTTTGCAGCAGCTGAGTAATCACCGAGAACGCCAGAGCGCTGGTTCCAGAGAAATTCCGTCATGAAGTACGCAATATCAAGTGATCCAGCAGTCAACTATGAACCACGACCTTTGTAGTCATGTCATACAAAAACAGATTACCCTACGGAATATTAGATTCAGCTGTACAACATTCAAAGATCAGTGCTAGCATCCTTTAAGACAATAGTCTGCTAATTACATTCCCAGAAACAAATTTCTTCAGGAAACAGAACTTTCCTATCTGATCATACCAAGCAACGTAGTTAACAGCATAGTTTATGTGTGGAATATCATCCTCGATAAATTATTTCTTAGCGCTGGTCGTTGTTAAATAGTTTGAAATGGAATGTAAAGTAAATTAAAGTGGATCGTAACTTTCGTCGAGGTATATGAGATCACAAACAGGACTTACTGCGAAATATAACAGAAGATTTTATTTTGCTGATAGTCACTTGAAATCGAGGCCCCCTACACGTTGACAAACTGCCTATTGGCTTCTGTCTCGGTTTCTTCGGCCGACGTTCATCTAATGATTTTACTGACGTTTCTCCAGCACGAGTGGCTGGCATTGTCAAAGCTTCACCCTCCATTGCCGGTGGTGAAGCTTTGAGAATGCCAGCCACTCGTGCTGGCGAAACGTCAGTAAAATCATTAGATGAACGTCGGCCGAAGAACCCGAGACAGAAGCCAGTAGGCAGTTTGTCAACAAGTGGCCACGAAAGCCTTAACAAGTTCCTACACATTGATAAGCAAAAACCTTATGACCACCTGCTTAATACTTTGCCTGTCCGTCTTTGGAACGAAATACATCACTGATTTTGCGTATCAGGCATCGGACAGTTTGTTGGTAGTTTTATGGGGTATGTGGCATTACATATCTACGCACAGGTGATGTAATTCGGGTGAATGACGGGTCGCTGATTTGCATACGCGGTGATGGAATCCGATAGCAACCTAGATGGGCACCGTAGGATTTACATCAACCTGAGTCGATTGCAATGCTTCTCAAACAGCTGTAGCACAGTTCAGGCTCCGAGATGAGGACAGTTATACTTCTGAAAGATGACATCGCCGTCGGTGAAGACATCAAGCATGAAGGGATGCAGCTGGTTCGCAGATGTCAGCGTGTCTTCGATCACCACAACACAACAGGTCTCATGCAAGGGCAGGAGAATGTCTCCCATATCATAATACTGCTCCCACCAGCCTGCGTCCGTATCGCGCTGCACGTTTCGAGCCGCCGTTCAACTCGATGACGGCGTTTGCGGAGACGACCGTCGACTTAGTGTAGTAAAAGTGTGATTCACCCGAAGAGCGGACACGTTCCTATTGATCGACGGTCGAATCCAGGTTCCGTGACCGCTGCAGTCGTAATTAATGATGTCGTTGGATCAACGTGTGAAGGGGTGGTCTGCTTGGGAGTTCCATGTTCAGCAACTTACGATGAACGGTGTGCTCGGAAACGCTTTGAGTGCACCGCCATTGTGCTTTTTTGGCAGAGGTGTTGTAGCTCAGCATCTATCCTACTCTACAGAGCAGACAAGCCTCCGAATCCCACGTTCTTGAAGAGTAGTGGACGTCCAATCATTTAGCGCCTAATGGTAGTTTCACTGTGCTTTCACGTCTTTCCGTAGATGCTCAAGACAGTAGCACTTGAACATTCGACCATCTTCACCGTTTTCGAGATACTCGTTCACAGTCTCTCTGTCCTTCGACAAAACCGCTTGTCTCAGTGGATTTCTGCATTGGCAGCCCAAATCTTCTCTTGGGTGATCCCGCGTCCGTGTCTGCTACGCTTACGTAATTTTGTCACCGCGGCATGTGCTGCAACGCCTCCAGGTGCCATCCAACCTCCCGTTGGGCAGTGGTCATAATGTTTTCGCTCTTAGTGTAAGTGCTATTAACCTTCAACATACTCTAGTACCATAGTAGTCAATACTGGTAGTAGGATATGCGTGCGGGGTCTGGGCCCACAGGCTCACGGGGGTGATGCCTGCGATGACTGTGAGAAGGGTGCAACGGAATATACTATTACGTTCTGTTGGGGCATATCGAACGGCTGCCGGGTGGGGGGGGGCTTACTGGTGTTAATGGTGCTATGTCCATTAGATATAAAGATAAGGGAGCAGGCAGCGTAGTACTGGGTTACCAAAGGGAAAATAGAAAGGGCTACAGAAATAATGGGGATTCAAGTAAGGTTAGAAGAAGAGGGGAGGAGTTATGACGAGAATTATGGGAAAATGAGGAAACGGGGCGAGGGGTATTCCAACTGCTGCCCAGTTTCAAAGAGAGATTAGAAATGAGTTATTTTGGGCCAATTAGGGATCTGTTGCACTTTCTCACAGGACATGGACCTTATCCATTATATCTATGTCGATTTGGCAAACGGGCAACACCAGCGTGTGACTGTGGCACTCAAGACGGTACACCTGAACACATCATCTGACTGCCCGTTATATGATGTTGTGGCGCATGAAGTGAGAATCTGACTACTGAACAACGACACATATGCCTTAATACGACGTGCTGTTACCTACAATGACTTAAACAGTTTGGCATACGAGATATGACACAAGATCACGAGGGAATTTATTAGAAACCAGAAACACAAGAATCGACAAATACTGAGGTGTATTTGCCCAATACCGCCGGGTGCGGAATTGGCCGGTCGGTCTTACGACCGGGATCCGCCGCGCTACAGGATTTAGGTTGGCAGGTGTATCAAATTTTCAGTAACAGAAATCTGCACTTCCAGTTAGGTAGTAGGTACTAGTAGTAGTAGGTAGAACTTAGAATACTAACAACACTAACAAGAGTAGGGACTTTAGCGGTTTTAAGTGGATAGCCAGCCCAGTGCCAGGGGCACGCTCACTGGGGTTAGCTCGGTGAGCAGGCCACAAAAGTAGGTTTGTAGATCATCTGGCACAACTGTAACGCTGCAGAGTAGTTTAGCATTAGATTAATAGATTAGATTAACTTTGCCCATAGATTCTTGTCAGTTAGTTAAGTATAAACTGATTTTGTTTTTGTATTATATAAAAACCCACTAATTACTTAAGGTGGTGGGTTATTTTGTATCATTGTTATCGTATTGTATTAATAAAGAATTCTTAAAAAAATACTCTAGTGCCAATCAGCATTAAAACTAATTTAATTCCAATTAGGATTTAAACAGCCATTTGTTACTAAGCCATACAGTAATTAACTTGTTATTAAGATCGCACTGACTTTCGTTACACTATGTGTTAACATGCATCTGCAAAGCATCTCCGTTTACTTTCTCAATGTATAACAGCTACATAAAGCATAACTTATGTACTTGTCTCTATATTTACTAACAACAACCAACATTTAGCTACACCGTAGTATTTTGGAATTCACATCTATTTATGTATTTAATTGTAACCTACTAACTGTGTTCTAGGAGCAGCTGTGGTATAGACTACGTGCGTGCAGTATTGGTTGTTCCAGTCAGCTATAAAGAGAAAAGTGAGTCGACGGGTAATTTCATAGATACAGTCGTTCAAATTAAAATGTTGTGCTTTATATCAAATCTGACAGGCGGACGTGACCATTTTAATTAAATTTTGATCAGCAAGTGCACAGAGACATTAATTATTTGTGACAGTACACTGAAATCTGTCACCGCATTGTACACATCGTGGGGGGAGAAATTGATTTCATTCATTTATGTTAATTGTAATCGGTGCTGTCGTAAAGTACAACGATCTGCAAGCTCCACAAACTTTTGTAAAACTATCTTAACCAGGAATAGTCGTGACAGACACAGATCGCAACAGGAAGGGCACAAGGGGAGAGACGTTAGTACTGTTTTAGTGTAAATAGATGACAGCTTTTAACTCGTAGAATTACAAAGAGTTATCTCTCACCTAGCGAAAATGACAGCGTTCACAAACACGCTCAGAATAAGCGACGTGTCTTACGACGTGTGGCGCCCGTCAACAAACCGCGAGCGTCAACCAAGCCGGCGGGTTGAGAGTTCGAAGGCACGGTAAGCGACAAACACGGAATAAGAGAGCGTGCAGCGTCAAGTATTCACACACGAATGCAAGCAAGCGCAGTCCGAAGCAAACAAGCATCCACGCGAGAGCTAGCAGAATACTAGATTTGGAATCCGTGAGCTCGAATCAGGAAAGATGAGACTCCAAAGGCACTGCCCAATGTACGCAACACTTACGCCAAGTACGGTGAGCATCCCTGTTGCTCGCGACCGCGAACAATTCCTCGTCCGACGTACAGTAGACTGGCGGGGATACCCAACGAAATTCTCTCTAAGGCAAAAAAAAAAAAAAAAAAAAAAAAAAAAAAAAAAAAAAAAAAAAAAAAAAAAAAAAAAAAAAAAAAATAGCGACACACCACGCTTAATGGGACGGAAATGGTTAAACGTGATGTACACGTACAGACCAACAAGTTATCACAGTTCCAGAAAAACTGGATGATCCTGAGGGATATAGTGACAAATTCTGTCCAATTGGCGCTTATAAAGTCAAAATTCAAAAAATGGTTCAAATGGCTCTGAGCACTATGCGACTTAACTTCTGAGGGCATCAGTCCCCTAGAACTGAGAACTGCTTAAACCTAACTAACCTAAGGACATCACACACATCCATGCACGAGGCAGGATTCGAACCTGCGACCGTAGCGATCGCGCGGTTCCAGACTGTAGCGCCTAGAACCGCACGGCCACCCCGGCCGGCGAAGTCAAAATTCCAAGATAAGTGGAGAGTCCTGCCTATAATGCTCCAAACGTTCCTAAATCGGGAGAGATCTATCGATCGTCATAGCCAAGATAGGCAAGATAGGGTTTGCTAACCACAGAGACAAGCAGTAGAAAATGTCGCCGTGTGCGGGCGGGAATTATCTTGCTGAAATGTAAGCCCATTAGGACCCACTATGAGGGGCTACAAACCGTGTCAACGTGTCATAGGATATCGTCGACGTACTGCTGTGCTGTAAGGGTGCCTCAGATGACAACCGATGGGATCAACCTGTGAAAAGAAATGGCACCCCACATCATTCCTCCTGGATGCTGCGTCGCATGGCGGGCAACAATCAGGTTCGTATCCTACTGCTTTCCTGGGCGTCTCCAGGCATGTCGTCGGCCTGGAATCTCATTGACTTTAATAGAATTGTCTTCAGTGATGAGTCCCGATTCGAATTATCCCCGATGATCAGGGAAGACGTGTCGAGACATGCCTCAGACAGTAGTGGGATATCAGCCTGGAAAGATAGTATGGGTTTCATTTCGTAGCAGCACCGCTTTGGTTGTCATCCGCAGCGCTCTTGCAGCACTGCGGCACGTCGACGACATTCTGCACCCCCTTTTTGTTTTACTTCATGGCAAGCCATCCTAGGCTTACATTGCAGCAAGATAACGTCCGTCTTCGTATGGCGAGAGTTTCAGCTGCATTTCTTCGTACTTACCGAACCATACCTTGCCCATAAAGGTCACCGGATCTCTTGTAAATAGAGAACATTTGGAGCATTACGGGCACAGGCCTGCAACCTGCTCGGGATTTTGATGATATAACGCACAAATTCGACAGACTTTGGCACTTTGTCCTTCAGGAGGACATCAGCAATTCTTTTCAATGTCTAGCTGAATAACTGTTTACACAAATTCCAGAGGTGAATCAACGTGTTATTGACCTGCTCAATTTGCAGAACTCTTTCCGTTGTATAAATCATCCAAATTTTCTGAAACTAAAAATTCGTTTGCCTGAACATCTCCACGATATCTAACGATTTCCGTGCGATTCGGATAATTTCATTGCGAAGCGTCGCTTGCTTGTACAATGAGTTAACGCGGGGCACATCTAATGTGACATGCCGGATCCACTGCACACTGGCGACTTTCAATTTGCCTCTGTTTTTTTTTTTTTCATTGTCGTAATGTAAAACGACTTTTTTCACAATATGAAGTAATATACAAAGTAGCATCACATTATTTTTAGAAACATGGTTGCTTCCGTAGAAGTTTGACAGTTTCACTAGATTGCCTTGGAACGTGCCCAACATAATGGCCCTTCCTTCTCTTAACGATATAGTGCAAAAGGCGTCCTATAGGTTCAGTACCGTTTTCTATTAATTGATTTTAAACATATTTAGTTAATCAAAGCAGATGACGAAAATGTTTACGTCAACCGCACCTCATCGCCACCTGTGTTTTTAGGACTGCGTAGCTGTCTATTCCCAAGACAAAACATTATCAGGAAAGCTTTAGGTCGGCCTACATTTCTCTTCGGTGTCCGATCTGACATCAATTCTATTTCCATTATAAACTCTCAAACGTACTGAAACGTCTAGAATGTCACACGCAGACTCGTAAGCACTAACAGTCCATACCTGACTCTGAGGAGAGATTTGAGGTTTCAGTGCTACAATGACCAACTATAAATACATCTACACTCTCTCCTAAGATTTTTCTATACTTCGTTTCGCACACCGTGCACATTTCCTGGCTTGCTGCATGGTAATCGCCTTTTTGACATTCTTCTCTTATAATTCTTCGATTGTCTCTGTTGCATCTATTCGATCTTTCATTCGTTCAACTTTTAACTCCTTTCGAATATCTTCATTTCCGTAATTTTATCTAATATTGTGCATTTGTTAGCAGCTCTTAGGAATCTCGTTTCAGATGCTTGAACCTCATATTTCTGAGAAGGGTCTAGCTCTCACTGCCGTACAGGAACTGCATAGTTTCTTTCCTCGTCTTATTTTTTTGATAGTTCTGTATATTTGGAACTATACAATTTTTTATACTAATCTTGGTATTACAGGTAACTTATTTGATTACCAAGATAATTAAAACTTTTTCCTTGTTTTCTTTCCCTGTCACAAAGTACAATTTTGGATTTTTTATATTCACTTCCTCTAAATGCCATTGCTTTTGTCCCATCAGTAGAGTATTCGAAGTATTGCACTAATTGTTTCTCCCATACATATTCTGATGGAATATTATCTATCCCTTCTGCCTTATTTGTTCTTAAGTCCTCCAAAGCTCCCTTAAATTCTGATTCTAACACTTGATCCCGTATCTCTTCTAAATCGGCTCTTGTTTCTTCTTCTATCACGTCAGACAAATCTTCCCTTCTTAGAGGCCTTCAATGTACTCTATCCACCTATCCGCTCTCTCCTCTGCATTTAACAGTGGAACACCCGCTGCAGTCTTAATGTTACTACCCTTGTTTTTAATTTCACCGAGGGTTGTTTTGACTTCCCTGTACGCTGAGTGAGTCCTTCCGACAATCATTGCTTTTTCGATTTCTTCACATTTTTCAAGATACCATTTAATCTTTCTTCCCTGCACTTCCAGTTTATTTCATTCCTCAGCGACTTGTATTTCTGTATTTCTGAATTTCCCTAAAAATTATTGTACTTTCTTCTTTCATCGATCAACTGAAGTATTTATTCTGTTACCCATGTTCTTCGCCGTTACCTTCTTTGTACCTACGCTTTTCTTTCCCTTTTTAGAAATGTCAATTCCTCTTCAACCGTAGTGCCTACTTAGTTACTCGTTATTGCTGTATCCGTAGCCTTTGAGAACTTCAAGCGTATCTCAAAATTCCTTAGTACTTCCGTATAGCACTTCTTTGCGTGTTGATTCTTCCTGGCGAATCTCTTAAACTTCAGCGTACTCTTAATAACTACTGCATTGTGATACCTGAGTCTGTATCTACTCCTGGGTACGCCTTACAACCCATTATCTGGTTTTGGAATCTCAATCCGACCATGATGTAATCTAACTTAAATCTTCCCGTATCACCTGGTCTTTTACAAGTATGCCTCCTCCTCTAGAATTCCTGAACAGAGTATTCGCTATTACTAGCTGGTATTTATAACGGAACTCAATTAGTATTTCTCCTCTTTCATTGTCCGAAGCCCATATTCTGCTGTAACCTTTTCTTCTACTCCTTCCCTTAGAACTGCATTCCAGTCCCACATAACTGTTAGATTTTCATCTCCATTTACATACTAAATTACTCGTTCTATATTCTCATAGACTTCCTCTCTCTCTTCATCTTCAGCTCGGGACGTCGACATGTATACCTGAACTATCGTCGTCAACGTTGGTCTCCTGTCGATTCTGATAAGATTAACCCTATCACTGAAACGTTCACAATTATACAATCTCTGTCTTTCCTTCCTATTCATAACGAATCCTACTCCCGTTATATCATTGCTGCTGTTGACATTACCCTGTACTCATCTGACCAAAAATCCCTGTATTCTTTCCATTTCATCTGACTTTCTCCTCTTATATCTACATTAAGCCTTTGCATTTCTCTTTTCAGATTTTCTAGCTTACCGCGTTCAAGGTTTTGTCTTTCCCCGTCCCGTCCCGTCCCGTGGAAAGTTATCCTTCCGTTGGTTATTGAATTTTTTTCTCATGGTCACCTCCCCTTTGGCAGTCCCCTCCCGGAGATCCGAGCGGAGGTCTATTCCGGAATCTTTTGTCGATGGAGAGATCATCATAACACGTTTTCAGTTACAGGCCACATATACTGTGGATACACGTTATGTGTCTTTAATGCAGCGGCTTCCATTGCCTTCTGCATCATCAAGTCGTTGATCAGTGCTGGTTCTTCCGCCATTAGGGGCAGTTTCCACATCAAGGACAAGAGAGTGCCCTGAACTTCTGTCGCTCCTCCGCCCTCTTTGACAAGGGTGTTGGCAGAATGAGGGTGACCTTACGACATAAGTCTTCAGCCGCCAGTGCTTGAACGGATATACGGTGTAAAAAATTAGTTCCAACTTTTGCCACGAGGTGCAAATCTTGCACTATACAGCATCTCGTCGACGTCTCCAGTGCGCATACTGAACAAAGAATGTAGACGACGGTTAATAATAACATGAACAATATTCTCACTTGACCTTTTATATCTACATCCAGTTCCTAATCCGTTACACATGGAAACATTTCTATATGTCTTTGTTGCATTCACAGCACCAGATTTGCCCCTGGTGGCCAATACTGGAACTAATACTTGCCAGCGCAAATCGATTCCGCTTTAACGCATTAGAATATCTACTACGTTTCGCTGCCATGCAATAATTTCTGTCCACACTGGACCTCTGTGAGCAGCTTCACAGTAATTATAACCACCCGGTGTTTAGCGAGTGCGAAGCATTGCTGCGTTCGCTAGTATGGTATTATAACAGTGGCTGTAAGGAAATCCTAACCAGCTGTAGGCAAGTGTCATGCCTTGTCAATGACAATCGCTCTGAAACCCGACCGGTGTTGCTGCTTTAAGGGAATGCCTTCCGTATCCACCAGTTTACACTGCGAAATGAATGGTACGCAGTTTCGAGGTGAGTACCTCCCAAATGCAGTATGGATTCTCATACAGTACCGTTATGTATGGACATACAGTATAAATATTCATGCTGATTTCACAGCGGCACACCAAGCTGCACGTCTTCGATGGGATGAACCATACAGATATTGGACAGTAGCTGACTGCAGTCACTATGTGCTCTGCCGAGTCAGGATTTCGCCTCATTTCAAACGATACAAGGCGTCGGGGTCACCGACGACCCAGTGAGGAGTTTCATCCTCAATATGTAGAGGATGTACACCCATAAGCCAAAACATTATGACCTCCTGTTTAATAGCGTGTTGTTCCACTTCTGAAACATAGGACGGCCGAGATTCTGCCTGTGATGGATTCTACAAGTCCTTGATTGAATTCCAGAAGTATGTGTGGGGCACTAGATGTCTAGGCACAGGTCAAGCAAATCACACAAATTACAGGATGGTGGTTTATGGGTATGCAACTGGGACCATTATGTGTTCCAATGGATCCAGAACAGGCACATTTGCTGGCCAAGACACCAGTGTGAGTTCACTAAAATGCGATTCATTCGACAGCCGACACGTTTCTATTGATCCAGTGAAAACTCTGTGATCCTGTGCCCACTGCAGTCATAACTGAAGATGCCGTTGGATCAGCACAGGAACACGTAGGGGTCGTGTGATCTGGTTTTCCGTGTTCAACAACAGGCTTTGAACGTTGTGCTCCAAAACTCTTACGCCTGCAACAGCATTGTACTCTCTCGTCACATCTGCCACAGATCGCTGCCTATCCTGGATTACACGGCGGTCATCCTTCGACCTCTAAGTTTTGTTGTGAGATGTGGTCTTTCAGTACCATATGACCTGCTCGTTATTTCACCTCCTTCAACTACACTCCTGGAAATTGAAATAAGAACACCGTGAATTCATTGTCCCAGGAAGGGGAAACTTTATTGACACATTCCTGGGGTCAGATACATCACATGATCACACTGACAGAACCACAGGCACATAGACACAGGCAACAGAGCATGCACAATGTCGGCACTAGTACAGTGTATATCCACCTTTCGCAGCAATGCAGGCTACTATTCTCCCATGGAGACGATCGTAGAGATGCTGGATGTAGTCCTGTGGAACGGCTTGCCATGCCATTTCCACCTGGCGCCTCAGTTGGTCCAGCGTTCGTGCTGGACGTGCAGACCGCGTGAGACGACGCTTCATCCAGTCCCAAACATGCTCAATGGGGGACAGATCCGGAGATCTTGCTGGCCAGGGTAGTTGACTTACACCTTCTAGAGCACGTTGGGTGGCACGGGATACATGCGGACGTGCATTGTCCTGTTGGAACAGCAAGTTCCCTTGCCGGTCTAGGAATGGTAGAACGATGGGTTCGACGACGGTTTGGATGTACCGTGCACTATTCAGTGTCCCCTCGACGATCACCAGTGGTGTACGGCCAGTGTAGGAGATCGCTCCCCACACCATGATGCCGGGTGTTGGCCCTGTGTGCCTCGGTCGTATGCAGTCCTGATTGTGGCGCTCACCTTCACGGCGCCAAACACGCATACGACCATCATTGGCACCAAGGCAGAAGCGACTCTCATCGCTGAAGACGACACGTCTCCATTCGTCCCTCCATTCACGCCTGTCGCGACACCACTGGAGGCGGGCTGCACGATGCTGGGGCGTGAGCGGAAGACGGCCTAACGGTGTGCGGGACCGTAGCCCAGCTTCATGGAGACGGTTGCGAATGGTCCTCGCCGATACCCCAGGAGCAACAGTGTCCCTAATTTGCTGGGAAGTGGCGGTGCGGTCCCCTACGGCACTGCGTAGGATCCTACGGTCTTGGCGTGCATCCGTGCGTCGCTGCGGTCCGGTCCCAGGTCGACGGGCACGTGCACCTTCCGCCGACCACTGGCGACAACATCGATGTACTGTGGAGACCTCACGCCCCACGTGTTGAGCAATTCGGCGGTACGTCCACCCGGCCTCCCGCATGCCCACTATACGCCTTCGCTCAAAGTCCGTCAACTGCACATACGGTTCACGTCCACGCTGTCGCGGCATGCTACCAGTGTTAAAGACTGCGATGGAGCTCCGTATGCCACGGCAAACTGGCTGACACTGACGGCGGCGGTGCACAAATGCCGCGCAGCTAGCGCCATTCGACGGCCAACACCGTGGTTCCTGGTGTGTCCGCTGTGCCGTGTGCTTGTACAGCCCTCTCGCAGTGTCCGGAGCAAGTATGGTGGGTCTGACACACCGGTGTCAATGTGTTCTTTTTTCCATATCCAGGAGTGTACTTTCCATAGGTGCTCACAACAGTAGTACGGCAACAGGCCACCAGCTTCCCCGTTTCAGAGATATCGTTTCCAGCCACAGGGCTATAACCGTATGTCGTTTGTCAAAAACCGCTTATATCAGTGGATTTCCGCATTTTCGGCCCATATCTTCGCTATAATGACTGCCCGTTCGTCTCTCTTGCACTTACACTCGTTCCTTACTACGTCACGTGCCAGGAAAACCACCAGGGGGCTTTCAACCTCGCGGTGGGCAATGGTCACAATGTTTTGGCTCATCAGTTTAGTTGAGGCCGGAGGTGGTTCTGTGATGTTTTGGGTGTGCTTTTCAAACTTTGACTTCAATCAGGTTTCCATGAACACGAATCATGCTGATTATTTCTACATCTTCGTGAGCAAATGTGGCGCTTTTCTCTGCAACCTCATAATGAGTGTGCTGTCTGCACTTGACATTCTATACGACAACAATCTTGTTCACTGGGACGAACGCATACGATCCTGATTTGGTGAACAAGCAGGCAACACATCGCACTTGGACTGGCCAGATCACCCAATCGTAATCTCATAGGAAATGTCTGCGACTATTTAGAACACTGGAGGGAACGTACCAATCAATATCCAAGCAATTTGGTAGCTTCAGAAACTCGAACAATTAAGTGAGACCTACTCTAGCGGAGCTAGTACAAGGGATATGCGAGAAACTACGACTCTACTTAAAATCTGACAACGTCCTGAAACTCAGAAGGAAATAGCATTAAATCTTACCATTGCATAAATCGCTATTGTATTTGAACGAATTTGCAGTGTGAGTTCTCATACAGCACTGTTATGTATGCATATACAGTATAAATATTTATGCTGCTCTTTAATTAAAGTTAACGAACAAACGCGAGAATGTAGTCCTACAAAAATTGAATTGAACAATATGTACAATATTTTATTTGGTTATGGGAGAACAATGATTTGTCAAGTGGGCTGCGAAATAGCATTTCAGTCCCTATTTATGTATTACAATAATGGGCAAACACGTTACCAGACTTTAATCAGTTTCAGAACAAGTTTCGAGCATTCAGATGAAACAAGGAAGGAACTTGTGTAAGTATTAAATGCCAAATAAATTAAATATATAATGGTAGATTGACTACCAACGCTGTCGAGAGAATAGAACAAGACAACTCTTGCAGAGAATACCATCATACGTCACTAGATTGCAGGACGAACGAAATCTGAGAAATGGACAGACTCATGGTTGCTGTCTCCTATTTATTATCTGCCTCTTTTACGTATGTCCTGCACACTAAAAAACATTGTAGTTAGTCTTTCATAGTTACGCGTGTTGTTAAAATCCACAGTGCATGAAAAACATTAAGACAGGCTGTGGACAATGGTAACCAGATCGCAGACAAATCGAAAGATCCACCAGAACTCGATATTTCCAGAACTATCATATAAACTGTTCCAACAGTTCGCATCATGCTCAAACACAGCCCTACTTATCAAGAGTAACTTTCGCTGGCTATAAGGGCAGTTTCCTGCCTTTAACACGAAACCTGATTGTTGTTATTGGACTAGAGCGAGGGTTCCCAAACTTTTCCTCTGACGGAACCCCTTGAGGATCCTGGTAATATGATGGAGCGCCTTGTTTATTTTGAAAGTCAATAAGACATAATACGAGGGCGGTTCAGAAAGTAACCTCCGATTGGTCACAGTGCGGGTTGTGGGGGGAGTAGCGACGCCATCTCTGCGTTCACGCACTCAACAAGTCAGTCGGCATCAAGCCGTGGTCGAGTGAACGTCGTACCTGAGCTAGTTTAGTTTTTGTGGCAGTTTGAAATGTGTGCTGCAATAGAAAACCCCGCCAAATGTGAAGTGCGTGCTGTCATAAGGTTTTTTACAGCCAAAGGATATTATGCAGCAGCTATTCATCGTGAGCTTTGAGCCGTGTACGGACCAAGAGTTATGAGTGAAGGAGTTGTCCGTGAATGGGTACGTTTATTTAAAAGTGGACGAGAAAACGTTCATGATGAAGAGAGGAGTGGTAGACCATCATTGGTGACTGACGAACTCGTTCAGACAGTTGATGCAAAAGTTCGTGAAAATCGACGTTTCTCAATGTCGGAGTTGTCTACTGGTTTGCCACAGATTTCTAAGACTCTCTTGTACGAGATAGTGACAGCAAGATTGGGTTACCGTAAGTTCTGTGCACGATGGGTGCTCAAAATTCTTACCGACCACCACAAAACTCAAAGAATGGCCTCTGCATTAGACTTTCTGTCACGTTATGAGGACGAAGGAGAACCATTGTTAAACAGAATCGTGACCGGTGACGTAACCTGGATTAAGTACGTGAACCCTGAGACAAAAGAACAGTCAAAGATGTGGGCACATTCAAATTCGCCTACCAAACCAAGAAAAGCCTCGCAAGATTTTTCTGCCAGAAAACTGATGGCAACGGTGTTTTGGGATGCCAAAGGGGTGTTGTTGGTTGAATTCATGGAACGTGGTACGACCATTAATCAAGACGTGTACTGTGAAACAATAAAAAAGTTACGACGGGCTATACAGAACAAACGCCGTGGTATGCTGACTTCCGGTATCGTTTTTTTGCACGATAACGCCCGTCCTCACTCTGCTCGCAGAACAACGGCCCTTCTTGAGTCCTTCAAGCGAGACGTTATCAACCATCCACCTTACAGCCCAGACCTGGCGCCAAGTGATTATCACCTCTTCATGCATTTGAAGAAATGGCTCGGGTCACAGCGGTTTGATGACGACGAAGAGCTCAAAGATGCGGTCACAGGCTGGCTCCAGGCACAAGCGGGTGATTTTTATGCAGAAGGAATTTCAAAGCTTGTGGAGACATACGATAAGTGCCTCAATCGCTATGGAGACTATGTAGAAAAATAGTGCAAAGATGTAGTTGTAAGATGTATATATTAAAATATTTTTATTTAACTTCGTGTATTTTTTTAAATCAACCGGAGGTTACTTTCTGAACGGCCCTCGTAGAATTAAAAAAAAAGATTTAAACTTATTTTATTCAGTGATTACTTCAGTTTTAAATCATAACTAATAATACAGAAATCATAATAAATTTTTAAAAAAATAAGAAAATTCGAAGAACACCTGTGGGAAACCAGTGTCCACGGAACATAGTTTTAGAAACCGTGTACTAGAGTAAAAGTCCTACACATAGAAGAGATCTCTGTCGGCAGTAAACTATCTACGCTTAAGACGGTTTGAAAGACTAGTCTGCAAGTTGTGCAGTCTATCACTACGTTTGCGATGATTCAATTTGTTGCATTTTCTTGACGGAAGTCGCAAGACTAGTAAGCTCTTGGCTAGAACAATTACATCGGCTCCATTGTCGGAATGAAAATGTGTCTGTCTGTTCCGGGAAGCTGACATAGAAACCAAATAAACATAATCTGCTAGAAAAATCTTCCGCTGATATGAAATCTGCTCCCAGCGGTAGTTAGGGTGATGATTCGGCTGCCTAGTAAATCAGCTAATGTACCAATGCCCAGACAAGTCCTGAACTTTCATTGTAAGGCTCATGTCTTTGAAATTATGCAGTGCATGTTGAAATGCCGTTGCTCAAACATTACGATCTGCAGGTATCCCTATCCAATATATAACATTGTACTTCTCGTGCAATTGTTGGATAGATGACGATCTGAGAAGGAGAATCCATTGTATAGATCCTGGTCTGGGAAGGCGAATCCTCAAACATCAGCAGAAGTCTCAACTCACCTTCGGGTGGTCCTTCAGATTTCATTGGTATTTGTCTACATCTATTGTATAATTAAATTTTGAGACGTAACTAGTGACGTTGTATTTATAAGAGTTATGTAGCTAAATGGTAATGTAGAATGCTAGTGTAGTGTAATACGCAGTGCTCTGTATTGATAAGTAGTTGGTCAGATGTGATTCGATTCCGTAAGCCGAAATGATGACCCTTGGTCTGGCATACTGCCAGTCTGTCAGTCATATTTATGCGGTTTTCAGTATTTGTTTAGGTTAACGCGGGGCTATTTTCTCTATTTCAGAAAAACGCAATGCAGCTATTATGTTAATATACAGAGAACAGTGTTTGCACAATTCAGTTACAGATGTCTTCATGACTTTCATCCGATAGTGTTATTGCCACTGTGGTGACAGTAATGGCTGCGATTGCAGGCTTTCTCTGCGTATTTTAGCTATGAAATCTTCACGGGTTATCAGCCGAGTGGCGTCGTCTTCTAGTCGTAACGTTTCAGTGGATTGCGTGGATACACAATTCATTGAAACGTTGAGACTAGAAGACGATACCACTCGGCTGATTACCCGTGAAGATTTCATAGCCGATAGTAATGGCTTTTAGCCACAAATATAAAACGAAAAAACGTAACTGTCAAACAATGAATGGGTTTTCACCCGTCAAAAGTAAACCCAGATAATACCGGGAAAGCCGACTGGGGTGGCCGAGCGGTTCTAGGCGCTACAGTTTGGAAACGCGCGACCGCTACGGTCGCAGGTATGAATCCTGCCTCGGGCACGGCTGTGTGCGATGTCATTAGGTTAGTCAGGTTTAAGTAGTTCTAATTTCTACGGGACTGATGACCTCAGAAGTTAAGTCCCATAGTGCTCAGAGCCATTTGAACCAAAACGGGGAAAAATACTGGAGAAAACATCTGGGTAGTTGGTAGTGTAATGGGAAACGTCCACTGACGATGAGCTGAAATCTGATACGCGGTGTAGAACATTACATATAACAACACAGTGCGCATATCATAAAATTGGGCATTTTTTATGACTTACAGACATTGCAGTTTTCGTTGTACTGTGTGGGCTCTCTTCTGCCTATCATGGTAGAAGCATAAAAATAAGTGTGCGCTAATCTACAATTAAACAATGTAAATGAAGTAGGAGACAAAGTTAAATACAACTACACAGTATGATACTCGATTTTGTACGAGGGTTGTCCAGAAAGTACGTTCCGATCGGTCGCGAAATGGAAACCACTGGGAAAATCCGATAAAACTTTGCACAGATGTGTTGGGCAGTGTCTCTAATATGCCCGTCGATCGTGTCGAGTCGCACTTTTCAGTTTTGAGTGAACGGTGAACACGTAAAGACGCATAGGAAATAGCATCTCCGCCATGTATGAGGGCCTGGTTAGAGATTTCGCCTGTGTCATGCAACCCACATAACACACCTGTCGAGCAGTTCCTTCTTCATGCCAATTCTCTGCCGCACACTGCAGGGGCAACGAAGACGCTACTGCAGCGTTTCCGATGAGAAGTATTTGATCACCCACAATACAGTCCGTAATTGGCTCCCCCTGAATCCCATCTCTGCTCACGAGAACAGCTGGCTGTGAAGACAAAATTTTTCCACAGGCAACGAGTTGCAGACCAGTGGAGATAACTGGCCGAAAGCACAGGCGGCTGCTTTCTATGACGAGGATACTGGAAAGTTGATACAAAACTAAGAGAAAACTCGAATTTTGAGCGGCGACTGTGTAGAGAAGTAGGTGGAAGGTGTACCTAACTGTTGCAAATAAAACATTTCTGGTGTTCACTGTGGTTTCCATTTCGCGACCTATCGGAACTTCCTTTCTGGACAACCCTCGTATTATTCGCAATGTCCTAGCAAAAGGCGACAGATTCAAATGCATTAAGGGAGATTTGACTTTCCACTAAAACTAAGTATTCCTCTGGATCTCGACCTTTAAAAAGCCAGTCAACTCTTTCAGAAATTGTTGCAATGAGTGAGATCAAATTCCAAATCCGTTTAACAGATGAGAGGTTCGTGGTTACACGTTCTAGAGTTTTCTGAATATAGGAAGGCAAGGCCTTGCTCGATGCTTCTCCTTCCTTTTACTGCAATAATAAAATGTTTAGCAAAGATTTGCTCTATTTCTATCTACATGTCTAAAATCAGACATTTATCGCTGAGGAGAGCTAGCCTACAGAGCTCTGTCTGGTGATTACGTAGTAGTTTGAACCAGTTGCTCACCACATCCACTGCAGAGCTTTGTTGTTACTGTATTTCTGCATTGGTCTTTGCGCTTTAGAATTTGATCATCACCAAGAAATGATTGATGTGTTGGCTGAAGAGCCAACACCGTGTTACTAGAGGAGGCCGAAATGCACGCGTTTTAGCTCACGCAGGCTGGCGTGAGATGGGAAGAATTATACTGACGTGAGGTCTGGAACATGACAAGGAATTAGAATTCAGAAAGCGGACATAATTAGTTTGATATTTAACTTTAATCCATTAATGAGGAACATCGCTCTTGACGGTTCATGAGTCACAATATTATCTGTTCAGAAGACATAGTAACTGAATATGGCGCCTTGCTAGGTCGTAGCAAATGACGTAGCTGAAGGCTATGCTAAACTATTGTCTCGGCAAATGAGAGCGTAGGTAGACAGTGAACCATCGCTAGCAAAGTCGGCTGTACAACTGGGGCGACTGCTAAGGAGTCCCTCTAGACTAGACCTGCCGTGTGGCGGCGCTCGGTCTGCAATCACTGATAGTGGCGACATGAGGGTCCGACGTATACTAACGGACCGCGGCCGATTTAAAGGCTACCATCTAGCAAGTGTGGTGTCTGGCGGTGACACCACAATGATCTTAGTGAAAAGTATGACATAGTAACGGCCATGTATTTACTTTCAGAATATTTCCAAATGAATGAAGTTCACCATGAATATGACAGTACTCAACCTTTATCCACACGATTCGCTGATGCGAGTTTTGTTGTGGTCTTCAGTTCGAAGATTGGTTTGATGTTACTCTCCACGGCTAGTTTGTTCTGTTCACGACTTTTCCTTTTTGTAGGATTGCTGCAACCTACAGCCATTTGAAACAGCGTACTTGCAGTCAAGCCTTCATCAGCTTCTACAATTTTTGACTTCGCACATTTCCCTCTATTATCAAACTGATGGTTTCTGGATGTCTCAAATAAGTCTTACCAATTTGTCCTTTCTTTTAGTAGTATCGTACTATAAATTTCTTTTTTCCTCTAATTCGCTCCAGTAACTCTTCACTTATTATCCGATATATAAATCTTATCTTCAGCACTGAATTGTAAAACCGTATTCAAAACGACTATTTTCTTCTGATATGAATTTTTTATCCTCCACATTTCATTTACGTTTAAGGCTGCACCCAATGAAAATGTCAAATTCAGTATTAACTAATTTCAGTTTTTCTAAACGCTTTTCATGCTGTTGTTAATCTGCATTTTATATCTCGTATACTCCCGTCATATTCAGTTATTTTGCTGCCCGATAGCAACATTCATTAACTACTTTTAGTGTGTTTACACCTACATGATTACTCTGCAGTTCACAAGTAAGAGCCTGGAAGGGGTTCATCGAACCACCTTAAAACTATTTCTTTTTCGTTTCACTTTTGAACAGCACGCAGTAATAACAAACACTCACATCTTTCCGTGCGAACACTGATCTCTCTTATTTTATTGTGCTTATCATTTTCCGCTATATAGGGGGGCGCTATTAAAATGTTTTTACACTCTGAGGAGAAAGTAGGTGGTTAAAAAATACGTATTTGTTTTAATGATTGCCAGCCCAATACGTGTTTCATATCCTTGGCACTCGCTCCCCTGTTTCGCGATAATATAAAACAACTGGCCTTACTTGACAAGCGCAATGTAAGCAATTTCTTTAGTAGATCTGTTATATTTTCTATGTGTTCTGTATAAATCACAGTCTTTGACTTGCTTTCTCCACAACATTCTCTGTGTGTTCTTTCCAATTTAAGTTATTTGTAAGTAAAATGCCAAAGTATTAAGTTTAATTTACAGCCTTTAGGTTTGTGTGATTTATCGTGTAACCGAAATTTAGCTGATTACTTTTAGAACTCATGAGACTGGCTTAACACATTTCATTATTTAGAATCTATTGCCACTTTTCGCACTATACAGGTATCTTGTCTAACTCATCCTGCAATTGGTTTTGATCGTCTGATGACCTTACAAGACGGTGAATAACTACATCATCTGCAAACAGTCTAAGAGTGCTGCTCAGATTATCTCCTAAATCGTTTACGTAAAACAAAAACAGGAGAGGGCCTGTAATACTTCCTTGTGGAACACCAGGTATTACTTTTGTTTCACTGAATGACTTTCCGTTAATTATACGAATTTCGACCATTGACAGAAAATCACGAATTCAGTAGCACAACTGATATGATAATCCATAGGTACGCAATTCGATCAGGAATCGCTTGAGAGGAAAGTTGTCGAAAGCCTTCTGGAAATCTAAAAATAAGAAATCAATGGTACATCGTCTATCGATTGCACTCATTACTTCCTGTGAATAAAGATCTAGCTGTGTTCCGCAAGTACGAAACTTTCTGATTCAGTGTTCGTTATTTGTCTGTAAATAGTTTTTTCCCGGGGTAATTCATAATGTTCGAGGACAGTATATGTTCCCAAATCCTACCGCAAATAGACGTTAGTGATGTGGGTCTGTAAGTCAGCGGATCAGTCCTGTGTCCTTTCTTGAGTGCTGGTGTGACTCGTACTACTTGCAAGTCCTTAGGTATGGATATTTCGACGAGCGAGGGGTTGAACGTGACTGCCAAGTACGCAGCTATTGCATCAGCATACTCTGAAAAGAACCCGACGGTCTACAATCAGAACAGGAAGCCTTGCCTTCATTAAGTGATTTAAGCTGCTCCGAGGACATCTACTGTTAAGTTACTAATGTTGGCAGTACTTTTTGATTACAATTCTGAAATATTTACTTCCTCTTCCTTGGTGAAGGAATTTCGGAGAAACCTATTTAGTATGATTACGATCGTTACCACGGAATGAAAGTATTGGTAGCGTCTTGCCACTGGTGTACTTTACGTAAGAGCAGAATCTCTTTGGGTTTTCTACCAGATTTCGAAACAGTTTCGTAGTGAAAACTATTGAAAGCATTTCGTATTGAATTCCGCGCTAAATTTCGAGGTCCTGTATAACTTTGCCATTCTTGGGGATTTCGCAATCTCTTAAATCTGACAAGCTTTTTTTGTTGCTTTTGCAACAGTGTTCTGATGTGTTTTGCGTGCTATGGGGTATCTACACATCTCTTATTAATTTATTTGGTATAATTATATATCTCTTAATTGCCGCCGATGCAGTTTCTTTGAATCCAAAGCACATGTGGTCTACCTTTACACAGTGGGTTTGGAAGGAGTGGAGGTTTTAGTTAGACTGCAGCCCGCTACTCCTGTTTTGGTGTAGATGATATTCACCTTATTTCAAGACAATCCATTCTGTCCAATTAATCTCAGATGTCCTTTGCATCTCTGACATGATAAATATGTTATTTATGTTTGGTTTCTTGAACTTTAATTCGCTGTTCAGATTTGTCCATGTATTCTTATATCCCTTGCTCAAGGTGCAATGAATAACGTCGGATATAGGTCACAACCACGTCCGATTCCATTTTGAACTATTGGTTCCATGTTCTTCAACTCTTATAATAACTCTGTATATATCAAGGCATAAACTTACGTACCTTGCATAGCTATTTCTTTTAATATTTATAAAAATGTTCTTTAACTTACTCAGGAACATGAAATTAACTGAAGTTCTAAGTCTGATCTCAGTGATAAAATCCACTATTCTTACATGCTGGATATTGGAGCAAGTGGGAATTTGAGGCAATGGATTGGTGGATTCATATTTGTCCATGTGGAGCTACATTACTCGTTGCATCGTTAGCAGCGCCTACAGTGACTCAATGTAAAGCGCCTCCTTTCTAGTAACCTTGCTAGTCAGGTAAAGCATTCACGCAGTAGAAATTAAGAGTGGTTTTATATCACACGAAAAAACTGCAGTTAAATAAGATATACTTTTTACCCATTTGCTGCGCACCAACGTTCTCTTCTGTCTCCTTCCAAAATAAAGCCTCGTAGTTTCTTCCCTGAATGTGACAATACCTGCGAACTCATCTACATATTTTCTGGATTAGCAGTTTCCCTTTAAGATTTGTGCCTGTTAGCGACAGATAATGACACTTGCCAAGTGGGACAAATAAACACACTTCCTTCACATCTCATTCACGAAATGAATACATCAGATACGGAATAATAGACACCTCCGCAAGCCTAATACAACTGAGGTGCTTATGCGTTACAGGTTTTGTCGGTAAGGAATGTTTCGCTTGAACTATCGTCTATTCCATATCCACTGAGCACACCTTGAGGCTCAGGCTTTTATTACACATATTTGTGCCATCTTCTCTGTGAAGGCGGTTAAGCACGGATCGCCGTACCCTGCGACATACAAAGTTCCACTGTTAAGCAGACACGCCCAGATTTTAAGTGGCAGAGGACTGGCGGCGCTGCCCAGCCTCCAGATGCAGGACCCTGGGTTTGCCAAATCCCCACCCAGCCCAGACTGGCGAAATTCCATGAGCTGTTCGCCATTTGGCTCGACCAAAGGGTCACGTGTAGCTTATTGAATGCTGTGAACGTGATGTGAATCATCACACAGCTCACTGTTGACCAAATGCAGAGTTATGAGAGCGTTTTGAACTATATGCCATTATTGTATGTGATTATAAAAACTCATATGAATTATATATACACTCTGTATTTGTACATTTAATGTATTCCGAAAGTTTTATTTTTAAATTTAATGTATTCCAAAATTTTTATTTATAAATTTAATGTATTCCAAAATTTTTATTTATAAATTTAATGTATTCCAAAATCTTTAAATTTCAAAATGGATAATTGAAGTTGCATTTTTAAAAAAAATAATTGTGTTTCTCAAATGAAAGCTCAGAGATTATACTGAACTAAACAACAACATTCTGGACCTGGGAATGTGGAACAACATGTCGCTGTGTTGGAACACTGGACTTGCATTCGTATTCGGATTGCGAGCTAACATTCCAAAGATGTTCGGGCCCACATGCGGTTCCCCTTCGACGAAATGTCTTGGCTCAAGCTCGTCTAGGGTTTGAATCGCACGTGTCGCACTACACGCCCTAAATTAGACACTTGTGATCCTTTGGTTAAATTGTCTGTCTCATGGCAAGTTTGCGAAGTTGTATGAAACATACAACTTTAATATAACATATAACAACAGTAATAATAATATTGCGAGCTAAACTAACGACCCATAAATTACGTAGGCCACACAGTTGTGATTTGGTTAGAATAATGTTTATTCAGAAAGCAAACTAATACCGAAAGTGGTCGTATTTAGAGTTACTGTTACACTCGAGCGCATACCCATTTGACACAGTTCGATCAGTCACAATCTCATCGCGTAACCCAAGTCCAATACTCCACCTCGTTATTTACACGAAAACTTAAAGTTCACACCAGGCGCGTGGATGCTCACCGCTCAGAGACTAAGTTCTGCGATACCACACAACGCGAAATTTTCTAAGTCGTTGCACTTCCTAGCTACCTAAAGACTGTCCGCTTTCGCGTCTCAATCCGAACTGTACCCATTGGTGTCTCCAGCCGAACTCTCCCTTTGCCCGTCCCCAGCCGCGTTTCCCGCGCGCCGAATATCCTCGCACAACTGACTCGTGCAGTTCCCTTTCCTGAAGCCGTCCATCTGACTGGCTACGGCTTGTTATACATTATTTTACATTCTGACGTATTTAAACAATCACAGCTTGACCACTTTAACGTTTTAAATAAAGTACCAATAATATCCATTACCTAACAAACATTAAATTCTTTTAAGTAAAACCAATTCAATTTCCTTCTTAACTTTGAATGTCACGGCCAGTAGCCTAGCACCAATGTGCTGCCTGAAAAAATAAATAAAGAAAAAGGAACTATTATGAACTAAACTTTACAACAAGTATTATATAACCTAATGATTCAGGAAGGTGTCATGCTGTCATTGTTTAATGTGTTTTGTGTGGAAATGATGATCTGATGCTTAACTGAAAATACTGATACTTTAAATTTAATATATCTTTTAAACAAATAAAGTTACGAGTTGATATTTACAACATTTGTCATTTTATTGGTGCGCTTCTATACGAAATGTCGATCGTTAAGATCGACCAAAGCGTTCAGGTTTTAGCATTGAGGTCTTTGTTACAAAACTTGTTAATTTCACTTAAATAACAGTAAATCCTAAACTATTATAGATATGACCAGTATTCAAGTTTTATGTGTATCACCATGAAATTGTATGAAGGATGATAGATTAAAATTACTGTGGCTTCATTCCCTGAATTATTACAGAATTAAATAGTTTTATGAGTGTTTCCCTTTATGGCCGATCTTAGGTCTACCATAGTTAACACTGCTACGCCACCATGGTCACAAACAGCTTCTACGGGGTTTCCCTATGACGTACGTTCTCGTCTGTCTCACTCGCACACTACAGCGCTTAGGCCTCATTCAGCACAATAGGCGTCTGTGAATTTCCCAATCTCGTGGCGAATCCGTGCTCTTTGTGGCACACGGTCCTGGACGACAGGTTTCGTTTCACAAATCCTGAGGGCTGACTCTTTCGGCCATATACTTAAATGAGAGCGAAATGCTCGTTAACTCACAGGGTGAACTGCAATTCAAGCCCCTGTCCGGCCCTTCTGGCTTAGTGTTTTTGTACTTTCGTACTTTTTGCCCTCTCAGAGCCTTTGCTTCGTCGGTAATGACTTTGCCGTCGACGGGACTCTACATTCTGATCTACCTGGAAGAGCTGTGTGTTGTTAAAGCTAACATCTACGAGGGCTATTCGTAAAGCAAGGAACAACCGGTCGCAAAATGGAAAGCCCACTGAAAATCAAAACTGTTTGGTTTTCTACGGTTAGTTACACTTTCCAGCTACTTCTCTACATAGCCACCGCTCCGAAATTGATATTCGTCGTAGCGTTGTACCAATTTTCCAATACTCTCGTCATAAAAGGCAGCCCCCTTGTTTTCCGAAAATTTTCTGCGTTGGACTGCGGCTTTTTGTCTGTGTCAGAATGTTGTCTTCATAGCCAGCGGTCAAGTACGGGCTGTATAGTTGGTGGTCAAACATTTCGCATCGAATACGCTGCAGGAACGTCCGCACTACCCCTGCAATGTGCGGCCGAGAACTATCATGAAGAAGGAAGTGCATGACAGTTATGTTACGTGAGATTGCGTGAAATCAGGTGAAATCTGTTGGTAGGCAGCCGTACTTTGCGGGAGACACCATTTTCCAGGCATCTTCACGCACTTGCTGTGCGCTCAGAATTGAGAAGAGCGACGCCACGCTATCTACGAGCATACAAGAAACACTGCCCAACACATCTGTTCAAAGCTTTGTCGGATATTGACTGTGTCTGCCATTTAGCGACAGGTCGTTCCTTGCTTTCCGAACACTTCAAGAGACAGTGGAGGTCCAAAAGGAATACGGAGCTGGCACTTAGGGAAAGCGTCGCTCTTCCACATTTTCAGGCTTGTATGGTGACTGAATCCCTCACATTTTAATGGTCAAATACGTAATTATATGCATACATATAGTCATGGATTATGCATTATTAGTGAACTTGTTAAGGCGCTGTAGAAGTTTCATGAGGTGCAATGAGTGAGAATTTACTGCAAAATTTGCATAACGATTGCCGTGGCAGAATAAGAGAGTAGTCTCCAAGGAAAGTGAATCGCTCTTGGAAAGAAAGGAAAGGGATATGGGAAGCTAGTCAACTACAGCAATGAGTTATTGCTAAATGGGAGAAATAATGCTGTTCATTTGCTCCTCCACTGTTTTATTCTGACAGGGCGCTGGGAGTTTTTACTGAGTAGGTGTTGTCGCTGCACTTCATGTTAGGTCTAGACGGGAGTGCGGTTAGCTCACATTATGATTTCAGTACATTTCACTAGAAAAACGAGTCCAAACTACTTCTAAGCAAGATTTTATATAGTCGATGATAGTTTGCGCTGTCATTATGAGTGCAATATTTCGTATGAGATTTTGCTGTGGGGGGGGGGGGGGGGGGGGGAAGTAAATAGTAGTTAACGGTAAATTTACAGATCATTATCCTATTGATATTAATCCGTGTGTACTTCCACGTCCAGTGTGAACGAAAAGTTTTTTCCTATAACTGAGAAAGCAATTTTCATAGCGAAAACTCTCTGTGTTTATACAGCTGGTGAATGGATAGTATTGTATTGGCATCGGATAGGTAGAAGATTTTCTGACTCACGATATTCCATAATTTGGAACAGGAAGAAACGTTGGACGTAGACAAAGTGATATTTCGGACTCATTGAAGTACAGGAAGCATTATTCTCGTCTTAAAGACAATTGGTTTGAGAGTCCACTCTCGCATGTACGAAAATATTCTGGGATACTGAGTTAGCTGAAATGGTCTAAATGATTTACTTCTGATTAAGTGAAAAGCGGTGTCGGAAAATTAGTTTTTTTTATTTTTATGAACAGGAAGGGCCATGTAAATAAATTATCTGGAGGAAATGACTGTGGAGCTCGGGTGTAATAAGCGTGTAAATAAAGGCTGCGATAAATAATGGAAATATTCCTTTGAAAGAAAAGAAAAAGTTTGTGTCAATGTACTTATTTTGTAGGTTTCCACTTGGCAACTTCCTTAAGTGCTTGAAATTAATACTCATGAATATTAATTTCCATAAAAGATTTATACGAAAGAGTTTTACTGATATAAACGGTAAGTATTTAATTATCAACTTATTAAAAGTTTGGGCATTCACAAAAGCAGCGATTTTACTCAGAAGATCAGTTCACAGTCAGATCATTTATTTTCGTTGAAAAGTGGGGTAAATGTACCACAGAGTGCGTAGTCCCCTAAGACAGCGCAGCATGTGTTATCGATTGTTGTCTATCAACTGATCAGCTTGCTAGCGACGCACTTGTCTTTAGAGTGATATTAGAAACAGCTTGTGGAAGTTTTGTGAAGAAATCTCATATTTACGAAGTGAAACAGGTAAGAATCACTTTTCAGCTTTCTTGATGTACTTCTGGTACTCTGTAGGACAAATTATTCACAGAATACACGAGCAATAGCCTCTAATTCTTGCCTGCATTTTGAAAGGCTGGCTTTCAGTCTCCCACACTGCATCTAAATGTTTTGCAAATGTGACGCGTGATGCAGTCTGTTGACTTTGCTTGAAATAATTATTACTGTACGAAAGAACGCGCATATTAGGTCCCCAAAGAGTGCCTACGTTCTCTTCAGTGCACAACTGAAAATTAGTAGCATCCTGCATGTGTTATGGAATCTAAGGGGTAGGCTTTGTTTCAGAATGACTACAAATAAAAACGAAAATTGGACAGGAAGCTAATCTTTACTGAAGAGCTGCTCAATGAGGACAGACAACAAATCTAACATGGAGAACGCAACGGAAAGGTTGCCGTTGCTCTTGGTGCGGAGTCTAAGAAAAGGCTCAAAGCTGTGAGAGAAGATATTAGAAACAAAGCCATTAGGATGACTAAGAAACTTTCCCTTTTTTAAAAGCTCGGACGTAAGCATCACAACCATATTATGACGGGTATAAAGCTACAATCCTTTTAAAAGTGCTGTACGGCAGCTCAGTCTGGGGTATGGCTACCCAAACACAAATAAGTCACCTTCAAGTAATTTGATGGATACGTGGTGCCAGCCACTACAGCATGATAGTAGATCTACATTACAAACTCCACACACGCACAAACACACACAAACACATACACACATACACACACACAGACACACACACAATAAATGAAGTAGTCAGTAAGCGGGCGACAATATTACAAGAAAGTAAACAAATTTAGAGGCTCAATGTGTCAGACACGAACATCAGGTCGAAGAGTGCCACTCCCATGGCATCATTATAATGTACCACGATCATTACACACGTCCCTACTTGACACCAAGAAGCGTGGATCGCCGTTGTCGATGGGACTTGATTCTCCGAGCCGGAGAAAAAAAAATCTATGAGTAGAGAACATAGTTTCTGGCCTCTGTTTGTTAAGCGTCTAATATATATGTACATATACATATACTCCAATTACAGCCTGCATTTTCTTTTAGGGCACTATACCACCGTCGGTGGGACTTTTCTAAAAGACTTTCTCAGATGAGCTGGAAAAAGAATTATCAAACCACTTCAGGGTTCTTGATGCTAAGTTCTGCGGTATTAGCAGGAAGCAGCTCATCCAATTTGCATATGAGTACGCTGAGGCTAACAAGTTGGACAGCACTGGGTTAAAGATTTTTACAAAAGGCACCATATTATTAACCGGACACATTTTGCCCTATGCTATCGTTCTTCTTTGACCAAGATGGCCCCCTTCTGATTCCCTTCCTGCAGCACGGGACAACAGTGAATCCCCAGCGTTACTCGCAAACCTTGACCACCCTTCGCCAAGCGATCAAATCAAAACGACCAAGCAATCTCAACCGTGGGGTCATTCTGCTCCACGACAATACAAAGCCTCATACGGCGAACACAGTCGCAGCACGCCTGCAAAAATCCAATGGGAGGTTGTCGGCCACCTTCCATACAGTCCGGACCTCGCTGCTTGTGATTACGCCATTTTCGGTCCCCTTAAAAAGGCTCTGAGGGGCAAGCGATTCACCTCGGACGACGACGTTCAGCTGTACGTGCGGAACAGGTTAACATCGCAGCCCTGGAAATTTTATGAGACAGCCACTCATCGCCTTGTGTCACAGGGGGGCAAGTGTCACAACAGCCAGGGTCAATACTTTTAACATACAGGTACTGGTTTCTATAATTATGCCTCCGGCTCGTTTCTTTTTGAACGCCCCTTTTACAATTATTACAGTTTGTAACTTCTAAACAGAATGAATAACAGGTATCGTATTATTAGTTGGACATTTCAATTTAAATATTCAGGGAAAATCTATTAGACAAACTCCTTATTGCTTCGTATAATGAAACTCTCCCTCTTCCAGTTTATAAGAAGAGTAACGGTATCCAGCAGTGCTACTATTGGCCGCATTTATATAGACACATAGAGATTGTAAAACAAATTGTGCACTATAAGACCAAATAATAACAAAAGTACAGAGTACTAAGAAACGAAGAATAAATTGTATTATCACACTAGAAAGATTTACACAACCCACTTGGCATCTGTGAAAAATGTAATATATTCTGTAAAGTAATCCACTGCTTCTAGAAAAACATTTCAAAACAAGTTTAATGATTATAATTTCCGTTTCTAAAATTTATTACTTGCAAGTCTTCGTGGGAATACATACACCCATAAACCAGAAAATTATGACCACCGACCTACTGTCGATACAAACCCGTCCAGGCGATGGTAGCGTCACCTGGCGAGGAATTACTGCTAGTCAGACACACTTGCCAAACTCCTGTATAGTGTTTTCTGCCAGTGTAGCAGAAATGGAGTGGGAAATTTTTGTGGAGTAGCATCACTTCACAACATTCTTCTTGGTTTGTTCTTGCATTGAGTCTGCAAGACGTCTCAGTTATTACCAATAAATGTCAATAGTGATGGTTAGAATTCTGGTAAGAAGTTCGTGATACGTCGTCACTGTTCCACCGGCTGCATAACGTTATATAAATTTAAGGTGGGGGGGGGGGGGGAGGAGAGTGGAGAAAGGGAAAGCAATGAATTCGTGATGTCAGCTGCAACGGAACTGTATGCGGAGTCAGCGATGAGTGAAAATGTGTGCCGGTCGGGATTCGAACGCAGGAACTCCTCCTAGTTGCTTTAACCTCTGCGCCAACCGGACATGGTGTTTGTCACAACTCCTCAGACCATCTTAGCACGGCCCTCGGACGGACAATATTCCCATCTAGCGCCAACTATCCACAGTCCCCGCTCATGTCCCCCTGCCAACTATCCACGGCACCCACACATGTCCCCCCACCAACTATCCACGGTCCCCGCTCATAATCCCCCTTGGCTAGCTACTTTGAGATTCCAGCAGTGAACGTGGTGGATACATAGTCGCTTATAAATCTATATCTATGTGGAACCACGTTCACAATAATTCTCTGTTATTCTATTCTTGAACAGAGCATGGAAAAAACGAACGCCTTTATCTATCTGTGCGAGCTCTGCTTTCCCTTGTTTTGTTATGATGATCGTTTCTCTCTCTCGTTTCGCATTCTGAGGAGAAACGTATTTGTATTTACATAATTTTTATTTGTATATGTCCGAAAGAATGTACACCATGTATTTATATACGTGGTGCGACAGTAAAGTAATGAGACTGACCGAAAAAAAAAGTTGCTTACCGTTTTAGTCAATTTTAGTGTTGTCTCCTTCAAAGTAGTTCCCTTCTGATTGCACACACTTTTTCCAGCGCTTCTGCCATTGATGGTAACGTTTCTGGAACTCATCTTCTGTAATATCCTCCAAGACGTTCGTCACAGCTTTTTGGACATCTTGTGTTGATTGAAAATGGTGCCCTTGACCGCCGGTTTGATTATTGGAAATTGAAAAAAGTCGCACCGATGGATATCTGCTGAATAAGGTGGCTGTGATAGTACTGAAACTCGTTTTGAGGTTAAAAATTGCTGTACTGACAGAGCAGTATGGGATTCAGAATCCAATTATCAGCAATGTTGGCACGGACACGAAGAACACTTTTTACGAAGTATTTCTAAAATTTCTTTGTAATAATGTTGCTTAACTGTTTGTCCAGGAGGCAGCCACTCTTTATGAACAATTCCCTTGGAGTCAAAGAAGCACACAAGCAAGCATTTCACTTTTGACTTTGACATGCGAGCTTTTTTTGGTCTGAGTGATCTCTTTGAGCATCATTGCGAACTTTGTCGTTTTGTCTCTGGATCGTACTGAAAAAAAAAACAACTTTCATCACCAGTCACCAGTGATAACACGGCTCAACAATTCTGGATTAATTTCCGTTTGCTTCAACAGATCGGCTGCCACATTTTTCCGTGTTTCTCGCTGTTGCGGTGTGAGTTTTTTGGGGATCATTTTTGCACAAATATTTCTCATACCAAGATCTTAAGTTGTTATTATTTCTGGCCCAGTTGACATCCGTTCGTGAGGTTGATGATCGTCCACTGCGGTCTTCAACATTCGTTCTGCCTTCACTAAACATTCTACGCCAACGAAAAACTTGAGTTCTTGACATAAACTCCTTTCCAAAAGCCTTCTGAAGTTTACCGTAAGTTGTTGTCGCGTTTTCACCCAATTTAACGAAAAAAAAATTGGCATACCGTTGCGCAATTTATGCGGTTCCATTTCCGTGACGAGAGACACAAACGCGTGTTAACTTATTACAGCACAACTCACGACTGAGCAGTTGCATCGATGTGCCACTTGGACTAGAAGCAGCTTATAGACCAAGGTCAAAAATATTGTCCCTACGCAAGCCTGCAGGGTTGACACATCTTGAAAAAAAAAAAAAAAAGAATCCGTCTCAATACTTTATTGCCGCACCTCTTAAATTAAAAGAAAGCTAAACTCCACTCGAATAGTCCATGAAGGCTCACCGGTACTGATCGGCCACCATGTCATCCCCACCCCACGGGCGTCACTGGATGCGGATGAGGAGGGGCAAGTGGTCAGCACATCGCTCTCCCGACTGCATGATTAAATAATATTATCTTTCGTGGATGCGTGTAGATCTTTGTACGGGAGTTGCTGCTTTGTTTGGGCTCAGTCATTCCCTTCTTTTCCTTATGTTAGCACAAAGATATCATTTCTCGTCACCAATAACGATACAGGATAGTAATGGTCGGTGTTGTTTATGAGCCAATTGACGACGAGCAAGCACAGACGCACATGTGTCCACTCGCTAATTTTTGCGATTTTGACTTAGAGAATCCGGTGCCCATACACCCGGTTTTTGAACTTTCCTCGTTGCATACAAATGTTGCACGATGGTGGATTGATCACAGTTCGTCGTATTTGCCACTTATCGAGTACACTGACGTGGATCGTTGTGAATTAATGCTTTTAAACGATCTTCATCAAACCCTTAAGGTCTTCCTGAACGTGCGGGTCACTATGATACGATTTCTCTCCAAGTGATAATATAACAACTTGTGAACTCAAATAATAACACAAATAAAAAATCGCAGTCGATAAATAGAGCCATAGCAACGGCAATACTAACGTGCCAAACAAAAACGCTACGGACTTCTGCACCAACCTAATAACTAAAAAAACCATAATTTCTACATACAACTACCTGTACTGAAATTATCAAATAATAATTCATCAAAGCACAAATGAACAGACAAGGGGAGACGTTCACAATGCGAATATATCTGCACTCTGATTGGTGGATCTGTAGACAAAAGTTTACTACGTAACTGTGTGAAGTTAGTAACTAGCATTTGAGTACCGTCCTTTTTATTTAATTTTAACTTGATTACCCGAGGATGAATTGTTAAGAAGTCGAAATCGATTATGATACTGCTTGTGTCAGGACTCGAGTTAACATTTCGCACGCCACATTCCAATTTTATGTTCATATGTAGTTTCACGTGATTCTAAATAGTGGTTAATACAGCGATCAATCAGCTGATCCTTAACAGCTGTGTTGCACCAGACTGTCACATCGGAAATCCGAAAGAAAATTAAATATAACAGATTTCAACAACACATAGCTTCCTAAAACCAATACCTTTTTCCTTACGTTGCTGTGATAAAAAGAGTAAGCCATCTGAAGGTGATGGTGCGGCCTATCGAAACATTAGAAAAATAAAATAATTCGTATGCTATGGTAAACATTCCAAAATTAGATACAAGAACAGCTGTCAACATGAGTATCTTAGTAGATAACCTTGGAGTAGTGAAGCAACTTAAATCACTTAATAAAGCAAGTCTTCCGGTTCAGACTGTATACCAGTTAGGCTCCTTTGGGAGTATGCTGATGCAATAGCTCGACAGAAGATCCGTACCCTAAGACAGGAAAGTTGCACAGGTAAACCAAATATTCAACAAAGGCAGTAGGACTAATTCCATATCATTCCATATCATTAACATCGATATGCAGCACGATTTTCGAACATATACGTATCAAAAAGAGTTTTGCATCACCTCGGTTCCGAGAGTTCCGGAACCTGTACAGAAAATTGGAATAGAGATAAAAATAAACTTCATTTCCGCCCTGTTTATTGCTCATGAAAACGACAGAGTGCAAGTTGTACCACCATAGAGCGAGACTTCAGAGGTGGTGGTCCACATTTCTGTAAACACCGGTACCTTTAATACCCAATAGCACGTCGTCCCGCATTGCTGCATGCCTGTATTCATCGTGGCATACTATCAACAAGTTCATCAAGGCACTGTTGGTCCAAACACAAAAAAAGAAAAAGAAAAGAAAAATGGTTCACATGACTCTGAGCACTAAACCTCTGTCATCACTCCCCTAGAACGTAGAAATACTTAAACCTAACTAAGCTAAGGACGTCACACACATCCATGCTCGGGGCAGGATTCGAACCTGCGACCGTAGCGGTCTCGTGGTTCCAGACTGAAGCGCCTAAAACTGCTCGGCCACTGCGGCCGGCCCACTGTTGGTCCAGATTGCATCACTCCTCAACGGCCATTCGGTATAGATCCCTCAGAGTGGTTGGTGGGTCACGTCGTCCATAAGCAGCTCTTTTCAATCTATCTGAAGCATGATCGATAGGGTTCATGTCTGGATAACATGCTGGCTATTCTAGTAAGCGATGTCGTTATCCTGAAGGATAGGGAATTGTTGTCCATGAAGACGAATGCCTCGCAAATATGCTGCCCATATGGTTGCACTATTGGTTGGAGGATGGCATTCACGTATCGTACAGCCGTTACGGCGCGTTCCATGACCACCAGCGGCGTACGTCGGCCCCACATAATCGCACCCTCAAAACAGCAGGAAACCTCCACCTTGCTGCACTCGCTGGACAGTGTGTCTAAGGCGTTCAGCCTGACCGGGTTACCTCCAAACACGTCTCCGACGATTGTCTGGTTGAAGTCATATGCGACACTCATTGGTGAAGAGAACGTGATGCCCATTCCGCATGTTGTACCGTGCTGCATGGTGACGTTGTTGCAAGGATAGAGCTCGCCATGGACGTAGGGAGTGAAGTTGCGCATCATGCAGCCTATTCCGCACAGTTTGAGTCGTAGCACGACGTCCTGTGGCTGCACATAAAACATTATTCAACATGGTGGCGTTGCTTTCAGGGTTCCTCTGAGCCATAATCCGCAGGTAGCGGTCATCCACGGCAGTAGTAGCCCTCGGATGTCGTGAGCGAGGCATGTCATCGACAGATCCTCTCTCTGTATCTCCTTCGTGTCCGAACAACATCGCTTTGGTTCACTGCGAGACGCCTGGACACTTCCCTTGCCAATAGTCCATCCTGGTAACAATGCGGACGCGATCGAACCGTGGTTTGACCGTCTAGGCGTGGTTGAACTACAGATAACACGAGCCATGTACCTCCTTCCTGGTGGAATGACTGGAACTGATCGGATGTCGGACCCCCTCCGTCTAATAGGCGCTGCTCATGCGTGGTTGTTTACATCTTTGGGCCGATGTAGTGACATCTTTGAACAGTCAAAGGGACTGTGTCTATGATACAGTATACACAGTCAACGTCGATATTCCGGCGTTCTGGAAACCGGGATGATGCAAAACGTTTTTTTGATGTGTGTATATTGTCTTCGAAGATTATGAATTACCTCGAAAAGAGCGGTGTATTGACATACAGTCAACACAGATTTAGAAAACATCGTTTTGTGAAATACAACTAGGTATTTACTCACATGAAATGTTGAATGCTATTGACAAGGTATTTGAAATTGATTCTGTATTTCTAGATTTTAGGAAGGCTTTTGACACTTTACCTCACAAGCGGCTTGTAGTGAAATTGCGTTCTTATGAAATATTGTCATTTATGTGACTAGATACGTGATTTACTGTCAGAGGTCACAGTTCACAGCAACTGACGGCAAGTTATCGAGTGAAACGGAGGTGATTTCTGACGTTCCTCAAAGTAGTATATAGACCCTCCGCTGTTCCTTATCTATAGAAACGATTTATGAGACAATCTGAACAGCCGTCTTATACTGTTTGTAGATGATGCTGTCCTTCGTTGTCTAGTAAAGTCATCTAAAGATCAAAACAATCTGCAAAACGTTTCAGAAAAGTTGTGTATACGGTGCGAAAATTGACATTTGACCCTAAATCATGAAAAGTGTGAGGTCATCCGCTTGAGTGCTTAAAGGAATCCGTTAAACTTCGTTTACACGATGAATCATGTCAAATCCAAAGGCCGTATACTAAACTAAATAACTAGGAATTACAATTGCAAATAATTCGAAAGAACGTATAGAAAATGCAGTGGGGATAGCGAGACAAAGACTAGGTTCTATTGGCTGAACACTTGGAAAATGCAACAAATATACTAAAGAGATTGCCAACTCAACGCTTGTCCGTCCTGTTTTTGAAGTACTGCTGCGCAGTGTGGCATCCTTTCTAGTTAGGATTAACGTGGAACATCGTGAAAGTTCAAAGAAGAGCAACACGTTTTGTATTATCGAGAATAGGGTAGACAGTGTCACTGACATGATACAGAATTCGAGGTGGACATCATTAAAACAAATGCGTATTTCGTTGTGGAGGAATCTTCTGACGGAATATCGATCACCAACTTTCTCCTCCGAACGCAAAAATATTTTTTGACGCCTATGTACGTACGAAGAAACGATCACCGTAATAAAATAAGAGAAATCAAAGCTCTCACGGAAAGATATAGGTGTTCATTTTTTTCCGCGCGCTGTTCATGGTGGAACAACAGAGAATTGTTTAGGTGGTTTCATGAACTGGTGGGACAATAGAGAATTGCGAAGGTGGTTCATGAACCCTCTGCCAAGCACTTAAATGCTATTAGCAGAGTATCGATGTAGATGAAACAGTCGAGGATCATTTCGCTGTCCACTTCTTCAGAGGAAAAGATGTTTAAGGATTCTGTCATTGGTTATTATGAGCCATGGTTGTAGGATTCATTAATAATTTTCTGCTTACGTCCAAGGTCGATTCACTACAATGAGTCAGCATAACCTACAGATTAAATTAGGAAAGAATTCATTAAATTTTAAGTGATTTCACATAAAGAGCTGAAGGAGGACAATATCTCGCTTTTAACTAAATGCAGTTTTGCAGAGGCTGAAGTAGAAGGATTACAACACTTTCCTCGAAGAAGTGTCGACGACTCGTAGGTTCCTGTGGAGTCGGGATGCCGCTCGTTGTCTTACTGACCATCTTGATATACTCGCGCAGTCGAGGTAGCAATGGTACGATCATTAAAGTCATGCCTATGATGTTTTTTGCTGAGGCTATGTAAAGACCCAAATAGCCAACCACAGGGACTTATTTTCCTTCATAATTTGAACTGTTACGTTAGTATATTGCAATGCTACTTTTCTATATTGCAAGATGAGTCGCGTTGTATATAACAGAACGGCTTTGATGAGTACAGTAAGAAAATATTATGTTCAATAAACTACGAACTATGAGAGTTTTATGTTACATAACTAATTTTGTCTGTTTTCGTTAGCAAAGTGGTAATTCGTACTTACTGCAAACTGTGGCGAATTTATAGAATGTAGGAATATGTCTTTGGTGGTATACCCACAGCTAAAGCCCACTGGTTCCTTTGCCTGATTAAAATCCAACGCATTTTCTATGTGGTTGGCGATATTTTTTAGCATTACAGAAAGAGACAGAGATTTTCTATAGTTTGCTGAAAGTAGAAGACGAAGAGCATCAAAGCAGAATGCCTTGCCTCTTTTCCTTTCAGCGGTACGTTGTTATGAAAATTGGCTACATCTGTATGTGCAAATTGGAGTCCAAATTGAGTCAGTCGGAATCCCGGAGACTGTGGAAACGCACGTTTATTCTCAACTCAATATGACAACAGCGATTGCGTAGGCGATTTCTTGCTTTTCTTCCATCTAGACACCTGTAGATATCCCATTGGATGTACTGGATATAGGCTAAGATGATTTCTGTGTGCTGTACTAGTCGCAGAACAGCAAGGGCAGTCCGACAGAAGATCCGTTCTAGCCCCCACTGCTTTGCGTCGGCCTCTGGTGTCGGACTCAGGAACGGAGAGGACGTGTTTAGCAGATAGCTGTGCGTTGTATTCTATCGGCTCCTTGGAGAGACTGTCAGCCACGGGCGCTCTGCAACATTTTTCTCCTAAAAACGTCTGCGAAACGTTTCCCTAGTGGAAAGAAAATGTACCTTGAGTTTTTTGAGCCACTTTTAAGAGAAAACTTTCTAGGGTAGGCTACGATCTCGAAAGCTTTCTAAAAGTCCTGTGAAAACAGTCAAACGCTTCGGTCGTATGGTCGGAATGTAGCCCAGAATGTTTCCCTTCTCTTTTCTCGTTTTATGTTTCCACCCCAGAAAGCAGCGCACAGAAAGCGCTAAATATGAGACGTCTCGATTGGTTGGAGGATTGTGACATAAAACTTTAAGACCCAAGCTTCGGAAAGAGAAGTTCCAGTAGACTCGATTGGAACGGCCGCATTTTTCTTACTGCGGTGGGAACACAGCGGCGTCTACTTCATTTTTTCATTCCTGTAAGAAAACCGTTATTTTATGATTGGCAATTGCAGCTTGAGACACCTGAAAGCTCCGCAGAAGCGATGCGCTTTGGATTTTTAACGCCACTTCGGTTTTTGCTCTGAGTAGAGCGAGTCCAGTCTCTGCGTGTGAAGGGGACACTTTGACTTCTGTTGGCGGCAGAGTCACTTCGCGCCTTACCCTCGGTAGAGACACACTACTGAGACGCTTTGCGGTCACGGCGCTCCAGGCGGAGACTTCGCCAGCCACTCCTGGGTCCCACGAGTTGAGATTCATGGGTAGCGCAAGTGGTATAGGTCGCGATGAATTTAATAACCGTCAATTATTTCACAACCGCCCCAACAGCTTTACTTGTATTCCAAGCTTGCATACAGTCGCTGTTGTCGTGACACGGGCTTGAGTGACTTAAAATTTAATATGTTTCTCGTTATTGTCGTTCCATCTGGAGTAAATTTTACTCAGTTGCTTGGAAATGCTTTTAACGAGATCAGCTTCTGCTACTGAACTCGAGAATTTATCGTATCCTTGAATTTAATTTCGTAGCTAGTCATCCCTGCGTATAATTAAGGGAACTATGTGATTACTCCTACACATTGATCCATTGCTGCGCCAAATATCAGCGTTCATTAACTCCGTTGCGCACAATTTAATTGGCGTGGTTCATTGGGGGAGAGATCTAGACAGATAACTAACTAGCATCATTTCCAACTGTTTTTAGTAGCGACGGGGGATTTCGCAAACAACGGCAACGTTGTTAGTTTTAGAAAATCTTGCTTCGCAGATCTTCAGTAAATCGCGTGCATGCTCCTTTTATATTACATTCTTCGACCTATAGACATTTCTATTGATATAAGTTCATCTATAAGAGCCTTTTCATTCTACTTCCGGCATTTCATTGTTTTCATTACTAAGCGTCATGATTTTTTTCCAGTCTGATAGTTTGATGTGGTCCCTGACGTTTTTCTTTCCCGTGCCAATGTCCTCACCTCAGAGAACCAACTACACCTAACGTCGTAAAGTATTTTTCTGTACATACCAACCTCTGTATTCCACTTAAATTTTTCCCTTTCTACAGACGATCTCCTCCCCCTCCCCCCTGCCCCCGTGGAAGTTATTCCCTGATGTCCTAACTGACTATCTATGACCCTGTTTCTCCTTATAGTAAATAGTTTCCTCACACTCCGCAACTAGCATGACCCCACCTAATCTTCAGCATTGTTACGTAACTACACACCAGGAAAACTTCGACTACGTTATTTTCTGGTTCCTGTTCTTGAGCTAAACAAAAATTTCTAAATAAATCACAATATACTTCGCACATGATGCTTATGTGACGTTACATTTCCAGAACTGATCACGCAGACCGTACACGCCTTCGGTCAATCACAAACGATTTGCCTTTTCTTCAGTACTTAACAAGGATTTCCTATCTTCTACGTCGACACACAGGTTAAGATACGCAACAATCGGCTGAATTTATGCCTTGTAAATTTCCCTACGAGAAGTATATTTTTTCAGAAACTGCTGCTACGTTCATGCCACAGGGCGTATCCTGAATACGATATAGTGCCAGTGGAATTGCACTGCTGGTCGTTAAAAATGAAACACATGTAAGGTTAGCAAAATGCGATTTCTTGCTGCTTTTTATTGTGGGCACCGTGGGCTTGGGTATGAACGGACTTTTTATTGTGGGCACGGTGGGCGTGGGTATAAACGGACTTGGCGTTGTTAGTTTAAGAAGCGGCCAAGTGCCCTTCCTGTCACTTCACCGTTCCGGAGTGATAATGTAATTAAAAGTGTGCAACTGAGATTGTGATTAATTTGTAAGTGATCTGCAGGTACACCATCTCTAACTGTAAAAATACAGAGACGAACTGAGCTCCGATGACGGTTATGGATACATCATTGTATGTTGCTTCAACACTTCGCCAAAGTTCATCAATGTTGACTGGCCAGTGGTGCCATGAAAATCTCTCTGCACACAGTGACCAGATGGTCCAGTGGGTCAGATACATTATCTGATGCAATGTATCCAGACACCCCTATGTAATACGAAACTGACCTCTAGATGACATGAGAGGCAGACCCTCCAGTATAAAAGGAGGCACGTGCTACGGCGTTGTCCGTAAAACAGCAGTAACAGCACAACGGGTCTATCATGAGAACTCCGTGAATTCGAACGTGGGGATCAATCACTGATTATTTCAACCATTCTGCTGCACCCCAAAAAAGTTCGGCACGTGTAGAAATTATTTGAAGTCTTATCTCGGCCGCTGCCACGGAATAGACGGGATTTAGACCCGATGTGCTAGCCATGTAAGCCACTGGGCAGCACTGTTGACATTATGTCAAACATTCCAGCCGGACGGATTTGCGACACCGCCCAAGGGCGAAGCAGATAGAACAACTAACACCTGAATACGGTGCGACCAAGAATGAAGCAACATCTGGTAATTCCGAGCCCTTGCATGCTGCTGAAAGGTCACACGTTGTAAATGTGACAGAGCTTAGCAACAGGCGCTCGATGCGGAGCCTTGCAGTGAACCAGGAAAAGCTGATTGGGACGAGAGAATGAGTAATACAGAACAAATCCAGTCGTCCCTCCCCAGGGAGACTATGTTAGAAGTCAAAAGTGTAGCACTAAAGTGTGTAAGTAATCGAGTCTAGAGGCTCAGGGCTTGAGTCGCGTCGCTATTCTGTTTGTGTCTTGAATTAGAGAGAATGATGCTATGTTATGTTTCAGAAAAACCGCAACTAACACTTTGGTGATGAAGATCTGCAGACTGTCTGCCCACTGGTCCACTTCCCAAATTCTGGCCCAAGAGAGTGTTGCAGGTTCTGGACTTGGAAACTTCACCGACCCGAGAAGCTTGTGCGCTGCGAGCCTCCGCCTTCTCCGGGCCATCGAATGACAGTTGCAAGCTGTCTACAGTCCAGCTGGGTGGCGCGCTCTCTCGCGATTTCCTGGCTGTTAAAACGCTTTGTCAAGCGTCCTGTTCGACCCCTAGTGTGGGACAGGACCATTGCCGCTTGGCATGATTATCTAATGTCGGCTGTCGTATCCAAGCGCACGATGTGGGGACTACGAATAAGCGTCTCGGTGAACAGCTGCCCAAACTCCGGAGGCTCTGAGCTGACCACGCAGGTTTCTTCGCCTGTTCGCGGGCGAGATGGCGCTGCGGCAGCAGCCACCTACAATCCAGAGCAGCGGACGCCGTCGGCATCAGCGCATTGCGCAACTGGCTGTGTTGACTCGCTTGTTGGGCGGCCTATAGGACGGCCGTCTCGGTGTACATTGCTGCTGGAAATAAAAAAATTGTTAATCCTACCCCTGTTCCATTGTGCGCCCAGGTGTATATCGGCCTTCTCACGCGCTACTCCCTTCACCCCTCCTGATGCGTTGCAGCCCTGAATAGGCTGGGTCGCTACACTTCTAGAACTATCCAAATCGACTGTTGATGATATGACTGTGAAGCGGACTGCAAAGGAACAGCCATAGCTGAAGGAAGACTGGGCAGTCTTATACTGATGGATAAGAACCGTCGAGCATCGCCGAGTGTGGTCTTAAAAAGTCGCATGAAAGCAGTAGAAGGAATCACTCTTGAGAACCAAAGTGTTGCCAGAATTCTACCTAGCACACTAATTGTACATAGAGAGTTCAAAAGAATGCGATACCACGGTCGAACAAGCCCTCATACGTCATACATTTCTGTAGTCCGTGCTAAGGGACGCTCGAGGCGATGTAACAAGCGACATCACCAGACAGTGAATGCCTGGAAGCGAGTGATCTGCAATGATGTACTGCACGGCAATCGGTGGATAGTGTTTGAGCCTGGCGAATGCCTGGAGAACATTACCTGCCACCCTATGTACTGATAATAGCGAAGTAAAGGAGAAATGGTGTTGCAGCTTTGGCCTGTTTCGCTGGTTTACGGTACGGCCATTTTACTGTGATTAAGAAAATACTAAATTCAGAAGCTTTCTGTACTGCAACAGTTCGGACTCGATGACTGTATGAGCATGAAAATGCACACTGCCATACACCAACGTCTGTGAGGCAATAGTTTGAGGACAGTAACATTGCTGAAATGGAGTGGCCTGCCCAGGGTCCTGATATAAACCCAGTCGAACAACTTTGGAATGGGTTAGAACGGTGACTTCAGTTCCCAGCCTGCATCATTCCCTTACCTTGTTCCTTGATCTTGAGGAAGGATGGGTTGCCATTTCTCCACCATTCTGGCGCCTCATTAAGGGGACCTCATCAGAGTCCAGGCCGTTATAAAGGCGAATGGTGGACACACACCATATTAATGTCAAGTAATAGGCGTCTAGATACTTTTGATCGAATTTTAGATATGTACAACGTACTGGCCACGGCTACAGTCAGCAGCCTCCGTGTTACGTAGTACGGACATCAAAGTCTTCCGTAATTTTTTTGGAAGGTAATGCTGTGGAGATCACGTATATAGGGCATAGACAGCTCCCGTAACACGCTGGAAACAGAACATTTCGTGTCAAAATCACCAGTTATGGGAACCATAGGTAACTGGCTTATCTAGCGATTGGCCCTCCATATCATCACGATAGGAGCTGGGCCGGCGACGATGAATCCAAACAACGATGTTAGATCTTCTCAGAGCATCAACAACCCAATATGTCCATCCCGATACCGTACATCTAAAAGACAGAGCGGTGCCTCACCTGATTCCAGTCTTGTCCTGCTGCAAACATGCATATTTCCTGATTCAGGGTACATAACATGATTGCGAGATCCTGCACGGCCGAGTGTGCAATACATCTGCCCTTTTGGGCGGTAGTTGCCTCTAGGGTCGTGCATGGCACCCATCGACTCCATATTTGCGCAACACTCGTCATATCTCAACCCATTAGAGCAAAACGGTAAACCGCAAGCTAGATGCACCACTGTCCTGTCGCCGTCAAACCTCGGCAAGTGTTGTTCGACGTTTCTCCCACTTACATGATACACAACATGATCTTCTTACGAAAAAACAACATTCAAGAACGATGTCTACATGAGGAAACCGCTGCGTAATCTTTCCTTATACGCAGGATATAGATGGGATTACTCCTACGTACATTGTGCGGCTGTGCCGATGTCCTCATCACCTATATCCCCAAGCATGTAATACAGTTCATACTAATTTGACGTTCGTCGCGTGCCGTTTTCACGTAGTTTCTGGTTTAGTGGCCATAAGTATACACGATGCTTAAAAAGTATCGCAGTGGTGTAAAGGATGTCTAGACGAACAATTTCACACTGGATACTTGTAGGTTATCAAGTCGGAAACTACCTCAAATTTTCCTACAAAAATCACCTGAGCTGCAATGCAAGCGGCCGGCCGTTGTGGGCGAGCGGTTCTAGCCTTTTCAGTCCGGAACCGCGCTGCTCCTACGGTTGCAGGTTCGAATCCTGCCTCGGGCATGGATGTGTGTGCTGTCCTTAAGTTAGTTAGGTTTAAGTAGTTCTAAGTCTAGGGGACTGATGATCTCATAAGTTAAGTCCTATAGCACTCAGAGTCATTTGAACCATTTTTGCAGTGCAAGCGCGTCGAGCGAGATTTTCAATATTCCTTCATTCTCTTCGAGTTAACTGTTAATGCTAGAGTAGAAATGTATAGGACCTATTTTGCAGGAAATTTAATTTAGATTAATTTTGTACGGGGATACGTTTTCACAAGTAGCTGCGGTTTTTGAATGATTAATGCAATACCTACAAAAGTGATCTTCGAACTCACCCCTACTGGTCAGGAGTTAGAGTACATTGGTCATAGCACTCACTCCTACCACTATACGAAAATTGACGACTGCACGACTCACTTCCCATGTTCAACTTTTTAGGGTTCCATACCTCAGTCGGTAGAAACGGATCTTTCATGGGGTCACTTTGTTGTCCGTATGTCTGCCTGTCTGTTTGTCTATCCGACTGTAAAAAATGTGTTTTCTCAGGAACGAGTGGACATATGAAGTTGAAATTTATGTCATACCCTTGAATCTATGTACTTTGCTGGTATAGAAAATTTAAGCTTCTACATGACCACAGTCAAAAGATATAGACATTTATGTCACGTACTTTGATAATCAAAACCTATAGAGTAATTCCCGTATATCTAGAAGCATGAAGTTTAACATGAAGTAAGGTTTTACTGCAGAGGTAAAGGAAAAATCGGAAAATAGTTAATTTGTAATAGTATCATACAAAAAAAATTTTTTTGGCATGTTATCCAACTGCCTGTCACTGCGTCTGTTACGGCAACCTCTTCTCAGGAACAGGTAAATGTATTAAGCTGAATTTCTGTCACATACTAAAGTCTACGATCTGTTGGCCCTGCACAAAATTTAAGCTTCTACGTCAATGCAATCAGATGATACAGCCATTTGTGTCACGTATTTTCATATCTTGCCACTACCGATACCGATAGAGCAATAATCGTCAAAATTCTCGCTCCCCAGAATGGACGAAAAGTGTGTATCCAGAGTTACATTGTATGGAAACTTCAGTGCCCAAGTCCTACATGCACTTATTCGGAATTTTTCGTTTTTCGTTGACTGGGCTATTGTGCTACCAGCTTAATTCGTGCCTTTACAAATTATAAAACTGACGTTTCTGTAAAATGTACCCCACAGTTTCGTGAATTGTAACAACAAAAAAATTAAATTGTTTTGTGTTTGTAATGGTTAACTCTACATCAAATTGTATATGCAATTAGTTTTTGTTTTATGTTTAAAAATACTTTTTTACTTTCTTTGCCCTTATAGACAAGTTTGAGAGGTGGAACGGCCCGCTCTCACATTAACGACATTGCCAGTCAGATTAACGTTCATTTTTTAGGTTATGATCTTGCTGTTCATTTGCTATGTATGGTTTATGACTTTTTTACACGAGGAAATTGTGGGCAGAACGTGTAGAGAACTTGAACACAAGGGGCTGTAGTGGAGACAAAGGAGAACAGGGAGGGAGAGATGGATTGAGGGGCCATAAATTCTGAGTGCAGTGACCCAGCTGTGTGAGTGATTCTGGGAATCAGCACTCAGTGGATTGTACCTGCAGAGGGACTTCTGCCACTCTCTTCATTCTGCTTAGGGGTTGGACAGGAAGCCACCACTTCACCTGGGCCAGGCGGCAGTCTGTCACGAAGGCAGCTAGTTGGTGGAAGGTGGGTGGAGGAACTAATTTAAGACGGACTGCTGTAAACTGAGCCTTTGTGCAAATTGTGGGAAAGTCATAAAACTCTGTGCCGTCTCATGTTAGAAGCTGAGATGATATGGACAAAGTGGAGGCAAGACTGTAATTCCCCTGATACCAGGGAGTCGTCAGTTCACTTGTCAAGGGAAAAAAAACAAAATTAATGTATAATATCATGGGCACGACTGTCTGAGAAGCTTAATAGCCTGAAATTGGGAATGGTCAGCCTGGAATGATTGGATCTCTCCAAAAATCAGAAACTGCAGTCCCATCTAGGCAGTTTTTTTTTTCAAACATGGCCATGCTTACTGCAATAATGACACATCCCTAGTCTAAAACTTCCTTTTTTCAGACAAGAGATATTTGGAATCAGTTATTGGCTACTCTCAGGATATGCAAAGTGGAGGCTTTCTCCCCCAGTGTGGGAACACCATGCTCTGTCTGGATTGGCTACAAGGCCCACAGGACAGTCAAGAGGGGAGATCCAACGAGTAGATGATAGTTCGATTGGGGGTGGTTTTGTTTTTGCTGATTCAGCTCCTGTACTGAGGCTTGGTGGAACGTAGTTGTGATTCTTCGTCTTCTGGTCCTCCCCTGGTGGAGAACCCTTCAAGTCTTTACCTAGTGGGTGGGACTTGCGGTCTGTATCTTGTTTTTCGCTAAGAGCAAGTGGCAGTTTCTAACTGCATCGACAGTGGAACTGGACATCATCTCGGAAATATTGTGTGCTACGAGGATGTATACATGGAAGAACTCTGGAGATACTAGAAGGTATCAGATAGATTATATAATGGTAAGACAGAGATTTAGGAACCAAGTTTTAAATTGTAAGACATTCCCAGGGGCAGATCTGGACTCTGACCACAATCTATTGGTTATGAACTGTGGATTAAAACTGAAGAAACTGCAAAAAGGTGGGAATTTAAGGAAATGGGACCTGGATAAACAGAAAGAACCAGAGGTTGTACAGAGTTTCAGGGAGAGCATAAGGGAACAATTGACAGGAATGGGGGAAAGAAGTACAGTAGAAGAAGAATGGGTAGCTCTGAGGAATGAAATAATGAAGGCAGCAAAGGATCAAGTAGGAAAAAAGACGAGGGCTAGTAGAAATCCTTGGGTAACAGAAGAAATATTGAATTTAATTGATGAAAGGAGAAAATATAAAAATACAGTAAATGAAGCTGGCAAAAAGGAATACAAACGTCTCAAAAATGAGATCGACAGGAAGTGCAGAATGGCGAAGCAGGGATGGCTAGAGGACAAATGTAAGGATGTAGAGGCTTATCTCACTAGGGGTAAGATAGATACCGCCTACAGGAAAATTAAAGAGACCTTTGGAGAAAAGAGAACCACTTGTATGAATATCAAGAGCTCAGATGGAAACCCAGTTCTAAGCAAAGAAGGGAAAGCAGAAACGAGGAAGGAGTATATAGAGGGCCTATACAAGGGCGATGTACTTGAAGACAATATTATGGAAATGGAAGAGGATGTAAATGAAGATGAAATGGGAGATACGATACTGTTTGAAGAGTTTGACAGAGTACTGAAAGACCTGAGTCGAAACAAGGCCCCGGGAGTAGACAACATTCCATTAGAACTACTGACAGCCTTGGGAGAGCCAGCCCTGGCGAAACTCTACCATCTGGTGAGCAAGATGTATGAGACAGGCGAGATACCCTCAGACTTCAAGAAGAATATAATAATTCCAATCCCAAAGAAAGCAGGTGTTGACAGATGTGAAAATTACCGAACTATCAGTTTAATAAGTCACAGCGGCAAAATACTAACGCGAATTCTTTACGGGCACGTGAGGCAATACTGACCTTACGACTTATTTTAGAAGAAAGATTAAGGCAAACCTACGTTTCTAGCATTGTAGACTTAGAGAAAGCTTTTGACAATGTTGAATGGAATACTCTCTTTCAAATTCTGAAGGTGGCAGGGGTAAAATACAGGGAGCGAAAGGCTATTTACAATTTGTACAGAAACCAGATGGCAATTATAAGAGTCGTGGGACATGAGAGGGAAGCAGTGGTTGGGAAGGGAGTGAGACAGGGTTGTAGCCTCTCCCCGATGTTATTCAATCTATAAATTAAGCAAGCAGTAAAGGAAACAAAAGAAAAATTCGGAGTAGGTATTAAAGTCCATGGAGAAGAAATAAAAACTTTGAGGTTCGCCGATTATACTGTAATTCTGTCGGATACAGCAAAGGACTTGGAAAAGCAGTTGAACGGAATGGACAGTGTCTTGATAGGAGGATATAAGATGAACATCAACAAAAACAAAACGAGGATAATGGAATGTAATCGAATTAAGTCGGGTGATGCTACGGGAATTAAATTAGGAAGTGAGGCACTTAAAGTAGTAAAGGAGTTTTACTATTTGGGGAGCAAAGTAACTGATGATGGTCGAAGTAGAGAAGATATAAAATGTAGACTGGCAATGGCAAGGAAAGCGTTTCTGAAGAAGAGAAATTTGTTAACATCGAGTATATATTTAAGCGTCAGGAAGTCGTTTCTGAAAGTATTTGTATGGAGTGTAGCCATGTATGGAAGTGAAACATGGACGATAAATAGTTTGGACAAGAAGGGAATACAAGCTTTCGAATTGTGGTGCTGCAGAAGAATGCTGAAGATTAGATGGGTAGATCACATAACTAATGATGAAGTATTGAATAGAATTAGGGAGAAGAGGAGTATGTGGCACAACTTGACAAAAAGAAGGGACCGGTTAGTAGGACATGTTCTGAGGCATCAAAGAATCACAAATTTAGCATTGGAGGGTAAAAATCGTAGAGGGAGACCAAGAGATGAATACACTAAGCAGATTCAGAAGGATGTGGGTTGCAGTAGGTACTGGGAGATGAAGAAGCTTGCACAGGATAGGGTAGCATGGAGAGCTGCATCAAACCAGTCTCAGGACTGAAGACCACAACAAAAAGAACACGAGGATGAACTTTCTTGCCCTGAATCTGACGTTTGACAATTCCAGCACAGATTGTCGTGTCTGTGAGTCAAATTTGTCTGACCAGATCAGCGAACGGGTGCACATCACACTGAAATCTATCGGGATTTCAGGGCGCTGACAGGGAAGTTACCCACGTTCTGGTAATCAGAACACCAGACCGCATATTTTCTAAATTTTTGTGGGCGCGTTACAACATTACAGCTGGTGCAGCTCATCACTCCCCGCCCACAGAGCGTCATTTTCTGCTGCCGCCTGAATCCAGGTGAAACGGTAAAATACTGCTGCACTGGGGTGAGGTTGTTAAGGATATTAACAACTCCATATTCTCAGGTGAACCATAGTTTGTGCTGTACTTGGTCATAGTTGAGTCCATGTGAATAAGGTTAGGCATCACAGTGGATTCATGTAAATAAAATCAGATTGCGTTGTAAAGAGGATTAATTCAGGGGAGAAGTTGTACAGCTTCCATCCCAAAGTATGCTTTGCCAATCAAACACCATTCTTTTTCTGACTTGTGTTTATCACTTTTGAGTAAACTTTATCACCTAGTTGTAGTTACAAAAGGATCAATTAAACATGTCATTATTTTAGAAACGGAAATGCGCCATAATTGTCATTCATATTACCTCAACTATCCACTATAGCGGTAAACTAGGAATGTAAGGTACATTGTTATTAAATTAATTAATTTGATTATGAATTTGCGTTCTGAAAGTGAGCGGAGGCATAAGCAACAAAAGTGCCATGAGTAAATTCAGTAATTTCACATATAAAACTTAAGGGTGTAGCTCACGATTTGAGGGTTAGTCAAAAAATACTTTTCTTTGTGGAAGCATAATGATATTTAGCGTCTATGATTAAAGCAAGCAACGGCTTACATGTTTAAATTAATATCTGACTAAGGCGGTAGTGTAATGACCCAGTCACTGAATACCAAAATGTGGCGAATATGGGAATTATTGCATGTAGTCGTGAATTTTTATACATTGGTAGGAGGGAGTTCTGTCACTAACATACTAAAAATCCTGCCCGATATAGGATAAGTATGGGGACGAGGTGGGGGTTGAGGCAACTTTTGTACGTTTCTGTTGAATATTTCAGAAAAGCGCGGCCTCTAACCAAAACGTATCGAAGTACAAAATTACACTACGCTAAATTATTTACAAATAAAGTCCTATTCATTTCTTGTAAAGGATTAATAATTTGTTCGAACAGGGAAAGAATACTGAGAAAGTCGCGTGAGCTCATAAGCTGTAGCTTCGGTGCTGGCCGAGGGGGCCCGAGCGGTTCTAGGCGCTTCAGTCGGGAACCGCGCGACTCCTATGGTCGCAGGTTCGAATCCTGCCTCGGGCATGAGTGTGTGTATGGTCCGTAGGTTAGTTAGGTTTAAGTAGTTCTAAGTTCTAGGGGACTGATGACCTCAGATGTTAAGTCCCATAGTGCTCAGAGCCATTTGAATTTTGTTTGTAGCTTCGGTGGTTTTTGTTGGCCAGTTTGAGACAGCTTCCTAACTTGATACATCACAAGGGTCCCACATCAAATTGTTCTTCCCGACTACCTCTACAGAAATGGGATACATTGTAAACAGTTACCGCTTGCCCCCCCCCCCCCCCTCCCCCACTGTATGTCTGACAGTGATGTCAGTAGCACAACTCATTACCTACGCGTATTTGAATGCTTGAGTGACTTACCAGTTGTAAGAGGTCTTTCGACGTCATTCGGCAGCGAACAATCAGCTGCGGGCATTCACGCTAAAGGTAATCTCTATGGTCACTGACCTCGCCAGGGCACAGTGTTGGCCGCGAGGCTGCGAGGATCGTAAAACCGCCAGCAGCCTGAAAGAGAGTCGCTGGGCTCCTCCCACTGTCGCAGCCGTTAAGAGTGGCCGCCTCGTAATGGCGGATCAAGTGGTCCTGTGTGTCCACGGCAACGGACTGCTGGCAAGGACGCGAATAAAAGGAAGCCCCTGCGGCGGTGACGTCCCCCCAGTAAGTAACGTGCTGAGCACTGGCCAGAGAATACAAGGCCGCCTCATAAAAGCCCCGCTGCACCTTCAGGCCCATTTTTATTTCCTCTCCAACCACCGACACAATCCGTCCGTCTTAGACTGTTACTACTTCTAGTGTACCGACCAAGGTCGTTCACCTCTCCCTTATTCTCTCACATCTGCGCTTCTCGGAACAGTAATACCGTCTGACGTCATATTTCTTCACTTTCACAGTGACTACACATAACCCGATAATAGTGAGGTCTCTCGTTTCTGTAGTATTTTCCATCCAATATTATACACTTTCTTACATAAACTATGGGGATGGGTCAGAAATTACAATTCGCCAAGCAATACATGGAATGAGGCGAAATTTCGAACACAGTACGATCACTCACATCATTTCTAGCCATGCTGGTATTCTCGTTGCGTCTGGTAGAGTCAGTTTATTGTATCCGGCGGAAGAAAGTATTTCTTCATCCTGGATGTGATGGACTACGTTAAAGGCATGTGACTTTCGCATGACAGCAGGTGTTTTCAGCGCCTATTGGAAATATGAAATTCCAGCAATGTTCCCGGGTTCGATTCCCGGCGGGGTCAGGAATTTTCTCTGCCTCGTGATGACTGGGTGTTGTGTGCTGTCCTTAGGTTAGTTGGGTTTAAGTAGTTCTAAGTTCTAGGGGACTGATGACCATAGACGTTAAGTCCCATAGTGCTCAGAGCCATTTGAACCATTTTTTGAAGAAATCCAAGAGAAAGAATAGAACTGATAAATATTAAGTAAGAGAAAATGGGTGGACCAGGACAACAGGAGTCGATATAAATAATAATCTAGACGAAAGTTATGTGCACAGAGAAGAGGAAGAGAGAACAGCAGACAGCACAAAATTGGAGGAATTAGAACATGCAATGAAAAATAGAAAAGTATTGGGCAGCTAACACAGATATAATTAAACCCGCCAGGGTAACCGAGCACGCTAACGCGCTGCTTCCTGGACTCGGGTATGCGCGCCGGCCCTGGATCGAATCCGCCCAGTGGATTAACGACGAGGGCCGGTGTGCTGGCCAGCCTGGATGTGGTTTTTAGGCGGTTTTCCACGTCCTGCTAGGTTAATACCCGGCTGGTCCCCACGTTCCGCCTCAGTTACACGCGTCGCAGCCATTTGGAACACGTCCACATTATTTCAAGATTTACACTAGATGCAGACAATTGGGGTACGCTGATTCCATCCTGGAGGGTACGGGGTGGAGGCAGGAAGGGCATCCGGCCATCCCTGACACCAACACTGCCAAATCCGTTGTAACCACGCCGGCCCTGCGATCGCTGTGGAACTATGGCGTAAGCGAAAGAAAGAAAGAAACAAAGAACACAGATATAATTAAATATGCATCTCCCATACAGAAATCCACATTTTTCAATTATATTAAAAATGCTGGACAAATAAGAGAATTGAAAAGTACTGGTAATTAGGTACAGTAACACCCATTTACAAGAAAGCAGACAAAAGGAATGGTGAAAACTAAAATACTCTTTGAAATGGTAAGATAGAGTCTAACAGTAATTCTTCAAAATGTTCTGCTAAAAGACCTATTTTAGGAAGGGTACATTTGTCATTGAACAAATCATTGAGAATCACAGGAATTTCAATAGAGAAGCACGTGTATCATTCAGAGACAATGTTAAAGTTTTCAGTAAAGTAAGTAAAGAAAAGCTATGGGTGATAAGGAACAAAAGAGGAATCGTTAGTTTAGGAAACAGAAAATCTAAACCAGAACAAATTTGGTAGTAAGACAAGAATGCAGAAATTCCCTGATTCTTTTAGTACATATTTTAGGTACATGCTGAGGTAATGGATAAGTAAATCAAGTTTTACATTTACGCTCCAACGAAAGTAATTATTCTATGACATCTTGCTGATGATCAAATTACGATTGCAGATGCCCGTAGAACACTCCAGACAGCTGCTCATATGTCATCCACAACATCTAATTTATGTAATCTGTTACTATCTTCGCCGGCCGAAGTGGCCGTGTGGTTCTAGGCGCTGCAGTCTGGAACCGCGAGACCGCTACGGTCGCAGGTTCGAATCCTGCCTCGGGCATGGATGTGTGTGATGTCCTTAGGTTAGTTAGGTTTAACTAGTTCTAAGTTCTAGGGGACTAATGACCTCAGAAGTTGAGTCCCATAGTGCTCAGAGCCATTTGTGTGGTGTCACCGCCAGACACCACACTTGCTAGGTGGTAGCCTTTAAATCGGCCGCGGTCCGGTAGTATACGTCGGACCCGCGTGCCGCCACTATCAGTGATTGCAGACCGAGCGCTGCCACACGGCAGGTCTAGAGAGACTTCCTAGCACTCGCCCCAGAAGTACAGCCGACTTTGCTAGCGAAGGTTCACTGACAAATTACGCTCTCAATTGCCGAGACGATAGCATAGCCTTCAGCTACGTCATTTGCTACGACCTAGCAAGGCGCCATTATCATTTGCTATTTATCTTGTGATGCATGTACCGTCAGACCGATGTTCACCAATTATGGATTAAAGTTAAGTATTCCAGAAGCTACGTACCTTTTTTGCTAGTTTCAAGACCTTGTCCTGTTCCAGACCTCATGCCAACCTGCGTGAGCTTAAACGCGTGCCTTTCGGCTTCCTGTCATAGTGGATTGGCTGTCTTGCCAGTCCACAACAATTTGAACAATTTGTTACTATCTTCAAACAAAACAAAACTTCGCCAAAGCCAATAATCCAATTCCAAAAAAAAAAAGAATAACAAATGATCAGGAAGTAGAACTTCAACTTATTAGGAAATAGTTTCTCATTCATGAAAGCAATGGACATACAAAAGAAAGAAAGTAGATAGACTTAACATTAACGGAACAATCGGTAGAACCCTCAAAAGTAAAGTAAGAAAGGAAACTCTGCTGAAGTTAAACGATGTCAGTACCAACCAGGCGTTTACTAGCATAGTTATGACGAAGGTTAGGTCCTATTTTCTTTTTGTGCTGCTCTTTTATTAAGTCTGTAGTTTTTATTTACAGAATAAGCCGAAAACCATATGACACTTTAGAGTACCGTCTGGCCGTATACGCATTTTGCATGTACTACCACACAAGCGTATTTTGACCTCTTCTTTGATATTTTTTGCGATTTTAGTAACTTTGTCGATCTAGATGCTTAACGGTCAGGCTCATTTTAATCTTAACACGGTTATCAGTGCTGTAAATGTTGTTTCACATAGAATTAACGCTTTTTGGGCATTGGAAATACTAACACAAACGGAATTGTTGCAGATTTTCTGCAATATTTGCCAGATCATAATGATGTTACCAAAGTATGGGATCATAAAGATGATGGTACTGACGCAAATGATGAATTGTGAAAAATAAGTGGTAAATGACTGCTTACTTGAGCCGGCCGGAGTGGTCGAGCGGTTCTAGGCACTACAGTCTGAGGCCGCGCGACCGCTACGGTCGCAAGGTTCGAATCCTGCCTCGGGCATGGATGTGTGTGATGTCCTTAGGTTAGTTAGGTTTAAGAAGTTCTAAGTTCTAGGGGACTGATGACCACCGAAGTTAAGTCCCACAGTGCTCAGAGCCATTTGAACCATTTGAATTGCTTACTTGAGAACTCAATTATTTTCTTGAAGGGAAGTAACTGTGTGAAACAAGACAACACAACGAAGCTTGTACAACACGATTACGAGCTATAACGTGCTGCAGGCCTGTAAGGCTACATTATGATATTTATCCAGTGAGAACTGAGCTTAGAAGACCGAATTTTAAAGTTTTGTGTTAGGCTAGTTTTAGGTTTTTGAAAGAAATTTTTGGGAAAAAACAGGAGATAGGACTTCAACAACTTTTTTATTTACTTTTCTCTGCCGGGATGGCAAAAGTGAACAAAATTTTTGTTTGTGGCATAATCAAGATGAATAGGGATATTTTTCATATCAGGTATTTCACCTTCTAAGAAACTGAAATGAGACGACTTTCATTAAGGATGGTTCAAATTGGGATACTGTGTTGAAAGACAACAGAGTTGTGTGTCTGACTTCCAGTTACCATAGGACAGAAGTATCATCTGTTTTCAGAAAGCGGGAGGACGGCATTAATATCAACATTTAGTGCTCTTTTGTAGTAAGGGATTACAGTTGTAATACGGTATTTGTGACCCACGCCGACAGACGCAGATTTGCTTATGTGCTGCGAAGAAGGCGCAAAAGATACTTGAAACTGCTTATGAACTGTACTGTGAACTGTATAGAAAGATTCGACTTCTGGAGTTGAGGAGAAGTGTTGCTCAGGGAATGATGGGACCGATGAATGCAAAGTATATCAATTCAACGGCTACGAGCCAGCTTCTGAAAGAAATCAATACTTACAACAAAAGGAAGAAATTAGCAGCAAATTATTAAAAACTAGGAAAGAGGGGTGTTAATTTGGTCACTTTTGCAGTAAATAGTGGAAAATTTGATGTACGTAGTAATAGAAATGTTCAATATGAACGAAGCTCATAATCTTTGTTTTGTGCAGTATTTCTCTGCTGTAATGTAAATAAAAACATTTTTGCTGAGCTCCATTTAGTAACTGTGTATTTACCTTTCTAACGTTCACTGATTTGTAGCCTTATTGCATTCTAATACATTTGGATTCGTTACTCCAGAAAGCTGCTGTACTGGAGGACCAGACGGTACTCAAAAGTAACACCTTCGTAAAATAGTAAAAAAAATAATATCAAAATCGAAAAGCCGCTATCGTTTCGCTAGTATATATTGCTGTTCTCCATGGAAAAACTGGGAATTTTATGTGTTTCTGATAGTTCAGACAACAAAGAGTAATGCAGAAACTACTAGAAGGACCGTGTCACAAGAATGGAGGACGACAAAATACGAACTTGATGATAAATTACTATCCAGTGGAAAGAAATTTAGGAAGACCGAGGAAAATAGAGGAAGGTCGACAATTTCAATGAAGAGGGCCTAATACGTGTAGAAAGAAGCAGAAAAAGAAGAAGCTGACTGCCAGAACGGCCTGGACGTACAATAAATTATTGGAGCGTTTAGAGGGTTTTGGAAACTGTGGTGTCCGCCATCAGCTTCTGACGAGCGTACGATTCACATTTTGTCCCCACTCTCCCATGGTGGATTTCTTAAGAGAGACGTTTTCTTGTGCAGGCTGTTTTGAAACGGTCACTTTATTTCATGATCTATTATCTCCCTTGGTCATTTTCAAGCTACCTCTGTTAATTTCGTCACACTAAAAATTGTAAGAATATAGTATTGTATATTGCACACAGTTTCGAGGAGGAGCCAACGTGTGATGGCATCCTTAACAATAGTTTCTCAAAATCTTGGCTGTTACCGTCATAACTTCTCAGACATGAAGTCCATCCGTAAATATGAGAATGTTATGCAGATCATAAATCGTCCGTCGAGAAATACCGTGTTTCTGGCGTATTAGCGTCGTCAGCGCAATAACTACGGCGACAGCTCGAACTAACAACTGGAAAATACAAATTTGCGTTCGACCAGTCAGTTGTGAGCAAGTGGTTTTAAGTAGCGGAAATGCAGCCGTAATGTATCAACATTGTTATGCCACAAATTGTATTGAGCAACACCTGTAAACCAAGTGCTCAAGACATTCTCCACAATTCTCTGAAGAAAAGGAGAATGTAATCAAAGTTTGTCCCGCACAGCTTAACTTCCAACCTAAGAACAAAGACTCTAGGACGCCTGCATAACCTGATTGAAATGCGAAACGCGGACAATTATTTTCTGGAAAAAATCATCGCGGTTGACGAGGTATGGTGTTGTCAGTACGACACTACCACAAAACGGCAAAATACAAAAACTCCCTTGAAGGGTCAACGCTTTGACGACGTAAACGACATTCAACCAATGCGACACGCGAGGTGAACAGAACGCCAAAGGAGAACTTATCTAACAGTTTCACATGGTTGTATGACCCTTGTATCAATTAGCGGCACATTATTTAGAACACCTGAAACATTAAAACCACCATCTTAACGTTCCTCTATTTTTTATTAATTCAGCTACGGAACTTTTTACTGATGGGAGATGTACTTGTCTTCTGACACTGTTGAGGCTGTAACTACCACGGTAGTGAGAAACCATTATTAAGGATGCCATCGCACGTCGCTTCCTCCACACAGATATGTGGATTGTACGAGAGGCATTCAATAAGTAATGTAACACATACACTCCTGGAAATGGAAAAAAGAACACATTGACACCGGTGTGTCAGACCCACCATACTTGCTCCGGACACTGCGAGAGGGCTGTACAAGCAATGATCACACGCACGGCACAGCGGACACACCAGGAACCGCTGTGTTGGCCGTCGAATGGCGCTAGCTGCGCAGCATTTGTGCACCGCTGCCGTCAGTGTCAGCCAGTTTGCCGTGGCATACGGAGCTCCATCGCAGTCTTTAACACTGGTAGCATGCCGCGACATCGTGGACGTGAACCGTATGTGCAGTTGACGGACTTTGAGCGAGGGTGTATAGTGGGCATGCGGGAGGCCGGTTGGACGTACCGCCGAATTGCTCAACACGTGGGGCGTGAGGTCTCCACAGTACATCGATGTTGTCGCCAGTGGTCGGCGGAAGGTGCACGTGCCCGTCGACCTGGGACCGGACCGCAGCGACGCACGGATGCACGCCAAGACCGTAGGATCCTACGCAGTGCCGTAGGGGACCGCACCGCCACTTCCCAGCAAATTAGGGACACTGTTGCTCCTGGGGTATCGGCGAGGACCATTCGCAACCGTCTCCATGAAGCTGGGCTACGGTCCCGCACACCGTTAGGCCGTCTTCCGCTCACGCCCCAACATCGTGCAGCCCGCCTCCAGTGGTGTCGCGACAGGCGTGAATGGAGGGACGAATGGAGACGTGTCGTCTTCAGCGATGAGAGTCGCTTCTGCCTTGGTGCCAATGATGGTCGTATGCGTGTTTGGCGCCGTGCAGGTGAGCGCCACAATCAGGACTGCATACGACCGAGGCACACAGGGCCAACACCCGGCATCATGGTGTGGGGAGCGATCTCCTACACTGGCCGTACACCACTGGTGATCGTCGAGGGTACACTGAATAGTGCACGGTACATCGAAACCGTCATCAAACCCATCGTTCTACCATTCCTAGACCGGCAAGGGAACGTGCTGTTCCAACAGGACAATGCAGGTCCGCATGTATCCCGTGCCACCCAACGTGCTCTACAAGGTGTAAGTCAACTACCCTGGCCAGCAAGATCTCCGGATCTGTCCCCCATTGAGCATGTTTGGGACTGGATGAAGCGTCGTCTCACGCGGTCTGCACGTCCAGCACGAACGCTGGTCCAACTGAGGCGCCAGGTGGAAATGGCATGGCAAGCCGTTCCACAGGACTACATCCAGCATCTCTACGATCGTCTCCGTGGGAGAATAGCAGCCTGCATTGCTGCGAAAGGTGGATATGCACTGTACTAGTGCCGACATTGTGCATGCTCTGTTGCCTGTGTCTATGTGCCTGTGGTTCTGTCAGTGTGATCATGTGATGTATCTGACCCCAGGAAAGTGTCAATAAAGTTTCCCCTTCCTGGGACAATGAATTCACGGTGTTCTTATTTCAATTTCCAGGAGTGTATTTTTCTGAAAGCAGGCCGCTTTATTGAGGACTCCTGTACACCATATTATTTCCCACGCTTCTGGCTACAAAACCCTATTTTTCAACATAATAATGCTACGGCCTTACGCTGCCGTACTGCGAAGGTCTAAGTGGCCGCATTGTACCACTCCACTTGTCGACGCTGGAGTTTTGCTGCAGCGGAGTGTTTGATTGTGATACGTCGACCACATCGAATGCGGGGCTAACGACATATACAGGCCCTGAAACGAACTTGGATGTCACTCTAGTTGGCTTGTCAGTCACCCACGGGAGATCAATATCTTATTGAAAAGATACCAACTAAAGGTCTTAATTTTGTCGTGTGCTCTGGAGAACTTGCACGCATTTAGATACGCAGTTAAGAATCATTAAATTCCTCTGAAATAATTACTTGTTCTCCGCCAGAGATGGCTGCTGGTACTCGCAAGACCTGTAGTTTCACGTGCTCTGATGTACGCGCCAGTGTATGTCTTTCTTGTGGGCCCTGCATCGAATGGAATGTCCACACATACCAACAATGCACGAGTAAAGCTGTGTGTGGCCGGTACGCATCAGATAGGTTCGTGCGAACTTGTTGGGGTGATGACAGGTGTTTCGCCCAGTGACTTGCTGTGTTTTTGTTCACCACCTATCAGAACTTCAGAGAACTATAGGGGCCCAAGTATTCCCCAACGTCCCACTACAAGTTCGGCATTTTTCAGCAGGAATTGTCCTAGGAAAACAATATGTTCCATCACTTAGTGAACACCCCTCATATGATGCTATGTGCTTATAATTTTCTACTGTGAGGCAAGTAAGAGAGAGAGCTTGAAAACGCCATCTGGTAGCTGAATAATGAAGTAGCGATTATTTCAAAAATAAAGCGGCCTACATAGGAACCCCCCCCCCTCCCCCACTCCCACACATGAACCATGGACCTCGCCATTGGTGGGGAGGCTTGCGTGCGGTCAGCGATACAGATAGCCGTACCGTAAGTGCAACCACAACAGAAGGGTATCTGTTGAGAGGCCAGACAAACGTGTGGTTCCTGAAGAGGGGTAGCAACCTTTTCAGTAGTTGCAGGGGCAACAGTCTGGATGATTGACTGATCTGACCTTGTAACACTAACCAAAAAGGCCTTGCTGTGCTGGTACCACGAACGGCTTAAAGTAATGGGAAACTTCTGCGTAATTCTCCCCGAGGGCATGCAGCTTTACTGTATGGTTAAATGATGAAGGAATCCTCTTGGGTAAACTATTCTCGAGGTAAAATAGTCCCACATTCGGATCTCCGGGCGGGGACTACTCAGGAGGACGTCGTTATCAGGAGAAGGAAAGCTGGCGTTCTACGGATCGGAGCGTGGAATGTCAGATCCCTTAATCGAGCAGGTAGGTCAGAAAATTTAAAAATGAAAATGGATAGGTTTAAGTTTGGTATAGTGGGAATTAGTGAAGTTTGGTGGCAGGAGAAACTTCTGGTCAGGTGAATACAGGGTTATAAACACAAAATCAAATAAAGATAATGCAGGAGTAGGTTTAATAATGAATGAAATGTAGGAGTGCGGGTAAGCTACTACAAACAGCATAGTGAACGCATTATTGTGGCCAAGATAGACACGAAGCCCACAGTAGTACAAGTTTAGATGCCAACTAGCTCCGCAGATGACGAAGAGATTGATGAAATGTATGATGAAATAAAAGAAATTATTCAGATTGTGAAGGGAGACAAAAATTTAATAGTCGATAGTAGGAAAAGGAAGAGAAGGAACTGTAGTAGATGAGTATGGAATGGGGGTAAGAAATGAAAGAGGAAGCCGTCTGGTAGAATTTTCCAAACAGCATAACTTAATTGCGATTGACAGGAATTGGGGAAAAAGATACAGTAGTAAATGAATGGGTAGCTTTAAGGGATAAAATAGTGAAGGCAGCAGAGGATAAAGTAGGTAAAAAGACGTGGGCTAGTAGAAATGATTGGGTAACAGAAGATATATCGAATTTAATTGATGAAAGGAGAAAATATAAAAATGCAGTAAATGAAGCAGGCAAAAGCAAATACAAACGTCTCAAAATGAGATGGACAGGAAGTGCAAAATGACTAAGCAGGGATGGCTAGAGGACAAATGTAAGGATGTAGAGCCATATCTCACTAGGGGTAAGATAGATAATGCCTACAGGCAAACTAAGCAGACTTTTCAAGAAAAGAGAACCACTTGCATGAGTATCAAAAGCTCAGATGGAAACCCAGTTCTAAGCAAAGCAGGGAAAGCAGAAAGGTGAAGGAGTATATAGAGGTTCAATACAAGGGTGATGTACTTGAAGACAATATTATGGAAATAGAAGAGGATGTAGATGAAGATGAAATGTGAGATATGATACTGTGCGAAGAGTTTGACAGAGCACCGAAAGACCTGAGTCGAAACAAGGTCCATCAGCACTACTGACAGCCTTGGGAGAGCCAGCTCTGACAAAACTCTACCATCTGGTGAGCAAGAGTATGAGACAGGCGAAATACCCTCAGGCTTAAAGAAGAATGTGATAATTCCAACCCAAAGAATGGAGGTGTTGACAGGTGTGAAATTCACTACTCTGTCCTGTGCATTTGTGTGAACTTACTTATATGGTTCGTAATTCATTACAAGCATGTTTCCACAACAATTCGTAACGCTCTATGCAGTGCTAGTCACTTAGGCAGTATGCTTTCATTACCATATTAGGTTAGGTCTGGAAACATCCCCTCGAAACTGCCCAAGTCTTTGCATGCTGCGGCTTATGTAACCCTGCCTGAAAACTGTTTTGTCACATGGGACCACGAGATAGTCTCTTTTTGTTATCGCTGTCAAACACCAAGGCAATGTTTCCTGCCCGTAACCAGCTTCAGCACTGCTCCATCGGAACAATTCTCAGGTGTTCTAATGAATATATCTGGCGGCACTGAGATTCGCAACAATGGACACTAAACAAAGTTATTGATTTTGAACGTGAAAATTACTCACTGACATCACAGAAGGAACCATTAACAACTGGACAAGGGAACACAACTCAAAGTATAATCTTGACATAGGTATGTAGGGAGCAAAAACACAAATTATGTTCAGTTGAAAGGTGGCTACACTGAGTCACAGCGCCAGAGATTTAGCCAAAGAGTATTATTCAGCCGCCTCCACTGGCAGTAGTAGTTCGGAAGTTGCCGTGGGCAGTGATAGTTCGGAGGTTGCCGTGGGCAGTGCTTGTTGAGACGATGTTGATAGCAGTACCAGTTGTGAGTATGTCGTGTGTAGTTGTTCTGATGGGCTAGACACCCGATGCTGTTCGACTGGGGATGTTGTAATGACCAGAGTGTATTTTTTCGTCAATATATATGAGGTAATAAAAAAAATTTTGTATTTAAAATTTCCTAAATAACAATGCTTCTTGGTCACAGGTTCAGTCAACAAAGCATCTGGCTTGTGTTCATGTATTAGAGTGTAATTCTGATTTCTATGTGCATATTGAGGAAGAGCCGTGCCAGATGTGAACGTTGAATCACACTTCCACACACAGAACAGTTACAATTGTGATTTGTAGTTTCGTGGCTTCTATAGTTGGTGGGGACTTAATTAATTGTGTTAACGGAAATTTCCTTTCATTCTTTGTTGTTATTCTATGCAGTCAGATTGCGTACTAATACTAGTCAGGGCCAACCGGTTACGAGACTTTGTAATCGGACAAACAGCGACAAAAATTAAAATTATTTGCATTATATTTAATTAAGCCCCCATGCACAGTCCACGCACATAGTTAGTGACTGAGTAAATTGTTAATCAGACGCAGAATGTAAACATAAAGATAGGAATGTCAAAATGCACACCAAAAGCAACAAGCTGGAATTAAGATTGTATACTCGCCTCCTGAAGGGAGCAATTACATTAGTTTCTAGAGTAAACAGGATGCGTAAATAAACAGGCTGGCGGTGGCAGAAACAGGTAAGTCAAAACTATTACTCCATTCTACAAAGTGTTTCCTACAGGTACAAACGAAACGGCTGAGAAAGGGACAATGAAGCTAGCAAACAATTGTAATAAACATAGGCCTGGAAGCCAGTGGTTTCCCCGATATGATATGTGACGACTGCTTAGATGGACACCTTATAACAGAGCCCCCGAGGATCCAAATTGCAGACATGCACTTGAGGACAAACACATTGCAAAATGTTTCCCAACCAGCCACTTTTCGTGTGTAGGCAGGCATCAGCATGTCTCCTTATCGAAGACAGTACACATTCAAAAATTCCAGGCGTGTTCCGAATGCACCTACAAACACCTACAATGCGTTCCTGGACACTATCAACACGACTGGGAAACACCACAATTTTTAAATATTCCCACAGAAAAATATCCACCTGGTTTAAATAGGAGATCTGGTGGGCTATGGTATTTGCAAGCCACTACTCAGAGATTTGCTGTCGAAGATTCGTGCTAGATGTTCCCAAGCATCCAAGTGAAAGTGTACCTGTCCACCATAGTGTATGTACCAGCTGATCATTCTTTCACCATAAGGAACATCATCCAAAACATAACCTTAGACGTTAACGGTGTTTCTACATTGGCGTGACCGTATTTGTGCATACATCGTAATCGGGGAAACCATTGCTGTCTGGATCTATGTTTATTTGGATTACTAGCTTGTTTCAATGTCCTCTGGTCGCTCCAATACCCTGTGTAATATCATGACTGACTTGCAAATGGTACATTGCTCTACAGCCTACTAAGACCAGCTCGTTTCTTTGCAGGACCAAATTTTTTTGTGTGATACATGATATTTTCAAAATATTTGATAAATCAAATTTACATTATGCACAGGAGGCTCATAGGTCTATCCCATGTGGTGTTTGTTTTCATTCCTGCGGTGTAGTGGGCCGTTTCTCTGGTTTTGGGAAATTGTCTTTCTCCTTTCACGTTCTATAAATAATCTTGTAAAATATTATGTTTTCAGCTTGGATTGTTTCAACTCAAACAGCATTGTTTCCAGCTGCCTTCCTGTTCTTATTATCTCTAATTGCTTTGCGCACCTTATCTGTTATTGTTTTTTGTAGTAATTCCTTTCATTATTAACTCTCGGGGTATCTGACTCATATCTTTGTGCTCTAATGTGCTTGTCATGCGAGTTATCCGAGGTTTTACCAGATACAGCACAAGCTGCAGAACGTGTTCTACTCTCCACTAGCCACAGCAACATGGCGAAGGAGATTTAATTTTTGACCATATACGCCGGTTATCCTAGAAGCTCTAACCGAACGGTCTCTTCAGAAAAGAGTATTGTTTTAGTTGTTCATATAAACTTACCGCTGTGTCTTTGCGGTTTAAACTGTTCCTGGTTCACTGTCACTATTCATTATACACCGCCTGATAAAAAAAGAAGTGAAGCATCTATTAGAGGAAGAGGATATGAAACTTAACGAGTTGAAAGGATACTTGATGTTATTTCGGTGATTACAATATAGAGCCAAATTTACAAAGAACTTGGCAGTATCTGTCCATTTATTACGTTTCTCTGGCCATGATGCATCCGGTCCTGAGGCCATCAATGGTACTCATTATTTGCAGGTCTAACTATAAACAATACATGAATAAAAATTAAAATCCCACCAACGTTGTAACTGGACCTTTACGTACTGGCACTGGAACGGGGTTGACGTCAGAGCTGGTCCCAAAGTTCTTTCGTAGGCAGATGTGCAGATATTGCTGGCTACCGGAGTATGTCAACATCACACAGGTAGTTCATAGAGACACATTCCATACGTGGACCACTTTGTTCTTTTGAAAAATGGCGTCACGATACTGTCGCAAGAGAGGTAACACACGAGAACGAAAGATGTCCCTGACGTAACGTTGTGCTGTGGGAGCTATCTCAGTCCCTATCAGCCGATGGTCTCCCATACCATGACGTCAGGAGTACCTCCGCTATGACTCCCCAAGCCATTCGGAGAACGGGATTTCTCACCAGATGGTCTTCATAACCGGAGTGGTACAGAGGGCCGAACACAGTATAACATCTTTCCTTGCATGGCCAGAACTCCAGATGCAGTCGCCTGTATTACGGACGTCTCTCTATGATTAGTATGGTAATTCCTCAGTCCAGCTGCTGCTAATCTTCAGTCAATGGTGCACGATGACACGCTACGTAACTGAGAAATCCATTACTTTTTTCCAATGGTAAGTGCAGACGTTAAGGGATTACGATGTTCTTGGTGTGTAATACAGCGATTCTCGATTGTGATGAAGACATGGTCGACCGGAACGTGAAGAACGTGTATGCCTGAACCCTTGGTTTAGGAGTAGCGTCTATGGTGAGTGAACAGAACACCCTCGTTCCCGAGTTCAAAATTCTGATTTCTAATCAAGGCGCCCGAAGAGTTCCGGCATAAAAAGTCACCCTCATTCTGCCAAAGGCCTTCTCAAAGAAGGCGGCGGAGTGGACAGAGGAAATTGCCCCCAGAGGCGGAACAATCAGCAATGATCAACGGCGTGAGGATGCAGAAGGCAATGGTAGTAACTGCTTTAAAGACACATAACACGTATCCACACGACATGTGGTCAGTAAATGAAAAAGTGTCATGATGATCTCTCCATGGGCAAAAGATTACGGGATAGTCCCCAATTCGGATCTCCGGGAGGAGACTGCAAAGGGGGAGGTCATCATGGGAAAAAGCATGAATAACCAACGAAATGTTAACGTTCTACGATCGGGGCGCGGAATTTCAGAAGCCTGAACGTGGTAGGGGAGCTAGAAAATTTGAAAAGGGAAATGCAAAGGCTCAATCTAGATATAGTAGGGGTCAGTGAAGTAAAACGGAAAGACAAGGATATCTGGTCAATGAGTAGAGAGTCATATCGACAGCAGCGGAAAAAGATATAACGGGAGGTCGCTTCGTTACTAATAGGATGGTAGCGCAGAGAGTGTGTTACTGTGAATAGTTCAGTGATAGCGTTGTTTTTATTAGAATCGACAGTAAACCAACACCGACAACGATAGTCCATGCTGACGTCGCAAGCTGAAGATGAAGAGATAGAGAAAGAACATGAGGATGTTGAAAGGGTAATACAGTACGTAAAGGGAGATAAAAATCTAATGATCATGGAGGGCTGGAATGCAGTTCTAGAGTAAGGAGTACAACAAAAGATTGCGGGAGAATATCGGCTTGGGACAAGGAATGAGACAGGAGAAAGACTAACTCAGTCCTTTAATAAATTTCAGCTATTAATAGAGAAATATCTGTTCAAGAGTCACAAGAGGAGGAGATATACTTGGAAACGACCGGGTGATACGGGAAGATTTCAGTTAGATTACATCATGGTCAGACAGAGATTACGGAATCAGATGCTGGAAGGTGTGCCCAGGAGCACATCACAGTGAGGTAGTGATGAAGAGGAGGCGATTGGTCAGGAAGAATCAATATGCAAAGCAGTGGGATACGGAAGTACTAGCCGGCCGAAGTGGCCGTGCGGTTAAAGGCGCTGCAGTCTGGAACCGCAAGACCGCTACGGTCGCAGGTTCGAATCCTGCCTCGGGCATGGATGTTTGTGATGTCCTTAGGTTAGTTAGGTTTAACTAGTTCTAAGTTCTAGGAGACTAATGACCTCAGCAGTTGAGTCCCATACTGCTCAGAGCCATTTGAACCATTTGACGGAAGTGCTAAGCAATGACGAGATACTCTAAAGGGCAACCACAAAAGTTGGGAAGAAAAATATAGATACAAAGAATGTAACTGCGAAGAAACCATAGGTAACAGAAGAAATACTTTAATTGATCGATGAAAGAAGAAAACACAAAAAATTTTAGGGAAATTAAGGAATACCGAAGTACAAGTCGCTAAGGAATGAAATAAATATGTGCAGGGAAGCTAAGACGAAATAACTCCATGATAATTGTGAAGAAATCGAAAAAGAAATGATTGTCGGAAGGACTGACTCAGCATATAGGGAAGTCAATTTCCGGTGAAATTAAAAGGAAGATTGGTAACATCAAAAGTGCAGCGGGTATAGCACTGTTAAATGCAGAGGAGAGAGCGGATAGGGGGAAAGAGCACACTGAAGGCATCTATAAGGGAGAAGATTTGTTTGATGTGATACAAGAAGAAACAGTAGTCGATTAGAAGAGATACGGGCACCATTATTAGAATCAGAATTTAAAGGAGCTTTGGAAGACTTAAGAGCAAGTAATGCAGAAGGGATGGAATGTAAATGGTGTAAGATATTCGAAATTATGAGAAAAATAGTAGTAAGCTATAGGGAGCGAGGGTAATATACAATATGTACAAGAGCCAAGAGCGAATAACAAGACCGAGAATGAAGTGCTCGGATAAAAAAGGGTGTAACATAGGGCTATTGTCTTTCACCCCTAGACTTCAATCTGTACGTCGAAAAGTCAATGATGGAAATAAAATAAATGTTCGGGAGCAGAATTAAAATTCCATATGAAAGGATACCAATGATACGATTCGCTGATGACATCGCTATCCTGAGTGAAAGTGAAGCACAATTACATGACCTCGTGAATGGAATGGTCTATTGAGTACAGAATATGGATTAGGAGTAAGTAGAAAAAAGACGAAAGTAATGAAAAGTAGCAGAAATGAGAACAGCGAGAAACTTAACTTCAGACTGATGGTCGCAAAGTAGATGAAGTTAAGGAATTCTGCTATATAGGCAGCAGAATAACCAATGAATGACGGAGCAAGGAGGACATCAAAAGAAGATTAGCACTGGCAAAAAGGGCATTCCTGGCCAAGAGAAGAATAGCAGCGCCGAACACAGGCCTTAATGCGAGGAAGAAATTTCTGAGAACGTATGTTTGGAACGCAGCATTGTAAATTATTTTAATACAGATTGTGGAAAAACCGGAACAGAAGAGAATCTGAGCAGTGGCGCTACAGACGAATGTTGAAAATTAGGTGGAGTGATAAGGTGAGGAACGAGAAGGTTCTTCGCAGAATTGGAGAGGTAAGGAATATATGGAAAACACTGACAAGGAGAAGGGACATGATGATAGGATATCTGTTAAGATACCAGGGATCCACGCTATTAGGACGACCTGTATAGGGAAAAACTGTAGAGGAAGACAGAGACTGGAATACATCCAGCAAATAGTTGAGGATGTAGGTTGCAAGTGCTGCTCTGAGATGAATAGGTTGGCACAAGAGAGAAATTCGTGTCTGGCTGCATCAAGCCAGTCAGAAGACTGATGAGTAAAAAAAAAAAATATCCAATGGAAGGGTTTGGGCTCGACAAATACCTGGAGAATATTATTCGCATCAATGTGTACTGTGAACAGTGAAGTCGGACAGGCCGGTGTCAGAATATGAGGGATTTTTTGTGATTAGGTTGTGGTAACAGTATAGTGTTTCAGAAAACGCTAAAGGCAGAAGGTTGGATCGGGTTTCACAGGATAGTGTGCTGCGTAGAGTAGATGAACAGTTCGGTGACGATGACTGTATATGCATGACAATGCGCCCTGTCGTACAGCAGCCTCTGTTAGGCAATGGTTTGTGATCTTTAGATAGGTAGTACTGTGTACAGATACATGAAGAAAAGGTCAGTTAAGACGGGATGTAAAATGCAGACGCTATGAGAGCTTGTTCATCCTCGTTACTGTGATATCGCTCCTACTGCAAGCTCTTCACGCCCTATATTTTGGGCGGTGGTATTCTGGACCAAAACTAGAAAAAAGTGTCTAGTAAACAAGGGCTGTAAAACGTATATCTTAAAAGGTTTGAGTACTTGTTCAGCAGAAGAGATGTTTTCAAAGCAGCGACGGTGGACAAGTGCTCGTAGCTGTCAAGCTATGAATTTTAGATCCCTTTTTTGATGGACTTGTTTTCTTCCATATGTAACACTCTCCGTATATAATGTGTATCATAATAAATATCGAAAACACACGTAAGTAAAAATATACGGTAATAGTACCAAAACGTAGGTCCACAAAGGAACCGTTTAAGAAATAACTGCGAATATGTTGTTAAGAGCGGCCACTGAACTAAATATTAGTACAAATATGCTTACAATGTAAACTGTTTTTATTAAGTTTCCACATAACTGCCTTTATATTTCAAAGTTTTCAGACATATTCCTCTTGTAATATTTCAATACTACGCCCTTTGGGGCCACAGTGCACTCTCTAATTGTAATTTCATTTCCTTGTGTTTTTTATGTAATTGTTGGGTCTGATATGATTCGTTTTATGTTGGAAGCACTGCATAGCTGAGGCTGATGTTGTGTGCAGCAGGCTAATACCCGCTTCGAGTCCCCATTGTCCTGGCTCGCTGCCTGAGTGCAGGCTGTTTTGCTCGACCGGTTCTTTTGATAGATTTATTCGCAGTGAACCCCGGGGCCTTTCATTTATCGGTCTGCGTTAGAATGGCAGCAGTCGAATGTGAGTCAGGCCAAGCATAAAGCCATCATTCGTTGTCCTGAAACTGTCGTGTGCAACGGAAGTAAACCCTTTGTCACAGACGATATTAGTGTCCGGTCCAGCTGATAAACTAGTACGGCAGTAGCAATAGAAATCCTCTACGCGGAAGAGTAGCCACAAAGGAAGAAATGGGCTTCCTTATATTTTTAAATTTTGTTTGGATTGTATAAATCTAGTAATGTGCTGGTCGTGACATGTTTGTGTTATGCCATATTGTGTCCATCACTGAATACGTGTATGGTATGGGAATAATTTTAGCGTGAAATGGAAAATTGGGTGCTCAAAATAAAAAAAGAGATATTTTTACAACAATGTGTAAGTAACTATGAAAGGAGAATGGCTAAAGCCTCTAACATATATACTAAACGTAAGCATTATATTGTGAAAATTACAAACTTACATCGCTATGGAATACCACACGCAAAAAATTTTCATTAGCAGTCAAAATCACAACTGCAAACAATAGAAGAAGACATACAAGAAGATTCAGAACATAAAGGTTAGATACCGACCCAGTATAAAGGAGAGACATAGGAAGAACAATCTGTTTACATTATTCTTAAATTACTCTTCATATATTATTCTTAAATTATCAAAAGACTATGATACTGTCAACAGAAAGAAGTATCAAAAATATTGGAGCAATCTCCATTTCAGTAATTTTAATGAACTTCATCAAATTTATTGAAAACTAATAAAGGCTTCCCCCATTTATATGGATAAAATGTCAAAGTAACTAAAATAAAATGACGTCAGAAGTACGACTTTGGGCAACAAGAACTATGAAAACTATACTACTGTCTTGTGATCATGTATAACTAGCTGATTCAGATCATCTCCCACAAAATTTAACAAAAAGATGAACAACATTCAAAAGGTACAAAATAAAACTTCCACTGAGTGAAACGGAGGCAGTGGAAGTAATAAATAATGCAATAAATGTTCAAACGGAATATAGACGGCCAACTGGTAGAACGAAGTTCACTGAAACAATTTATGTACTATCATGTACAGAAAAAACAGAACGCCTTGAACTACTAAAGATTGGACGTTCATATTCACAGGGCATGTGCATTAGAATATTCTTCAAAAATGATTATCATTTGAACCATGTCGATCAGCAAGTTCAAGGTCAATATCGAAATATAACTTGCTGTTGGGGCGATCTCTGTTTTTGAAACCAAAGATCGCTTGATTTTAAGACTTTTATTCCAGTTACTGCTTTCGACAGAGCCGTGCTGTCAACTTCAGATTGGCATTACACTTTGCGTATACGTTCACATTAATGTGCCACCGATATTTTGAGAACAGCGTGTAAATACATCGATCATATGGAGTTTTTTAATGTATTTACACCTTGTTCTCAAAATGTCGACGACACATATTTGTGAACATATACGCAAAGTGCAATGCCAATCTGAAGAAGACAGCACGATTCCGTCGAAACTAGTAATTGGATTAAAGGTCTTTAAATCAATTGATCTTCGTTTTCACAAAAAAATATGTACAATATCAAAATGGGGCGTGACACCACCTACCGGTAGAGTGTGCCTGTGGCTCTCCTTGCCGCCGTAGACCGAAGGTAATGGATCCGTGTGACTTGAGCAAATGTGCAGGATGCCCCGCAGATGTATGCGCGAACCGTACCGTCAAATCAGCGAAATTGGAAGAGGGTGCATTATTGGCATGGGAGAATGTGATGCATCCATCTTGGAAATTGCTGTTCACGTGGGACGAAGTGTTTCGGCAGTGCAACGGACGTGTGCAGACTGGTTCTCGGAAGGCCATGGAGCATGACGAGATGGGTCAGGTCGCACCACCCAGGCCATTCCCCAAAAAGGTCGACACCTCAGCCAAATGGCATTGCAGGACTGCGTCCATCTCGGCTCTGGCGCAACAGCAGAAGAGTCGAACGCATCGTACACTGTCAGGGGTGACAGTCCATGGATTATGTGCGCGAGATCCACTTCTCTGCCTAGCTTTGACGAATGTGCAGAAACATTAGACGGCAATGGTGTTTGAAACGACGTCACTGGAGGCAGGGATGGCATCTGATAATGTTTTCGGACGAATCCAGGCTCGAGCGGTTCTAGGCGGTTCAGTTCGGAACCGCGTTCCTGCTACGGTCGCAGGTTCGAATCCTGCCTCGGGCAGTTCTAAGTCTAGGGGACTGATGACCTCTGATGTTAAGTCCCATAATGCTTAGAGCCATTTTTTAATCCAGACTATGTTTGTTTGAGAATGATGTCCACATTTTTGGTTCGCCACAGACCGAGGTAGCTGCATCACAGTGACTGCATTCGCACAAGACACACAGAGCCAACTCAAGGCCTTATGGTGTGGGGCGCTATTGGGTACAATCACATATCACAGTTGGTGCGTGTCCAGGGCACTATGACCAGTGTGAATGACGTCCTGCAGGCCATAGCCATACCCTTTCCACGAAATACCCCACACGCCCTTTTTCATTAAGACAATACACGACAACATGTTGCTGCGCAAGAACGTGCCTTCTTGGTGTCACAGGATGTCAGCCTTTTGCCGTGGCCTGCCACATCATCATCATAGTCGCCCATCGAAAATGTGTGGGGTATGGTGAAACGGTGGGTGTAGCGCTGTGGCCCAATGCCAACCGCCACAGATGAACTTTGGAACCATGTGAATGCAGCATGGATCGCTATACCACAGGACGCCATTCGTGCCTTACACTACGCCATGACGCATGGAACAAGTTATAAGGGCCCATGGCGGACGCTGTACCTACTAGGCAACAAGACACATGCTGAACCGACGTGACTGAAATGCTAACCATTTCTTAGAACATACTAATGTACATGTCCTGCGAATGTGAATGTCCTGTCTCTAGCCTTTCAAGGTGTTCTGTTTTTTCTGAATATGAGTGGATTTGAGATGCATAATATCAACTTACTCCAACAGGACAGATACAGAGAAACCGGTTCAAAAATTCAGTATGGACACATCAGAAACATCACAGGAAAATTATGTGGAAACGGTAAAGTAGAAACCTTTTATAGCGTGGTGTCAAAACCTAAAGCACGAAGTTCCAATGCAACTTAGATGCTGCCAGACAGTTAATGGAAGAAGATAGGTTTCTGAGCTCTGTGTTACGAATACTATTAAGAGCTCATACTGCATTCATTGAAGTATAACATTCGATGACGAGTGATCTGGGGAAATACGTGAGAGAGGTGGCAAAAACGCGCTCTGAGAATGCCTCCTTGGAAAATACCACTGCAAGCATTTCCAGAAATCCGAACGAGAGAACTGTAATGAGGACGACCCAGAAAACGAGAGAGTAGTCCTTCCCTTCATTTGAAATGTAGGTTCGCTCCATCTTCGACTGAAGCGGAGCTCATACTGCAATCGTTGAAGTATAACATTCGATGACGAGTGATCTGGGGAAATACGTGAGAGAGGTGGTAAAAACGCGCTCTGAGATTGCCTCCTTGGAAAATACCACTGCAAGCATTCCCAGAAATCCGAACGAGAGAACTGTAATGAGGACGACCCAGAAAACGGGAGAGTAGTCCTTCCTTTCATTTGAAATGTAGGTTCGCTCCATCTTCGACTGAAGCGTAAGAGAATCGTGCGGGAGAATCAATGTTAAAGGAAACAGAATACTGCAGTACAGAGGAATTATAAGAAGCGTTTGAAATTATTTCGATAATCGAAAATAGGAAGGGCAGATTAGAGGCAATAGCAGGAGAGTGTTCAATAGAGGCGACAAAAGTACTGTCTCTACTGCGGTCGAAGCTGAGTGTGGCAGTGAAGCCATCTGCTCGCGTATAACCGGTGTGGGTGAAACCAAGTTAATTGTTGGATGTTTTTACCGGCAAATGATACCGCTTTGACATTTGTAGAGTCACTCAAAGTCTATGATCAATAGCGCGTAAACACCCAGATCATGCCATACTAGTTGGAATCGACTTTAACCCACCGAGTATAGACAGAGATGTCTATGCATTCATTGCCGGGTGTAAAACAGACATTCATGCGAAATACTTTTGAACACGTTTTCAGAAAACTATTTTGAGCAGTTGTCCTGGCAGCCCACACCTTAGACCTTGTAGATACAAACAGGCAGGACCTTATCGACGATGTCGGTATAGAAAGGGTGATTAGCAATCATGATGTCATCACGGAAACTATGGTTACGAAAGTTAATAATTCAGTCAAGAAGGCTAGGAAAGTGTTTCTGCTAGATACAGCAGATAAGCAAATATTAACATCTCACTTGTACATTGAATTGGCATCACTTAGTTCAGTAAGATGATTCTATAGGAATTATGGGCACAGTTTGAGCAGATTATAAATTGTGGTTTTAAGAGTTACGTGACTAATAAGTGGACAAAGGATGGAAAAGACCCACCATGCTTTAATAACGATATTCGGCGGATGCGTAGGAAGGAGAGGATGTTGCACTGTAGATTCAAAAGGGGCCGCATAAATGACGATAAGCGAAGTGTAGTAGAGATTCGTATGTCTGTGAAAAGATCTACGCGCGAAGTCTACAATAACTACCACCGTTACACCTTAGCAAAACATCTGGCATGGAACCCGAGAAAATTCTGGTCGTATTTAAAATCGCAAAGCGGGTTTAAGGCTTCCATTCAGTTTCCTGTTGACCAATCTGATGTGGCAATTTAAGACACCAAAAGGAAAGCCGAAGTTTTAAATTTCACTTTTAAGAAATCTCTCACATAGGAGAACCGTATAAACATACCGCCATTTCACCAACGGGCAGACTCCCGTATGGACGACATAGAAATAAGAATACCTGGCGTAGAGAAACAACTGAAAGATTTGAAACTAAATAAATCACCGTATACGTATGGAATCCCAATTTGATTATACAAGGAGCACTCTACGACATTGACCCCTGACACTGTTTGCATTTATGGTGAATCTCTCACCCTGAGCAAAGTCCCAAGCGATTGGAAGAAACGGCAAGTGACTTCAGTATATAAGAAAGGTAAAAGAATGGACTCGCAAAACTACAGACCAATATCCCTAACCTCTGTTCGCTGCTGAATCCTTGAACATATTCTCAGTTCGAGTATAATAAACTTTCTTGAGGCTAAGAAGATTATGTCCACGAATCAGCATTGTTTTAGAAAGCATTGCTCGGGCGAAAATCAGCTTGCCCTTTTCTCACATTATACACTAACAAGCGAAACTCACCGATGCATCCCGCTCAGATTTAGTGCTAAGAGGGGCCAGTGAATAGGCCGTCAACCACCGAACGCAGATCAAACAGGAAAAAGGTGTACTGGACTGTGAAAAAAAGCAAAATAGCGGAACTGTGCAAGAACACATGACCCATATTCTCTAACCAATGTATAGCATGACAACTGCAAATGTTCAAATGTGTGTGAATTCCTAAGGAACTAAACTGCTGAGTTCATCGGTCCCTAGACTTACACGCTACTTAACTAACTTATACTAAGAACAACACACACACCCATGCCCAAGGGAGGACTCGAGCCTCCGGCGGGAGTGGCCACACAATGAGTGACATAACGCCTTTAACCTCGCGGCCACTCCGCGTGGCATGACAACTGCCAAGACCACAGAAAGAGAACAACCATTTTAATGACTGGTGGCCGCTAAAGCAATTTTTTTATTTCTGTGTGAGTTGCGGGGGGGGGGGGGGGGGGATGTAGGGTGGGAGGGGGCAGTTGATTTTTTTCCTGAGGGAACCATTTGTCCCCCAACGCATCCCCTGTTACATGTATGGCGAAGGGTGTAAGAATACATAGTCATATATTTATGTGTGTCTCGAGAATGGGATGCATATGCAATAGGAAGCATCGCAGAATGCGTGTGCTTCTATAATAGGAAGTATCCTAGACTTGAGTGACATGTTGCATAATACTGCACTACATGACAGGATGACATGTGTCATATTATATGACATGACGTAATTTTCCATGTTACTTTACTTTTTTTCCCCTTTATTGTTATTTAAACACCTTTCCATAGGGTGGGCTGGCAGCAGCATACTACGCTGCTCTTCAGCCACAAGTTGACAATGAAAATACAAAGACGACACATAAGATACTGAACAAAGTGGCAGGCAAAAAAACAGTAGACACAGAAACAAATAACACGAAGCCGTCCACAATCGACGAAAAACACACTAAAAAACTGTCGGTACTGCGCACAAACACTGATGACGTAGACGGTACAGGTGAATGAGGGAGCGTGCTGGCGAATAACACTAAACCACACGCACTATGGCACACACACAAGAAACTGATGACGATGATCTCCGGCGCGCGAATGTCCACTTAACGTGTGCGAGTCCGGTGACCTGCCGAGAGGGGAAGGAGGGGGTGGGGGGGGGGAAAGGAGAGACCAAAGACCCCAATGACAGAGGAGATGATAGGAGGAATGGTGTATGGGGATAGGGGAAGCCAAGAGGAGGAGTGGGGAGAAAAGGAGGAACAAACACAGGAGGTGGGAGGGGAGGATCAAAGTTGATAGAAGGGGTGGATGGAGGGGAGGAGGGCATCATCAGGGAGGCAGGGAGGGGGAGCTGGCGGAAGCCACCTTGGGAGAGGGTAAGGAGGGTGGAGAGATGGAGACCAGGTGGGACGTGGAAATACAGGCGCAGTAGTGGACGGGGGTGGGAGAGGATGGGAGAGACCAGCAGGTGAGGAGGATCAAGTTTACAGGAGGTGTAGAGGATCCGTATCCGTTCGAGGAAAAGGAGGAGGTGGGGGAACGGAATGAGGTCATACAGGATCCTCATGGGGGAGGGGAGAGGGATGCGATAGGCAAGGCGAAGAGCATGGCGTTCTAGGATCTGAAGGGATTTGTAAAAGGTAGGGGGAGCGGACATCCAGGCAGGGTGGGCGTAGCAGAGGATAGGGTGAATGAGGGATTTAGAAGTATGGAGGATGGTGGAGGGGTCCAGACCCCACGTACGGCCAGAAAGGAGCTTGAGGAGACGGAGCCGGGAGCGTGCCTTGGACTGTCCAGAGGTGGGGGGTTCAGGACGCCAAGGTACTTAAGGATGGGGGTGAGGGCGATAGGATGGCCATAGATGGTTATATAGAAATCGAGGAGGTGGAGTTACTTTACTTGATACGGTGTATTGTACTACATGACATGGGTAATAATACTAAGAAGTATAAGAGCGCAAATATGTCAAGATGTTTGGATTTCAATATATTTGAAGCTGTCAGTTAATCTAGTTTTCTTTTTTTCATATTTCTAACTCAGGCTGGAGCAACTAAACAGTAAATGAACGGAAAATTATGTGAAATTGCGGTTATCTGAGGTTCAACCGGTGTGGTTACGAGACCAGGAGAGGCGCTGTAGGCGATGTCGTGCTGTCAGCACAGGTGCTCGCGTCGGTCATCTGCTGCCATAACCTGTTAACGTAAAATTTCGCCACACTGTCCTACCCGATGCGTTCGTCTTACTATGATTTCTACGGTTATTTCCCTCAGTGTTGCTTGTTTGTTGGCAGTGACAAGTCTAAGCAAACGGCGCTGCTTTTGGTCATTAAGTGAAGGCCGTCCGTGGTGAGGTATAATTCCTTAAATTTGGTATTCCCGCCACACCCTTGACACTGTAGATCTTGGAATATTGAATTTCCTAACGATTTCCGAAATGGAATGCCCGATGTGTCTAGCACGATTCCGCGTGCAACGGCTGTTGGTTCCCGTCGTGCTGCCATAATCACGTTGGATACACCTTAAGGTGTATCACCTGAGTGCAATTGACAGCTCCGTCGATAGACCACCATTTTGTACCTCGAGTACTCAATACTGCCGCCATATTTATATGCGCATATTGTCGTCCCACGACTTTTGCCACTTCAGTGTACTTAGCTAATTCGGGAAACGAATCAGTGAGGTTTGCGTTTATGCTCATCTTTTTAATGACTTGTCAACTCCAGGTGCACAACTCACAACTAAAAGGAAATGACGTACACGTTATTAGCCAAATAACATCATTTCCTTACTTACAAGGGAACCACCCAGCATCGCACCCCCCTCAGATTTAGTTACAAGTTGGCACAGTGGATAGGCCTTGGAAAACTGAACACAGATCAATCGAGAAAACAGGAAGAAGTTGTGTGGAACTACGAAAAAAATAAGGAAAATATACAGTGAGTAGTCCATGTGGAAGATAGACAACATCAAGATAGTGTAAGCTCAGGAGCGCCGTGGCCTCGTGGTTAGTCTGAGCACCTGCGGACCGAGAGGTCCTTGATTCAATTCTTCCTTCGAGCGAAAAGTTTAATTTTTTATTTTCAGACAATTATTATCTGACAGAGCACAGGGAAAACTGTGCGACTATGAAACTGTTGTATTCATTTATTGCAGTTTATGTGACAAACTGTTATGCTTTCATCATTTTTTTTTTTTGGGAGTGATTATCACGTCTACAAGAAAACCTAAATCGGGCAAGGTAGAAGAATCTTTTTACCCATTTGCCAAGTGTACAAGTTAGGTGCGTCGACAACATATTCCTGTCATGTTACGCACATGCCGTCACCAGTGTCGTATAGAATATAATAGACGTGTTTTCCTGTGGAGGAATCGGTTGACCTATGACCTTGCGATCAAATGTTTTCCGCTCCCATTGGAGAGGCGCGTCCTTTCGTCTACTAATCGCACAGTTTTGCGGTGCGGTCGCAAAACACAGGCACTAAACTTATGACAGTGAACAGAGACGTCAATGAACGTATGGACAGATCGTAACCTTTGACTCGAGGGAAGACTCCTTTTTTTTTTTTTTTTTTTTTTTGATCGGTGTGTTGCGGACGTGTCACATGACATCCGGTCAAGTTCGTATGTTGATCCTTCCACTCAATTTTTTATTACAGAGGCCAACCAGCTCTCTGACCGAACACGCTGAGCTACCGTGCCGACAGACATGAACAAAGGACCTCTCGTTCCGCAGCTGCTCACGCTAACCACGGGACCACCGCGCTCCTGAGCTCAGATTATCCTTGGTGTTGCGTATCTTGCGCATGGACTACTCAGTTTGTATATTTTGCTTATTTTTTTCATAGTTCCACACAACTTCTTCCTGTTTTCTCGCTTGATCTGTGTTCAGTTTTTCAAGGCCTATCCACTGTACCAACTTATAACTATATCTGAGGGGGGTGCGACAGGGAGGTTCCCTTGTTAGACACTACCCCTCAGTGCATTAGCTAGTACCCCGGGCCTCCCTCCACCCTGCCGCCTGTTGCCCCCAGCCTGCCCCCGCTTTATAACCAATACAGCACCTCACTAAACGGTAGAATGAAAGACGTCTCTTGGTTGACTGTCCACAGTGAGGGTAGACACTCGTTACAACACACGTATTTCCCCTTCATTACTCCTCTCCATTGCCGGACTTCCTTGACCTGCATACCGAAACCCAGTTTAATATCAGCCACTTTCAAATGCGTGCCCTATATTTACTGTTAATTAATCAATTGATTGCTGCCCTTCTTACATCTGAACTGGCAGAAATTGGAATATTTCAGGTGTTAATGATTTGTGTCTGACTACAGCCAGCAACAGTAACAACAAAAATAATTGTATGTCCAGCACTACAGTAGCCCTTAGCTAGTTACTACTGTGTCGTGCTGTCAATTCATTTATCTGTTTCGAAGCGAGTAATGAAGCAATTTCTGGATTGCTGCAGGTATTATCCACAACTTGGAGAAGATATTTTATTGAGTTAGTTAGCATTTGTTATGTATGTCTCACTTTTATCATCAGCGATGTGTGTAATGGGTTGACCATGTCAGGAACCTGTAACCTCCACCACATTAGTCCGCAGCTCGTTGTCTCGCGGTCGAGTTCTCGCTTTCCGAGCACGGGGTCGCAGGTTCGATTCCTGGCGGGGACATGGAATTTCACCCGCCTCGAGATGACTGGGTGTTGGTGTTGTCCTCATCATTTCATCATCAAAGTGACAAGTTTGGACTAAGCAAAGGTTGGGAATTTGTACGGGCGCTGATACTCGGAGCATTTGAGCGCCCCACCAACCAAACATCATCATCATCCAATACATTAATACGGCTAATTGAGAAAAAGGAATTACTGATACCTTATATAATTAATATTAGACTCTTACAAAATTGTGAAAATAATAAATTTTTTTTAAAAATAATTTAGTTTCGTGACTGAAACTGAATCGTATCGTTTGATTTTCACCCCTCAAAAAAATTCATTTCACCCCTCAGGGGGTAATTATCCCCTGGTTGGGAACCACTGGCGTAGTGTGTACAGTAATTAGCAGTCATACCACACTGTGACCGTCATTCATTGATGGGATTTACTTTTGCAGTTATTTAGAGTAAATACAGATAGCAGTTGAGTAATAAAAGACTGTCGCTATTATGGAGTATATAAACTATCTCACAAAGGCATAGATTTCTACTGCATCAGATTTGGCAAATAAATTTGCGATATTGTTGATCTGTACGTGGCTCATGTTTGTGCCATCTATTATGTAACATCTTGTTTTTACCGTACAGCAGCCTCATCATTTTAATTTCAATTACTGGTGTCACTGAATTGCTGTCTTGTCTGCCCGTGAGCGGCACGAACAGCACGTATCGATAAGTCCACTGTCGTACTATCTCTGGGCGACGGATAGTATTTGCGGGTCGTTGTGTGTCTGGCAGTCAGTTGGAGAAGGACCAGCAGGACAGTCGGAACACAGCACCATTGCAGTTGGGCACGGAGTCCCAGTGGGGTCCACACAGCCAGTACCATTGGGAACGACCGTTGGTTGGTCGTTCGGTCGGTCGTCTCATCGACGAGGTGTATTTGGTTCGCTTCCTTCCTGCGCAGAGATGTAGATTGTGTTCCCTCTGCATGGTTGGGTCCGAGCCAGTGTCTCCGGGACGTCGTCCGTCCGAAGGAAGTCAGTCAGCTGGAGACGCACCAGCAGGCCAGTCGCGACGGAGCAGCAGTCGCGGACGGACCAGCAGTCCAGTCGGTCGGCTGGCGTTCAGCAGCAAGCAAGCCGCCCGTCGCGCGGAGTCGGGCTGGAGCCAGTGGCGGGGTGCACGCGCGGTTGGAGTGTGAGGTGCTGCTTGCGTGTGCTACGAAGTTCGTCACCCATCAATCTTGGACAGGAAGGTTGTGTCCTCAATTAACTTACTATCGAGCCTCAACTGTTTACATTTCTTCGTTTGATCCTCGTTGTTGCTTTGGGACATTCTTGCGAGCAACAGCCATTGTGTATTTAAGTCGACTAAGATTCCAGCCGTCTTCCCGTGGAATTTAATTTATTCCCTGTTACTGAAGTTCACCAGTGGCATCTTCTGCCTTGTGGCCGTTGACGTTCCGCTTACCTGCCCTGGTCGTTGACGTAATTTTAGACAGTGTATTTTCCTCGTCGTGTTGTTCAAATGGTTCAAATGGCTCTGAGCACTATGGGACTTAACTTCTGAGGTCATCAGTCCCCTAGAACTTAGAACTACTTAAACCTAACTAACCTAAGGACATCACACACATCCATGCTCGAGGCAGGATTCGAACCTGCGACCGTTGCGGTCGCGCGGTTCCTGACTGTAGCGCCTAGAACCGCTCGTCCAACCCGGCCGGCCGTCGTGTTGTTGCTGTCCAGCGCGGCGTGTAGTTCCACAGCTGAGGTGTCACTGGTCGTTGTGGGCACCAATATTCTGTGTGTCGTTGTAGTGAAATCTTGTGGTCGTTTTGCTGGTAACGTGGAGCGGAACTGATTTGCTTGAGTGGTCGGTCGGCTATCTGTCGGTTGGGTTGCCTCCACATTAAGAAGTCGTTGGACAGGTTGCCTGTCTCACCTCAACGGGCGTTAGTGTCACAATACCAGGGCAACCCTTGGAAACTTCTGAGCGCTGTTCCGTGCCTGTTACATAGTAACTTCCCTGTTTGAGTGTTAGTTGTTTGCTTGATGTGTGGCCCTAATCTACGTTGAGCCCCTGCATTTCCCTTCTGATTTTCTGGCTTGCCAGCCGTATCCAGACTCCTGACATTACACGCTGCAACTCGTAAAGTTTTAACCTTTTTTTGGTTATTCATTCTTTTTCTAGTGCTTACTTCCACTTTTGGAGTCCCTTCCTGGACAGAATTGAAAGGAATAACGTTTCTTTTAGAGCAAAATATTCCATCCATACATAACCATACCTTCTCCGGTCAACCTACTTTACTTTCTAATGTATAGTAACAGTTTCACAAACACTTGAAGAAAACTTGGTATTGTGCATCTGGTGTTTGTAATTTGTCTTGCATGCAGTATTCTCCGCCTCAGCAAAAGAAATCTTCATCAATACATCTCTTGCTGCAAGCGGTACTTTATACAACAGAAATTAAGTTACATATTAATAAAAGAGTAATATTCTACACCATCTGTGAATTTTACCTTATAGCAATAATAGTGTATGACAGCTACAAATTTTGTTAATCGTGACGTATCGTCTTCGTCGTGAATACGCATGGGGCTTGACGAACGAAAGTTGACCGCCTTATAAAAAGTACAAAACTAGAATCGCCTAACAATAGCAAAAAGTAACGTTGTCCGACTAGTATAGGTTTACATTGTCTGCAACTGAACGACGTTTACGTTCAGAACAAAAAGCAAATGTTTTCAAAGGTTTGAATTCATACTGTGATTACTGCTGGACGAAATGGTCGCACAGAGATGAAGGGTAATTTAAAGTTGATGAAGCAGCTTTAGAGTAACGAAAAATTTGTTTCAGACATGATATTGAGTGGCTTGACACATTGATCAGATTGAGTTGATCAGATTCTTCTCGAAGAGTTAATCAGTCTTTTAATTGAATTTTGTTGTGCGATTCTCATATAAATTTAGATACAAACTTCGACACGTAATTTCGGGAAAATTAACCAAAGAAGCAGGAACTTTAATTGAGTTATATTTCCGAGTTCCTGAAGTTCATGAAGCAACTACAAGCTATTTTAATCTGAGTAATAGGAGCATCAGCACAAGCAAAAGTTGTAAATAAACAGCTGTAGCACGACGGATTGAAAATACTTGAACGCATAAACTTTGTGAATGATCCGTATAAAGGGCGTTAAAAAAACGCATCCCATATTTTGAGAGGTGGTAGTACGGTCCAAAGCAAGACAAAAATGTCGAGTAAATATGGGATATAAAACACGTACCTTGAGGGCTCTGATCTTGTTCACCGACCCTACTGTAAAACACATCCTTTCCACTGCGAACTACTTGCTATTACGAACGACCTATAGCATGCAGTACTAAAATGAATAGACAAATTGGAACACATTTTTCTATAACTGTGAAACCGTTAAACTTCTAATGTAATGTATTGTACTAGAGTTGTGAACCAATACTAAAGGATGTGCTAAGTACGATCGACACCATATCCACAGTAAAGCCGTTGGCATACGGGTGAAGTTAATTAACGTTGCCAGTGCGCTCCTCGAGTTTTCCGCCATCACTTTGTGCTGTTTCTCGTTGAGAAGCCATTTCGTCACGTGAAACACAAAATAAGGTCTGCAATATTTCGGCAACGTGTCATGTAAAGTATAACCAACAGGACGCGAGAACGCCCCCTATTTCGCAAGCAGAAAGCAAGACGTCATACTGTATTTGTTGTGTTCAGTAGAAGCCCATATTCGGCGAGTTTTGCATTATACGTTGCACCATATGAACAAATGCTGTTACTCAGCACCAGCACATTGAATGTCTAGAGAAAGAATCGGTACTGGTACGATTCGTTGTAATAAAATGACGGGAAACGTATTGGTGGTTAAAGAATTTTCGTATTTAGTTATTTTCACATTATAGCTCTAGTGTTACGAGAGTGAGCCGTTTTAAGGTAACGACCCACTGAAGATTAATGAAAACGTGTCGTTCTTGTTAGGATTTATTATAATTCAAAGTCAGTAAAATGTAGACAAGCAAAGTCTTTAAAAGAGCATGAGAGAAAATAAGCGTCCAACATCAGTTGAGTAGCAGCATAGCGTAGTTGGCAGAGGGTGGTCCGGAAGAGGCCTCCCGTCCTACTGCATTCAAATCTTTTTCCACCTTCACGTTTTCCAAAAGGTTTGGCTCCTTCCTGTTAAATTAATAGGAATAATTACTGTAATATTTGATGTCATGAAAATATTAGTACGCTGTCTGTCAGGAGTGAGGTTGTTCGATTTTTTGAACTTTTAGAAGTCGACATCCTTCCGTAGTGGATATGAATCTTTTACTTTTGTCTTTTATATATTCATGGATATTGAAGTTTTTATTTACATATATCACAGAGGGAACAACATGACTAGGAGATGGTCGAGAAAGTAAATGTACGTTTTAATGGAGCCAATGTAGGAATGTTATGCGTGTCGATTTTCGTGAACAAACTATAAGGTCTGCGAGTCAAATAAAGCCGACAACTGCCGTTGGAGAGCGCTGAGAACGCATGTTAATTAGCTCGTGCCGTGTGCCGACGGCGCTGTGTCTCGTGACTGGTCTATGTGTGCGTTAACGTTAGTTCAAGGCATGCTTCTGTCGGAGATGTACATCATTAATGCGGTTTGTTTACACTCAAGATTTCGAGCACTGTGTGGAATAGTAGGTTTCCATTACACTGTTAAGTGTAAAGATAAAACTATGATGTACAAACATTTCACAAATTCATCAAAACAAAAGATAGTTCCATTGTAGCTAAGTATATGTGTACAGAAGTGCGAATACGGTTTACAGTAACTAACAAGCGTTTGCTGTATGCTGTATACACGTATACAATAAAGATGAATGCATCCTTATTTGCTTACTGCATTCTGTAGGTAGTTAGTAATGGCAAAGAGCTTACAGTAGTAGCGAAGATGAACAAATGCTCGTAGCTCTAAAGGTACGCATTTGGGAGCCCACGTTTACTGGACACTTTTTTCTTTTCTTTTTTTTTTATACATACTATCACCTCATGTAATACTGTACACATTTCTCAAGAGCCTGTACATAGTATTTTGCAGGAGGGTGTCTTTTAATATTTTAAAATACGACTATCTGTTTTCAAAACCTCTGATTGATTTTATGTTTTATATTTTATAACCCTTTCATTGCAGAGAACACATTTAGTTCCGAAAAGACCTTTTTTTCATAATATCAGAAAATTTAAGTTTTTTCAAAATCTATACATCCAAGACAACGTAATAACACATACTGATTGTTATGTTTATATCATTTCGTTCATCGTGCATCTCTTGAACTGATCCGTCCTGACAGCTGCGCGCTTTAGTACGTCAATTCTGGGATTGGCGGAGAAGCACCGATCCCGGATCAGCTTGGCGAATTAACGACGAGCGCGTTGTGCCGTTCAGCCTGGATGTGGCTTTTAGCCGGTTTACGAAATCCGACAAGGTGAATACCGGGCTGGTACCCAAGTCCCACCTCAGACACACGATTCGCGAATATTTCGAAAACGTTCGCACACTTTCAGGTGGGATAACACTATACACAAACTTAGCTATTCGTGCAGCCACAGGACGTCGTGTTACGACTAAAGCTGTGCGCAATAGGCTGCATGATACGCAACTTCACTCGCGATGTCCATGGCCACGTCCATCTTTGCACGACACCAAGCAGCGCGGTACAGATGGGGCCAACAACATGCCGAATGGACCGCTCATGATTGACATCACGTTCTCTTCACCGATGAGTGTCGCATATGCCTTCAACCAGACAATAGTCGGAGACGTGTTTGGAGGCAACCCGGTCAGCTGGAACGCCTTAGACACACTGTCCAGCGAGTGCAGCAAGGCGGAGGTTCCCTGCTGTTTTGGGGTGGCATTATGTGGAGCCGACGTACGTCGCTGGTGATCATGGAAGGCGCCGTAACGGCTATACGATACGTGAGTGTCATCCTCCGACCTATAGTGCAACCATATCGGCAGCATATTGGCGAGGCATTCGTCTTCATGGCTGCAAATTCGCGCCCCCATCATGCACATCTTGTGAATAACTTTCTTCAGGATAATAACGTCGCTCGACTAGAGTGGCCAGCACGTTTTCCAGATATGAACCCTATCGGACATGCCTGGGATAGATTGAAAAGGGATGTTTATGGGCGACGTGACCCACCAACCACTTTGAGGGTTCTACACCCAATCGCCGTTGAGGAGTGGGGCAGTCTGGACCAACAGTGCCTTGATGAACTTGTGGATAGTATGCCACGACGAACACAGGCATGCATCAGTGCAAGAGGACATGCTACTCGGTATTAGATGTACCAGTGTGTACAGCAATCTGGACCACGACCTCTGAAGGTCTCGCTGTATGGTGGTACAACATGCAATGTGTGGTTTTCATGAGCAGTGAAAATGGCGGAAATGATGTTTATGTTGATCTCTATTCCAGTTTTCTGTACAGACTTCGGAAGTCTTGAAACCTAGGTGATGCAAACCTTTCTTTGATGTGTGTATATTGGATACACTGACAAGAACAAGGGCAGGAGATAGGATATGTGTTAAGACGTCTGGTAATATCTTCCACGGAACCAGACTGAGCTGTAGAGGGTAAAAACTGTAGAGGAAAACATAAATAGGAAAACGCTCAGCAGATAATTGAGGATGTACGCTGCAGTAGAGCTGTAAGATGAAAAGGTTGGCGCAGTAGAAGAATTCGTGGTGAGCATGTAACGCAGCAAGTTATTACGAGATGACATTCGTTGCAGTAAGGCACACAGCCGTCGAGTACAGTGGCTGCAGTATAGCTATGTTTTTTTTTTTTCCTCTCTCATTGCTCACAGCACAGATGACGCTGCCTGACGTCAGAACTGCATAGCACAACATTCAGTCGATACGAAGATTCGTACCCTCTACGAATGTACATAATACTTATTAGGTATTATCAGATTTCGTTCAAATTTGGTACACAATCTTTTGTTATTAATGGAATGATGCTGTCAAAATTTCAGATTTTTATTTATTATAGTACTGGAGATAAGCAGAATTATCTAAAAATCGTAAAACCTACACTTCTTTTTTAAAACCAAGTTAGGAATAATAACAGATTGACTTTCATTATCGTTTGAAGCCATTCCAGAGTTATCAGTGCATAAAAATCCATTAATTAGAATTTTATTTTTAAAACTTTAGCCACTGTGCATTACGTAATACAAAAATCGGTCAAAATTATTGTTTGATTTTGCCGTGTGAATGCGTGAGAATGATTGAGAGAGTATATATTGAGCATACGTTAAAATTTAATATTTCTTTTTGCGTAAAACCTTGTACAAACGAACCGTGGGAAAGTTATGGAGCAACAACGATTCAGGTGACGCATGTCTACCTTTTCCTCATTTCCATACATGGCACATAGGAACACTATCACATCTGAACCGAATGCCCCACAAATCTTGGCGTCCCACTATTCGACACAGTGGCCAAATGATGACCCACTAAAGGCCCCTCTTAATCTCTGTCGTGTGCTGATCACAGTGTCTCACGCGATGATGCGTCATCTCCATGTCCTTCATAGTGATCACTTTACATCTGACGCTATTCACACCCCTTATTACACCTACTAGGCATGATAGGAACACTAAACACAAACTACACTAATGCACTGTCATAGTCATTCTGCCTCTGACAGTAAATTGCAAAAAGTTACTTTAACACTCGACATTTCTTCTGAGTGCATCACTACTTTTATCAGGCAGCATGTATCGAAGAGTGAAAACTTTTTACCCAAAGGTCGCTGAGACACTTAATGCTGCCTGGTGGCAATAGAGGAACGTTACATGGCAAGGAAAGCTTCTTACGAGAGCAACGAGTGATAGGGAATGATTCTACCGATGGAGAAATCCACTTACGTAAGCGACTTTGACAAAGATTCGATTGCAATGTCCGAGCACATCATCTCCAAAACGGCGAAATCTGTGGACTGTTCACCTGCTAATGTCATGAGCATGATTTAAGGATTGTAAAACCATAAGTAGACCATGTTACACATAATCACAGCATATGGAGGATGGAGGCTTGCCCACTCTGTAAGTGGGATAGGCAGCTGTCTGAGAGAGACCATGCTAGGAGTCTGTAACGATACAGAAGCTGCGCAGTATGTATGGTACAGCAAATAATTAACCTAATAACTTTACAATAATAGTAATAATGTGGTGTGTTTCTAAATGAATATTGGGGTTTTAAGGCATTTTAACATTTATTGCATTCTATTTACAGTTATAAATAGCACATCAAATGAAAGAGCAGTTGGAACAGTTGTTCTCACAAGTCTTCAATGTGAGCACTATTCCTCACATGGCACACGTCGAATCTATAGTCGAGTTCTTCCTAATCCTTGTTCACTGTACCTGGAGTAATCGTTGCAACTGCTCCAATCCAATTTCTTAAGTTGGTTAGATCAGCTGGTTTTGGAAGCACATGCATGTGATTGTTTATGAACTCTCAAAGGTAAGAAACACATGGCGTTCTATCAAGTAAGCATGGAGGCCATGTAAAATAAGCTCTGTCTTCCAGTCTCTTGTGGCCAGATCAGCAGTCGGCTGTTACATCGTTTAACAAACTGCATACTGAGTTATGCCAGTGAGGTGGCGCACCATGTTGTTAGCATAAAAAATTCTTTTAACTGAAGGAAGAGCCGTAGTTCTATCGCACCAAAGTGAGGAACCCCAGTTGCAGCTGAATCCCCGAAAAAGAAAGACCTATACACCTTTCGTTGGCATACAGCACAAAAACACTGAATTTAGGGGAATCTCGTTGCAACTGTAGCATCTAGTGGTGAGTTGCTGACCCCATAGGTTCACAAATTATTTGTGTTTACATTTCTACTCAGGTGAAACGTCAATTCATCATGGGAGACGAATAATCCAGAAAATCTTCATCTTCATGCACCAACATTTTATTTGCAAAGTTGGCACATAGACTATAGTTCGTAGTCTTTACAGCTTGCAACAATCGCAAACGATAAGGGTGTAGTCGTAAGCATCTCTTTAAAACACTCCATGCAAACGTCACTGGAACTACCAATTTACAAGTTGTTGTTGTTGTGGTCTTCAGTCCTGAGACTGGTTTGATGCAGCTCTCCATGCTACTCTATCCTGTGCAAGCTTTTTCATCTCCCAGTACCTACTGCAACCTACATCCTTCTGAATCTGCTTAGTGTATTCATCTCTTGGTCTTCCTCTACGATTTTTACACTCCACGCTGCCCTCCAATACTAAATTGGTGATCCCTTGATGCCTCAGAATATGTCCTACCAACCGATCCCTTCTTCTGTTCAAGTTGTGCCACAAACTTCTCTTCTACCCAATCCTATTCAATACTTCCTCATTAGTTATGTGATCTACCCATCTAATCTTCTGCATTCTTCTGTAGCACCACATTTCGAAAGCTTCTATTCTCTTCTTGTCCAAACTATTTATCGTCCATGTTTCACTTCCATACATGGCTACACTCCATACGAATACTTTCAGACATGACTTCCTGACACTTAAATCAATACTGGATGTTAACAAATTTCTCTTCTTCAGAAACGGTTTCCTTGCCATTGCCAGCCTACATTTTATATCCTCTCTACTTCGACCATCATCAGTTATTTTGCTCCCCAAATAGCTAAACTCCTTTACTACTTTAAGTGCCTCATTTCCTAATCTAATTCCCTCAGCATCACCCGACTTAATTAGACTACATTCCATTATCCTTGTTTTGCTTTTGTTGATGTTCATCTTATATCCGCGTTTCAAGACACTGTCCATTCCATTCAACTGCTCTTCCAAGTCCTTTGCTGTCTCTGACAGAATTACAATGTCATCGGCGAACCTCAAAGTTTTTATTTCTTCTCCATGAATTTTAATACCTACTCCGAATTTTTCTTTTGTTTCCTTTACTGCTTGCTCAACATACAGATTGAACAACATCGGGGAGAGGCTACAACCCTGTCTTACTCCCTTCCCAACCACTGCTTCCCTTTCATGTCCCTCGACTCTTATAACTGCTATCTGGTTTCTGTACAAATTGTAAATAGCCTTTCGCTCCCTGTATTTTACCCCTGCCGCCTTTAGAATTTGAAAGAGAGTATTCCAGTCAACATTGTCAAAAGCTTTCTCTAGGTCTACAAATGCTAGAAACGTAGGTTTGCCTTTCCTTAATCTTTCTTCTAAGATAAGTCGTAGGGTCAGTATTGCCTCACGTGTTCCAGTGTTTCTACGGAATCTAAACTGATCTTCCCCGAGGTTGGCTTCTACTAGTTTTTCCATTCGTCTGTAAAGAATTCGTGTTAGTATTTTGCAGCAGTGACTTATTAAACCGATAGTTCGGTAATTTTCACATCTGTCAACACCTGCTTTCTTTGGGATTGGAATTATTATATTCTTCTTGAAATCTGAGGGTATTTCGCCTGTTTCATACATCTTGCTCACCAGATGGTAGATTTTTGTCAGGACTGGCTCTCCCACGGCCGTCAGTAGTTCCAATGGAATATTGTCTACTCCGGGGGCCTTGTTTCGACTCAGGTCTTTCAGTGCTCTGTCAAACTCCTCACGCAGTATCGTATATCCCATTTCATCTTCATCTACATCCTCTTCCATTTCCATAATATTGTCCTCAAGTACATCGCCCTTGTATAGACCCTCTATATACTCCTTCCACCTTTCTGCTTTCCCTTCTTTGCTTAGAACTGGGTTTCCATCTGAGCTCTTGATATTCATACAAGTGGTTCTCTTTTCTCCAAAGGTCTCTTTAATTTTCCTGTAGGCGGTATCTATCTTACCCCTAGTGAGATAGGCCTCTACATCCTTACATTTGTCCTCTAGCCATCCCTGCTTAGCCATTTTGCACTTCCTGTCGATCTCATTTTTGTGACGTTTGTATTCCTTTTTGCCTGTTTCACTTACTGCATTTTTATATTTTCTCCTTTCATCAATTAAATTCAATATTTCTTCTGTTACCCAAGGATTTCTACTAGCCCTCGTCTTTTTACCTACTTGATCCTCTGCTGCCTTCACTACTTCATCCCTCAGAGCTACCCATTCTTCTTCTACTGTATTTATTTCCCCCATTCCTGTCAATTGCTCCCTTATGCTCTCCCTGAATCTCTGTACAACCTCTGGTTCTTTTAGTTTATCCAGGTCCCATCTCCTTAAATTCCCACCTTTTTGCAGTTTCTTCAGTTTTAATCTACAGGTCATAACCAATAGATTGTGGTCAGAGTCCACATCTGCCCCTGGAAATGTCTTACAATTTAAAACCTGGTTCCTAAATCTCTGTCTTACCATTATATAATCTATCTGATACCTTTTAGTATCTCCAGGGTTCTTCCATGTATACAACCTTCTTTCATGATTCTTAAACCAAGTGTTAGTTATGATTATGTTGTGCTCTGTGCAAAATTCTATCAGGCGGCTTCCTCTTTCATTTCTGTCGCCCAATCCATATTCACCTACTATGTTTCCTTCTCTCCCTTTTCGTACACTCGAATTCCAGTCACCCATGACTATTAAATTTTCGTCTCCCTTCACTATCTGAATAATTTCTTTTATTTCATCATACATTTCTTCAATTTCTTCGTCATCTGCAGAGCTAGTTGGCATATAAACTTGTACTACTGTAGTAGGTGTGGGCTTCGTATCTATCTTGGCCACAATAATGCGTTCACTATGCTGTTTGTAGTAGCTTACCCGCATTCCTATTTTCCTATTCATTATTAAACCTACTCCTGCATTACCCCTATTTGATTTTATGTTTATAACCCTGTAGTCACCTGACCAGAAGTCTTGTTCCTCCTGCCACCGAACTTCACTAATTCCCACTATATCTAACTTCAACCTATCCATTTCCCTTTTTAAATTTTCTAACCTACCTGCCCGATTAAGGGATCTGACATTCCACGCTCCGATCCGTAGAACGCCAGTTTTCTTTCTCCTGATAACGACATCCTCTTGAGTAGTCCCCGCCCAGAGATCCCAATGGGGGACTATTTTACCTCCGGAATATTTTACCCAAGAGGATGCCATCATCATGTAATCATACAATAAAGCTGCACGCCCTCTGGAAAAATTACGGCTGTAGTTTCCCCTTGCTTTCAGCCGTTCGCAGTACCAGCACAGCAAGGCCAATTTGGTTATTGTTACAAGGCCAAATCAGTCAATCATCCAGACTGTTGCCCTTGCAACTACTGAAAAGGCTGCTGCCCCTCTTCAGGAACCACACGTTTGTCTGGCCTCTCAACAGATACCCCTCCGTTCTGGTTGCACCTACGGTACGGCTATCTGTATCGCTGAGGCACGTAAGCCTCCCCACCAACGGCAAGGTCCATGGTTCATGGGGGGGGGGGGGAAATTACAAGTAGCCTTTCGAAATAATTTCTTGGGGCTCTCATTCATTCTGCATGTTCGTCGCTCCCAGTTGTCCCATACTCTTCCCTTTGCAAAGACAACTAGTCCCTCCAAACTGCTGACAATATCTATGTATATTATTATCACATGTAAGATTACAATGGAACAGAATATGGAACGCTTGTTGCACTGTAACAACAGACCCAGTCACTGCAAATGTAAAACACAAAAACCTTTCTGATCACTGGTCGCCATTTTTGCTATTAGCGCTTTCTAACGGAAGACACAGGAAGCAGTGTACGCGCATGGGCACAGGTATACAAACAAAATTGTTTGAGTTGCTCTATCATTTGATTTATTGTTTATGATTGTAAGTTGAATTCATTCTGAAACACGCGATATTTTTGTTTAATATAAAGTACAAAGTATTCTGTTTGCTTTTACTTGTTACACGCAAATCTGGAGAGGGCTGCCAGAAACTTCACACAGCAGTTTATCACGTCGCTAGATAGAAAGCCATAGTGATCGACGGCTGTTCAGCAAGAAACTACACCGCACCTGCTGTGGCCATTATGTTCTTAAAATTACATGAACGAATCAGTATTCAGTGTCATGTGTATCTCTTAAATGTTTTGAGGATCTTCTTGGCCAGTCTCGAATCATGTTCATTTTTTATGGAATTACTCAAGGGATTTCATAGATTTACAAAATAATATTTTGGTATGTTAGGGATAGGAAATGACGCAATATGTATATTGGTGAAGAAGCACACCATCTGATTCCTGGAAAATTTCAGGTATAACTGCTGGCGCAGAAACTAACGATTCGCCAATGTGACTAAGTATCTGTTTACACAATAAACTTATTGTCTGGGGACAGAGGAACATGACGCAAGAGTTAGCACACTGACATTCGTGGGGACGACGGTTCAAATATGCATCCGACCATCCCGATTTAGATTTTCCATGATTTTCCCAAATCACTCCTGGAAAATGCCAGGATGGTTCCTCTGAAAAGTCACTGTCTGTTTCGTTCTTTATCATTGCAACATCCGAGCTTGTGCTCTGTCCTAATGACATTGATCTCGATGGGACGTTTAACCTTAATTTTCTTTTCTTTTTTGTTGTCTTAGCAACGGAAATAATCAATAACTGACCTTCATGACAATTTCCGAAAGTGACCACAGAAATGAATTTTACTTTCTTTACCATAGTTACCCCCACTCCTCCCAACCACCCTTGAACCCGTAGGGTGACTTGTGTGTCTCACCCACACAGATAATTGCACCGTAGGTGCAACAACAACAGTAGGGTATCTGTTGAGGGGCCAGGCAAAGCTGTGGCTAGTGAAGAGGGCAGCAGCCGTTTCAGTAGTTGAAGTGGCAGCAGTTTGGAAGTTTGTGGATCGGACCTTGTAACACCAACCAAAATAACTTTGTTGTGCTAGTATTTCGATCTGCTGAAAGGAAGGAAAAATATCATCCCTAATTTTTTTCCAAGAGCATGCAGCTCTACTGTCTGGTTAAATGATGATGCCCATCCTTTTGAGTGGAATATTCCGGGGGTAAGATAGTCCCCCATTCGGAGCTCTGGGCAATTGCTAATAATGAGGATGTCATCATCAGAAGAAATAAAACTGGAGTTTTACGGATCGGAGAATGGTATGTTACATCAGTCAGGTAGGCTAGAAAATTGAAAAAGAGAAATGAATAGATTGAAGTTAGATATAGTGGGAATTACTGAAGTTCATGTCAGGGACAGATGTGGACTCTGGCTACAGTTTATTGGTTACGAACTGTAATTAAAACTGAAGAACTGGCAAAAAAGCAGCAAATTAAGGAGATGGGACCTTTATTTGAAAGAACCAGAGGTTGTTGAGAGGTTCTGTTAGGCAACGGTTGATTTGGACAGGGGAAAGGAATAAAGTAGAAGACGATCGGGTAGCCTTAAGAGACGAAATAGTGAGGGCAGCAGAGCATCAAATAGGTAAACAGACAAGGCCTATTAGAAATCCTTCGATTGATATTGAACTCAAATAAAGAAAGAAGGAAATATAAAAAATTAAGCAAATGAAGCAGGCGGAAGAAAATGCAAATTAGCTAAGCAGGAATGGCTCTAGGTCGAACGAAAAGGTTTACAAGCATATTTAACTAGGGGAAAATTAGAGAGACTTTTGGAGAAAAGAAAGGTAGCTACACAAATATCAAGAGCTCAGATGGGAAACCAGTAATAAGCAAATAAGTGAAAGCTGAAATGTGGAAGGAGCATACAGAATGTCTGTTCAAGGGAGATGCAATTGAAGTCAATACTTAATAAATGGAAGAGGACCTGGAGGAAGATGAGGTTGGAGATACGATACTGCGAGAAGAATTTGATAAACTACTGAAATACCTAAGTCGAAACAAGGCTCCTTGAGTATACAACATTCCGTCACACCTACTGATAGTCTTGGTAGAGCCAGGCCACGACAGAACTCTACCATCCGGTGCGCAAGATGCATGAGACAGTCGAAATACCCTCACACTTAAAGAAGAATGTAACAATTACAATTCCAAAGCAAATAATTGCTGACAGGTGTGAAAAATTACCGAACTATCAATTTAATAAGTCATGGTGGCGAAATACTAACACGAATACTTTACAAAAAAATGGAAAAACTGCTAGAAGCCGACCTCGGGGAAGATCAGTCAGGATTTTGGAGAAGCGTAGGAACATGTGAGGCAATACTGGCCTCACGCGTTACCTTAAAAGATAGCTTAAGGAAAGATAAACCTACGTTTACAGCATTTGTAGACATAGAGAAAGCCTTTGAGAGTATTGACTGGAATACTTCTTTGAAATTCTGAAGTCAGCAGGGACCGAAAGGCTATCTGTAAAAACCAGATTGCAGCTGTAAGTTCGAGTGGCATGAAAGGGAAGCAGTGGTTGAGAAGGGAGTGATACAGGATTGTAACTTATCTCTGATGTTATTCAATCTGTACGTTTAGCAATCAGTAAAGGAAACCTATGAAAAAGTTTGAGTAGGAATTGAAATTAACGTAGAAAAAATAAAAATCCTGAGATTTGCAGAGTTTAGACAAAAAGAGAATAGAAGCATTTGAAGTCTGGTTCTGGAGAAGAATGCTGAAGATCAGATGAGTAGATTATGTAACTAATGAGGGAGGAAGGAAGTTTGTGGCACAACTTGACTAAAAGAAGGGGTCGGTTTACAGGACACTTACCGAGGCTTCAATTATGGAGGGAAGAGTGGGGGTAAAAGCGGTAGTAGAAGAACAAGAGATGAATGCAGTAAGCTGCTTCAAAAGGTTGTAGGTTGCGGGAGTTATTCGAAGATGAAGACGCTTGCACAAGATAGAGTAGCATGCAGAGCTGCGCTAAACTAGTCTTTGGACTATAGACCATAACAACAGCAACCATGTTCTTCATCAAATGAGGAGATCCTGCAGATATTGACTAAATTAACGATATGCAGTCAAATTTTATCCTGCATCAGACGAATGTGTGATGGCGCGACGACACATTTCCGGAACCTTTAAACTATGTACTGTAACATAGTTCACTCCATAGTCCAGGCACAAGTGTTTCGGAGCACATTTTCCAGCACAAGTTGTTGAATATTCTGCTTTGAGTAAACAATTCCTACGTTTTCCCATGTTGATTCAGCGATATCGTCGGTTTCGGCCGCAATGGTTTGGAGAGCACTGAGACTAGACGATGGATCGATGAAAACGTATCGATGATAACATAGTCGGATGAAATGCGTTACACGTTACACCAGGTCGCTGTGATAGTAATCAGAGGCTCCATCACGGCTGTGGACTATGTGAATCTAATTGTGGACCAATCGTGCGTCTTCATGCTTGATGTCTTCCCTGACGGCGACGACATCTTCCAGCAGGATATCTATGACCATGGGCCAGAACAGTGCTTCAGTGGTTTGAGGAGCCGTCAACTCATACTGATACCTTGTCACGAAATTCACCTGATCTGAGTCCTGTGAAACACCTTGGTCTCTTAATTTATGTTAATTATGTGACTTGTGCGTAGACGTCTAGTACCTCCGAAAATTTACGAAGGACTTGTCGAATCTATGTCACTGAGAATCGCTGCAATACTGAGTTCCAAACTGGGACCAACACTTTATTAAACGGGTGTTCATCATCATTATTATTTGGATGTATATATAATTACTATTATTATGTGCGATTAGACACTGTTGGATTACGCAAAGCATCTTGATTCTTTTTCCTTTTTTTCCTCACTGCTCTCATTTTTTCTGCATGAGCTCTCTTCCTTTCCTCTGTCCATTTTCTTCCTGTTTTTTTTCGGAGCTTCATTCTCTGGCTTACCTTCCCATCTGTCAACTTCCTGCTTAAATACCTTTCTGTCCAAAATACCTGAATAATTTATCTGAGCTTTTTGTAGGCCCTTTTGACCTCTTGTATCCAGGGTATAGTTTTAAGTCCTTCTATGTATTTAAGAATTTTGTGCGTAAGTCTTGTTTCGAGAAGCCTGGAGACCTGGCCATAAAATTTTACTCGCCTTTTTCTAATGTCTGCTGCAAGGTTGGACAATTTCTCAGTTGTTTGACGAGATTGTATTCTGTAGCCCTCTTCTGTTTTCTTTGGCCCTAGTATCTCTATGATGATTTTACGTTCTTCCCTTAATAAGTTTTGTAGGTCACCTTTTATGTGGACTGTCAGGGTTTCACTGGCATAGAGGACTTTAGGTTTTATTACTGTATTATAGTGCCTAATTTTAGTGTTTTTGGACAATCATTTTTATTGTACACCTTGTAGATTCTTCGATAGGCTCTCTTTAGTTTTAGGAGGCGAATGTTTTGTGCTATTTTCTCTCGCCCCGTAGGTTCAGGGACTCTATTGAAACGACGGTCCGTATTTTATAGTCAAGTTTTGGGTGTCACTTTTTGTGGTGATGTCTTTAGGAAAGATATTTGCAGACCAACTTTCTCTGCACGTTCTTTAAGGGTTTCAACCTATTCGATTTCTTTTATATATATAAAATGGTCCACCCTGCATACATAGGGTGTTTTACCTGCCCCAACCTATGGGTTTTATGCAACATGCAGCGACTTCAAAGCACAAAAGTTACCTTCAAACGCGTTTTTCTTGAGTAACTCGAGAACTGCCTCTTTTATCGAAATGTATCCCCGGTACAAAATTTGACTACATTACATTTCCAACAAAAAAGGTAATGTTCATTTTTTTGTAGAATCAATACTTTACGCATAGTGGGCGAGAGAATATGAGAATCTCACGTGTGGTTTCTGAAGACCTTACGGGTTGCGTAAAACCCATAGGCAGGGACAGCTGAATCACTCTGTATGTAGACAAAGTGAACGAGAACTCAGTCGACAAATTTCCACGGTGGTAGAACGGGGAAAATCCGTATTTAGTTATTTATGTATTTGCCGTCACAACAATAGTAACACATGTACAACTACATATACGAGTGTTTGCGCCCGTGACATTCCTTAAGTCGCACTTGCCACTATCTTTGTGTTAAAGAACACCCACTTCGAGGCAAATACCTGAAGCTGAGAAGCAGGGGCAGCAAGTTGGTCTCAAAGACCTTCTTGATAAAATGAATTAGTCGCAAGATATGGATTCACACAGTTCTTCTCAGGCCTCTACAGCTACAGTCTTTGGACCACAACAAGGGAAAAATCTAGTAAGCATGGTCTCTTTAACGCTTATCTTAAGAGCTTTGAGCCGGCCGTTGTGGCCGAGTGGTTCTAGGCGCATCAGTCTGGAACCGCGCGGCCGCTACAGTCGCAGGTTCGAATCCTGCCTCGGGCATGTATGTGTGTGATGTCCTTAGTTACGTTTAAGTAGATCTATGTTCTAGGGGACTGATGACCTCAGATGTTAAGTCCCATAGTGCTCAGAGCCATTTGAAGCATTTTTAAGAGCTCTGAGGACACGTACATCTTCGCTAGTGTGAAACGCTCTGAAGGTAGACGTGTGCATTCTAGAGCCAATGTTTACTATACACTTTTTGTTTTAATGCGTACTCCCACCTCGGAAAGTTTGTCGGTGGATTTACGGCTCAGGCTGTATAAATATATGTACCCTCGCTCCGCTCCCCATCCCCCGAGAGGAACATTTTCTCTGGTGTTTCGGCAGATATTTGCAATTTGGTTTTTGCCATGTGTACTTTGAGTCAACCAAATAAACAGTGCTCATCACGTCTTTCACACGACGCCCGGTCTCAACGGAAAGTGTCGTTGCTTTTCCCATTAAGAACAAAACGATTTTTAAAGCGGAGCTTTACGTGCTAATTCAGTAGAGCCGTCGCAGATTAGTCTAGCGTAATATTCTTTTTATCGCTGTGTATTAACAGGCACATTGAGAAATAAGAATAGTCAGTACTCTAGCAGCGACTGAACAGAGCTGCTGCGTGATGGTAGTAGGCGATTTGGGCTCGAGTAACGAAATTTGGGCGTGATCGATTTACAGTTAAGTTAATTTTAAGGTTGTTAGATGGGGGATGTACCGGTATGTGTTTGCGAGACTCACCAGAGCTCGTTAGCGTAGCACATTGAGCTTTGGACTGTGTTTCTTACTTCTCTTAGGATCGACTAATTACTCATAACGGTAATCAATCGAGGAGGAACTTTTGACTTACTTTCGTCTACAATGTGACAAAATTCTTTTCCTTATTCCTTGTCAGTTTGGCCTCTCCAGTGATACCGCAGCAGGTAGCACTAGTTGGTGGTTTCTCACGGAAAGCCGGAATATGCCCGTCTGGCAGCGAACAAAGGCCAGATGCTTAAGTTCTCAGGCGGTTTACTGCTTCCGTCGACATCATCCGTCAAGCTTTTTTTGTTCCTGTTGTTTTTATCACTTATCGAGGAGAAACGCTCACGACAACATGCTCCTGCTAATATTTAATCGTTCGTAGAAACTGCATTACGTTCTCTTATAATCTTATAGAACCATGATCAGTGTATAAAAACGAGGTCGAAAATACATAACGAACTATAGAACTGGATAATTTAAAAACTTGGCTGGCATAGCCAACCTGAGAAAAATACCAATTTTCGCTCCCAAGACGTTTGGATTCAGGGAAAAAAAGGAAAAAATTGACAGACTTATTGAGTGTCGGCACCCGAAAAAGAGAAAAGGCACTTGAAACATTGTTTGCCCTTTCAACTCAAACTTTGTGCACTTTTAAAAAATGTTACCTGCAGATATGAGCATGCCACATGGACCACATGTTGCTGTAGTTTCATGCCGGAGGAAGAATCTCTAAGAATGGAAACTTCAATCTGGAGGTCAGTTTGGCCGCAATTACTTCAGCACCATATTCGCTGAATCATTATATCGTGAGAAGATAACACCCGCAAACCATAGTGCAACAAAGTTTGTTCCTTCGCTTAGACCCAACGGCATAGATTGCAATACAATCACAGTCCAAGAATAAGGCGTTATAAAATTTTAATTTGATAATGTAATTCAGAGTATTCTTCAATAGTGCTGTAGTAGGTCTAGGAACATTCAGGGTCTCTCTATCAGCTTAATGTTAATGGTAACATTTTTGTTGTTTATGTTTTGTCCTTTTGTACGGTCTGTTTTTTTCATAACTTGCATTTGCTTAAGCTTTTGTTAAGTTGAAGAAAGCATTTGAAACATTAAAACAATAATATCGTGGATACTGAATTTAATTTGGTAGTTAGACGTAGCACATTTCCTTTATTTACATGGGGACCCTGTCGTAGTAACACTGTTACTGGCTCAAATATCTCTGAGCACTATGGGACTTAACATCTGAGGTCAACAGTCCCCTAGAAGTTCTTAAACCTAACTAACCTAAGGACAACACACACATCCATGCCCGAGGCAGGATTCGAAACTGCGACCGTACCGGTCGCGCGGTTCCAGACTGTAGCGCCTAGAGCCGCTCGGCCACCGCAGCCGGCAACACTGTTACTATGTCCTACTTTTTCATCACATTAATTCCTGAGCAGTGCTTGTTATTTTTCCATCGCCTTCATGGTAGCTGGGTTCTTGAGAGCAGTCTGTTTCACGAGGGTCCTAGCATAGCAGGCACTTAATCGAATTTTGCTTGGAAACACATACGATGTCTAGCAACATGACATGTTTATTTAAATAGGAAATGATACAAGTCAGAAACCCCTAAAAGCTGGGATAAGTAAGAGAAGGTTTGTTCTGTAAGGTAATTAGCGCCCGTAACTATGTCAGTTGTTGTGTATGGTGCTGAGAAGCTCACAGCACGCTGTTCAGAACGAGTTCAGCGCTCTCACGCGGTGTGGAAGTCGTGACGGCATTGCAGTCCGCCATGACGTGCTGCGAGCACTTTGCTGCTGCTGCTGCTGCATGCACCAGATCCCAGGGGACCAGTCACGCCTACCTGGGGCGAATCAGCGACGGCCACATTACCTCTGCAATTTCCGACTTCCCCAGGCTACGAAATTTCTTTATGCTGGGAAAAAGGAATTTAGAGAAGTTAATGTACGTTCATCGTGTATTACTTTTTTGACTACTTATCATGCGATCACCTCACGCGAGGTAATGTGACTAACGCGTGGAGAAAAAAAAAAAGGTTGAGTTGCGTTCAGATTCTTGTTCTGAAATTATCGGGTGTTAGTCGTTACTACACCACAGTCGACAACTGAATGCAGGTTCCCTAAGGCTTTCATATAGAAGTATTCCTCGTCTTGTGCAGTCTAGATACTGTTGAATACTACCTGTAGTATAAACAGAGGATGATTCGGATCTAAACGGAAACTAGTCGTGATTTATTGTTCTGACATCATTATTCTACCACAACCTAGCTTTATATGTGACCGTTGTATGGTGACATTTATAGATCACTGCATCGTGAATGACATCCATATAACAGATTATCCATTACAAAACATATATGTACATGGGGCATTATCGATACGACGATAGTAAAATTACTTTTTCATGTATTTTATTGTAAATTCCTTTTGTTTGTAACACTGCATTCAAACATGACACAAATAATGAGGAGGAAAATTCTAGACTTTTTTAAAATTCAGGTAAGTAAGAAAATACGAGAATGAAGTACAGTTGAGAAAAGAGCGAGCAGTGCTCAGACAGCCTAATGTACTTGAACTGGCACGGATCACCTGTAGCATGAAATACGCAAGTATCTCAAAAGAACATGTTCCTGATCCTTCTGGTAGCCGCTCAACATCGCAAGACGACAGTCCGAAAGTAAAAACAAACCTAAATTTCCAGACACCACAGCGCGTATATTGTTGTTGTTGTGGTCTTCCGTCCTTAGACTGGTTTGATGCAGCTCTCCATGCTACTCTATCCTGTACAAGCCTCTTCATCTCCCAGTACCTACTGCTACCTACATCCTTCTGAATCTGCTTAGTGTATACATCTCTTGGTCTCCCTCTATGATTTTTACCCTCCACGCTGCCCTCCAATACTAAATTGGTGATCCCTTGATGCCTCAAAACATGTCCTACCAACGGATCCCTTCTTCTAGTCAAGTTGTGCCACAAACTTCTCTTCTCCCCAATCCTATTCAATACTTCCTCATTAGTTATGTGATCTACCCATATAATCTTGCGCGTATATTAATATGTTAAATACATTCATCTTTAATTTTGGGATTCTGTGAGGGCGCAGGCGCACACGCGCGCTCTTTCCTACTGGCGCCACTTGTGCGTGCGTTCCATCGACTCTGACCCTCGACGTACCATTTTTGCTAGATTACGTGTATAATTTGGAGCTGTGTGGTAGTGGCGAAAACTGATCCGTACCGTACTTCTGCCACAATATACGCCCAATCAATGAGGGCAGACTATGCAGCGAATCGCATGAGGCGCGCTTGTTTTGAAGGTTGAAGATTTTAATGAACGTCTGAGCAACTGTCTGCATACTGATAAAATAGTGAAAGTTATATATCTACTTTATCTTTAAGGTTTTGAGTTAATGAATGCCTCGTTTCTGGCTGTAATATTTCATAGAACAGGCGGAAGATACGCAGAAAGAAACATATCTCAGTGTCTGAGTAAGTAGAAACATCTTACGTATCCGTACGTTTGCTTTGGCAAAGCATAAATATTAAATTACAATTTGTCTCACCTGAAATATATCAGTATTTAAACAGTTCATGTATATTTTGAGGGATTTAAGAAGTGTAGTATTTATAGGCGTAGCTTAATGGTGTATTTGTACCAACAGCCACCGGCCAATTTCACTGACATCGATTTCTTGTAGAATTATGAAACATATTTTGTGTTCAGACATAATGACCTTTCTAGACTCTGAGAAGCTCATCTGCAAAAACCAGCACGGTTTTAGGAAATAGCTGTCATGCGAGACACAGCTGGCCCTCTTTGACCATGATACACAACAGGCTCTAGGTGCCGGCTCCCAGGTTGATGCCATATTTATCGACTTTCGAAAGGCGTTGGACTCACTTCTGCACTGTCGCTTGCTCTAAAAAGTGCGCGCTTCCGGTCTATCCGATGAAATATGCGGTTGGATAGAAAGTTTTCTACCAGACAGAGAGCAGTATGTCGTCCTGAATGGGGTAACTTCAACAGAAATAGGCGTAACTTCAAGTGTGCCCCGGGGCAGCGTAATAGGTCCACTGCTGTTTACGATTTACATAAACGATATGGTTGATGGTATTGAAAGCTGCATCAGACTGTTAGCCGATGATGCTGTAGTCTACTGGAAAGTAGTATCACATGAAAGTTGTGAACAAATCAATGAGGATATGCAGAAAATAAATGTGTGGTGTAATGACTGGCAATTATCTCTTAATATTAGTAAGTGTGACCTACTGCACATAACAAGGCGAAAATCCCCATTAATGTAGGAGTACAAAATAAATGCCCTGTCTTTGGAAGCGGTAATATCCGCCAAATATCTGGGTGTGACTATTCGAAATGATCTCAAATGGAATGATCAGATTGCACAAGTAACGAAGTAACGGGCAAGACGAACTATAGATTGCGGTTTATTGGTAGAATCCTGAAGCGATGCAGTCCTTCATCAAAGGAAATTCCTTACAATATGTTAGTTCATCCATTCTTAGAGTATTGTTCGTCTGTATGGGACCCTTACCAGTTGGGTCTGATTCAAGAGATTGAGAGGATCCAAAGAAGAGCGGCAAGATTCATGACTAGTGCATTTAGCCATCGCGAGAGCGTTACAGATCTCATAGAAAGTTTGAAGTGGACACACTTGCTGATAGACGACGCGCTAAACGGAAGGGGCTGCTTACTAAATTCCGAAATCCGATCTTCGCCGAGGATGTAGAGCTTATATTATTACCACCAACTTTCAAATCGCGCAATGATCACCATTCAAAGATAAGGTAAATTAGAGCTCGTACTGAGACGTTCAGTCGTTTTTTTCTCGTGCGATCCGCGAGTGGAACACAGGAGGGGGAATATGACTTGTGCGTGAGTTGTGCCCTCCGCCACACACTGCTTGGTGGCTAGCGGAGTATATGTGTGGAGGTAGATGTACTGTTAATAATGTTATCATAATCTTATCTCGTGTCCGCCACCGGTAAATGAGCGGTTGCCCTCTGAAATAAAAAACTGAGTTAATGGATCATCGATGAACTGAAGCGGATGTCTTGCGACGTCCGCCTCGAGCAGATGCAATGAACGAATACGAACAAAATGAGATTAAAAACAAAAAAGAAAGAAAGAAAAGGTGGTCAACGCGACAGAACGTCAATCCGAAGGTCCTGGGTCGGAGATTTTCTCCGCTCAGGGACTGGGTGTTGTGTTGTCCTAATCAGCATCATTTCATCCCCATTGACGCGCAAGTTGCAGAAACGTCAAATCGAAAGACTTGCACCCGGCGAACGGTCTACCCGACGGGAGGCCCTAGTCACACGACATTTTTATTTTATCTTTTCTCGTTGTTTTTACGATATTTCAGGGTTCTAAAAAGAAAAAAAAAAGACTAATGGACGCCAGGGTAAAAGCAGTTTACAGGGCGAACTAGTAACTGCAAATACTTCAAGTGTTTGTTCACAGCACTTTGGAGAAGATGTCATGGATTCAAATGATCAGACGAGGAGACTTTGAGAAGCAGCTGTTCAGCCGTTTTCCTCTTAAGCTCAACCTGTTAATAAAAAATAATCACTACAAGGAAGCCTCTTAATCGTGAAGAAACTGGAAACAAAAATTTAGACGTTTGTCGTAACAGTTCATCGGCATTTAGTGATGTGCCAGATTTAATGGTTTCTTTACTCCTACAAGATACGCTGTGAAAGTGTGCAAATTGAAGACTTGCACCTAGAGAAAGTGACATATATTTGCACTGTTTTCGTAGGTGCAGTACACCGTCAGGTTGCAACACAAAGAATCTGAGCCTAATTTCATTTCATCTTTAAACTTACATGCAATACGTTTAAATCCTATCGATAAACATGTTTACAAATATATAAAGGCAATATATGAAAATTATCTTATCCACATAGCTCATGCCACTAAAGTCTTTAATAATTACAAGCTAAATCACAGATCTGTACATAGCAATCTGGCTATATAATTTTTAAGCTCGAAGTATTCGCGTTCGCCCTTTACCATCACAATTGGGCTTATTTTTGTTAGTTGTGGTGTAACCTCCCCGCAATTTTGAAAAGACAATAATTAAATGTAAATGGACATCGTGCTAAGTGTAACCTCCCCGTAATTATTTTTAAATGATATCAATTGAATAAAAATGCAAATAGAGCCAAATGTTAGCTTCCCACAGTAATAAAACTCAATGATAATAAAAATGTGCAAAAAATGTTAAGTCCCCACAAAATTACTGAACAATAATGACCCAATGTAAACTCACACACAACTCCGACTCGCAACTGCTAACTCTCAACTGAACTACATGCTCTCGCGACTCGCTACGTACAACTACTGCACTCTCGCGCGGTCAAGCGCAGACTAGCAACGATAAATAACTCTCTGGTCAGAGATTCTGTCATGCCTCGCCATCGCTGCTACTGAATACATACGTGTTTCAGTGGGATAAGCTGAGTCACAGGCAAGAGCAACGTGAAACCATGCCTCAGAAATTCTCCACTCCCTTCGGCGTAATGAGCTCCATCCAGTGTCACCTTATGAACGTCCTTAACTGATTCACAATGTTGGTTTTCCACTTGTTACCAATTAGACTGCTCCTTTGAAATGTTGCCTACGCTGCCGCCTCACTTCAGAGACACTATTATCTCACTGAATAAAATCTTTTAACTCATGCTACTTATTTCTGATTTAACCATGGAAAAAAGTTTTATCCGATAGACAAAAAATGTCTCTTTTGTGGGTAGACTTTTCATTTTTCATCCTTTTATCTTAATTGTTGCAGCAGCGTCACTTGCCCTCTAAAACGAAAAATTTCCGTCTAGATCTAAAAGGAAAACTGAGGAGGATGCGAAACGTTGTACTACGAATCCGACAACTGTCCACATAATGATTTACTGCCAAATAGCAGATTCATTGGCGCAAGACAGATCGTGGAATACTCAGATGAAAAAAAAGGACCTGCAGTAACACACTACTGGAATCTACTGCTGGCATTAGAGATGGGGCAAATCGTGAAGAATGTACGTAATGTTCATCTACACTACTGGCCATTAAAATTGCTACACCAAGAAGAAATGCAGATATTAAACGGGTATTCATTGGACACATATATTATACTAGAACTGACATGTGATTACATTTTCACGCAATTCGGGTGCATAGATCCTGAGAAATCAGTACCCAGAACAACCACCTCTGGCCGTAACAACGGCCTTGATACGCCAGGGCATTGAGTCAAACAGAGCTTGGATGGCGTATACACTTACAGCTGCCCATGCAGCTTCAACACATTACCATAGTTCATAGAGAGTAGTGACTGGCGTATTGTGACGAGTCAGTTGCTCGGCCACCATCGACCAGACGTTTCCAATTGGTGAGAGGTCTGGAGAATGGGCTGGCCAGGGCAGCAGTCGAACATTTTATGTATCCAGAAAGGCCCGTACGGGACCTGCAACATGCGGTCATGCATTATCCTGCTGAAATGTAGGGTTTCTCAGGGATCGAATGAAGGGTAGAGCCATGGGTCGTAACACATCTGAAATGTAACGTCCACTGTTCAACGTGCCGTCAATGCGATCAAGAGGTGATCGAGACGTGTAACCAATGGCACCCCATACCATCACGCCGGGTGATATGCCAGTATGGCGATGTCGAATACACGCTTCCAATGTGCGTTCACCGCGATGTCGCCAAACACAGATGCGACCATCATGATGCTGTAAACAGAACCTGGATTCATCCGAAAAAATTTACATTTTGCCATTCGTGCACCCAGGTTCATCGTTGAGTACACCATCGCAGGCGCTCCTGTCTGTGATGCAGCGTCAAGAGTAACCGCAGCCATGGTCTCCGAGGTAATAGTCCATGCTGCTGCAAACGTCCTCGAACTGTTCGTGCAGATGGTTGTTGTCTTGCAAACGTCCCCATCTGTTGACTCAGAGATCGAGACGTGGCTGCACGATCCGTTACACTCATGCGGATAAGATGCCTATCGTCACGACTGCTAGTGATACGAGGCCATTGGGATCCAGTACGGCGTTCCGTATTACCCTCCTGAACCCACCGATTCCATATTCTGCTAACTTTCATTGGATCTCGACCAACGTGAAGCAGCAATGTCGCGATACGATAAACCGTAATCGCGATAGGTTACAATCCGACCTTTATCAAAGTCGGAAACGTGATGGTACACATTTCTCCTCCTTACACGAGGCATCACAACAACGTTTCACCAGGCAACGTCGGTCAACTGCTGTTTGTGTATGAGAAATCGGTTGGAAACTTTCCTCATGTCAGCACGTTGTAGGTGTTGCCACCGGCGCCAACATTGTGTGAATGCTCTGAAAAGCTAATCGTTTGCATATCACAGCCTCTCCTTCCTGTCGGTTAAATTTCGCGTATGTAGCACGTCATCTTCGTGGTGTAGCAATTTCAATGGCCAATAGTGTATAAAGATGTCGTTGGCACAAGCTACAACTGACCTGAACATTGGATGGAACTTATTTTATTTCACTTCGTTGCCAAAAGCAAAAGATATTCGATGGGTCGATGTCATTCTCGAACAGCATTCGCTAGGTCACACTACAAATTTATAATGACAGAACTTGCAACCAGGGAAGTGAAGGGGGAGGGGAGGTGCTGAGATTGTCAGTAACACTCTCATATGTGGAAATACCATTGCCGTAATACTCATTTAACTACAGTGAGAGTTTAAATTTAAAAAAGTGGTTACTGCATGTGAGACACCTTTTTACGAAGGTGAGCTTGTGTCAAGAATATGAAGATTGCTACCAACCGCGAATCAAATTAATTACAGTTGATATTCATAAAGATATAATGACTGTAGGGACAAAAATTCGTTTCACAAGTACTTACCATTACAGCGAGACGGCGCATTCATAAAGCCAAGTTCCCGAAGCACTTTGCAGCAAACGTGAACCGCGTCTTTAAGACCTAAATTTCACCGTAGTGGTTTTACAAACAGGGGCAAAGATATGTTGCTCGGCAACTAAAAGAAAAAATGCGGCAAAATGTCACAACCTCCTGGAAGAAAACACTATTTAGTTTAAGGAAATCAGTGAGTGATATATTATGAAATGTTTATTTTTGATACAGCCACTGTTTACGATACAACCATGACCAGTTTAGGTCCACTGTGGCCATCTTCAGATGCTACAATAGGAAAAAGGAAGAGAAAAGTCTTTTTTAAGAGCTTAAAATAGGTACTTTTTGCTAGGTTTACTTGTGCCTTAAGTAAGGTACTATTAAAATATGTGATTTGTACTTGTTTGTCGTAAGTGGTTTGAAATACATGTATTTTAATTATCATCTTCTACTTCTTCTTCCTAAGCTAAAGGCTGCTTCCTTCAACACCCCTCAGTCTACCCTGAAGTTGTCGCTCCATCTTTTCCTTGGACGGTCGATATTTCTTTTACGAGCTGCTGATTTCTTGCTTATAATTTCCAAATTCTTCCGTTCACCCATCATGTCTATGTTTCTGTTCATTTTATGCTTTCTCTTATATACCCACTCAATAATGGAGTCCTCCTTACATCATTTTCTAATGTTTTTAGTTCTCTCTCTATCTCGCAGTGTTTAATAGTCTTTTTTGATATTTCCGGTCTTGTCTCAGTTGTGTGCGTCATAATTGGTCTAACTCTTGTTTTGTATATTCTTGCCTTCTCATCTTTTCTTATATCTCTATTTTTACAAATAGTATCATTTAAACATCATGCCACTTCATTTGCTTCTGCTACTTGTTCCCTAACTTCCTTTTCAGCATTTCCACAACTGGATAGTTCAGTACCAAGGTATTTAAACATGATTACCTGTTGAACAATTTATCCAGCCCCTTCCAGTTTCCATCTAATTAGTTCCACAGATGTGGTCATACATTTGGTTTTTTGACTGGCTTTTATTTATTTATTTGTTTACACCTCACCATAGGACTAAACTGAGGAGCAAATCTCCAAGGTCATAGAACATGTCAGTACATGAAATTACAACATAAAAGTAATAACAGATAAAAACAAATATTTATGAACCCAAAAACAGTCACTCCATAAGTGTAAGTACACGCAATCAACAATACAATAAGAATCAGCTTAATTTTTCAAGGAACTCCTACATCTACATCTACATTTATACTCCGCAAGCCACCCAACGGTGTGTGGCGGAGGGCACTTTACGTCCCACTGTTATTACCTCCCTTTTCTGTTCCAGTCGCGTATGGTTCGCGGGAAGAACGACTGTCTGAAAGCCTCCGTGCGCCCTCGAATCTCTCTAATTTTACATTCATGATCTCCTCGGGAGGTATAAGTACGGGGAAGCAATATATTCGATACCTCGTCCAGAAACGCACCGTCTCGAAACCTGGCGAGCAAGCTACACCGCGATGCAGAGCGCCTCTCTTGCAGAGTCTGCCACTTTCTAAACATCTCCATAACACTATCACGGTTACCAAATAACCCTGTGACGAAACGCGCCGCTCTTCTTTGGACCTTCTCTATCTCCCCCGTCAACCCGATCTGGTACGGATCCCACACTGATGAGCAATACTCAAGTATAGGTCGAACGTGTGTTTTGTAAGCCACCTCCTTTGTTGATGGACTACATTTTCTAAGGACTCTCCCAGTGAATCTCAACCTGGTACCCGCATTACCAACAATTAATTTTATATAATCACTCCACTTCAAATCGTTCCGCACGCATACTCCCAGATATTTTACAGAAGTAACTGCTACCAGTGTTTGTTCCGCTATCATACAATCATACAATAAAGGATCCTTCTTTCTATGTATTCGTAATACATTACATTTGTCTATGTTAAGGGTCAGTTGCCACTCCCTGCACCAAGTGCCTATCCGCTGCAGATCTTCCTGCATTTCGCTACAATTTTCTAATGCTGCAACTTCTCTGTATACTACAGCATCATCCGCGAAAAGCCGCGTGGAACTTCCGACACTATCTACTAGGTCATTTATATATATTGTGAAAAGCAATGGTCCCATAACACTCCCCTGTGGCACGCCAGAGGTTACTTTAACGTCTGTAGACGCCTCTCCATTGATAACAACATGCTGTGTTCTGTTTGCTAAAAACTCTTCAATCCAGCCACACAGCTGGTCTGATATTCCGAAGGCTCTTACTTTGTTTATCAGGCGACAGTGCGGAACTGTATCGAACGCCTTCCGGAAGTCAAGGAAAATAGCATTTACATGGGAGCCTGTATCTAATATTTTCTGGGTCTCATGAACAAATAAAGCGAGTTGGGTCTCACACGATCGCTGTTTCCGGAATCCATGTTGATTCCTACGGAGTAGATTCTGTGTTTCCAAAAACGACTTGATACGCGAGCAAAAAAAACGTTCTAAAATTCTACAACAGATCGACGTCAGAGATATAGGTCTATAGTTTTGCGCATCTGCTCGACGACCCTTCTTGAAGACTGGGACTACCTGTGGTCTTTTCCAATCATTTGGAACCTTCCGTTCCTCTAGAGACTTGCGGTACACGGCTGTTAGAAGGGGGGCAAGTTCTTTTACGTACAACAGATTAGGAAGAGTGACCCATGAGGAAACTCTTCAATTTCGATTTGAAGGCGCATGGACTACAGCTAAGACTTTTTGAATTCGAGTGGTAGCTTATTGAAAATGGATGCAGCAGTATACTGCACATCTTTTTGCACAATCGTTAAGGAAATCCGATCCAAATGTGGATTTCATTTCTGCCAAGTATTAACCGAGTGAAAGCTGCTTATTCTTGGGTATAAGCTAATATTGTTAAGAAGAAATGACAGTAAGGAATATATACATATATATATTGAGAGGCCAATGTCAAAATACCCAGACTCGTGAACAGGGGTCGACAAGTTCATGAACTTACACCACTAACTGCCCGAACTGGCCGTTTCTGCGTCAAAACCATCCTTCTAGAATGGGAAGAGCTACCTCAAAATATAATAACAGTCGACATAAGCGAATGAAAATAAGCAAAGTAGACTAATTTTCGTGTCGAACGATCACTCACATCTGATACCGTTCGAATAGTAAAAATGGCAATATTAAGTCTTTAAAAAAATCCTGAACGTGGACTTTCCACAACAGCTTACTATGAGTCTAAACACCTAGTAATTAGAACTGTTCAGTTTCACTAATCATGTGGCCGTTCTGTAATAATAGTGAGCGTATGGCATTGGTGGCCGGGAGACCCCTCGCGGGGCGGTTCGTCCGCCGCTCCACAAGTTCTTTAACGCCACTATGACGACTTGCGAGTGAATGAGGATGAAATGATGATGAAAGACACACAACACCCAGTCATCTCGAGGCAGAGAAATCCCTGACCCCGCCTGGAATCGAATCCGTGCGCGGGAAGCGAGAACGCTACCGCAAGACCACGAGCCGTAGACTGGCCGTTCTGTGAAATTAAAACGTCAGGTTTTGTTGAATTGTGTGTTAGAAACTGTAGAAATGAGTGTTTCCAGAATGAGATTTTCACTCTGCAGCGGAGTGTGCGCTGATACGAAACTTCCTGGCAAATTAAAACTGTGTGCCGGGCCATTCTGGAAACATCCCCCAGCCTGTGGCTAAGCCACGTTTTCGCAATATCCTTTCTTTCAGGATTGCTAGTTCTGCGAGGTTCGCAGGAGAGCTTCTGTACAGTTTGGAAGGTAGGAGACGAGGTACTGGCAGAAGTAAAGCTGTGAGGACGGGGCGTGAGTCGTGCTTGGGTAGCACAGTTGGTAGAGCACTTTCCCGCGAAAGGCAAAGGTCCCGAGTTTGAGTCTCGGCCCGGCACACAGTTTTAACCCCCCAGGAAGTTTAATTCCCACTTTGTTCTACAAGATATCCTTATTCCATTAGTCAGCCACCTGGGCTACCTATTACTGCTAGTACCATGTTTAGAACGTTCTAATGGAAAGAAACTCTCAAAGAGCATAAGAAATGTGTTAAGGAAAGCATTGTATTTATCATCTATGTTATCGTTACTATAAACATCGTGCCACTCTTGTTCCTTTACAAGAATTTAAAAAAAACTTTGTATTGGTGTTGGATTAACTTTCCTGCAAAAAATTTGTAATTAAATATGACATTGGTTTGAGTACAAAAGCCTTTTAATGTTAAAATTTGTGCATCATCATCTGAAAGACCATTCACACTTTTACTAACAGAATGCCCATCTACTAAGTAAGAATGAATAAAAATATTGTCTATGGTTATGTCACTGTTCCCCTGCACCCTAGTTGGAAAAAACACAGTCTGCATCAGGTCATATGAATTTAGGATATCTATCAAGATTATTTTTCTTGCACCATCATCTACAAAATGAATATTTAAGTCACCACTTATAACTAATTTCTGGTACTTCCTACGAAGTGAATCAAGAACCCTCTCTAGCTTGAGCAGAAATGCTCGAAGTCAGAGTTAGGGGACCTATAAACAACAACAATTAGAAGTTTCACTAAATTCAACTGCCCCTGTACAACATTCAAATATCTGTTCAGTGCATTGTCGTGATATGTCTATGGACTCAAATGGAAAACTGTTTTTTACGTACATAGCCACTCCCTCATCCCGCAAGGAACTCCTTGAGAAAGAGCCAGCTAATCTGTATCCTGGTAAAGGAAGCCTCTGAATTGTCAAATTATTTAAGTGGTGCTCTGATATAGCAATAATTTCAGAGTCAACATCTATAAGCAGTTCACTAACTTTATCTCTAATACCTCTTGGATTTTGATGAAATATGCTAATTCCTTCTCTGCTAGGAAACATTACATCCTCGTAAGGTGAGCCCTTAGTTAGAGGGACTTCCTTTAAGCAGGTATACCTATCAGCTGACTTCAACGTAAAAAAAGGTGCAGCTCTAACACCAACTACTACAGGAATTTTTCCATGAGTGCCCCCACCACCACCAGCCCCCACTACACTGTCACCTAGAAGCCTAGCCAGCGTCCCCATCCCATACCTACAGAGGTGCAGGCAATGCCTAGTGAAACCCGATCTAATGATAGACCCCGGGCACCACTGAGATGTGACCCATGCCCTCTGCCATCAGTGCCCTCCGCAGCCCCATGTTAACGCGCCTAACAGCCGCATTAAGGTGAGGCCGATCATGACGCTGAAACAGTTGCACGAAGTAGTGCCACCAGTTTGAGTACTATCTTTACAAGGTCACCACTACATCATATTCCCCATCCCTATCAAGACTGTTCCCTGCTCCACTCACTATCACTACCTGAGCCTCCTTCGTAAAATTCCCACATAACTCCCCTACACTGTCAGTCACCTGAGCCAACTCTGCACTAGCCTTCACAATGCTGGTGACCTGGTACTCACTCCCCAACACTTCCTGCATCTCCTGGCCCACACCTCTACCGTGAGAACTACCTAGCAGCAGAACCTTCTTTCTGCTTTGCAACTAACCTACACCTCCTAATTGCTGAGGACTGCTGCATGTTCCCTACATATACAGCTGGATGTGACCATGTTTAGGCCTTGGTTGCCACGTTAAATACATGTAAGATTTTATTTATTTTATTTACACGTCAAGTTCCGTAGGACCAAATTGAGGAGCAAATCTCCAAGGTCATCGAACGTGTCAGTACATGAAATTATAACATAAAAGTAATATTAGATAAAAATAAATGTTTATGAAACCGAAAAAAGTAAATCCATAACAATACAATAAGAATCAGCTTAATTTTTCAAGGAACTCCTCGACAGAGTAGGAGTGACCCATGAGGAAACTCTTCAGTTTCAATTTGAAGGCTCGTGGATTACTGCTAATATTTTTGAATTGTAGCTTATTGAAAATGGATGCAGCAGTATACTGTACATCTTTTTGCACAAGAGTTAAGGAAGTCCAATCCAAATGTAGGTTTGATTTCTTCCGAGTATTAACCGAGTGAAAGTTACTTATTCTTGGGAATAAGCTAATATTGTTAACAAGAAATGACAGTAAGGAATATTATATTGAGAGGCTAATGTCAAAATACGCAGACTCGTGAACAGGTGTCGACAAGAGGTTCGTGAACTTACACCACTTATTGCCCGAACCACCCGTTTCTGAGCTAAAAATACCCTTTTAGAATGGGAAGTTTCTTCATTGTTTGCAAGCAGAACTACATAATCAACACAGAAAATGATTTTTATTTCTTAATTTTCCATTCTATAACCATTACCAGCCAATACCTTCCTTATCCTGTCATCCATGACTACATTAAAAAGTAGCGAGCTCAGAGAATCACCTTGTCTAATACCACTATTACTTACTAAGCAGCTAGTTAACCTGCGACCTATTTGGACCTGATTGGAGTAAAGTGTCTTCAATTGTTTTTGTTAAATAGAAAGGATTCCCCCGTTTTTAGAGTAGGCTTCACACAGTTTTTGACCGAATCCTGTAGAAAGCCTTCTGTAAATCAATAAGACAAAAATAAGCAGGTCTGTTGTATCAATAGACTTCTCTAAAACGTGTCTTAGAATGAATACTGCATCTGTGCATGACCTACCAGATCTAAAACAATACTGCTCTTCTGCAAGGGTTGTAGTGCTTTTCATTTCTTTCCTATTATTTTTGTTATAAGTTAAGAACTGAACTCAGCAGGTTTATCCCTTTGTAGATGGATGGGTCTTTGTTATCTCCTTTCTTGTGCGTGATAACTGTAATACTAGTTCTCCAATCGTTTGAAATTTTACTACCAGCTATAGCATTGCTAACCAGCTTGGTTAATTGTCCAGTTAGTGGATATTCTCCATATTTCAGTAAATAATTGGGAATTCTCTGTTTCCCTGGAGACTTCTTATTTTTTTAACAGACTTACAGCTGCTTGTACCTCAGCATGTGAAACAGCTACGTAAACATCTACTTGTGAATTGGTCATTGATCTCTCTTCGTTTCCTGGTGATTTTTTATTTGTATGCATCTCTGTTGAATATTTAAACCCATGATTACTCACTTGTGTCGTTCACATTCAAAATTCCTTGTAATTCTTTCCTCTGCTGTCGTATCCTTCTCTAAATTTGTTTCTACAGTCCGTAGAAGTCAGGTTCTAATTTTTTGGAAGGAGTTTCTCATTTTCTGTTTAAAGCTATTCTAGTGATTTTGTCTCCCTACGAATTCTTTTGTAATCTTCATAAGACACTTTGGTTTTGTGTGTTTTATATTTCAAATAGACACATATCTTTTTCTGCACACTTTTTTAACCTTTTCACGATATCATGGCGTTCTGTTTATTTTCCTCTCTTACCTTATAACGCGAGTACCTAGCGCTTCTTGAGCTGCTGCTTCAGTACATCCTTCACATTATCCTCTGCATTAAGGAGTTTCTCTTTTATTTTCTCTGCTGATCGTTTCTGACATAAAATTCTTGTACAATCAATGCATAATGACTCTATATTAAATTTTTCTTCTCTTAAGGTTGGTTCTTTGTCAGTCTTGTTTCTTCCTACATGCAATCTGATTTTTGCCATGACTAACCTTTCGTCATTCCCTATGTCTGCAGAGTTGAAAGTCTTCTCATCTATCACTGACTAAGGATGAAACTACACTACTGACCATTAAAATTGCTACACCACGAAGATGACGTGCTACAGACGCTAAATTTAACCGACAGAAAGAAGATGCTGTGATATGCAAATGATTAGCTTTTCAGAGCTTTCACACAAGGTTGGCGCCGGTGCCGACACCTACAACGTGCCGACACGAAGAAAGTTTACAACCGATTTCTCATACACAAACAGCAGTTGACCGGCGTTGCCTGGTGAAATGGTGTGATGCCTCGTGTAAGGAGGAGAAATACGTACCATCACGTTTCCGACTTTGATAAAGGTCGGATTGTAGCCTATCACGATTGCGGTTTATCGTATCGCGACATTTCTGCTCACGTTGGTCGAGATCCAGTGGAATCGGTGGGTTCATGATGGTAATACGGTACGCCGTGCTGGATCCCAACGGGCTCGTATCACTAGCAGTCGAGATGACAGGCATCTTATCCGCATGGCTGTAACGGATCGCATAGCCACGTCTCGATCCCTGAGTTAAGAGATGGGAACGTCTGCAAGACAACAACTATCTGCACGAGCAGTTCGACAACGTTTGCAAGACAACAACCGTCTGCACGAACAGTTCGACGACGTTTGCAGCAGCATGGATTATCAGCTCGGAGACATGGCTGCGGTTACCCTTGACGCTGAATCACAGACAGGAGCGCCGGCGACGGTGTACTCAACGACGAAACTGGGTGCACGAATGGCAAAACGTCAATTTTTCGGATGAATCCAGGTTCTGTTTACAGCATCATGATGGTAGCTTCCGTGTTTGGCGACATCACAGTGAACGCACATTGGAAGCATGTATTCTTCATCGCCATACTGGCGTGATGGTATGGGGTGCCATTGGTTACACGTCTCGGTCACCTCTTATTCGCATTGACTGCGCTTTGAACAGTGGACGTTACATTTCAGACGTGTTACGACCCGTGGCTCTACCCTACATTCGATCCCTGCAAATCCTTACGTTTCAGCAGGATAATGCACGACCGCATTTTGAATGTCCTGTACGGTCCTTCCTGGCTGTTCGTCTGCTGCCCTGGCCAGCACATTCTCCAGATCTCTCACCAATTGAAAACGTCTGGTTAACGGATGGCCGAGCAACTGGCTCGTCACAATACGCCAGTCACTACTCTTGATGAACTGTGGTATCGTGTTGAAGCTACATGGGCTGCTGTATCTGTACACGCCATCCAAGCCCTGTTTGGCTAAATGCCCAGGGGTATCAAGGACGTTATTACGGCCAGTGGTGGTTGTTCTGGGTACTGATTTCTCAGGATCTATGCACCCAAATTGCATGAAAATATAATTACGTGTCAGTTCTAGTATAATATATTTGTCCAATTATACCCGTTTATCATCTGCATTTCTTGTTGGTGCAGCAATTTTATTGGCCAGTAGTGCATGAATGTTCCTGTTAGTGACACTGTAACCTATTGTGCATATATGACCTCTTGAGTTCTGAAAAATGTATCTAGACTGCTCGTTTTCAGCATAGAAGTTATTATTTACTCCCAGTTCGTTGCTTGATTGTAAACTGATCTTAACCTCACCATTATAATTTAGAAAGTTTTCATTAAATCGTTGTTTAACTCCTGGATACCATGATTTAAGCATTAAAATCCCTCGTTATGACTGCAAATTTCTTTAAGGGTATCAGGTTGGCAATTCTTGTGACTGCTCATAGAAGGCCTCTTCCTCTTGGCTGTACAAGAAGATATCGTTCAGTTTGTGATGAACTAGTTCGTTTTAGTAAAATTATTCTTGTAATGTCTCTTGCAGCGGTCTCTCCGCGATATTTTCAGAAATTTTATAAATTATATAACAGTACATATCTCGAAATGTCTCTTCTTATCTTACCGATTCCTAAACTTTAATATACGATGATTATCAATGCAAAGTAGTTTCAAGCCCTATTATTCCTTGGAGCGTCCATTTATTCCATGGAATAGCTTCTCTGCTATCTGTTTTCTCTTATGAAAAGAATGAGGCAATGCCTGCCGATTAGCCGTGAAAGGAGGAGGATGTATATGTATGTATTGTTGAGCTAGTCGCCATCTTGATGAGATTCTGTATGAGAAGGAATTTAATACATGAACTAAACTAAAGTAAGTGTGTTCGCGTATTATTTAACTGATTATTATTGACAGTGTCTGCTTACTACGCTGTGTTGCACGGGATCAGTGGGGAACGTCTGATTTCCACTGGACGAACCTGCCGTTTTGTATGCTCAAAATATCCAGTTACTTCAAATAAATAGGCTAACACGGTCTTACCAGCAGATCTCCGTTCTTCCCCATGTGATCACCGAAAGTTAATAATTATTACAAATATTTTCAGGAGATCGACTGACAATTTTCGTCGCACCGAGACTTCGAAATTGCTTCACTGCCTTATGGAATTTAAGTTAAGCTCAATTTAATCAGGATAGAACAGTATTGAACTGTGTGAATGTGATAAGCCTGCTTTGTGAATGAAAATTCCCTTAACATACGCATGTTTTTACTATCCTGATCAGTGAAGCTAAATCAGGCCGGTGTGAGAGAAGTTTTAAATTTTTTGAATACCAGAAAAAAAATTAAATTCTCTCAGAGATAGATAAGATTTTGGTATTTTTTATGGATTAGTATCCTAATTCCTGCCTTAGCCTTTGTCTCCTCCTCATCTCCGCTATAAATTAATAGGTACTGTTCACATTCCTTTTGCACTTTACCTTTATTTCTTGTCTTTTGGATACTACATACTGAGGTTTCATGATGTTTCAGTTCTTCTACAGGCTCTTGATATTCGTCGTTAAAGGATTTAATGTTCTAATTCTCAGAGTATTTTTATTTTTCCATCTCTTAGAGTCCCCAGGTCGTGGTCTCGAGGTAGCGTTCTCGCTTCCCAAGCACGGGTCCCGGGTTCGATTCCCGGCCGGTTCAGGGATTTTCACTTGCCTCGAGATGACTGGGTGTTGTTGTGTCGTCTTCATCATCATCATTCATCACCATTACGGTCGGAGGAAGGCAATGGCAAACCACCTCCTCTTGGACCTTGCCTTGTACGGCGGTGCGGATCTCCCTCATTGTTCCCCTAGCTCTGTCACGGATTATGGGACATCATCATCATCATCATCATCATCATCATCTCTTAGACCCGTTCCTAGCCTTGGTCGTCCTATATGTAGTCCGTCTTTTCCGAGGCATAGAGGTGATACTCTGAGGAGTGAAATTACACCAGCAGTCCGATACTGCCCTGGCTGTCGGTGGGCTTTTCAAGATTTTTCCTTTCCCTAAGTTGGCTGCTTAGGAGCCCAACCTGCCCCGCCAGCCTTCTTTATGGAGTTGTGGCATTTCCTAGCCTTTGGTGCTCCTGCACCATTCAGCAGCATGCGCTGATTTTGTCTTCCGAGTTTTATTTCCTTAGCCTTTGGTGATCCAACACCTTGTTCTATTAGGCAGCAATTCTGAAGGTCTCAGCTGAGGAGGGAAAACGAAAGAATTCCTTGGGCCTCGAAACTTAATACCACTGAGATCGAAAACACAAGACTTGGTCAAGACAGGCCGACAGCAAAAGAAATAGGAATTTGAAACCAGTTAGTGGAAGTAATGTCAAATGCTCTGAAGATGGGAGTACCTTACTTAACTCACTAGTAGACTTAGATAACGCTCCTTAATCAAGTCCTTTCCCCTTTTTACTGCTGTAGCAAGTTAACCGTTGATTACCGAAACGGTTATTGATTGTGTCATAAAATCTGTCTCTGTCAAAGATAAACAGATGTTCACATCGCAACCATGCTGGAAGAAACACTCAGCGTTGTAAACAATAAACTGCGGAAATAATTACAAAATAGTGTAGATCGCAAAGGCTCAATTATTACGAGGTGACAGGTTTCAAAAATGGCTCTGAGCACTATGGGAGTTAACATCTAGAACTTAGAACTACTTAAACCTAACTAACCTAAGGACATCACACACACACCCATGCTCGAGGCAGGATTAGAACCTGCAACCGTAGCGGTCGCGCGGTTCCAGACTGAAGCGCCTAGAACCGATCGGCCACCAGAGGCCGGCGACAGGTTTCGATCATCACACGATCATCTTCATACCTTCCAAACCATACTGACGGAAAATAGCTGTACTTGCAGTGGGTACCTCTAAAAGACTATTTTCATTCAGAGGCTCTTGCTCGGTGTGCGACTACTGTCGAGCGATTTGGATTTGACGGTCTGAGGATCATCATCTAAGCCGGTCATCTTGTAATAAAAGTGACTTTGCGATCTAGACATTTTATGATTAATTTCAAATATTCTATTTTGATCACTGACTTTCTCCAGCAATGACTTCAAAAGTAATTAATTGTGGGATCAAGTCTTGGGACTATTTCAATTTCTGGAGCCAGGAACTCTTCCGCGTGTGAGGGATTCACCACTGCAGCGACTGGGGCGTGCGAGATTCCTTCCCTGCAAGGTGCGGGCTCTGCGCATGTAGCAGCGCTACATCCACCGCAGTATTGGCAAATCGGCCACAAACTGCAATTTTGTCACGTCCCCAGGCGGCGAATTCTGCAGCAACCAATTTTGCAGGCGTAAAGCTGTTTTACAGACATTAATTTCCGTTGTTGTGATTTCAGATTTCATCCGCGTTTTACACACAGAAATTACGTGTAGTACGACAGTAATTACACATCATTTGTTCACTTAGTTTCGAAATATGTTGATGCAAGCAGAGAATATTTTCGCTTTTATTGCCGCCACAGTCACATTCCATTTATCGGATAGCATTTCCATCAGGCGACTGAAGCTTTACAATTATTTTACTTTAATATCTATTTCAGCCTGCAGGTACTTTCAAGTCCTCCTCCAATTCCATGATAAATTAACATATGAATTCCAAAAGCATACAGTTACACACGAAGAACGCTATTAAACTTACTTACAGAGCATTAAAGCGTATAATTGTTAACACAGAGAAACAGATATGCCAAATACGCTCACTGTACAACCAATATTCATACGACGATCAAAGCTACTCCGCTGGCCTAACACCCATGACCAAGAGCGCCTGAAATTGAACAGAACATACGAAATGAACCGCACTTGAGCCCCCCTCGGGCATGATCTGAACGCACTCCTCCATCACAGGAACCCCGCACCCCCGGGGCGCCAGAAGCAACTCAAGACCTCCAAGCATATGGCAACATCCTGTGTCGCCCAGAGAAGTGTCAAACATTCATGTTAAATGGCGTCCGTCACATCAAAAATGAGCTGACGAAACACGTTCCAGCGTACTAGATGACTGGTGGTGTGCGGGCCATTGCCGTGCACGATGGCCAGCCTTGAACATGCGCAAGATGTGGCCAGGAAGGACATATCTGGCCCGAATGCTTACGCTGAAGCTTGATACCGACACCATTGGGTGAAGTAATCCTGGCTCACTCCATTACGCCCCACCTGCGTGATAGTAGCACAGAACCCTGCCACGCAACTCTAGGATATACCTGAAGCCCTGTCATCGCCACCCACTGCAGCACAATGTGGCGACAAGGCTAGCATGACATTACCTCCAGTGCTCGCACCGGGAGCATCCAATCTCAGAACTTTGACAGACGACCCTGTTCGAACCATAAACTGCATGTCATGCCGACCTCCGCCTTTATCCAGACGGGTACAGCGTTGGATGATGGGTGACCACATTTTTATTTGGAGCAACACATCAGGAAACAGCAGTCGCCATGGAAGTGCAAGAACTGATGAACACCCTTCGACGACGCCGTCCTTCAGACGGCCTTGTGAGATGACAAATGGACCTCTGACAGTGTTCTTCCATATCGCATCCAGTCACACGGTGCCTCCTGTGACAAATCCTCTCTCAATCCAGAAAACGTAATCAGTGTTGCCAGTACATGAGGACGACGACCCCCCACTTCTCAGACAGTACATGACCATCACATGTTTTTTTACGTCAGCATCCTGGGCCTATGATATTGAAGAAGGAGCAGGTCAGACCACGTGTGTGTCCAGGAGGGAGCAATTCATGAACTTGCCTGAGCTGGTGCCCTGCCAGTGATCATGGCTATTGTGGCAGATCCGTTGGCTCTACACCAACCAGATGTTTCCATGCCGAACTCTGCATCGACTGCAAGGGACTGTACACTGCAATATCATGTTGCCACAATGAATGTTGTCAGCATCTCACAAACTGGCCATGTTCCGGGACACCATCTGCCCTGTTGATAAGGCGCTCCTACTGGAGATGTTCATCACTGACTTCCAAGTGCCCACTGGGCACATTGCCCATATTTCTCATGCCTCCGACACTGCCACGGGCTCCCTGGGACCCAACCACATGGAGTATCACCCTCACCCTATTTGGCGTGTTTATCATTAGTATCTATGTACTGTCTGGCTCTAGCCGCCGCCATGACTGACATACATTCGCTGCCGAGGAGATGTCACCTCTTTTCGCAGGCTGTCACCATATGGTCGAGGATGGTTGGGTATGATGCTGATACCATCGTGATGCCTATCATATATCGGTAGCTCTCCTGTGCAAAGCTGACCCTCTGTAAAACACTGATGAGTTATGGTAAGGAAGTCAAGGCTGCGAACTTCTATCACTCCATGCAACCATACCCTTCTCATCAGCGTGGCAGATAGTGGTACACTGAATGAAGGCACACATCTCCTTGATCATGCGTCCTCACCTGAAGGAGCTGCAGTCTGATCTCAAACCTCTAATTGTATACCTCAGGAACATCCATCGACGTGCCACCTCTTCCAGGAAACACAATGGCGATGCAGGACCCTAATCCACATCCTTACTGATGCAGAAGGGACCTTGACATGAAACTCTGCAAACCATCGGTCGTGCTATCCACAATCACGTCGCCGAATTGTACGCAGATGTACTGCATTCCATAGAACTGATCGCAGAGATCGCAAGGTTTACTGCAAGCACTCTCCTATTGGAGGTAGCGCATGAGTTCCAAGGAGACGTCACCATATATAAAGTAATCGATGCTATCAAGGCGGGATACGAAACAGATCCCCTGGTCTCGATGGTATCCTCATCGAATTTTGCAAAAGTCTTATCTCTTTGTTGGCTTCTACACGAATGGCCATCGTAAACTAATGCCTTTCTCGATGGCATCATTACCCCAGTTTACAAACGGCACAGGCGATCGAGGGTCCATGGTTATCGACAGGTCATGTTGTGGTGTGAAAATATTGACTAGCGTACTGGTATCTCGACTCAGGAAAGTCGCATGTTATGTTACATCCTACGACCAAATTTCTCTATGAAGCAGAAACAATATCCATACAGCCTCTTGGTATTACCGAGACGTGATAACATTTGCTCGTCACTACCGTCTCGCTGGTGCCTTGGTATATTTTGTACTTTAGCCAGGTCTTCGACAATGTTCACCACTCCAACTTGCGGACATATTGCGATGAAGTGGGGATTTTCCCGTACGACCATTTCACGTGTATGCCGTGAATATTAGGAATCCGGTAAAACATTAAATCTCTGACATTGCTGCGGATGGAAAATGATCTGGCAAGAACGAGACCAACGACGACTGAAGAGAATCGTTCAACGTGACAGAAGTGCAACCCTTCCGCAAACTGCTGCAGATTTCAATGCTGGGCTATCGAGTGCCAGAGTGCGAACCATTCAACGGAACATCGTCGATATGCGCTTTCGGAGTCGAAGGTCCAGTCGTGTACCCTTGATGACTGCACGACAAGAAGCTTTCGCCTTGCCTGAGCCGGTCAACACCGACATTGGACTGTTGATGACTCGAAACATGTTGCCTTGTCGGACGAGTCTCGTTGCACATTGTATCGAGCGCATGAACGTGTACAGGTATGGAGATAACCTAATGAATCCATGAGTCCCGCTCTATAATGGTGTGGGGCACGTGCAGTTGGAGTGATATGGGACCCCTGATACGTTTAGCTACGGCTCTGACACGTAACCGGTACGTAAGCATCCTGTCTGATCACGTGCATCCTTTCATATCCATTGTGCATTCCGACGGAGGTGGGCAATTACAGTAGGACAATTCGCCATCTCACTTGTCTCGAATTGCTACAGAGTGGCTCCAGGAACACTCTTCTGAGTTTAAACACTTTCGCTGGCCACCAAACTCCTCAGACATGGGCGCGAGGCTGCAGTGGTGGGGGTAGCGAGGCTCCATTCGCATCTCTGTGTGAACATGGTGACCGCGGTGCTGGTCGACCTCTCGTCGTATTGCCGCTAATACAGAATTCCTTGCCGCACTTAGTTAGTATTAGTTCTGTTGACAAGGAATTAGCCAATTTGACCGTTGCGAGTACCGATTCAATCGACTCGCCACATACAATTAGTGTCAGTGGTTTTGATAGTGTAGATAATAGCGAACGAGACTGGTTCAGTCCTCACTACCGTACCTTTTCTAGTATTTGTATCGCTCTCGCGCTCAGTTTTAGAAGAATACGTTTGACGACACCGTCTCTGAAGGGCGCTTGAATTTGCGGACGTGACAGCATGACGGGTTAACGTCAATACTAGTTAGCTCGGAAACAATTTTTTTTCTTAATAATTATTTATCAGCTCTACCTCCCCTCCATCACCCTTACAAGCTTTTCAGACTGTTTCTGACCAACCTGTGTCTTAGGTACCAAAAGGAATAGCAAAAGATATGTTTGTGTTGTTCTTGTTGTGCAACTATTTACAAAATATAATGTAAAAAAAGAGAAAGAAACTGTCCATTTAGGTAACTAAACGATGAACCATCAATGAAGATAAATAAATGTAAAGAAAAAATACCTGAAATATCTCGTTGGCTCTCCTGCTCACCAAATAAAGGCCAGCGAAGGCTAGAGACCGTATTAAGCGATGTGGAGATGTCTCCTGGAGGAAATAAATATTTAGTCCTATGTGTGTATGTGATGATGTCATGTGTTAACTGTGACATTCGCTAAAAGTAAGTTTAATATGGATCATGTAAATTGAATCTTTTTAATGTCCTTTTGTAATTTCTCTTGACAGAGACTTAAACCGAAATCTGTAGTGGAAGAAACTGATTATCATTCCATAAAACAGTCGATCGTATGTGTTGAAAGACCAATTAATTCTCTTCTCTAAAATAGGCTGCATTTCTGTTTCCACATAATGAGACACTACCTGCATCACCGTTGCCACCAAGTGATTAACACCCATGAAATTCACTTAGCGACAGTGACTGTTAACGCATATACAGAAAAGAGAATGTGAATAAGAGCGATAATGCTTAAGCTGATATGCTGTAACAAGCGATTGTAAATAAGGAGATTTTCATCTTCAGTTTTACAGGTTGCACTCGTATTGATCGAATTTGAGACAATGGTTCACAAAATTCGGAATCGAATCTAGAATACTGCAGTTCAAGATCAAGCCTCAGGAGCAGGCCTATAATTACTAATGAATAGAGCGAGCTTGGTGAATGATGACAAATCTGTTCATCTACACAATTACAATTCTCAATTAAGTGCCTGACAGACGCTTCACCTTACCACCTTCAAGCTGTTCCTTTACCGTTCCACTTTCGAATAGTGTGCAGGAAAAACGAACACTCAAACCGTTTCTGGTAAGCTATGATTTATCTTATTTTATTATCATGACAATGAAAAAGCCCTGCCTTTGTTTTAATGATTGCCACGCCAGTTCACGCGTCTTATCCGTTGCACTCTCGCTTCTATTTTGCAATAATACAAAACGAGCTTCCCTTCTTTGAACTTTTTTGATGTTCTCCGTGAATCCTACGTGGCAGGGATCCCACATCGGGCGCAGTATTCCAGGGGAGGACGGACAAGCATAGTGTAGACAATCTCTTTTGTAGGCCTGTTACATTTTCTAAGTGATCTTACAATTAATCGCAGCCTTTGATTCGCTACCCACACAACTTTTTCTGCGTGATAGTTCCCAGCTAAGTTATTCTAATTGTAATCTCTAATTATTCATTTAAATTCATAGCCTTTAGATTTGTGTGCTCTTTCATGCAACAGAAATTCAACCGATTTCTTTTAGTACTTATGGGAAAGACTTTACACTTTTCATTGTTTATAGTCAATCGCCACTTTTCTCACCATGCAGATATTTTGTCAAAATCATTTTGTAATTGGTTTTGATCGTCTGATGACTTTATAATACCGTAATTGACAGCTTCCACAAAAACTAAGAGGGATGTTCAGATTGTCTCCCACATCGTTTACATAGATCAGGAACAGCAGAGTGCCTGTAACACTCCCTGGGGGAATGCCAAACATTACTTATGTTTTACTCAATAGCTTTCTGTCAGTTACTGAGATACTACAAACTGTGACTTTTCTGACAGGAAATCACGAATTCAGTTTACAACTGAGACCATACTCCGAAGGCACGTTATTTGATTAGAAGTAGCTTGTGAGGAACGGTGTCAAAAGCCTTTCAGAAATGTAAAAATACGGAATCTGTTTGACATCCCCTGTCAATAGCATTCATTACTTCTTGAGAATAAAGAGCTAATCGTTTCTCACAAGAGCGGCGTTCCTGAGTCCGTGTAGGCTATTTGTCAATAAAACGTTTTCTTCTAGGTAATTCACGATATTCGAACATATCACATGTTCCAAAATCCTACTGATAACGACGCCACTGATATGGATTTGTAATTTTGCGCATTTCTCCTACTTCCTTCTTGGGTATCGCTGTGACTTGTGCAACATTCCAGTCTGTGGGTACTGATTTTTCAACGAGCGAGCGGCTGTATATGAATGCCAAGTGTGGAGTTATTGCATCAGCGTAATCTGAAAGGAACTTAATTGGTATACAATCTGGACCTGAGGTATTGCCTTTATTAAATGATTGAAACTGCTTCACTTCATCGAGAAGATCTACGCCTAACTTACGTTAAAAATTGTTTTTGATTCCAGCTCTGGAATACTTACTTCGTCATCTGTGGTGCAAGAATTGCGGAAAACTGTGTCTAAAAACTCTGATTTAGTGGCACTGTGACCAGTAACACTTTCATTGCTATCGTGAAGTGTAGCTATTGACAGCGTCTTGCCGTTGATGTACTTTACAAACGATGAGAATCTTTTTGGGTTTTCTGCCATATGTCAAGACTAAGTGTCGTTTATGAAAGTATTAAAAGAATCTCGCACGTATAGTCTACCAAGGAAAAAATGCAGCCTCTAAAGACACAGAAGGAGTGAAAGAATGGGAAGAAAGACCCATTGGATGTGTGCGCAATTGAAAACATTTCTGGCGCACAGTGTCTGCGCCAGTCACAAATAGTTGTGATATAGAACAAGTGCAGCCAATGGAGCGATGTGGAGAATACGGAACATATGGTAACTGAGAGAAGAGGATCGGAAGACGACGGACATACACCGCGATTGGAGAGTCTGAAAGTAATTGTTAGAAAATGTGTTCGTGAGAGGAGAGAGAGAGAGTGACGATGCCGTGCCGTGGGAACCGTGACGTAGGGTAACCTCTGACAGCGAGCACTGGTTAGACCGGTGAAGCTGCAAGACATTCAACTATTTAATGTCACTCAGATGAACGAGACTGGTTGGGGAATGTCGTGAAGCCGTTATGGGTTTTGATGGTGATTAGTAAGAAAGTCAATTACATACTTCACGGAAAATAAAAGTATAAGAAAATATCTGACGGAAAAGGGAAAGACGATTTCTTAAATACCGTTCCAGTGCTGTATAGTGTAAGCAAGCCTGGCCAAAATTTGATTGACTGTACATTAGAAACCGAGCTCTGACGCAGGTCAAGCGAAGGCAAGGATACGTGAATTTCCAATCTGACTTTTATTTGTGTGTCATCTTTTTAATGGTTAGCCGCCTTTTAGCTTTAAAAATGTTTGCATATGTTTCTTAGATCCAAAATAGATGAATTGCAACGGTATACTGTCATGAGCCAAGAAGTCAGAAATATAGATGACGTAAATTTAAGTAAGAATAAGGAAGTATACAAGATTGAATTATGCAATAAATTCCGCGACGAACAAAATGAAGGTTGCATGCATAGACGAAAGGAGAAATTATTCGAGAAATGTCTTAATGCAGTGTAGGATAATACATCACAGGTATCAAGAGAGAAACAGAAAAACTCAAACGGGGGGTTCCATCTATTAAAGAGAGTAGTTTTAAGGAAGCTGTAGTGGACATCACATACTGAATGAAACGTAACTGTAAGCTTCTTCGATAGGAAGCGAAAAGACGCAATGAAATTTTTGAAAGAGAACCACCTGGAAACAAGAGCAGATGTTTAGGAAACACCGTATTAGATCAGTGAAGGTACTCAATAAATCTAAAACATCTCTAAATATTTTTATAGTCACAGAAATGAATCGCAATATGTGTCAAGGCTGCAGTATCAGTTACACCTCACGAGGATAGCGAGGAATTCAGAATGAAAGAACTGTAACGAACTGGGATTCCATTAGACGAAAACTATTCAAACCATTGTAAGAGGAAGATTTTCGATCCCCAGACTGCGAAAATGACGGAAGAAACACGAGTTAACGATAGCCATTTGAACGACTTTCGTGTATTGCCGTTGAATTATTCCTGTCTAGCGCCCATAATCGTCATCAAGTAATGGCAGAACTTCAGGTGGTGTGTTTGCAAGAGGCCTGAAAGTCTGTCCTGAAATAACTTATGATCAATACAGTGCAAATATAATTGTCTAAATTAACAATTAGGTCATAGAAAGAATTGACCAGTTTCTTGTACTTACAGCAGTTGAAGATAACGACTCTAGAACAGCAAAAGAAATACATTGCCTAACAGAAAAAGTGAAGCACCTAGAAAACAGGTTTGGTGTCAGTTCACCATGTTCCTCCTATTTTGTGGTGTACTATTATTCTTCGCCACTAGATATAGCTATTTGTTCGAACACTGCGTTTTTAACGACTTAATAATTGTAACTTCGTATGTGTTTCCTCCTCTTTGGTTTGTTTACCTACATGTTACGAACCTAACGAAGTGTATATTCAGGACCAGCTTCTGTGTGTGTGTGTGTGTGTGTGTGTGTGTGTGTGTGTGAGAGAGAGAGAGAGAGAGAGAGAGAGAGAGAGAGAGGGAGAGAGATAGATAGATAGAGAGAGAGAGAGAGAGAGAATAGTGTGTACATTTCTTTGTAAGTGTTTGTGTGTGTGTGTTGGGGGGGAGGGAGGGGGAAGGGGAGGTTGTTTGAACTGTAGAGTGTTAAATATGAATGTAATAGCTGTCAGAGAGTGGTTGAAGGCTTGGTGACAGCCGATTTGACTTTTGGTTTGAATGTTCTTGGAGGGGTTCATGGATAAGTGAGTGAAGAGGTGTTGGGTGGTATTGTTATTATATTGGGTGGTATTATTATTATTCTATTAATCGTCTCTGGGAGCGTTATTCCATTATTTTATCTATTGTTGTAAACGATGAATTGTTTGCTATGTATATTTGATCATTCAACAGGGTTTCCTTTTTTGCTTTGTTTTTCTGTATGTGGCAATTTCCTCGCAGCTGTAGGAGGTATTTTCTTATTGTTCATTCTAATTATTGCCCTATCTTCTTCTCTAGTGCTGGGTTTGTTGTTATGTTCTCTTAGGTGCACAGCAAATGTGGAATGGTTTGTTCCATAATTCCAGACTCCCATGTGTTCTTCGTATCTGTCATCAGATGTTCTGCCTGTTTGTTCTCTGTATCTTCCTTCACAAGTGTTACACTGTAGGTGATATGTATCTGCTTTCTGGTATGTGCCTCTGTTTTTTTGTCAGTTTTCTGGCGTATTTTTGCATAGAAATGTCTGTTGTGTATGCTATCTTTTTTCCCTGTCTTTTGAAAATGTTGGTGATTTTATGTGTGAGTTTACGTTTGTATATCATTGTGAACCATCTTGCGTTTTCTCTCTTCTTTGTCTGATTATTTTGTGTACTTATTATGGTACTGCATGTTTGCGTTTGTTTGTGTTGTGTTGTTGTCTGTGGTTTGTTGCTTTCTGCTTTTGTTTTACTTCTAATTTTGTTGTTTATCTTTATGATTATGTTACTATTGCAACCATTCATTTGTGCTGTGTGCAATAATATGTCCAGTTCTTTTTGGTTGTTTTCTTTGGTGAGTAGCACTGTGTTGAGTCTATGGAGCATGTGTCGAAGTGCTGCTTGCTTTTATGAGTATGGGTGGTTCGAGGATTGGGGCATGATAATGTCCATTGTTGCTGGTGCATGGTAAATTTCAAATATATGATTGCTGATTTTTGATTGTTGTATCCAGAAAGTTAATTTGGTTATTCAGTTCTCTTTCAGTTTGAATTTTATTTTCTTATGTACCTTGTTGAAGTCAGTATGAAGTTTGTTTATGATCCATCTATTAAGCAAGGGACGTCATCCATATGCCTGAACCAACGTAATATGTTGTATTCTTTTGCTACTATTTTTGTGAAAATGATCTCTTCATTCTGGTTTACAAAAAAATTGCCAAGGCTCCTGAAATAGGGACTCCATTGGTAATTCATCTTCTTGTAAACAAAATTTATTATTGAACTAGAAGTAATTTTGTTCTTTTATGATCTTTATTAATGGGCATATTTCCATAATCTATTCATCTGAGAGTTCGCTGTAAGTTTTCAGATTCTTATCTATAATTTCTATTGTTTCTGGTACTGGTATGTAAGAATACATAGATTCCACATAAAATGAGAGGGGTGTTGGTGTGTCTGAGAATTTTACATCTTTGTTAACTGCCTCCCCCCCCCCCCTCCGCAACACCCACGCCTAAAACAAAAAGAAGAAAAGCCATATACACGCTCTTCAGCTCCCTTCCTCCCTCCCTCCCTCCCTCCCTCCCTCACACACACACACACACACACACACACACACACACACACACACACACACACACACAAACACACACACACACACACACACATATATATATATATATATATATATATACATACACATACAGGTTTAAACATCATGAATAGGAGTTTTTTGTGGACATGTACTTGGTTAGGATGACAACGTGTGGGTAAAGAAATCAAAGAGGAGGGAACACATATGAAGTTACAATAATTAGGCTGTTAAAAGCACAGTATTCGAACAAATAGCTATATCTAGTGGCAAAAGAATAATAGTACACCACAAAAAAAGGAGGAACATGGTGAACAATGTGAAAAAGTTCGGAATACAAAATTGTGCTTATATTTCGGAAATAAAGTAGTAGTGCGACCTCCAGACCTGATGAGAGAAGACACTATCACAGCAGACTATAAGTAATTACTTATTTACATAAGATATAGCGACGTGAACTGTTCGACAATCTAAGAGCGACGAAACTCTATCGTTATAAATTCCACTGAAGATCTCTTAGAGCAAGAAAAAGACAAAATGAATAAGGGAAAAACAAATTAAGTTGAAGCAAGAATAGGCTGCTTTATTTACAAAAGGAGTGGAGATGAATTAAATCAGGTCTAGGGGTAGCGTCTTTGATTAGTAATCATAACGTCCTCGATCGCGGGTTCGAAACCAGCCACCGCTTAAATATTGATTAATAATCAGCTTTGTCTGCCGAAGACTTCCGCATAAGAAGTCATCCTCATTTTGGCAGCGGCCTTATCAAAGAGGGCGGAGGATCGGGCAGAAGTTCAGGCCATACTCTTGTTCTGGGAGCGGGAAACTGTCCCTAAAGGTGGAATCATCAGCAATGATCAACGGCATGAGGATGCAGGAGCCAATGGAAACCAGTGAATCAAAGGCACATAACATATATCCGCAAGAGGTGTTACCTGTAAGTGAAAAAAAGTGTGACGATAATCTCTCCATTGGCAAAAGATTCCGGAATAGTCCTCCACTGAGATCTCCGGAAGAGACTGCCGCGGAGGGGGTAACCATCAGAAAATGTTTGAAGAGTCAAAGAAAGGATAATGTTCTAGGAGACGGGGCGTGGAATTTCAAAAGTTTGAACGTGGTACGAAAGCTATAAAATCTGAAAACGGGAATGCAAAGGCTCAATAAAAATATAGTAGGGGTCAGTGAAGTGAGATGGAAAGAAGGTTAGGCTAGGTTAGGTTACGTTAGGTTAATTTCTAGTCAGATGAGTATAGGGTAATATAAACAGCAGCAGAAAGTGATATAACGAGAATAAGATTCATGAGTAGGAAGGTAGGGCCGAGAGTGTTACTGTGAACCGTTCAGTGGTAGGGTTTTTCTTAAAAGAATCGACAGGAAACGACCACCAGCAACGATATTTCAGGTATACATGCCGACATCGCAAACTGAAGATGAAGAGATAGAGAAAGTATTCGAGGATATTAAATAGGTAATACAGTACGCAAAGGGAGTTGAGAATCTAATAGTCACAAGGGACTGGAATGCAGTTGTAGAGGAAGGAGTAGCATAAAGGGTTACGGGAGAATATGGGCTTGGGACAGGGAATGAGAGAGGAGAAAGACTAATTGAGTCTAATTATAAATATTAGCTGGTAATAGCGAATACTCAGTTCAAGAATCACAAGAGGAGGAGGTATACTTGCTAAAGACCGGGTGATACGGGAAGATTTAAATTAGATTACATCACGGTTGGACAGAGATTCCGAAATCGGATACTGGATTGCAAGGCGTGCCCAGTAGCAGATATAGACTTAGATCACAAAGTAGTTATTACGAAGAGTAGACTGAAGTTCAAGAGACAGGAAGTATTATAGGCCACGAAGTCCGATACAGAAATGCTACGGAATGACGAGGTACGCTTGAAGTTCTCTGAGGATGTAGGTACAGAAATAAGGAATAGCTCGCTAGGCAGTACAGTTGAAGAGGAATGTGCATTTCTAAAAAGGGCTTAAGCAGAAGTTGAAAGGAGAAACAGGTACAAAGAAGATAACTGGGAAAAAATCATGGGTAACAGAGTGAGTATTTCAGTTGATCGATGAAAGAAGGAAGTACTATATTGTTCTGGGAAATTCAAGAATACAGAAATACAAGTCACTGAGGAATGAAATAAATAGGAAGACAGGGAAGCTAAGATGAAATGGCTGCATGAAAAATGTGAAGAAATCGAAAAAGAAATGATTATCGGTAGGACTGACTCAGCATATAGGAAAGTCAAAACAACCTTGAGTGAAATTAAAATCAAATGTGGTAACAGTAAGAATGCAACGGGAATTCCACTGTTCAATACAGAAGAGACAGCGGGTAGGTGGAAAGAGTACATTGAAGCTATCTACGAGGAGGAACATATGTATAACATGATAGAAGAAGAAACGGGAGTGGATATAGATGAGGTAGGGGATCCAATATTAGAATCAGAATTTAAAAGACCTTTGAAAGACTTAAGATAAAATAACACAGAAGGGATATATAACATTCCATCAGAATTTCTAAAATAGTTGGGGGAAGTGGCAACAAAACGACTATTCACTTTGGTGTGTAGAATGTATGAGTCTGGCGACGTACCATCTGACTTTCTGTAAAATATAATCCACACAATTCCGAAGACTCCAAGAACTGATAAGTACGAGAATTATCGTACAGTCAGCTTAACAGCACATGCATCCAAATCGTTGACAAGAATAATACACAGAAGAATGGAAAAGAAAGTTGCGGATATGTCAGACGATAACCCTTTTGGCTTCAGGAAAGGTAAAGGCACCAGAAAGGAAATTCTGAAGTTGGGTTTGATAATGGAAGAAGGACTAAAGAAAAATCGAGACCACGTTTATAGGATCTGTCAACCTGGAAAAACCGTTCTACAATGTAAAATGGTGCAAGATGTTCAAAAGTCTGAGAAAAATAGGGATACTCTATAGGAAGAGACGGGTGATATACAAAATGTACAAGAGCCAAGAGGGAATGTTAAGAGTGGACGACCAGGAACGAAGTGCTCGGATTAAAAAGGTTGTAAGACAGGGATGTAACCTTTCGCCGCAGCTGTTCAATCTGTACATCGAGGAAGCAATGATGGAAATAAAACAAAGGTCCAGGAGCGCGATTAAAATTCAGTGTGAAAGGATATCAATGATACGATTCGCTGATGACAGCGCTATGCTGATGGAAAGCGAGAAGAATTACATGGTCTGATGAATGGAATAAACAGACTAATGGGTAGAGAATGTGGATTGAGGGTAAATCGAAGAAAGACGAAAGTAATCAGAAGTAGCATAAATGAGATCAGCGAGATACTGTACATTAGGATTGATGGATACGAAATCGAGTATGTTGGGGAATCCCGCTACCTAGGCAACAAAATAACCAATTACGGACGCAGCAAGGAGGACATCAAAAGCAGGTTAGCATTGGCAAAAAGGGCATTATTGCCCAAGAGAAGTCTACTAGTATCAAACATAGGGCTTTATTTGGGGAAGATATTTCTGAGAATGTACGTTTGGAGCACAGTATTGTAGGGTCGTGAAACATGGACCGTGGGAAAACCGGAGCAGAAGAGATTCGAAGCATCTGAGATGTGATGCTACAGGCAAATGTTGAAAATTAGGTGGACTGATAAGTTAAGTAATGAGGTTGTGCGCAGAATCGGAAAAGGAAAGGAATATGTGGAAAAGACTGACAAGGAGAATGGACAGGGTGAGATGATCTCTTTTAAGACATCAGGAAATGACTTCCATGATATTAGAATGAGCTGTAGAGGGCAAAAGCTTTAGAGGAAGATAGAGGCTGGAATACACCCAGCATATAACTGAGTACATAGGTTGCAAGTGCTTCTCTGTGATGAAGAGGCTGGCACAGGAACGATTTGAAATGGAATGATCATATAAAATTAATTGTTGGTAAGGCAGGTACCAGGTTTAGATTCATTGGGAGAGTCCTTAGAAAATGTAGTCCATCAACAAAGGAGGTGGCTTACAAAACACTCGTTCGACCTATACTTGAGTATTGCTCATCAGTGTGGGATCCGTACCATATCGGGTTGACGGAAGAGATAGAGAAGATCCAAAGAAGAGCGGCGCGTTTCGTCACAGGGTTATTTGGTAACCGTGATAGCGTTACGGAGATGTTTAGCAAACTCAAGTGGCAGACTCTGCAGGAGAGGCGCTCTGCGTCGCGGTGTAGCTTGCTCGCCAGGTTTCGAGAGGGTGCGTTTCTGGATGAGGTATCGAATATATTGCTTCCCTCTACTTATACCTCCCGAGGAGATCACGAATGTAAAATTAGAGAAATTCGAGCGCGCACGGAGGCTTTCAGACAGTCGTTCTTCCCGCGAACCATACGCGACTGGAACAGAAAAGGGAGGTAATGACAGTGGCACGTAAAGTGCCCTCCGCCACACACCGTTGGGTGGCTTGCGGAGTATAAATGTAGATGAAGATGTAGATGTAGATGTAGGAGAAGAATTCGTGTCTGGCCGCATCAAAACAGTCAGAAAACTGCTGCCTAAAAAAATCTGAAGAATTTTCCCTATTGAGTTTAAAAAGAATGATCATTTTTATTACGGACAACTAACGACTAGAGCCACAGTAATTCTTATTAGAATGACAGAATGTGTGAAACTGGTTAAAAAACTTATTGTCATTTGGAGGGGAATAGTTTGTGTGTTTTGACTGCGTCAGGTTGCGAGGGACTCAAGCACACGCTGCTTCCGCCGCCGCGTTGGAGCAGTGTCGGAGTGTTGCCGTCACGAACGGCATAAAATGATGTGTGTCTTCTAATAGTGAATTTACTTTGCTCAAATAGCTGCATACCTTTTTTTAAAAAATATCGTGATTTAATGCATAACTTCTTCTGCAAAGTGGCAAAGAACCGAACGTTACATCATCCCATACAGAGCCAAATAAATCCTGTTTACGTGAATACTTCGTACCCAACGACGTTCCAAGCTGTTTGTCGTCTCTGACAGAATGATATTATCGTCAGTAAACCTCAAAGTTCTAACTTTTTTCTCCCAGAGCTTTAATTCCCTTTCCAAATTCCTTCCTCATTTTCTTTACTGCTTGCTCAAAGTACAAATGGCCTACAGTCTTGTTTCACTCCCTTCTCAACCACTACTTACTTATCACGTCCTTCTACTTTTCTTACTCGAGTCTAGTTTCTGTATACATTGTAAAAAATCTTTCACTCTCTGTATTTTATTTCTGCTACCTTATAAATTTGAAAAATGTATTCCAGCCAAACTTGTAAAATGCTTTCTCTAAATCTTAAAATTCTTTGAACGTAGGTTTGACTTCCTTCACCGTATCGTCGTAAGTTCAGTATTTTCTCGCATGTTCTTACGTTTCTCCAAACTGATCCACCCCGAGATCGGCTTCTACCACTTTTTACATTCTTCTGCAAATAATTCATTTCAGTATTTTGCAACTGTTACTTTTATGGCCAAAAAATGATTAAATCTTAGAGTCCATATTTCTTGAGTTTCGCATAGTATTCAAGAATAAAAATTCTTTGCAACCATCGTACTATTCTTAGAGGCCTTGTACGAGGATTATGTAGAAAGCTGGGACTTAAAGTAGTTTTTTACGTTACGTAAGGTAATTGCCCTACCAGTGTCGCTGATTGGAAATGAAAATAAAAGATCAGTAACTAAATAAAGTACCTGTGATACACAATACGCTATTCACTGCTTGAACACAAATTAGTGAAAAAGAAAAATTAGAAGAAATGGTTATTCAGAGCATGCATAGATACTATAAATTAAATTCTGCCGTCACATTTTTCTGTTTGTATGTAAAGATTAATCTCAGGAATTACTAGTAGACTCACAGATTCGCGAGAAAAGACCGTGTGAAACTTGTTCTCCATTACCATTTCGCCACAGAAGTCGGTGTGAGAGTAAGATGTCCCAACGACGCTTGGCGTAGTGATGGAAATGAGAAGGAGTAACACGCAAAAATGTTCGAAAACGACCTTTCGGTATTTTTTTCCTGTGTTTAGTTGACTTGGAATACTTTGAAAATATGAAGCGCAACATGTCTCTTATCTGTGTTGTTCAGTGCATCAAGCAGATTGGGAGAATGAACACAGCATGAACAATATTGTAAAAAGGTTTTTGGGCCAGAGGTCACGGCACGGCTGATTGCCAAAACTAAATTTTTAGGTTTTCTCGGAGTCGCATAGAGTAATAACACCGTAGAAACAGACAGTGCCCAACAACAGTCGTTTCTCTTGATGTGACGATCAGTTACTGTTGTCAGTAAAACTCAAACGAAACGGCAGTATACTGGTCAAATGCAGCGAAACTGTCGATAAGAAATTAAACAAATTATCAATTACACCTGTTAACTTCAAGTTGTATAACAAGCCGTTACGACAAACCAGGGTGAACTTTGCTACAGATACAGATGAAATACCAGGTGATCAAAAAGTCAGTATAAATTTGAAAACTGAATAAATCACGGAATAATGTAGATAGAGAGGTACTAACTGACACACATGCTTGGAATGACATGAGGTTTTATTAGAACCCAAAAAAATACAAAAGTTCAAAAAATGTCCGACAGATGGCGCTTCATCTGATCAGAATAGCAATAATTAGCATACCAAAGTAAGACAAAGAAAAAGATAATGCTCTTTACAGGAAATGCTCAATTTGTCCACCATCATTCCTCAACAATAGCTGTAGTCGAGGAATAATGTTGTGAACAGCACTGTAAAGCATGTCCGGAGGTATGGTGAGGCATTGGCGTCGGATGTTGTCTTTCAGCATCCCTAGAGATGTCTGTCCATCACGATACACTTGCGACTTCAGGTAACCCCAAAGCCAATAATCGCACGTACTGAGGTCTGGGGACCTGGGAGGCCAAGCGTAACGAAAGTGGCGGCTGAGAACACGATCATCACCAAACGACGCACATTTGTCAGACATTTTGTGAACTTTTTTTTTTGGTGCTAATAAAACCCCATGTCATTCCAAGCATGTGTGTCAATTTTTGCCTCTCTATCTACATTACTCCGTGGTTTATTAAATTTTCTAATTAATACTGACTTTTTGATCACTCGGTACATTGAGATAACAAGTCATTGAATAGCATATGGACTTATACAGATTGCTTTATTACCGGGTACACAAGGCGGAGCTGGCATTTGTACTCAGATGACTCATGTGGAAAGGTTTCCGACGTGATATGGCCACACGACGGTAATTAGCAGAATTTGTACGCGGAATGGTAATTGGAGTTAGACGCATGGGAATTCCATTTCGGAAATCATTATTCCGAGTTTCACAGTCCTTACCTCTCACCACAGGAAAGGTAATGGCCGACAGCATTCGCATAATGAACGCCAACGGAGGCGTCTGCGTCAGTAACACTGCCCCAGATAACTGCAGAAATCAATGTGCGACGTACGAAGAACGTATCCGCCAGGACAATGCAGCGAAATTTGGTGTTAACCGGTTATGGCAGCAGATGGCCGATGCGAATGCCTCATTAACAGGATGATATCGCCTGCAGCGCCATGCCACGGATCCTGCTTGTCAACAAGGTACTGTGGAAGCTGATGATGGCTGCATAATGGTGCGGGCTGTGTTTTCATGTAATGGATGGGTCCTCTGGGTTTGTACGGCTATTTGTAGACCATTTGTACTGATTCGTGAACTTCATGTCCCCAAACAATGATGGAACTTTTATGGATGACAATGCGCCATGACACCGGGCCACAATTGTTTGCGATTGGTTAGAAGAACATTCGGAACAATTCCAACGAAGAATTCGTCCACCCAGATCGCCCGGCATGAATCCCATCTAACATTTAAGAGCTATATTCCTGAGGTCAGTTCATGCACAAGATCCTGAAATGATAACACTTCCGCAATTATAAACGGCTATAGAGGTAGCATGGCTGAGTATTTCTGCAAGGGACTTCATAGGAGTTGCTCAGTCCGTTCTACTGGGAGCTGCTTCACTATGCCGGGAAAAAGGAGGTCCGTCACGGTATTGGGAGTATCCAATGACTTTTGTCAGCTCAGTGTATGTGTGAAATGTATCATACGTATGTGAAATATATATGTGTGTATGTGAAATATACTAGGCTGTCTCAAAAATAATGTCTTCTGTGTCATAGAAAGTATAATTAATTAAAATATATGATCCACTCTCGTATGTCGGTACATGGGCGAGGAGGTGGTCGCTGACACAATAATAACTTGAAGGAGTGGTTGGTTTTTGCACCTGTAACACATGTCTGAATGTAGGACATACGAATCATATAGGTAGCACAAACCAGTAGCACGGAGAAGACAAGAACGTCGCTAGAAAATATGGTAGGAGACATATGGTTCTGGTACAGATCTTGATGCTCATGATTACTAGAAAAAATGGAATGTGCATTTACGAGTCTACGCCAGAGGGTTATATTGCGTTCGTCGGCAGCTACAGCCGCTTGCCCTGTTACGGGGACATTGTACGTGAAATTCGTTGAAATTTAACATTTTCTGTTTTCTACACCATAATGTACTTTGAGCTATACTGAACATTTTGGAATATAATACATTAAACTCAGACAATTGTGAGACCTTCAAATAATATTTTGAATGTTTACAGGTGACTGTCACAGTTGAGCAGTCATATCTTGGGGCCTACTCAGTCTAGAAAGCTGTAAAAAGCCTTGCTTTCTGCCTGCTGCTACGTCTCAGAAGTTAGCGTTACGAATAAACCTAAAAACCAAGCTGGGTAACACAACACTGTCTGATGGCAAGACAATAAAACGTGATGGAAGACTAACGGACACAGTAATTGGTGAATTGCAGGAATATTATGGGGAGGCCATTAGAGATAACTGTGATAATTTACAGAAGATGAAAAGAGCTGTGTACAGCAAATGAAAACCCATGTCATGCTTTGTGTTCACCTCCACCAAACGCTTGGTGTAAATATAGGTAGTCTGAATTCTCTGGCACACTACATGAATTTACACATAAACATTCTCTTCCTTTGCTAGTAATGGAGGCAGTTACAAATTTACAGAGATTTGGCAAATCCTGAGATACTAAAGAAGTGTTTACAAGGGAGGACCCAGAATGTGAATGAGTCCTTCAATAATGTTGTGTGTTGCCGTGTGCCTAGAAATGTATTTCTTGGCCTTATGACTCAAAATTAGCAGTGTCTCATGCTGTAATAAGATTTAATGGTGGGAACTATGATAAACTTAAGGTTCTGGAGAAGTTAAGGGTAAGATCTGAACAGAACACAGCTAAAAGACTGCGGGAACTGGATGAGCTTCGTGTACGTGAAGCAGAGTTAGCTGCTTAGCAAATGACAAAAGAAGCAAGAAAGAAAAGGAGGAGGCAAGCACTGGGCTGTTGTGACACTGAAGAAAGACTATGGGCCAGGGAAATTCTAGTGCATAAAAGACACAAATGTAAGACTGTATAAGAATTTGTAATAAAAAAGTTTTAAACCTCAATATCTCTTAAGCACATTCTTTGTAATAAATGACCCGTTTTCTAAAAAAAGTACTGATTGTAGAGACATGAAATTTTCATAGCATGCCAAGTGTGAGATTCAACATATATGAATCTAGAATAATTAAAATATTCTGAGTTGTTTTGTTTTTATGTTCATTTATTTACAAAATTCTGCAAAAAATTGAGTGTTTCAGATAAAAGATAACATGCCCCACAATGCAATTTTGGTAATAATTCTAGTTCAGTGTATGTAGAAAGGTGCATTCAATAATTATGGAAAATTGTAAGTTGGTGCCTTAAAAAGTTTCCAAGATAATGGGTCACAAAATTCGGTAATTTATACATTGGCGGCGTAGGAAATACCTTGTCCCTTTAAATAGCTTATTGTATCGGATCGGTCGTTTGTAGTCCGGGGCAGCTGGGGCCGTGTCAACGCTCTACAGTCGCCGGCCGCCCACGCTAATGCACGTCGCCGCGGGACGCTGCGTGTGGTGTGTACCGAGCGCGCAGCGACGCGTCGTGTTTGTCCGGCGTACAGGCATCCGTAATTGCCGCCGCTGTGCGTGGGCGCCGCTGTTTGAGCGACTAACAGCCGTGCTAGGCGAGAAAAAGCGCGTCCCCGCTCTCCGCGCTCTCCTTTGCTCTCGAGACAACGGTTCCGTTGACTGTCAGGCTGCAGGCACGCTGTCATTTGTAGAGACGATAATGAAATAAATAGTTTAGGCAAACGCTGCAGGCAAAAGCATTTTTCCTATTGTACGAGGGTGGTTTGAAAAGTTCTCGGAATCACCACGAGAGGTCAGCGCTAGCGCAACGAGTTGTTCACATGATATTCATTGGACTGTTGCCTGTAAACACGTGCCACGTCAGTGCTCTTGGAAGAGAGCTGTGGCGGTGACGTGGCTCTGCTGTTGTTCCCGCGTAGTGATTTGCGAAGATGGAAAAATCGAGATTCGAGCAGTGATTATGTTCTTTGTAAAGGAAGGCATGAAAACAAAGGACATTCATGCCGATTTCCAGAATACACTGGGGGACTCTGCTCCTTCATATTCAACAGTTGCCAAGTGGACAAATGAATTCGAATTTGGTCAGGAGAGCTTAGATGATGATCCGCGCAATGGTCGGCCAAGATGTGTCACATATACAGAAATTATTGCAAAAGTGCGCAAAATGGTCATGGGAGATCGCCGATTGAAAGTGCTTGAAATTGCTCACGCTTGCCAGATGTCATCTGAAAGGGTATATCACATTTTAACTGAAGAATTTGAAACGAAAAAATTATCTGCAAGATGGGTTCCGCGACTCTTGACGCGCGCTCGCACACATGTGCCTTCACCATGAAAAAATTACACGAATTATGAATTGTTGCCACTCACTCCGTCTTCAGTCCACGAGTGGCCTACCGGGACCATCAGACCACCGTGTCATCCTCATTGGAGGATGCGGATAGGAGGGGCGTGGGGTCAGCACACTGCTCTCCCGGTCGTTATGATGGTATTCTTGACCGAAGCTGCTACTATTCGGTCGCGTAGCTCCTCAGTTGGCATCACGGGGCTGAGTGCAAACCGAAAAATGGCAACAGCGCATGGCGGCCTGGATGATCACCCATCCAAGTGCCGACCACGCCCGACAGCGCTTAACTTCGGTGATCCCACGGGAACCGGTCTATGAATTGTTGTCACACCCCCCTTATTCACCTGATATGGCTCCGTCAGACTTCCATCTCTTCCCAAAACTTAAAATTTTTCTTGGTGGGCGAAGATTACCTACAAACGAAAATTTGATAGCCGGAGTTGGCACCTAGTCTGTCAGCCTGGAGGAAACTCATTTTCGAGATGGGATCAAGGCACTGGAACATCGTTGGACCAAGAGCAGTAATCTACAAGGAGCCTACATTGCAACATATTTTTTTCGTTATTGTAATTTTAAAACCTATCCATGCTGCTCTTCGGCCACAGAAAAAAAGTACATAAAACAAGAAGACATATGAACAAACATACGTGAGGATATCTACATCTACATCTACATCTACACAGATACCCTGCAAATCACATTTAATGTAGGCAGTCTCCTTAGTAGGTCTGTTACATTTTCTAAGTGTCCTGCCAATAAAACGCAGTCTTTGGTTCGTCTTCCCCACAACATTTTTCGTGTGTTCTTTCCAGTTTAAGTATTCTGTGATTGTAATTTCTAGATATTTAGTTGAATTTACGGCTTTTATATTAGAATGATTTATAATGTAACCGAAGTTTAACGAGTTCCTTTTGGCACTCATGTGGATGACCTCACACTTTTCGTCATTTAGGGTCAACTGCCAATTTTCGCACCATTCAGATATTTTTTCTAAATCGTTTTGCAGTTTGTTTTGATCTTCTGATGACTTTATTAGTCGATAAACGACAGCGTCATCTGCAAAAAACCGAAGACGGCTGCTCGGTTTGTCTCCCAAATCGTTTATATAGATAAGGAACAGCAAAAGGGCCTATAACACTACCTTGGGGAACGCCAAGAATCACTTCTGTTTTTACACGATGACTTTCCGGCAGTTAATACGAACTGTGACCTCTCTGACAGAAAATCACAAATCCAGTCACATAACTGAGACGATTTTCCATAAGCACGCAATTTCAATACGAGCCGCTTGTGTGGTGCAGTGTCAAAAGCCTTCCGGAAATCCAGAAATACGGAATCGATCTGAAATCCCTTGTCAATAGCACTCAACACTTCATGCGAATAATGAGCTAGTTGTGTTTCACAGGAACGATGTTTCCTAAACCCATGTTGACTGTGTGTCAATAGACTGTTTTCTATGAGGATAAAAACAGGAGACATACATATTAAAATAAATGAAGGCGTTCACGGACGTACTGTTTGTATAAAAACGTTCAGCACTGTGCACAACGGAGACACATTCACACGTGAACGGAAGAGCACTGAACGAGAGACACTGAATAACTGACGGGAAGACAAACACCAGCACAGTGGCGATTATCTCCGGCGCACTAAAAACATACTGTGCACACGAAAAAGCCGGGGGCCTGACAGAGGGAAGAGGTGTGGGTAGGAAGGAGGGGGGGGGGGGGGTGCCAGTAAGATTGAAAAATAAAAAAAAGTTTCAGTTATGTAAGTACTTTTTTCTATTCCGTTTCGAGAACTTTTGAAACCACCCTCATATGTAGCACAAGCTACTAGCTGCAAGGGAATTTAACTCTTACCGATTTTTGATTGAAAACAATGATCCAGTTTATGGTTACATGGGCATGAGTATGCAGAATTTTTGAAGTATTGAAATTAATCCCATCCCGGTCAAGATGTGGCCACCACCTATGTTCTACGTCAACGTGTTATAGCCGCTCGCAGACGGAGGGTGGCAGTGAAGGGTATAAGTGTGTCGGGGCGACGCTGATAGCGGCACAGTCGTTCTCATTAGGGGGGAACTAAGCGATTTATCTGACTTCCATATGGGCATGATAATATGCTTTCGGGCCAGGGGTGGATGCACTTCCGAAACGGTTACATTTCTAAACTGTTCGTAGGTCGGAGGGTTAAAGTATGCCGTGCACTGTAAAATGGCGCTACCCAAGACCAGTACCAGCACAACTGTCGTGCAACGCGGGCCATGGATGACAGGGGAAACGACAGCTCCGGAGATGTGTACGAGCGAGTAGACGTACAACTGCTGAGCTCCTGATAGCCCAGATGAACCAAGGGACTACTAAAAGTGGTCTCCTCAACGATGTTCAGCGAACGCTGTTATGTATGGGGCTCCACAGCAGGCGTCTGGTTCATACAGCCATGCTGACTACAGTTCATCGGAGAAAAGGACGTCACTGAATGGCAGCAGGAGGCCTTTTCAGATGAATCACGTTTTATGCTCCATCGGACAGATGGCCGTTGGCGTGTACGGAGTGAAACATCTGAAAGCAAAAGCTGTACGAATCGTTGGTAGTATCCAGACCGCAGGTGGAAGCGTTGTGATTTGGGGAATCTTTTCGTGGCATTGAATTGGTGATCTCGTCATTCTGGAGGGCACAATGGTTAAGCGCACGTATGCATCTGCCCTTGGGACTAGTCCACCCCTAAATGCACTTTGCTTTTCCTCGGCAGTATGGCATCTATTAGCAGGACAATGCGGCGTGTCTCACAGCTCTCAGTGCACGTGTGCGCTTCGAACGAGGAAGAGTTTACTGTACTCGCTTTGCCACCAAACTTTTAGGATTTAAACTCAATCGAGAATCTGTGAGACCACCTCCATCGGGCTGTTCGTGTCATTGATCCTTAACCGAGAAAATCACTGCAGCTGGCCAGGACAGTGGAGTCGGCATGGTTCCACACCCCTGTCAGCACCTTCCACAACCTCACTGACTTTCTTCCTGCATGTCTAGAAGCGCTCAGCGCTGCAGAAGGTGGATATCCAGGCTTTTGGCGGGCGATCACATTAATGTGACCGGGTAGTGTATACAGCATTTTCGAACGTTTGCTTCAAAGTACCTATACACGTACTGATTACAGTGAATATACGTATTACGTGGAAGATTTTAATGTCTGAAAAATTTTTAAGAGCAGCTTGTTCATGGTAACATACCTCATTCCTCATTCATCAGACGAGAGTCGAGACGACACCAAAATCCATGTGTGAACGCATTGTAACATTTCTGGCTCTGAGGAGGAGGAGGAGATTAGTGTTTAACGTTCCGTCGACAACGAGGTCATTAGAGACGGAGCGCAAGCTCGGGTGAGGGAAGGATGGGGAAGGAAATCGGCCGTGCCCTTTCAAAGGAACCATCCCGGCATTTGCTTGAAGCGATTTAGGGAAATCACGGAAAACCTAAATCAGGATGGCCGGAGACGGGATTGAACCGTCGTCCTCCCGAATGCGAGTCCAGTGTGCTAACCACTGCGCCACCTCGCTCGGTTTCTGGCTCTGAGAACCGTAGTATTCACTCCTAAACCTCATTATGTTGTTGAGAAGGAGAATGTTAGCTGATGTACGACGTAAGAATGAAGTGGAGACTTACTTTAATTAATTAATTAATTACGCTGATTTTACTAACGATCATAGTGATGATTCTTGAGGTGGCGATACACGTATTCTTACGAATACACAAGGGAAGTTAGGGAGGGTGAGTACCTGATGGATCGGAAGGCTTCATTCCCTGTTTACAATTCGTGGAAGCTCTTTTATTTACATGCATTTGGACAATAACACATTTGACGACAAATGAATTCAAAAATACTCGGTAAATTTCTGTATAACACATCACCTGACGGCATAATCAAGGGCACATCACAGTTTTGACCAGAATTTAAATGACCAGAATGATTAATATCAAATGGTTTAAATTTATAGCCACAATAGCTACTCTGCATAAAATTTACAATAAAACCTGAGCACCATGCATTTTAAAGAGCTGTTGAATGATCAGCATAAATAATATTGAAGTCCCTTCTATTTATAGTAAGGCTTGACATCTACTGTACGTGAATTAACCATAAAAGCCGAGCACAGTGGCTCCAGTTAGAATCAATTTTAAACACCAGTTAAAAGAACAGAACACATAATCTCAAAGTCCTTAAATTTATAGCAAGACTCGATATCTACTGTACATAAATTTTCCATAAGGTCGAACACAACGGCTCCAAAGAAAAACGCAGTTACCGATATAAAACAGTAACGGGTCGTAGGTCACATTTGCTGGCTCACTAAATTTGGGTGAGACCATGTCAGGGGCAAAAAGGACTGCAAGGAGAGAGTGGGGACAGGGGATGGTTGGTGGGGAGGGGGGTGGGGAGATAGCGTAACCCAGTTTAGAGCGCCGTATGCACGAGGCTTCAAAATAGGCGATTCGGTAAACAGAGGCCTGCGGCGACAGAAGACGCCAGCTCCCATGTAGAGCTAATCTCAACCGATGAGATCCGTCTGCCCCTACCAACTCGCAACCATTTCACGCAGGTTTAGCAACAGATATTTGCAGCAAAGAAATTTTTTTATTAAAGATTCATAGAGGTTAAACACAGTACCCCTGTTCAGTATTACCAATCTCTTAACAATAATTGCGTAAACAATATTATTCACTCCTCCAGGCAGATTGATATACTTAGTGACAAGTCTTGGATGTTACAGAACACTGAAGCTTCAAAAGTAAAACACATCCCAGGCTAATACAACAGGAACGATAAATCATAACGATCTCGAATGTATACCTAATTATATCCTTTAAGTATTATGGAATGCCAAAGCCTCAGTTTCTCTTTTTTAGCTACACTTACGCAGCGAATAATAGTAAATATTTAAAATCTCCGAGAGACAATATGTACCATGAAGTGAAGCTTATTTGATACGGTCGGCCAAGCTGAGAAGGTGTTCTGAATAAACACTAAATTATACTTTAAGACTTGAGATATTACAAGGCGCAATAACACAGTAACATATGACATGATGGGACATTTCAAATTAGCCTGCAAACAGATAATCAACATGAAGTAATAATAAAACAGGTCTCCTTACAACTTAGGAGTCGAGCAACGTTATGACCAGCTCAGGCGTATCTAATAAACTAGTTGCCACCAGTCTTTCCTCCCTAGAGAAATAAGTAATTACAGAAGGCTAAAATGGCTCTGAGCACTATGGGACTTAACTGCTATGGTCATCAGTCCCCTAGAACTTAGAACTACTTAAACCGAACTAACCTAAGGACATCACACACGTCCATGCCCGGGGCAGGATTCAAACCTGCGACCGTAGCGGTCGCGCGGCTCCGGACTGTAGCGCCTAGAGCCGCTCGGCCACTCCGGCCGGCAATTACAGAAGGTATGTGCCAGCAACAGATAGCTATGTTACCTTGAATTACAGGGCTTACAATCACGTCTCATTCTTACACCAAACTCATTTAATTTCCCATTATTTCTCCTTAATCTGGCCACAGGCAAAACTTGCTGTGACAAGGTAATGAAGCAAGACCCATAAATGGTGCTTATAGATGAATCAACAGCTCATGATTAATTTCAGGCAAGACCTTCACAAAATATTAACTAACATATTTCTGAATCGCTTGGCGGAAGAAATTTAAGAAAGGGCATTGTACAAATGTGGACACAGTTGTTACCAGATCGGGCGCGAACCGAGCGAAGGTGGCGCAGTGGTTAGCACACTGGACTCGCATGCGGGAGGACGACGGTTCAAGCCCGCGTCCGACCATCTTGATTTAGGTTTTCTGTGATTTCTCTAAATCGTAAATCGCTCCAGGCAAACGCCGGGATGGTTCCTTTGAAAGGGCACGGCCGGCTTCCTTCCCCGTCCTTCCCGAGAGCGATGACCTCGCTGGACTCCTCCATCAAAACTTCCCAACCCTCTTACGGGTTCCACTGCAGGTACAAATTGATATGGAGACCCGAACGTGTCCACACAACCCAAGGAACAAACTCATTAAATTCTCTCCCATCGCACTCCTGACAGCCTCTGCCTTTCAAAACACGTAGTCCATCCATCGCCCCACAACAGCCAACAGGTCCCAGAAAAGCGTTCGTGAGAACCCCCGCTCGGCTCTGCGCGTGCAGATGTGTTTCCCCCGGGCTCTCCTCTGTATTCATCGGCCGGGCGAAACCAACTCACTTCCGCCACACTCGACAGCTCCGTCGCCGACTGCAGAGGACGCTACCATTACGCCGAACCAAAGGTATGCGACCGGAAGTACTATCGAGAGATCGACATGGAGCCGCTATGTCTCACTCCTCTGAGTAGTGGGTTGTTATACGCCATATTCAGATTGTTTTCAGTACCATTTATTTTAACAGCTATAGTATTAAGAAATGCAAATGAAGCATTTCTTGCTCCTTCCATTATCGCTATCCAAACAATTATTTTTGGCGTGTTTATAAAATCCAGTGTTTCGATTCACAGTCAGATATTTTATGTGGAAATGCTTGTTTTTTCTTATGTCCGTCAAAATGTAACAATCGTGAGCTGTAGCTATAAATGATTTCTAATATAAGGAAGGATTCTGAATTATTTAAGTGCTGTGCCCTTATTCATTCACCAGATCACATGTTTGCGCCAATATTTATTGTGTTACAAGTTTTATTTTTCAGCATCTCTCGCAAGGAAGACGCAACACTTCGGCGTTGCATCGATCGGCCATTGGGGTTGTTTTATAACTAAAGTTGATTCTTGCTTATTGTACGACCAGAGCCTTCAGTCATTCAGAGAAGGAGTCAGAGATTTTTTAATCAATCATACAGCAGAGAGCGGATATGAAATCGCGATATGCAATTCACATATTCTAAGCTTCCATCGGTTCACATACTCTGTCGCGGCGCTCCTAAAACCGATTTGAGACACTTAAAAACTTCGTTCTGAGGAATTTTTATTTGAAATTTTCGAGTGATTGGAGGTGGAAGTCAGCTAACAGCCTTCCGCTTGCACTACAATGCGTACTGCGTGAATGGTTTCGGGTCGACCAGTTCAATTTAGAGGATCGAACGGAAAAGTCGGTGTCGAGCGGCTCCACAGTACTCATGTAGACGGGAGGCCGCATTATTAACATCATAGTTGCACGCCGTATGTGTAATTACCTTTATGAATCGCGACTCTGTGAGCAATACAGAGAAGAACAATGTAAATAGGAAGTTTTCTTGGCACATGATTGTGATTTACGCCAACTACTTGATGTACATTCAAATCGTTACATATTTGAACTGTGTTACATGTGGAGGTTTAGGTACATGTTAGCAGTTTGTGGCTTTGTCTGCTAAGTGGTTCGTCAATTAAAGGCCACTGGAAGCCTCCACTGTTATACGACTTTTTATTTTGTAGCATAAAGAGGTTTAGCCCACTCGCTAGAAACGCAAATCTATGAACTGATTGCTGCTTCTACGCAGGGACAATAACATCCCTGAAAGACAGCAGGTGGTGACCAAATTCAGAATCTTTGTGTTCTGCCTCGATGCGGCGGAGTACCAAAAAAAAAAAAAAAAAAAAAAAAAAAAAGGTTCAAATGGCTCGGAGCACTATGGACATAATGTCTATGGTCATCAGTCCCCTAGAACTTTGAACTACTTAAACCTAACTAACCTAAGGACATCACACAACAACCAGTCATCACACAACAACCAGTCATCACGAGGCAGAGAAAAGGCGGAGTACCCTCACACGTTCTACATTCATTACGAATGAGGACGGGCGTGTGTACTGTACGGTAACGCAGAGGAGGAAACAACACTCGTCGTAATTCCACTTTATTACATCGCATTCTAGCTATCTCATTAAGGGATAACAAGTTTATGTATATGTTCTGTTCCATTATGGTCTGCTGTGCTGTTTTGCGATACGCTTCTCGACTAATGAATGTGCGTTTGGAATATCTTTGACTGAAACGTTTCAAAGTTTTCTTAAAAAGTTTTCATGCCTGCTTTGTTACGCCAGTGTCTTCAGTCTGTCCTACCAGATGGTGCAGCGTTAAATTTATATCTTTAACTGTTAAGCACAATGTAGAGCCTTTTTTATCCAGTATGTAGCGACGTTTTACTGTGTGGAACTGCGCTGCGTATTATGTGGCCCAAGTTAATTCTGTCCAGAGATCGAAACATTATAGGTTTATAACATGATTCGTTTGACTTAACGTAAGCTGCTGTAATAACTAATAACCAATTTCGAGGTATTATGCACATGTTACCACCTGCAAAGTTCTGTTTTTCGGTTATCAGGCGATGGTAGGAATTACTTTACTCTTTCGACTCTTGTGACTGGGTCAGTTACAGGGTTTATATAATGTAAGCACAGGGGTTGCATTCAGCACCGGCCGCAGGCTTCCATGTCAGCAGGGGTACAGCATTCCTCCATAAATGTGATTTAGAAATTCTAAGTAATTCCTTATCTAGTCATTTGTTCCTGTTGGTTTGTGCTGTGCGCATTGAATATGTGGTCAGTGCTACATATACAAAACCTGTTTTCGCATTTTGCATTATTTTATGCTAATGCTGCCCTAAGTGCTATTCTTTAAATTAACTGTCATTAAAATTTTCGGATGGTTAACCTTTTGAACCACTGCCTCACGTTTCAACATCGATTTTCAAATCGATTTGTGTGGAAACTACATCATGTTCCCACAAGCGCACAACCCGTTGAATAATGCATAACCTAACACTGATGTTTCGGAATCTAAATTATTTTGGTTTCTATGAGAAAAATAAGCGACATTTTTAAGGGCACTTTCAAAGTTTTTCCTCAGTGTTTCATCATCTGACTGCTATAAACTGCATTAAATTATCAAAAACAGCATCTGAATTTGTTTTCCTCCGTACCATTAGCAAAATTTATTAATTTTTCGCCTGTATCTTTATGCTATTCGCAATTTGCAGATTTGTAGATCCGAGGTACTTCTTGAACTCCTAAATGGACCGCTCGTCACTGCGCCATGATGTCTGCAGTAGTTATACATGGCTGGATGTACAAAAAATTTACAAAGCGCGCCGTTAACTGCCTTAGAATAAACCAACGACGGACACAAGGACAACCAGCGCAGCTGAAGTGTTCTATTTTGCCACTCTCTTTACGTCATTCCTGAAATTATAATTTTGTCCAGTTGCCATGAATTCAATAAAATCCTATATTTCGAGGATCGTCATTCTTCTTCTTTTCGACGTAATTTCCGATTTCGGAAGTGCTAACACCTTTTCATCAAAGCACTTGAAACCAGCAAACACACTTGCTACTTCTATATGTTGCCCATCAGTACAATTATAGTGTTTCTAAATAGAGGTACTTGAGTCTGACTCACCTTTTCTTGTAATGTTTAATCACAGGTACTATATTTTATACTTACCGATTGATTTCATTTGTGAGGTACACATAACTTGCGAGTATCGGTATTTTTGCGCTTTACTCACAACTCTTTTACAATTCACAAAGCACATAATTCTAAATAAACCTCATTCATGCATAACTGCTTACGTACTATTTATTGTTGACTATGGAAAAACTGAGATATAACTTCATGCATTGTCGAGAACACTCTCGTGCTTTACAGATCAGCTCAGTTTCGTGACAGTGCATGTGTGTATTATAGAAATCTGCATGCTCAAATATGGTGCTTACATGTAGTAGTGATTACGAAATTAATGAAATGGAGACTGTTGTACAACAGTTACTCAACGAGCGCCACCACCCACTGATAGGTTGCACAGGTCACCAGTAGTTCTATTGCCGACAACTTCCTACTACTACCGATCAACGACCACATAGTGTAACTGGACACCGCTTCAAGAAATGAAAGGAAATATGATAAGATATCCTACTTTAAATTGTCACTTGTCAGAGTTGTTAAACATTATTTGAATTTTGAAGGATTAAGCTTTCGTTGAGCGTGTTTTGTTGTGCAATGGTTACTCAGTAACCATTTGACAAAGGGAGGCCACGACGTTTTTATCGCGGACTTACTTCAAACTTTTCACATCTTTAGTAGACCATCAAAACAACGGAATTTGCAATTAGTAAGGTACACTACTCGCCAACTCAGAGTAAATCGCAAGAGAACTGTTACGTGTCTGTTATGGTTCAAATGGCTCTGAGCACTATGGGACTCAACTGCTGAGGTCATTAGTCCCCTAGAACTTAGAACTAGTTAAACCTAACTAACCTAAGTAATTACAGAAGGCTAAAATGGCTCTGAGCACTATGGGACTTAACTGCTATGGTCATCAGTCCCCTAGAACTTAGAACTACTTAAAGCGAACTAACCTAAGGACATCACATACATCCATGCCCGAGGCAGGATTCGAACCTGCGACCGTAGCGGTCTCGCGGTTCCAGATTGCAGCGCCAGAACCGCGCGGCCACTTCGACCGGCGTGTCTGTTACGAACCGATGTGTTTGTGCATAGGTGCCGAGGGTTAGAGTTCATGGTGGTCAAGCGGTTAGCGTTTGAGTTTCGTAAGGCGAACGTAGCTTTATTAGTTACGTCTCACCGCTACGCAGGTTAATTGCCAAATCGGGCCTGTCCATGTGTCTGCAGCTTGAAGCGTTGAGGTAAACAGTAGTTCCGTGTACCTTACCAGATAGTACATATAAGGGATTTCGCAGGTCACAAAAGGTGTACAAAAATGTTCGAATGTGTGTCAGTTCCAAAGGGACCAAACTGCTAAGGTCATCGGTCCCTAGACTTACTGTGGTGTGCGTACTGTAAGACCTTCGGTACACACACCATCAGATTATTTGACTTGTCGCTCTAATGAAGTAGGCGAGTGTCAGCAATATGTCTCGCAGTCTTATTGTGACGTGTTTATCTTCTGCCGTTAGGTCAGACGATAGAAATGCCACTTGTTGACGGTGACCAACTTTAAACAGAACTTGATTAATTTTCACAGACATTTATTAAAATACTAACAAGCATAAAATTACTTAACTTGGTTCTGGATGCTATTTACAATTGACAATCTGAAGTTCCTTTGGTCTTGGTACGTTAACCTGATTCTCACATATCTCTGATACTTGACAAAGTGTCTATACGTTTATCTTCATGGCTATGTACAGGAATATGATAATCTTCTTAGGTTCAGACTGAAACTTGACTATAGACTGGCACAGACTAATGCAGACTGGAACGGACTGATGCAGACAAATGAAGACTGACTAATCGGAGGTCTGTACACTCGTTATAATACCTTACGCATTCAGGTGTCACTGCACGAGTGTGATCCGTGAGGAGAAAAGGTTCTACGTTAGCAGCAATCTCATTGGCTGCGTTACATATTAATACGTGGATTGGCGGAAGCAGAATTTGGTCCATCTCTAAGGCAGCGCCATCTCGTAGTGCGGAGATGGACGAGCGCTGCGCCTGCGCTGTTGTGCTTAGCGGGGCGCGCTCTAGTGGGAAAGTTGTGTACGTGCTGACTACGCGGAACTATCTACACAAGAATTACACAAACCTTAAGCTAATTTATGCTAAGAACAACACAAACATCAATGCCCGAAGGAGGACTCGAATCTCTGTCGGGAGGGGCCGCGTGATCTGGGAGATGGTGCCTCAAACAGCACAGCCTGACAGGCACACATTTTGGAGGAAAACTCTTTACGTTTCTTCATTTATTTGTCGATAATTATAAATATGTTTGACCCAATAATTAAATTTAATTAAAATAGTAAGTAGTCAAATAACATGAAATTCACAAAAACATCATGCCAATACAAGTGGTTTTTAATAGTATTATATCTCAGATTTCACGTAAATAAAATAATATGACCAGTAATGAAAAAAATGTAGATTAAAATCAAGTTAGAGCGGGAATAGAGATTTCGCCTCATACACGTTGGTCTTACACCCCTCGAAAGCTAACTACAATTTTTTTTAATGCAGGTAACGGTTTAAACAAACAAAACATCTTCATTTGTACAAGCATAAATACAACAGAACCTACATAAGACATTACACTCGAACAAGGTCTCGAAAAGTCTTTTTTAACAAGATGTGGAGAAAAATAATAACAATAATTAAGTAAGCTAAGAGGTGTGAAGCCATAGATAGATAGAAAGGGAAGAAGGTGCGGGGGTTGATAAGAATTGTAGGCACTACCTTGCTCTGCAGATGGGGCATAGAGGCAGAATGGGCGCGGGTCAACATGTGAGGTCTGGCCACGGTGTGTCCGGCACCACTACTGGGAAGAACTACCAGAAAGGAGAGCAGACGCCAAGGAGGAGGGGCCAGTAGAACTGGGGGAATGATCAGCGTGGTCTGGTACAGGGCATAGAAGAAAGTGGCCCCTGTCCAAGTTCCTACTCCACTATGAGGTACGACATAGAAATGTAGGGCGAGAAGCCTGAGATGTCGGAAGGCACACGTTGGGAGGGAGGGTTAGGTGCGGGGGTGGGGGAGGGGGGTGGAGTGTCATCCTGCTGAATGGGGATGACGTAAGGATCACGCGAAGGTGATTGGCGAAAAAGGCGAGGTAGCGAGGTCAGTGCTCGACGTCATTGTGGGTGGTTTGTAAGTACTGCCGGAAGTCAAGGCAGATTTATCGCCATCATTATGCTGTTAGGTGATCGTCCACCCCTTGATCCAAGCAACTGCCTGATTTTTGGTGGCGGGGAAATAAGTATGCTGAGGATAGGTTAATCGAGTCCTGTGGAGCGCGAAGACAGCAGGCAACGAACTGTCGACCTAGTTTCCAGACGTCTCTGGTGGCAGAACAAGTCAAGTGGTGTGCATCTTCATCCACGAGGTGGCAAATTGAACAATCAAATTGCATGAAAACGTTGATCTGTGGCGAATTTTCCACATGCGACGTTTCCCGGACGTTGGAGGGAAGGAAACGCTGGTGGACATGACCCGATGGACGTTAGAGAGAAGGAAACGCAAGTGGACATGACATCAAACCGTTGGCCACCGGATCGATGGATGTTTCAGTTCGACATTGTTGCTGGATACGTAACGAAGCATTGGGGTGTAGAAATTGGTTCGAGGAAGGCGCCTGCTCGGTAAGTGAGTGTGAGCATAACTGAAGTCGACGACGAAATTAGAAACGTGCTTCAGATGGTGCGCAATGTGGCCTACTGACACTGGCGGCGGTATGGTCGCGGGCATAAGAGTGTCCAGCAAGCTGCGCTTAAGGGAGACACGACCACTTCCACTGCTTGTGCATGGTGGACATGTTCAAAGACCCCGCTCGGAATCGCTCAGTGACAAGCCCCTCCCGCCCCCCTCCCCCCCCCCCCCCACACACACACACACACTCGCGAGGATAGGGTGAGCATTTCGTAACGACCTTAAGGGGCATACCTGCATTAAGAAAGTATTAGAACGCGGCCTGGAGGCTGCGTCCAACAGTTGATGGTAATGGGAGTACCTGCGCGATATGGACCACTTTGGACGCAATATGTTGATGGAGTTATTCAACACGTTGTAAAGAATCTAGTCGGCGGAGGAGATTTTGTCGCACTGCCGTGCGGATAATTTGGAGAGCACGGCGGAAATTGATGGCAGTGGAGCGGAGTACTGTGGAGGTGCAGATGATACCAAGGTACGCACGGGAGACGTGCTAGGTCGTCGTGTGAGAGGCTGCGTCCAATGGATTTAGCAGCATTCATGTTACTGTCCGTACGATGATATCAGCTTGCCTGCTTAGCCGTGTGATCTAACACACGGCTTTTCGGGCTGGGAAGGAGCGCCTGGGCCCCGGCACGAATCCGCCTGACTGACCTGTATCGAGGTCCGGTGAGCTGGTCACTCTGTGGATGGTTTTTAGGCGGCCATCCATCTGCCTCGGCGAATTCGGGCTGGTTCCCCTTGTTCTGCCTCAGCTACACTATGTCAGTGATTGCTGTGCAACAAGTTCTCCATGTACGCGTACACCAACATTGCTCTTCCACACAAACATAGGGGTTACACTCGTCTGGTGTGAGACGTTCCCTGGGATGGAACCACTGGGAGACGAACCGCACAATAACCCTGAAAGGGTGATTCGGTGTGGGGCAGCAGAGGGGTGGACTGCGGTGGTCGTCGTGGGATTGTAGACCACTGCGGCTGCGGCGGGGATAGAGCCTCTCCGTCGTTTATACATCCCCGATTAACATACAATACAATACGTTGATATCAAATCAAGGAGCATTTGGTTTCATTTTGTGAGCAGACGAAGAGGAGGAGGTCGTCCATGTATGCATTACACCGTGTGTCGGAAAGTGAGACCAGAAAGGTAGGTCGTCAGGCTCCCAATGAGTGGCTCCAGGTTTATGGGAGAGTAGTGTTGAAAGTGAGCAACCCTGCCTTATGGAGCGCCGGATGGTCACTGGTCCCGCCATTGATCTGAATCAGTAATTTGGTGCTTCCGTACAGGCGCCGGATGATATCGACAAAGGCGGGTGGAAAACGCATTTGGCTCAGTATTGAAAACAGAAAACGATGCCACAACTTGTCGAATGTAGTGTCAAAATGAATGGCAACGACCGAGGCGCGGAGTCTACACGCCGCTGCCAATGAAATCAACCTATGACATTCTCCTGTGGTCGTTTATATATTGACTGAGCCACTCGGAGTTGTCTCTTCTGAGGCTGGGATAGTAGGCAGTACCTTGCGGTAAATCGCCAGGAGTTGTGCAAGCTGTAAGATCCGAGACTTTGCGGCGCCTCCTCTTGCGCCCCTTAAGTGAACGTTGTTTGCGTGTCCGTCGGGAGACGGGAGGGAATCGTGGCGGTCTGTAACGAAGGCCGTCGCGGGGACGATAAGTGAAGGGACGTCAATATCATCGGCCGAGAGGGGATCTGAAGTCATCATTCCTGGTACCGGCGCCGGAGTAGCGTCAGGTTGTGAGCGTGACGCGTCGGTATCCGTAGCAAGTCGAAGTGTCATCGGTACGGCGGGAGGAGAAGAGGGCACCGATGCATAGGTGATCAGTAAAACTGGCATCGGAGTCGGAAGCGCCACATCAGCGGCGTATCATACAATTGCCAGCACGCAGATCTGAGGTGGTCTCCTTTGCCACAGCCAGAACAGATCTTGTGTAGGCCGTCATGTATGACGACGCGCGGCACCCGCTGATTTGCAGGTAATATGGCATGTAGCAACGGAGATCGATGGTGATCTGTCGTACACCGTTAAGAACGGGATATGTTTGGAATTGCGCCCAGGGTTTGACAGTGTGGCCATTTACGGTGCCATAGGGTCGGAAAGCCACGATAACGCCTTCCGCCGTGACCTCGAATGGTAGATCGAAACCCCATATGGTGCGCATGCCCATTCTTGCGTGGTCGACAGTGATCGCACCGGCATTGTCGTAGGTGTGGCAAAAACGCAGCCCACGTTTTGTGTCACGAAATGTTATTTCGCATTCTGCGTCAATGACGACTTTAATCTATTTCATACCGCTTAAGATGGACAAATGGATGCTCGAAACCTCGCTAGCTGGGCCGGCCGTGGTGGCCGAGCGGTTCTAGGCGCTTCAGTCCGGAGCCGCGTGACTGCTACGGTCGCAGGTTCGAATACTGCCTCGAGCATGGATGTCTGTGATGTCCTTACGTTAGTTAGGTTTAAGTAGTTCTAAGTTCTAGGGGACTGACGACCTCCGATGTTAAGTCCCATACTGCTCAGAGCCATTTTGAACCTCGCGAGCTGGGGTCTTAGCTGCTTTGCGTAGGAGGCGTTCCACTTCCAAGGCCTTTGATCGGGTGTAGTCATTGCAGAAGTTGATTTTCGAAAACAGTTGGCCATGATTCTACAGCACTTAAGCGACATGTAAGAGACGGCCGTAGAAAGTAAACAACAGAGAGCGCCCGTGCTCTGCAGGTGGAAACAACAGCACATCTGCACTGTACAGCTGTGAAAGCTGGTCTGCCACTTGTCCACCATGTACTCTAACATCTGGCACGTAAGCACAGTTACATCACTTACATAATAGACACGTAAAATTTCTCTTGTGATTTTTTTTATCGGAATTGTCACAGTAATGCACCTTACTACCTGCACATTGTGTTTTCATGGCCTACTAAAGGTGTACAAAGTCTGAAGAAAATCTGGCCGCCTTGGTCCCTCTCACCCCCTGGTTGCTCCTCTCCCGTCCCCGCCCCCTGTCATGCCTTCACTGTGCCCCCCCCCCCCCCCGAACTCTACACCCTTCATCTCCTTCCCCAAGGTGGCTTCCAACAACTCCCCCTCCTGGATGATGCCCTCTCTCCCTGCATATGTCCCTCCTATCAACTCTGATCCTTACCCCCCTCCTTTCCTCCGTCCTTTCCCTGGGCTCCCTCTCCCCCCCCTTCCATCCTGTTTTCTCGCCGCTTAACCTCTCACTACCTCCCTTCTCCCCTCCCCCCGAGTCCTTTTGTATTCCCCTCCTCTGCCTTCTCCACTCCCTGTCACGTCTGCCCAGCACCCCCCACCTCTCTTACGGGTCCTCATCCTCAATCGGCTCCTTTCACCCCTCCCCCCATCGTTTTTCCTCTCCTTCCCCCATTTTTATTTTCCCATCATCTGTCCCATTTCCCCCCACCTGCTCTCGGCTGTGGTATGTCATATTTGCCTACTTTTTAGTGCAGTGTTCAAGTGTATGTTCAGTGTTGTTCGTCTTTCCAAAGTGCTGCGAACAGAAACCATGCTGTCCCTGGGTGTGAATTTTATGTCTTTTGCGAACAGAAACCAGACTGTCGCCGTGTTTTTTAATTGTCTGTCTATTATTTTACCTGTCTGCTTCATATGTATTTTATTAGCATCATGATCCCTTTGTTCTATGTTTTCAGTTTCCCCTTTTTTTTCGCCATGTTACCATTTAAGTCTCCGATTTTATCGCCTGTTTTTATTCTTTATTTTCTTCATCCTTTTAAAACAAATTCTGTACGCTGAATAGCGGCATACTAAGCTGCTGCCAGCCCGCCCCCTTTGGGGGGAATCGAAACTCAATAAACAAAAAAAAAAAAAAAAAAGAAAGTAAATCTGTGATGTTAACGTCGTGGCCTTCGCCTGTGAGATTTATAAAGATTTGCATGCTTAGTGACATGGGAACACGGGTGCTGACTTTTTCGATTACCAGGAAGGCGACATTTCCCAAATGGAACCCAGACGTTTACATCCTTCTTAATGCGATCGCGCCTAAATGAAGTAGCTTTGTCACTCAATTAACTGGCAGCTTCATTTCATTTTATTACAGCGTGTATTGTTTGACATGTAACCTTCGTTTGCATATGAGCCATGGTTTGTTCTCAGGTAGTAAAAAGACGAATATTCTGGATAACATTGTCAAAATAATCGCATGCTAATAGAGTGAACGTAGGGGAGCAGTTGCAGGAAGTCTGCAACTCTATTCTCGGCAAGGCGTTACTGACGGTGGTTTGCAGTTGCTTTCCTCCAGCCTGTTATGAAGCGTCAAGCATGTATCCGCATCGTGTGGATGCGTATGGAGGGTTTAGAAACTGGGACCAAGGACGTTGTAATATACCTTCGTGGATGAATTTTCAGTTTGTAATGGACTGTACAACCGATTTCCGGACCGGGACTCGAGCCTGAGATCTTTACCTTACGCGGACAATTGCACTGCCTAATGAGCTATCTAAGGATGACTCAGCTTCAGTTCCGCCACTAGATCTCTCCTGCCTTCCAAACTTAACAGGAAATTTCCCTGGATGCCTGTGAAACTGTGAGGGCAGGTGAGGCGTGCTTGGATAATACATTAAGCTGTAAGTGTGTTGTGTACAGTTGCTGGTGTTTTGTTTATGAAAGATCAGACTGTTCTGTACTTGAGAGTGTCTTAGAACTCTCGAAAAGTTTGTATTAGTTAACCTACCACCTCCGACGGAGGCTAAAGACACCAGCAGCCCCCCCCCCCCCTCCCCCACTGTCGCACACGTTAACAACAGGGAAATTGGGAAAGTCTCTTTGTTTATAACTGAACGCTGTACATCAAGGGAAAACAACTTCAGTTGCTCTCCACACAGGATCAAAGCATTTGCAGTCGCATCCACAGGAGCGCCTTCATTTAAAAGTGGCTCTGAGCACTATGGGACTCAACTTCTGAGGTCATCAGTCCCCAAGAACTTAGAACTACTTAAACCTAACTAACCTAAGGACATCACACACATCCATGCCCGAGGCAGGATTCGAACCTGCGACCGTAGCGGTCTCGCGGTTCCAGACTGTAGCGCCTAGAACCACACGGCCACTCCGGCCGGCGCGCCTTCATTCCTTGTTGGACATGCGTATGGATGGAGAAGGAGAACACCATCCTGACAAAAAATTTGACGATGACTGATAAAATCATGAACTGAATGCAATGAGATTTGTGTTTGATGATACACGAATATTACTAAGTTTGACTCCCAGGCTTTGCATCCTGATCCACACTCACTTGGGGTTGTACAACCGAGCTTAACATTCCAACCCGACGGACGGACACCGTCAGCAGTGCCTTGTGCATGAAACAGTGCAGAGAGTTTTGCGAGTCTAACACAGGACATTGGCGCTATGAATGGCAGTCAAAATTTCCCACTACCGGGATTCGAGCCGGTTTACGGCCGAGTGCAGCACCACCGTACAGACGTGTGTATGTTAGCGCCATCGGCTGCGTTGGTGTGTCATTCTGGCTATGCAAATTTAATTCTGAACATTTCGTTATGTAGGTGCCGCACAGTAATTAATATGAAGAAATCGAAAAAGAATTGGTTGTCGGGTGGACTGATTCAACATATAGAAAAGTCAAAACAACATTTGGTAAGTTAAAGGCAAGGGTGACAACTTTGACTGCAACGGGTATTCCTCTGTTGAACGCAGAGGAAGGAACGGATAGATGGAAAGAGTACACTGAAGGCCCCTATAAGGGGGAAGATTTGTCTAATGTGATAGAAGAAAAAACAGGAGCCGATTAGGAGCGGATGGGGAATCAAGTATTAGAATGTAAGAGCGATTTGAATGACTTACGATCAAATAAGGCAGAAGGGATGGATAACGTTCCATCAGAATTCCTAAAATCATAGGAGGCAGTGGCAACAAAAGACTATTCGCGTTGGCGTGTAGAGTGTATTAATCTGGCAACATACCATCTGACTTTTGAAAAAATATCATCCACATAATTCCGAAGACTGCAAAAATTGGCAAGTGCGATATTTATCGCACAGTCACTTCAACAGCTCATGCATCCAAGTTGCTGACAAGAATAATATACAGAAGAATGGAAATGAAAATTGAGGAAGTGTTAGATGATAATCGGTTTGGCTTTAGGGAAGGTAAAGGCACCAGAGAGGCAATTCTAACGTTGCGGTTGATAATGAAAGCAACACTAAAGAAAAATCTCGATCTGGAAAAAGCGCTCGCCAGTGTAAAATGGTGCAAGATCTTTGAAATTCTGAGAAAAGTAGGGGTACGCAATAGGGAGAGACGGATAATATACAATATGTACAGGGGCCAAGAGGGAAAAATAAGAGTGGACGCCCAAGAACGAAGAACTTGGAATGAGATTTTCACTCTGCAGCGGAGTGTGCGCAGGTATGAAACTTCCTGGCAGATTAAAACTGTGTGCCGGTCCGAGACTCGAACACGGGACCCTTGCATTTCGCGGGCAATTGCTCTACCTACTGAGCTACACAAGCACGACTCACGCCCTGTCCTCACAGCTTTACCTCTGCCAGTACCTCGTCTCCTACTTTCCAAACTTTACGGAAGCTCTTCTGCGACCCTTACAGAACTAGCACTCCTGAAAGAAAGGATATTGCGGAGACATAGCTTAGCCACAACCTAAGGGATGTTTCCAGAATGAGATGTTCACTCCACAGCGGAGTGCGCGCTGATATGAAACTTCCTGCCAGATTAAAACTGTATTGTCGGACCGAGACTCGAACTCGAGACCTTTGCCTTTTGCGGGCAAGTGCTCTACCATCTGAGCTACCCATGCACGACTGACGCGCCGTCCTCACAGCTTTACTTCTGCCAGTACCTCGTTTGCTACTTATCAAACTTTACAGAAGTTCTCCTGCGAGCCTTGCAGAACTAGGACTCCTGAAAGAAAGGATACTGCGGAGACATGGCTTAGCCACACCCTAGGGGATGTTGCTAGAATGAGATTTTCACCCTGCAGCGGAGTGTGCGCTGATATGAAACTCAGTTGGTAGTTTGGCAAGATTCGCAGGAGAGCTTCCGTAAAGTTTGGAAAGTAAGAGACGAGATACTGGCAGAAGTAAAGCTGTGAGAACGGGGCGTGTGTCGTGCTTGGGTAGCTCAGTTGGTAGAGCACTTGCCCGCGAAAGGCAAAGTTCCCGAGTTCGAGTATCGGTCCGGCACACAGTTTTAACCTGCCAGGAAGTTTCAACGAAGTACTTGGATTAAGAACTATGTAAGACAGGGATGTAGTCTTTCCCCCCTACTGTTCAATCCGTACATCGAAAAATCAATAATGGAAATAAAAGAACGGTTCAGGAGTGGAATTAAAATTTAGGGTCAAAGGATATAAATGAGACGACTCGCTGATGACTTTGCTATCCTGAGTAAAAGTGAAGAAGAATTACATGATCTGCTGAATGGAATGAACAGTCTAATGAGTACAGAATATGGAGTGAGTATAAATCAGACGAAAGTAACGAGGAGCAGCAAAATGAGAATAGCGGGAAACTTAACACCAAAATTGATCGTCCCGAAGAAGATGAAGTTAAGGAATTATACTACCTGGGCAGCAAAATAACTATTCGCATGTGTAGCAAAGAGGACATCAAAAGCAGACTGATACTAGCAAAAAGGGCATTCTTGACCAAGAGAAGCCTAATAGTACCAACATAGGCCTTAATTTGAGGAAGAAATCTCTGAGAATGTACCTGTGGATCACAGTATTGTATGGTAGTGAAACATGAACTGTGGGAAAACGGGAGCAGAAGTGAACCGAGATGTGGTACTGTAGACGAATGTTGAAAATTAAGTGGACTGATAAGGTAAAGAATGAGGAAGTTGTGGGGAGAATCGGAGAGGAAAAGAATTAGTGGAAAACATTGACAAGCAGAAAAATGGCTCTGAGCACCATGGGACTTAACATCTGAGGTCATCAGTCCCCTAGAACTTAGAACTACTTAAACCTAAATAACCTAAGGACATCACACACATCCATGCCCGAGGCAGGATTCGAACCTGCGACCGTAGCGGTCACGTGGTTCCAGACTGAAGCGCCACAACGGCCGGCTACAAGGAGAAGGGATGGGGTGATAGACATCTGCTAAGACATCAGACAACGACTTCCAGTGTACTAGAGAGTACTACAGAAGGCAAAAACTGTAGAGGAAGACAGAGATTGGAATACATCCATCAAATAATTGTGGATGTTGGTTGCAAGTGCTACTCCGAAATGAATAGTTTGGCACTGAAGATTCGTGGGAGAAAAAAAGCGGTAAAGTAATGCACACGTGTTTGCAGAAAGCAACCCAAATGACCTTCAGAAAAGTGCCAGGTGACTTGTGGAAAGTAACTTTCTCCCCCTGTATACATTCGCAGGTTGAATGTGCTGCGTACATCCACTGTATTTTTGAGTACCGGAAGTATGGAGACATGCTCTAGTGCTATGTCAGCGCGAGTTAAGCAGCGTGCTGTTACTGAATTTTAAGGGATGAAAAAGTGACGCATCGGAGTTTAAAAGCTGTTTACGGTGACGAAGCTATTAATCTATCGATAGGATGGAAAAGCTATATTTGTTCATGAAACACAGAGCGGACGTCCGATAGTGTTGCAGACAATATACATCGCAAACTTGTTGACGATTTAATTCAAAATGACCGGCGAACCACTCAAAAGCGTATAGCAAAATGATGTTGGAATATGTATGGAACGTGTCAGCTTCATTACTGATCAGTTAGGGTACCGTATCACAACGTCTCACAGACAAGAACAAACAGCGTCTATTGGAAAGCTGGGGCAAGTTTTGAACGCTAACGTGACGAAGGAAGTGACTTCCTTTCGAGTAATGTGACGGGAGACCGATTTTTGGGTACATCAGTATTACCCAGCATAGACAAAGTGCTGAATATCGATTTCAGTCTTCTCCTCAGGCGAAAAAGTTCAAATACAACTTTCCGAAAAGAATTCTTTTGACTGTGGTCTGAGATGCTCACCGAGTTTTTGTGACTGATTATCCGTTAGGACTTGCAATAGTTTTTCTCAGTACACAGACTCTAAAACACCTCCAACGTCGAGTTTGTTGTATTAGAGACAGACTGGCGCCAATAATCTTGCAACATGGGATCTAAATCTACATCTACATCCATACATCGCAAGCCACCTGACGGTGTGTGGCGGAGGGTACCTTGAGTACCTCTATCGGTTCTCCCTTCTATTCCAGTCTCGTATTGTTCGTGGAAAGAAGGATTGTCAGTATGCCTCTGTGTGGCTCTAATCTCTCTGATTTTATCCTCATGGTCTCTTCGCGAGATATACGTAGGAGGAGCAATATACTGCTTCACTCTTCGGTGAAGGTATGTTCTCGAAACTTCAACAAAAGCCCGTACCGAGCTACTGAGCGTCTCTCCAGCAGAGTCTTCCAATGGAGTTTATCTATCATCTCTGTAACGCTTTCGCGATTACTAAATGATCCTGTAACGAAGCGCGCTGCTCTCCGTTGGATCTTCTCTATCTCTTCTATCAACCCTATCTGGTACGGATCCCACACTGCTGAGCAATATTCAAGCAGCGGGCGAACAAGCGTACTGTAACCTACTTCCTTTGTTTTCGGATTGCATTTCCTTAGGATTCTTCCAATGAATCTCAGTCTGGCATCTGCTTTACCGACGATCAACTTTATATGATCATTCCATTTTAAATCACTCCTAATGCGTACTCCCAGATAATTTATGGAATTAACTGCTTCCAGTTGCTGACCTGCTATATTGTAGCTAAATGATAAGGGATCTTTCTTTCTATGTATTCGCAGCACATTACACTTGTCTACATTGAGATTCAATTGCCATTCCCTGCACCATGCGTCAATTCGCTGCAGATCCTCCTGCATTTCAGTACAATTTTCCATTGTTACAACCTCTCGATATACCACAGCATCATCCGCAAAAAGCCTCAGTGAACTTCCGATGTCATTCACAAAGTCATTTACGTATATTGTGAATAGCACCGGTCCTACGACACTCCCCTGCGGCACACCTGAAATCACTCTTACTTGGGAAGACTTCTCTCCATTGAGAATGACATGCTGCCTTCTGTTATCTAGGAACTCTTCAATCCAATCACACAATTGGTCTGATAGTCCATATGCTCTTACTTTGTTCGTTAAACGACTGTGGGGAACTGTATCGAAAGCCTTGCGGAAGTCAAGAAACACGGCATCCACCTGTGAACCCGTGTCTATGGCCCTCTGAGTCTCGTGGACGAATAGCGCGAGCTGGGTTTCACACGACCGTCTTTTTCGAAACCCATGCTGATTCCTACAGAGTAGATTTCTAGTCTCCAGAAAACTCATTATACTCGAACATAATACGTGTTCCGAAATTCTACAACTGATCGACATTAGAGATATAGGTCTATAGTTCTGCACGTCTGTTCGACGTCCCTTCTTGAAAACTTGGATGACCTGTGCCCTTTTCCAATCCTTTGGAACGCTACGCTCTTATAGAGACCTACGGTACACCTCCGCAATAAGGGGGCAAGTTCCTTCGCGTACTCTGTGTAAAATCGAACTGGTATCCTATCCCATCAGGTCCAGCAGCCTTTCCTCTTTTGAACGATTTTAATTGTTTCTCTATCCCTCTGTCGTCTATTTCGATATCTACCATTTTGTCATCTGTGCGACAATCTAGAGAAGGAACTACAGTGCAGTCTTCCCCTGTGAAACAGCTTTGGAAAAAGACATTTAGTATTTCGGCCTTTAGTCTGTCATCCTCTGTTTCAGTACCATTTTGGTCACAGAGTGTCTGGACATCTTGTTTTGATCCACCTACCGCTTTGACATAAGACCAAAATTTCTTATGATTTTCTGCCAAGTCAGTACATAGAACTTTACTTTCGAATTCATTGAACGCCTCTCGCATAGCCCTCCTCACACTACATTTCGCTTCGCGTAATTTTAGTTTGTCTGCAAGGCTTCGGCTATGTTTATGTGTGCTGTGTAGTTCCCTTTGCTTCCGCACCAGTTTTCTAACTCGGTTGTTGTACCACGGTGGCTCTTTTCCATCTCTTACGATCTTGCTTGGCACATACTCATCTAACTCATTTTGTACGATGGTTTTGAACTTTGTCCACTTATCGTCAACACTATCTGTAATTGAGACAAAACTCGTGTTGAGCTGTCGGGTACTCTGAAATCTGCTTTTTGTCACTTTTGCTAAACAGAAAAATCTTCCTACTTTTTTTAATATTTCTATTTACGGCTGAAATCATCGATGTAGTAACCGCTTTATGATCGCTGATTCCCTGTTCTGAGTTAACTGTTTCAAGTAGTTCGGGTCTGTTTGTCACCAGAAGGTCTAATGACAACACTCATCCATACAATACGCGCGCATTGAAGAGACTCTGCGAAACCTGAAGTCTGAAACGATTCCCCAGCCATCTTACTCCACAGGTCTTGCACCTTGGGGGTTTTTTATTTTTGTTTTTACCACCACTCAAGCGCGACCTCAAGGGTAATCTATTACATTTCAGACGATGAGGTGAAGGCACCTATCAAGTCCTAAATTAGAGAAAAGCCGGAAGAATTTTTCAGTGACGGAATGAAAAAACTTGTTACACATTAGGAGAGATATCTTAATATTCGCAAATTCATGTTTGCATTGCGTAGCAGGAGTCAGCCCAAGCAATTGCTACTTGTTACGTCTTTCATGCTACCCCAGTGTCACCAGAAGGCGTCTGTTTCCCACTACAAACATAATCATTTTTAATAATTTTTTTCATAATGCGGGGTGACAGTCATAATATATTTCTTTAATTTGAGTACCGCCATTAGAATGTTGTTTGTTTGCAGTGTTACATTTACACTTACACAATCATGATTACGACAGTATGCCATCTTAGGCACTGTATAACACTTAAAACACTTGATAATGGCGCTTTGAAGCCAAAATCATGATTGTGTAGGTGTAAATGTAACACTACAAATAAACAACAGTCTAATGGCGGTACTGACTTTAAAGAAATAATAAGTCGGAATTTTACGTTCCTATTGGATAGAGTGCTCCGAAATTAGTCTAGTTTGATTTTCGTTTCACCGATATGTGCCAACAGGGACAGTAAAGCAAGGCGAATAAACAGTAACGCAGCAGCGACTCAGTAACACTGCATGCTTGACGATTTCAGGCAGCGCGAGCGAGGGCTGTGTTGCCGCTGCTGGAGTATTTACTGTCCTTTTTAATACATATCGGTGAGGCAGATACCTCACTAGACTAGTCTGGGACAGCTCTATCGAATGCGCACCTAAAAATGCCGCTTTAAAAATAATTTTGTTTGTAACAGGAAACAAAGCGATGCTTTCCGTTGCCTCCGGTCGTCGCATGAAAGACGTGATGAATACTATTTGTTTGGGCTGCACTCAGCTACACAATGCAAATAATGAAACTGCAAATTTTCCCTGCATCACCAGAGAAAGCAGCGTGGGATAGCCGCGCGGTCTAGGGCACCTTGCCACATTTTGTTCGGCTTCCCCTGTCGGAGGTTCGAGTCCTCCCTTGGGCATGGGTGTGTGTGTTGTCCTTAGGTTAAGTAGTGCGTAAGCCTAGGGACCGATGACCTCAGCAGTTTGGTCCCATAGGAACTTACCACCACCACCACATGACGACTCTTAAGATAGGCGCCCTGTGATTATATAATAAAATATTAATTGCCATTTGTTTGAGTAGACTGAATATCTTAGAAAAGAACACAAAGGCGCTTAGCATTAAAATAAAAACGAAGTGGATCGGCCCAAAAGCGGAATGAATGCAGGGATATGTGAAAAAACCGAAAGGGATATTTCAACCAGTATACCAGACGTGGCATATGCAAGGGTCAATATAAAAACAACTGCAGTAAGATTCATTATGAATAGGAAGGTAGGGCAGAGAATGAGTTACTGTGAATGGTTCAGTGATAGGGCTAGTCTCCTCAGAATCGACAGAAAACCAACACCGACAAGAATAGTTCAGATACATATATCGACATGTGTCTAAGAAGAGATAGAGGAAGTATACGAGGATACTGAACAGGTAATTCAGTACGTAAAGAGAGATGAAAATCCAGTAGTCGTGTGGGAGGGGGGGGGAGGGGGGGTGGAAGGTTGGATTGCGATTGTACGGCTACGATAGAATATAGGCATGGGACTAGGAATGAGAATGAGAGAGGAAAAAGACTAATTGATTTCTGCAATAAATTTCAGCTAGTGATAGCGAGTAATCTGTTCAAGAATCACAAGAGGAGAGGGTATGCTTGGAAAAGACCGGGTGACACGGAAAGATTACAAAAAAATTGGATATTGTGGTAAGGACTATGGGACCAAACTGCTGAGGTCATCAGTCCCTAGGCTAAGGACAACACACACACACATTCCCGAGGCAGGAAAGATTACAGTTTGATTTCATCATAGTGAGCAGATATCAGATAATGTATTGTAAGAAGCAGGTTCAGACACAGATCACAATTTATTATTAATGAAGAGTCGGCTGAAGTTTAGGAGATTAGTCACGAATAATCGTTGCGCAAGGAAGTGTATTGAGGAATGAAGAGATGCACTTATAATTCTCTGAGGCTATAGTTATTGCAATAAAGAGTAGCTCAGTAGGTAGTTCCGTTGCAGAGGGACGGCCATCTCAAAAAAGGTTTATCACAGAGGTTGGAAAGAAAAACATAAGGACAAAGAAGGTCACTGCAAAGAAACCACGAATAACAGAAGAAATACTTCAGATGATAAATGAAAGAAGGAATAACAGAAATGAGTACAGAAACACAAGTCACTTAGGAATGAAATAAACAAGAGTTGCTGGGAAGCTTAGGAGAAGTGGCTGCATGAAATATGTGAAGAAATTGAAAAAGAAATGATTGTCGGGAGGACTGCTTCAGCATATAGAAAGTAGAAACACATTCTGGTGAAATTAAAAGGAAGGATGGTAACATTGCAGTGTGAATTCAGCTGTTAAAGGCAGAGAAAAGAGTGGATAGTTAGAATCAAGACACTGATGGCATCTATCAGGAGTAAGACTTGTGACGAGATAGAAGAAGAAACAGGAGTCGTTATAGAAGATACAGGGGATCCAGTATTAGAATTTAAAAGACCTTTCGAAGACTTAACATCGAATAAGGCGGAAGGGATCCATAACGTTCCTTCAGAATTTCTAGAATCATTTGGGGAAGTCGCAACAAAACGGTTATTGACGTTGGTGTGTAGAATGTATGAGACCGGCGATATACCATCATACTATCGGAAAAATATCATCCACACACTTACGATAGTTGAAACAGCCGAAAAATTATTGCACAATCAATCTAATAGCTTGTGAACCCAAATTGCTGACAAATATAATATACAGAAGAGTGGACGAGGAAATTGGGGATGTGTTAGATGACGATAAGTTTGCCTTTAGGAAAGTTAAAGGCAGCAGAGATGGAGTTCTGATGTTGCATTTGATAATGGCAGCAAGACTAAAGAAAAATCAAGAAAATCTCGTAGGATTTCTCGCCCTGGAAAAAGTCTACTTCCATAAGCTCCGCCACAGGGAAACAAAAACGTCTTTAAGGGAGGCCACGAGGCGGCGCCACTGAGATTCTACTCTGAATGTGTCATCGACTTTCCAGATTTGGATTAAGAATCACTGTCTTGTTGACTATGTTACACTTACGGCTATGTTTAATTGTTTGTGATGCTGAAAAGCTGCGATTTATAGATGTGTTGTTAGTTTTAAACATTTTATTTTGGGTTTTACACGGTTGTGTGTTATATATTTTTACCAGGGTAGTAGCTGCCTATTATTCAATTTACATGTTTCATGTAAATTTGTAATTACTCTTTTATTTATTGTCAGACGCTCATTTGTTATATGAAGGAATTTTAGTTAATGATCATGCATACTGAAGTTTAACTAATGAATTTACGATACTGATTCCCCTTGGTCTCTAGCATTAACGTCCTCTGCTGATTACTTGTATAAACTCTGGGAGTTTCGAAGCCATCACCGGAGCTCACTCTGCACTCAAATATATAGATTTTAACTTTTATATCTACATCAGAATATCTTGTGATATGTATGGCTGGCATGCATAGCTGATAATCGTGTTAACATTTTTATTTTTTGTGTATCACTATGCCTGCTAAAGATTTCCTTTTAGCTAATTGAACTTCGTTAGTTACTCCACTGTCATTCTGTTTTAACAGAACTGAAAATGGCAATGGCCGAAACCGATACACTAACACCACCTCTGCGAGATGATCACCACTAATAATACTCGTCGAAAGTGTAAGCCCAGGAATACTGCATGAGCCATAGCTTAAGTCAGCCAACACACAAGAAGGAACGAATTGAGCCGTCCAGAGTGTCACCGCAGAACACGGAAGATAAAAGCTACCGGCTGTCTACTCGTCACTATACAAACATCGGGGGAGGGGGGGGGGGGGGGGTGATCGACTTGTCACGATGACGTCACGTCTGCTCCACGAGCCTTCATGCAAAACTGATTCTGCCGAGTGGTGAGAAAGTCAGTTTCAACTCTTACTTGCCCAGTAACTGAGTCATGTATATGCCAAGTCAAATTAGCCCTTACACCTGATTTGAAGATTTTACAAGGTCAACGAAGTTTTGCGTCACTGATTTATTTTGAAATGCATGGTACTGAAAAAAAAATACTGGCTTAGAGCTGTGCGTATATATCTATTTGCAGTGTCTTCAGATCATGAAATGGTGATGGGGTTTTTTCAAAGCGCTGCTGGGCAACACCAATACGTCGTGGGACTACCCCTTGTTCGGATGCAGGTTTGAATTCGCCGGGGCATACCTTCGATGAGGTAAGCCAGAGCTGGTCCAGATTGCCTCAATCTTGAATGGCAGAGTACATAGTCGTTGTCGACGTCCAAGAACACCTGGTATCAATCTACACCACAGCTGTTCGATTTGGTGCATGTCAGAGGAGTAGGTAGGCCACTCCATTCTGGCGATCCTAACATGGACACGAGTAACGAGCACACGACAACCACGCGGTGAGCACGTGAGTTAATATCCATCAAGATGAAATTGTCACCAAAAATATTGGCGACACGGTCCCACTGTTGATTGCAGAATGTTGCGTGTGTAACGTAGAGCAGCGATGTTACCGTCAACAATGACGAAAAGTGGTGGCCCCATGTAAAGCCACCACAAAACAATACTCCATCACCGTCTTGTTGCACATGTGTGACACAGTGTGCGATATAACCGAGTTTATCAGGAGACGTCAATCCTGGGACTTCTATTCTGCGTTGTTTCTGGTCCATCTACAACGGAGTATGTGGTGTCACCGCCAGACACCACACTTGATAGGTGGTAGCCTTTAAATCAGCCGCGGTCCGTTAATATACGTCGGACCCGCGTGTCGCCACTGTCAGTGATTGCAGACCGAGCGCCGCCACACGGCAGGTCTAGAGAGACTTCCTAGCACTCGCCCCAGTTGTACAGCCGACTTTGCTAGCGATGGTTCACTGACAAATTACGCTCTCATTTGGCGAGACGATAGTTAGCATAGCTTTCAGTTACGTCATTTGCTACGACCTAGCAAGGCGCCATTATCAATTGCTATTTATCTTGTGATGCATGTACCTTCAGACCGATGTTCACCAATTATGGATTAAAGTTAAGTATTCCAGAAGCTACGTACTATTTTTGCTACTATAAAGACCTTGTCCTGGTTCCATACCTCACGCCATCCTGCGTGAGCTTGTGCCCTTCGGCCTCCCGTCCTAGTGGATTGGCTGTCTTGCCAGTCCACAAAAGAGTACATGGTGTTGTGTATCACGCAGTGCAGTGCTTGCCTTGGTCGTCGGGGATGGAGACTCGCATCACGAAATCGTTTCGTAACAGTTTTGATGCGGTACATCACCCAGAATTCAGTTCTGGACATTCAACCCACGGTTCCTTTGACTCAGAAGTCGTAGGTGTCGATCATCCTGTGCGCCTGTCGAGTGCGGATGGCCTGTACGATGTAAGTCCTAAACACTACATATCAATTGGAAGCGAATCCATGTCCGCATAACGTCATTTGACTTCAGTGTACACGGTGAGCAACTTCGCCTGTGAACAAGCATTTTGCCCATAACGTGATGATTTCGGATCCGATCATTGCTCGCTACTGACCTCCGTGTCACGATGAAAGTTTGCTGAACCACAGACATCTCTAATACATTCCTACTTTTGCTTTACCTTCGGGTGGAATGCTGTAATCCATTCAAGTCTAGCGTTCAACACGCAAGAGGCGCTCGCGTTTATTGTGCGTATGTTTATAATGAACATGAACTTCCGATCGGTACAGGAACAGTCAGAATAACACACCTGCACGACATGTCGGAGTGACGCAACACTTCTGTTTACGTGTGTTTAATTAAAGTGAAGGTGTCCATGTTTTAATCTGTTTTCGGCGTGACATAATTTGCATATCAATATTTCGAATTCAGTACAGGTATTAGACAACGTACAATGCTCAATGGCCAAGACGCTAAAATTCTCACAAAAAATATGAGTAAACTTAGTGAAAGGCGGATAATATTCAGCTTGCACAGTCATAAGGAGGTTAAACAATAGAAGACGATAGGGATAAAGGATTAAATAATGTACAAGAGAGGGATGTAGTCTTCCTCCGCTATTCTTGATTCTCGACATCGAAGCAGCATGACGGAAAAAATGAAATTACAGGAGTCGAATTAAAATGAACAGTGTAGTGAGCAGACACAATGGCCCGAGAGGAAAACCGAAGAAAGGCAAAAGTAATGAGAAGCAGCAAACATGAGATTAGCTATAAACATACCAAAACTGATGATCACGAAATGGGCGAAGTGCAGAAATTATGATACCTTGAAAGCGAAACAACACGTTACATACGAAGCAAGGAGAATATAGAAAGAAGACTACAAAAAATAAACCGCTCCTGATATCAGAAATATGCCTTGAATTGAGGAAGGAATTTCATTTAATATACGTTTGGAGGGCAGCATTCTGTAGTATTGAAACGTGGACTATAGGAGAACTGGAAAAGAAGACAATTGAAAAGTTGAGATATGACGCTACAGAAGACTGATGAAAGCTTGATGGCAAGAAATGAGGATGTTCTTCGCATAACTGGCGAGGGGAGGCAGATGCGGAAAACACAGCAAGAATATGGCACAGAATGAAGGAACACGTGTTAAGACATCAAATAATAACATCCTCGGTACATGAGTACGCTGCAGGGAAGAGAAATTAGAAAACATCCAACGAATGACTGAGGACACTGAATGTCTGTGCTACTTTGAGATGAAGAGGTAGGCAGAAGAGGGGTATTCGCGGGGGGCCGCTTGGAAACAGTCAGAGGGCTAAGAATTCCCTCAAAAAAATTCCCGTATTATCTGCTTTTCCTTCATATGATTCGTCGTCAAATTCATAAATTTTGTCACTTCGATTGTACTAAATTGAAATGGAAATGGGTTGGGCATACAGCGAGATGAAATCGAGGGCGATGGACTGTATATAAAATTCCTTATAATAAAGAAAGGATGTCCTATATAGTGACATTTAATCGTAATTGACGGGAAGTCATCTTCATGCCCGAGGAAATGTTGTAAATCCTCTGCTATTTCTAATCTATATAAACGATTCAGTAGACAATTTGACGAGCCCTCTCAGCCAGTTTGCTGTTGACGCTTTTGTTTACTGTCTATTAAAGTCACCAGAAGATCAAACCAATTGCAAAATGACTCAGAGAAGATGTCTGTATAATGCGAAAAATGGCAATGACCTTAACAAGAATAAGTATGGGAGTTCTTCCTCAACTAAAGACCGGACTATACAGCAACAGATCCAATGAAGCTTTCACCACATTGAAGTGCATTAGGATGGGGAGAAATGTAAATGTGAAAAATGAAGATCATCTACAGATGATATTTTCTAATTATAATGAGACTAGGGAATCCAGAAATGCTTCGCAGTTGCTAAAAATGTATGGGACTTACTTACGTGGGCCAATCTACTTCATCGCCCTTCCCCCCCCCCCCCCCCCCCCCTCCCCACTGTCCATCTGCTCATCCTCTCCCCAGTTTTTCTCCATTTCCCCCGCACTTCTCTCTCTGACAAACTCTCCTCTGTGCCCCTTTCTCTGTCCATTTTCTCCCTTAAACCTCTCTGTCCATCGCGCCCCCCCTCTCTCTTTGTTTATTGTTATTGCAAATGAAACTTCGGTTGGTAAATGAAAGCACTGAAAATGAATGGTTAAGCTGATGGGGGATCATTAATATCAGGGTTGCAGGAGAGACCTCTCCAGTATTTCCCAAAGTTTTATTCTGCGATTGGGCAAGACTACAAAGTTTGAGATAGTTCAAGTTCATAGTAATATTCTAATCATAATTTATAGTGCGTTTGAAATTAGCTGTGACTTTTGATGTTTGACTGACAAGAGGGGACGGTGTTGCCTAGGTAACACCAATGGAGACACGGCTGTCCCTACCACGTCGTCAGCGGTTCAGTTGATAAATCGCCCCTGTTGCCACACCATGAGTAAACAGTACCACGTGGTTTCACGCATCAGATGCATCAACGTTCGTCATCTCTCGTTGTACAGTCATATTTTCTGGCGTTGAAGTGTTCTTTAGTCTTGAGGTATTATGACTAAATGTTTTGTATTGGCGTTGAGTTAATAACAACAGTGCAATACCTGAATACTAGATTTGCAATAAAAGTATCGTCCAAGAACACGTTCACAAGCTGGGAAGACAACATTCTGTTGCAAAACATTCCTCGGAAATCGACAGTAGCAATGGACAAAACGTCTTACCACTCTGTTGTGACGCATAAAGCTCCAAAACTGCAGTGGAGGAAAGCGGATATTTTGCTCAGGATACAAAGAAATGTTCGGTGATTTCAAATTCAACCTATCATGTATAAGGTGAATTTAATGGAACTTGTAGTGTTGTAGAAGCCAAAACCTCACGCTACCAGGTCGACGGACTGGCTAACGGTAAACGACATAGTTTAATCAGGCTTCCTTCGTATCACGCTCATTTAAATGCGACTGACAGTATATGGGCCTACATGAAAAGTAATGTGAAAAAAAAACAAGAAGTTTACGCTCACCTAGGTTGAAACGCTGACAAAAGAACCCACAGCAAATGTTACACGGAGGTACTGGTGTTCAGTTGTCAACCATACCAATGAGATAGTTGAGACATTGATTCACGAAAAACTGTGACGAGTTTTGAGTAGAACGTAACTTCTATTATTGTCATGTTAAAATCTGTTTCTTTTGTCGAAACACAGCAGATGTTAGAAATATTCATTTCACTAACATATTAATGCAGCTGATATTGTGATAGAGTCCTGAAGTAGTGTATTATTAGACTAACAGCTGAGTGCAAGTCAGGTCAGTAGTTTATGAAACGATCCGTTCTCAGTATAAAAATAAACGTTAACTTCATCACTTATGTTGTTACAAAACCCACAGCAGTTCTCGTTCCACATCTGCAGTCGCTTGAATATTGCGGTACATAAGGAAGTTTCGCATATTAATCATATGGCATAACACTCTCGTCTTTGCACGCTATCACTTGTCGAAATCTTCTTTCAGGATCTCAAACCACTTACGAGATATGAGGAATTTATGAATGTTTCATTGTAATTTTTTTCTTTTTATACTAACGCACGAGTTTGTGACGGAGCGCTTTACATATATTCCATTTTCTCGAGGTTGGAGAAAGACAAGAACGACGTTCCAAAAATGGCTCTAAGCACTGTGGTACATCTGAGATAATCAGTGCCCTAGACTTAGAACTACTTAAACCTGACTAACCTAAGGACACACATCGATGCCCGAGGCAGGATTCGAACCAGAGTCCGTAGCAGCAGCGCGGTTCTGGACTGAACTGCTCGGTCACAGCGGCCGGCAACAACGTCGTTGCAAGTTTAAAGAATAAGTCAATATACTATCTACATTTAATACTCGAAAACACGTAACCTAACATGCTCCAAACACAAATTCATGGCGACTTCTATTTTTCATTACAGGCTGAGAATTTTTTGCTGTAGTTTACCTACTATCGAAATATCGCAATAACTATGATCATTAACGAAATGATAGGCGGTTCATCACGAAGCTGACGAATTAAAGATGGGCGTGAATGAGGATTTATTACCAAATGGTTTCTTTAAGATCGTTTGAGAAAGATCGCAGATCGGCCGACTTGCTGTTCACGCAATCAAGCGGGCCTGCTAGATTCCGCGCCGAGCATTATACTGCGGTGACCTGCTGACGCGCACAGCACACGCCGGCAACTAAGCCTCCCTCCACTCGCTCCCTACTGAAATGTCAAAAGTCGCAACTTATTCTAAACGCACTATAGTAAACCATAAACACAATATTCCTTTTCCCTCTTAAAACTATCTCCGGCAAAGAAAAGTTGTTAGCAAAATTGCTGAAAATTTCTTGACAGGTTTTTTCCCTTTTTTCACTATACTCCAATGAACTAACTGATGGACATAGCCAATATACTACTGAAATAAATATAATGTATAAATATATAAATAATACTTAAAGGAGGAACACTGCTAAGCAAAAATCTCTTGACCGATTTATTTTAAATGTTTACATGATCTCAGCAAATGACCTTCCAGCAATGGATACACCGGTTCCTGCCAGGTAACCGAAGTTACGCGCTGTAACACTTGGTCAACACTTGTGTACACAATTTTTGCTTAGAACTGTGTTTAATGAGAATGAATATACGTTGAAGAAACAATTGGTCTAACGGTTGAAATGCCCTGATATGTAAGTTAAAACTCATTGAGAGAAAAAAAACGAAACCACACATTTCCACAGAATAGAATTTTTCTTCTCGCAGTAGATTTTTGGCGGAAAATCTTTACATTTTTGTTTAAATAAGTACATAACCTACGTCCATCAGAATGTCACTAGAGTATTGTGTAACAGTTTTAAGTGAATCGGTCAAAAACCTTGAGTATTTTGCTAATAACTTTCACCCTTTTATGTACTATGTATACATATACGAGGGTTGGAACTTTAATAGTGGCAACTATTTATTTACAGCTCTTACAAAACAGATACGTTTTACTGATCTTCAAACTAGTCACCAGCATTATGTACAACCCGATGCCAGCGATATGGAAGTGGTAGGATACTCCTAGCAGTGCCAGTTGTGTTGACAGTTCGAGCGGCGCGGTCTACTGCCAGAAGAATTTGTAGCAGTTCTGAAGCGAATACCGTAAAGCGTTTCCTTACACTCAGAAATGGAGTTGAACTCACGAGGGCTTAAGTCAGGGGAGTGCAGAAGGTGGTATAGCACTTAGCAGCCCCATCAGTCAAACAAATCAGTAACAGGTTCCACTGTACGTGCTTGAGCATTGTCCTGCAAAATGATGGTCGGATCCTGCAGAAAGTGTCATCACTTCTGTCTCTATGCTGTTAATTTTTGGAACACAGCCTACGACCAGCTTAGAAACAGAAGTGATGACACTTTCTGCAGGACCTGTCACCTATGTCCGCGGTGACCGAGCTGTTCTAGGCGCTTCAGTCCGGAACCGCGCCGCTGCTACGGTCGCAGGCTCGAATCCTGCCACGGGCATGGATGTGTGTCATGCCCTTAGGCTAGTTAGGTTTAAGTAGTTCTAAGTTCTAGGGGACTCATGACCTCCGATGTTAAGTCCCATAGTGCTCAGACCATTTGGAAAAAAAAAAAAAAAAAACTGTCAAGAACTTTTCGAGGTTTTTGGTCCAACTTTTCTCTTTTCTCCTTTATGTTCCACTTATGTCTTTATACAGCATATACAGGTACATTAAAAATATGTACTCCATGTCTGTCCAAACGTTTCTTAAAGCAGAGTTTAAAAAATTGAAATAAATCAATCAATAATTTTTTAAGCTTTTCCTAGCAACCAGTCTCTTTGTACATTATATATATATTTATGTAGCACATATATAAATGAAATATGTAAGCTATGGCTATCCGAGAGTATCTTAATCATGTAAAAATCTTAACTTATATACTACATATATTTTTAAAAAGTATAGCCTGTGTTCATTTGAATGTTTATTAGAATATCGTCTGTCAAATGTGAAAGTAAATAAGTAAAGAAATTTTCAATATTTTTTGGAACAACGTTTCCTAATTGTTATTAGAGCATTTTTTGTGTGCGTGTGTATGTTTAAAAAAGTAACATATCTCTGTCTTTGCATTTATTAGAATGTCATGTAAAAATCTGATCTAATTTGGCCAAGCAATTTTCGAGATATTTTTAACAGCCTTTCCCACTTTTATAGTGTGGATATACTTTTATACCATGCATATTTAAAATACGTAGCCTATGTCCGTCCGAACGTTCATTGGAGTATCATGTATAACTATGAAGTGTGAAGTAAATCGTTCAAGAACTTCTCAAGATTTTTGGCAACAATGTTAAACTACATCTTCAACTTTTGCAGTCATGTCTTCTTCAGTTGCATGTAATATTACTCTACGTTAATAATTTTTTCTTTGGACGGTCTAACTACACCTGAATGAATTTTCGTGCCATAAGCGCTTCACCTTTATTCTCTGCTGTGCATCTTCAGTGGCTTGGAATATGTACATATTTTTACTATTTAGTTTACAACGTGTATGGTACGAAAATTGTATTTCATTCAGTTGTAGTTAGACGGTTCAAAAGTAAATAATTATCAGTACAGCGAAACGTTAAATTACAACTTGTCCTTGTATGGTGGTATAGATATAGATTAATAGTTGAGAGAAAAGCATAACAAATCTTAAGTTTTTCAGCTGATCATCAGCGTTACAAAGTGATCCATTCTGTGAACCGTTCCCAATCCCCATATGCCGTTTACTGTTCGAGAGTGAAGGCTCGTCAAATATCAGACTTAAAACTAGTGCAGAGATACGGCGTGACTACCGACAAGCTGGGTCAGTGTGCGTACGGAGTTAATTGAATTCTGCGAGCCACGGGTGTCAGTCAGTCAGCGGTAGAGCAACACGGTTCGGACGCGTCACCCGTAATGCAGCTGCCGGCGTGATGAAGGGATGGTGGGGGGGAAGCAGACCAGTCACGTAGAATATTGGCGGGCGGGAAGCACTGACCCGACCTGTCAAAAAGTTTGGGCCACGTCTCCGCCACAGAAAGAGGAGAGGCGAGGAGGCAAAACGACGCTGGCGCAGACGTCCACGTGGGGGCCGCCAGGCGCTGATGGCGTAATTGGACCGCTGTTCGCTGTCGGCCGTCCCAGGCTGGACGGCCGTCTGTCGGATGGAAATTGATACAATAAGACCAGCGGGACGTGACGTTGCCAGCTGGTCGATGCTGTCGCGCCGACCGTCCGACACGCTTCACCGGGCGTCAAGTCTGCTGACTGAACAGTGCCCACTCGAAAGTTTAAAAGGTTCATAAACAATATAAGGCATCACGTCTCGATCTGCTTCTATACCAGATGTTACACTCTCGAACAGCAAGTGGGAAAAATTAACACTTAAATGTGGAACTGTTCAATGGCCTTGTTTTGTAACGTACTGGAGCACTTGATACATGCAATAAATTCACGACAAGATCGCACAGGGTTAAAACTGTGATCCTGTATTTCGTACAGTTTTAACGACATTAATCAGATGTTCAAACAACTTACGGGGGTTCAGCCAGGTAATATTTACAGCGACCGCCGATATTTTTGGGCGAGTGCACCCCGCCATTTTCGAGGCACAATTATATCCAAAGTATCTACATCTACATGTACATACTCCGCTAGCCACCAAACGGTGTGTGGCGGAGGGCACAAACCGCGCCAAAGTCATATTTCCCTCCCTCTGTTCCACTCGCGAATCGCGCGAGGGAAAAACGACTGAACGCCTCAGTACGAACTCTTATTTCCCTTATTTTTGACTGGTGATCATTGCGCGATTCGTGGTAATAATATATGCTCTACATCCTCGGTGAAGATCAGATTTCGGAATTTAGTGAGCAGCCTCTTCTGTTTAGCGCGCCGTCTATCTGCAAGTGTGTGTGTGTGTGTAACGCTCTCGCAATGGCGAAATGTACCAATCACGAATCTTGCCGTTCTTCTTTGGACCTTCTCAATCTCTTGAATCAGACCCAACTGGTAAAGGTCCCGTACAGACCAACAATAAGACTGGACGAACTAACGTATTGTAAGCAATTTCCTTTGTTGAAAGACTGCATCGCTTCAGCAATCTACCAACAAACCGCAATCTAGAGTTCGACTTGTGTCAAAAATAGCGCTGCAAGAGCCATGAGCTGTTTTATATTTACGTGACAAACCCTAATTCTAGGGCTATATTTTATTTTTGACAATTGTAAAAACGGCGATGGTACATTAGTCCTTACTAATGTAAAATTGCTACCTTCTGGAGAAGACAAATTTATATTTGTCGAAACCTAGGTAAAGAATTTCTTCATCCATTGCAACTGGTCGGCTGTTTATAATTTTATTACATTCCATTTGAGATCATTTCGAATAGTTACACCCAGATACTTGACGGATGTTACCGCTTCCAAAGACAGGGCATTTATTTTGTACTCGTACATTAATGGGGATTTTCGCCTTGTTATACGCAATAGGTTACACTTACTAATATTGAGAGATAACTGCAAATCATTACACCACGCATTTATTCTCTGCAAATCGTCATTGATTTGGTCACAATTTTCGTGTGATACTACTTTCCCGTTGACTACAGCATCATCGGCAAACAGTCTAATGCCGTCTAATGCCGTCATCATCCAGATCGGTAATGTAAATCGTAAAAAGCAGTGGACCTATTACGCTGCCCTGTGGCACATCTGAAGTTACGCTTGTTTCTGTTGACGTCACCTCATTCAGGACGACGTACTGCTCTCTGTCTGTTAGTTAACTTTCTATCCAACCGCATATGTCATCGAATAGACCGTAAGGGCGCACTTTTTGGAGCAAGTGACAGTGCGGAACTGAGTCGAACGCCTTTCGAAAGTCGAGAAATATGGCATCAACCTGGGAGCCGGTATCTAGAGCCTGTGTTGGAATATGAATCTGGCATATATGATAAAGAATTTTCTTATTTTTTGGTAGTATTTAATTAGTTCTTACACGATGGCTCTCCAGAAAGTAACAGACTTTTTGGTGTGTCGCGGCGATGGGCGGTGTTACAGCCATCATCTTGGTGGCATATCGTTCCTACAGTCAGTATGCATTCAGCGGTGGTAGCGTGTGCCCGGTGTTTACGCTATTTTGCCTTCTGTGACGTGTTAAAATGTGCGCTGTAACAGAAAATCCCGCTACTTGTATGGTATGTTCTGTTATTAGGTTTTTGTTGACGAAAGACTGCAAACCAACTGAAATTTGTTGCGACGTTTGTGATGTGTACGGAAAAGAAACGGTGAGTGAAAGCCGAGTGTGGCAATAGTGCACTGTTTTTAAAAATTGCCGTCCCATCGTTCAAAATGGCCGCAGTGGTAGGCCAAGCTTTGTGAATGAGTAAATGGTGATGAAAATCGACACAATTTTTCAAAATAGTCTTTAACATGTTTACTGAATTTTCGCAAGATTTTTCCCAAATTTCACAGAGTTTGTTGCATGAGACTGTGATGGAGAAACTTGGTTACCTCTAATTTTGTGCTACGTGGGTTGCCAAAATCCTAACGAAAGACCACAAAGAAACAGAGACTGGCTGCAGTACTGACCTTCCTCGAAGATTACGAGAAGAACGCTAGCAAGGTTATCGACCGTGTTGTAACTGGTTCGAGCCTTGGGCGAAGGCAGTCGATAGAATGGCGACACACAAATTCTCCCAAGAAACCAAGGAAGTGTTTGTAAACGCAGTCAGCAAGGGAGATCATGACTGCTGTAATTTCGGACTCTGAGAAGTGAATCTCGTTGATTTCATTGAACGTGTAGCTCCTATAACGATTAGAAGTAGGTTTATATTATGTAAATGTGTATCTGTGATTATGAAGTGTTTGTTTTTTGTTAGTTTAGCTCATTGACTTGCGTCAGGAAATTTAAAGTTTGTGATTATGTATGGAAAAAGCTAAATAATGTTTAAAATAATGAAGTTTTATACTATATGTATGTTTATAAAGGAAACATTGTATATCGGAAGCTGTTTCATGCTTAGGACGCTTGTAACGTAAAAGGTATAGGGAAGTTCCTCCGCAACCGAAGTGGCTCGGCGCGATGTAGAAGGTGGTTTTGGCGGTCGAACTGGGCGGCTCCTTGGTGGGAACGGTATGCAGTCAGTGGCTAGCCGTTGCTCGGTACACATCGAGGGTGCCAAGGGAGGCATTTGGAAGCCGTTTTGCAACGACGTATGCTTCAGATGTGGATTTGGCTGCTGCATGGTACTCTCTGCAATAAGGAATGGCTCTAACGTGTACAAAATCTGTCGCCAAGAAGAAATTGTAGAGAGCATTCAAACATCAAGAGCCGTGAGTACAGTTAGCCGCCACGTCGCTTGCCACCACTACTTCGCCACTGCTCCACCAACTTCATGCATACAGATACGTATTAGAGCATGGACCAATTAGTTTGTGTGAGTGTTTTCGATAATAATCCAAGTGCTATAAACCTGTGTTTAGAACCACAACTTTCATCCTAATCATGAACCTTTTCTGGATCTCCTCCTAAGTATCCAGAAAACCGAGTATCCTGTTTCTAACGAATTAGTGATTTATTTATGTGTATTAAATGTGCTACTATTCAATGCCAAACTGTGTAAATGTTAATGTGTAAAATACCTGCTTCACAGGTGATGAAAAAGGTACACAAGTCACACTTATTTGAAACATAATTTAGCCTTTATTGCTGTCATGAACGATTTTTTTGACGTCAATCGAGCTCAGTCTTGAGTAATTTGCTTTGAAGGATGAAAACAAACTATTCCAAGTGGGGCTAAAAATTAAATTTAATTGAATCTTACTACTGAAGCAATTACAGAGTTTGGCTAATGATACAATATCAGTTTATGGGTCCCCACCATAATTTTCTCATATTAGAAAGATAGTTATTGTTGCTACTAAAGAAATCTGATATAGTTCTATAGAAGGGAGTATAAATAGTGTATTAGTGGTATTATTTAATTTTATTTGTGGTAATTTTGTGTCAGTATAGTCAGAAACCTATCCATTTCGAACTTCAGTTTAGTGCTTCCTCCAGTGACATCTCATTACTGAGTCACTTAATGATCATTATTATTATTATGACTGACGTACTGGTTTGTGCATTAATGATAACTACAGCTACCCCACAACTTATATTGCCCCGCATCCGTGTGTATCCAGTGTGCTATACAAAAGGAACCTTAATGAAAGTCACTACAACAAATAATATTAATTTTTCTTGAACATAATATTTCAGATTAATGTGCCTAATTGAGCTGGCGACTAACTGAGCTGAACTTTACTACTTTCATTACCCCCAAAGTAAAAGACTGTTTAGTTTTCCTGTTAATTACAAAATATTCAAAATTACTGTCCGATACCCTCATCCATTAGATACACGTACGGTCAAAACTTAAAATCCTCCCAGAGGGTCTCAGAGAGGTATTGCCAAACACTGACAAAGATAAGACGGGCGTCACAAAACAAGTGTCGGGGAAAACTTGGCGCAAACGTTTTTTTTTTTTCCTTAATACTACAACGCATAGTAAAAAACCGCCGTCAAGTCTGTGATAACCTTAAATTACAGTTGCGTCATTCACACGCAGTCACACTCACTCTTAATAGCCAGTTCATGGTAATTAATCAAATCAGTTACCAAAATGCTTGACAAAAAAAAAAAAAAAAAATGGCTCTGAGCACTATGCGACTTAACTTCTGAGGCCATCAGTCGCCTAGGACTTAGAACTAATTAAACCTAACTAACCTAAGGACATCACACACATCCATGTCCGAGGCAGGATTCGAACCTGCCACCATAGCGGTCGCTCGCTTCCAGACTGTAGCGCCTAGAACCGCACGGCCACTCCGACCGGCAATGCTTGACAAACGGATTGTCTGTGACAGAATGCTCGCTCAAATATTATACAATTTCGTTTTGCGGGCGCGCCTTGTGTAACACACAACGAGGACTTTGGTTACTCAACAGGCACAGTTTAGGTATTCAAATCGGATTTTGACTTTTTCATCTTTTTCATATGTTTGCGTCCACTTTGCGGCACTTCACGGTCAAGTTTTAACCATTACCCGTCAAAATATTCTCTTCTATTCAGAGTTCTTTTTATCCCCGTCAAAACATGATCACAGCTGTGTTCACAAAGCAATTCTCTAAGCCCACAAAATACACGCGACCGTACTGGCCGCTGATTGGCTGACATACGTCATAACCAATGCATTATTGGTACTAAACCGAGCGATCCTGCCTTTTTTACATTTGACCAATAACAACTTTATAGCTATTATGAACAACTTACGAAAAGAACAAATTTATAAAATCCACGAATATCACAATAAGTTCCTCTTTAAGTAACAAAATTACCGTCCCCTGAGCATAATTCACTCTCTCAGCGCACGGTTCTCTAGTTAACGTATACTCTGATAATAGACATGACAATATTCCATTCACACCATTATTCACACCAATAAACAAATTAAACTAACAGTAATTAAAGAAACTCATAATATACATAATAAATACAGTTTTGTTTCCCAAATATAAAGATTTTACTAATAGACAATTTCATATTCTGTAAGATGCTGACACCTGTCGGCAACAACCGACACGGCTTGCAGTTAGCTACTGGGTCCGAGCGCATCTGTCGCACGATAACCCTGACTCATTGTCTGTATAGATACGCTTGCTTCCGTTTCTTACCTACATTGGCGCGATGCAAGGCACTACGCCTCGCACGGTCTATGATTATAAAAGAAAACTTTATGAATTATTATGCATTGCGACTATTTTTCTAGTTTTAATAGTTTTACAACAGCAGACTTCACAAACTAAAACTACACAATTCCTGCTCTGGACTTGGCAGCTCTAAAACTAACCTATCCTATCGTTGTAGAAAAAACTGTATTTTTTTTACAATTTTCACGAAATTATTATTTATACAAATTGTTTTTCAAAACAACAAATTAACTTCTGTCTCTCGAACAGTTCAGTTTTCTTACAGCATTTTAGTTGAAAAATGCCTTTCCTTCTTTTATTTTACCCGTGCATTTCGCTTTGTAATGCGTCCATGTATGTTTGTAGATTCATCCTACCTTACAGTCAGCGGTTCACTAGTGTCCTGTTACATTATGAATCATGTATCGTACATAGTTAGCACACCTTACTTGTGTGGTGCCCATAACACTTCACCTTTACTTCCAACACAGTCCAGCCTGCAGTTACATAGTCATTTTCCTGAAAACACAATTTCATCTAAGACTACAGTTTAGCACAACGTCTTCCTGAAAGATAAATATTAGTGCAGACATTTCCTTTAAAATTATTCTTTCTCTTTATATTTCTAATTATAATTTTAGGTTATTTAACCGATTCTTCTCATTGAACATAAATAAGCAGAGAGAAGGAGGAGGATATTGTTGATTAACGTCCCGTAGACAACGAGGTCATTAGAGACGGAGCACAAGGTCGAATTAGGGAAGGATGGGAAAGGAAGTCGGCCGTGCCCTTTCAGAGGAACCATCCCGGCATTTGCCTGGAGTGATATAGGGAAATCACGAAAACCTAAATCAGGATGGCCGGACGCGGGATTGAACCGTCGTCCTCCCGAATGCGAGTCCAGTGTGCTATCCACTGCGCCACCTCGCTCGATAAATAAGCAGAGAATTTTTCTGTAATTGGTGGTCTCAAATGGCACAAATATGAAACACTTGCAAGACATTACTTCTCAAAGTCAGAAACGTGAATAACTTAAGCAAAATATGTCACTAGTGAAAGCATTTTCTAGATTTACTTCACCAACTCACAAATTTTACGTAAGTAGTTTTTGCAAAGTCTTTTAGCAAACTTAAAATTTGCACAAATCATTCTTTCACGAAGTTTTAAGGTATAATAATTATCAATTTTTATACCAGTTTTCCTCCCTCAAAGTTTATATAAGCCCAATATGTTGTACACAGGCCACACTGTCCCTCAACAATTTTACTATAAAGCAATATGGAAAATTGTGATATGTTATATGGGTCCAAGTCCGCCGCTCGTGGTCTAGTGGCTGGCGTTGTTGCCTCTGGATCACGGGGTCTCGAGTTCGATTCCCTCCAGGTTGGAGATTTTCCCTGCCCGGGGACTGGTTGTTTGTGTTGTTCTATTTTATCATTATTCGTGAAAGTGGCTAGAGTGGACTGTGTATAGTCTGGGACATTGTATGGGCGCTGTGGCCGCGCAGCTGAACGGCCCACAAACCAAAACATCATCGTCATCATCATCATATTCATCATCCTCTAAGGGATCAGACTCCTGTGGAGGCTTACACACTATTTAATCAAGCTTGAACTAACTTATGCTAAGGATGACACACACCCATGCCCGAGGGAGGACTCGAAACTCCAACGGGGAAAGCCACACAAACCGTTACAAGGCTCCCAAGACCACGTGACCACCACGCGTAGCTACTATGAAGTATTTTATCCTATTGCAGAGCAGATGACATCAAAATATCATGAAATTATTTACAATTGTTTTCATATCACTCTCGCCCACTCTCATTCTTTGACACTTTCGTTTAGTGATTTCAGTATTACTAGATTCATTTCAGATTCCCACTAAAGCTTGTACATCAGCATACTATTCATCTCACCTCAGTAGTCATATTCAATATTTTTCACATTACTACTGCAAAATCCTTTATCCATTTTTCATCATGTTAATGCATCCTTTTCTAATTGGTTATGTTTGTCATTGTTATTTCCAGAGATTACCTAATTGGTTTCATAAATCACATCTTGTTAGTTTTACCTCACTATTACAAAAATTATTAATCATTTTGCATAACAACAACAACACCCCCTTGTCTTACAAGTCTCAGTATTCAATCATTCGTTTCCTTGTGCTAACCACTTCATATACATGTCACCTATAGCAATCTTTACACAAGTCATTCAATATCCACTGTCTATTATTTCAACACAATAGCACATCCCCTCTGCATCGCTACATCGAGTTGCCTTATTCCTTCAATTACTGATATTCTCATTAATCACATTTATCAATCTTGATATGGGTCTCAAAAACAGTACTCCGAATTTCCTTACACTCTCAATGGTAATCTTCTGGAGAGCAACATCGCTAAATGCCTCTACTTTTCTCTCGATAGTGAAAGAAATAAGGGATGATATAAATAGTTTAGAATGACATAACAAGGAGAGTTGCAATACAAAAGGCAGACGAAATAATATTGCCAATAACTTGAGTACTTGGTGATCGTTAGTCAGTTGGCATTGCAAAGAGGGCAACACCCCCTGAACTCATTAGCCTCAACCCTGTTTAATTCACGCAAATCCTTCACCTTTACTTCTGTTTCATTATGAATTGTTTCTAGTTCCTCTCGATCCAGCTCTATTAATTGTATTTTTCTTTTTTTACAATATCTCACAGGAATATGATCAGTTTCCTCATATGTCAGTCTCTTTTTGCTGTCAAATGTTATATTAACTACTTTGCCCTTTACTTTCAAAACTACATAATCGTCTTTAAAATCAAACTTCTCTGTATGTTTATTAAAGTACCCCAGTCAATACATCAACGCTCAAATCGGAAATTATCAGAAAGTTGAGATACAACTGGATAACATTTATGTTAATAGGTAACATCACTTCATGTTTACTAGGTTTCTTTTCTTTTCCAGTGGTTGCAATTATTTGGATATCCATGGCAGGCATTATTACCAACTCTTCCTTATTAAGTAAAGCAACTAATAATTTCTGACTAACAGCACAAAGATTTCTCCCAATGTCAGCTATATACCGCAGTTCTTCACCTTGTATCCTCAAACCAATTGTTCTATATTTTTCCCAATAAAACTGACTTCATCTTCTTCCAGTAAATCGTGTACAACTTCCCTTATATTGAAACCTTTTCTGTGTCTGCAGATTACACACATATTTGAAGGATTGCACTCACTATCCACCCTTTCATTATTGGTCAGCCTGTCTCCTAATAACAGACCAAAACACTTCTCTACATCTCCATTTTCCCTTTTTACTGTAATTATTTTTTTTCTCTAACTCTTCCTATTCACTGTCATCTTAATTCTCCCCTAAATTATTATCAGCTGACTGACCCCCATTATGGTCATCACCTGCCTGCATTTCTCACACTGCTACACATAAATCTTCATTAGAGACCTTTAGTATTTCCTCCAATCTTTTCTCGTACAGGTCCTGCAATTAGTCAGTATGTATGTTCTCCCCTTCTTCATGACCAGATTGATCATCATCTTTGCTGTACACTTTTCTGTATATCAGATGATTTGTCACTTCCCTTTAAATTATCTAAGATATTCTCTATACTACAATGTTTACTTCTTTCTTTCCTATTAAGGAACTCTTCCAAGCCACCGTTAAACATGCATATTCATCAGTGTCGTTAACTTCAGCTGTATCACTCCTATTATCACTTCTAACTTTCGATACCTTGTTGTCATTGTATACAGAGGCTGTGGCTAGTGGATTTAAATTACTGTTACCCATTCTTCAAATAGCCACTTCACACATGGGATCTGATTTCCCGTATTCTACGATTCTGGTACTTTTGCTGCTCTTACCTGTTGGCTGTTTTGGAAACCTTCATTTCCACTTCTCGGAGAACGCGATCGATGCAAAGGTAGGGTTCTCTGTTTATTGGTCTGTTTGCCGTAGTATGGCGTCACCTCTCACTTCCTCTCCGGTTAATATTATTCTGGAACACGCCTATTCTGTTTACACTCACATTCTGGCTACTTTCCACATTACTTTGGGGCATTAGGTTTTTATTTGCTTGCTCCTACTCCTGCAATAACTTTTCAACTCTTTCCAAGTAATAAATAATCTTGGCAATGTCATCCCTAGGGCAATAATTTTATTACGCTAATTCAGCGGCAGGTCCCTATCCAAACTGAAGATAATTTGTTCAGGTTCCAACTTATTCTTCAAATATGACAACTTCATAACTCACTTCAATGAATATCTCATTACGCTTTATTTTCTTGGATCAAACTTTTCACCTGCCCAAAAACTGTTTGTCAGCTGGATTTGCTTCTGCCTACACCAATATTCTTCAGAAAAGGCTTCTTTAAATTTTTCGACCGTTTCATATTGTTCAGTTGCTGTGACTTCTCACGTCCTAACTTCCCATAGAATTTTCATGTAATAAAATCTATCTTTTTTCTATCAGTCCACAAAATAGGCGAACATTTTTAAAATCAGTCCAAACTTGCTTTTTGATGCAACTTGCTGAAGGTTCGAAATGTAAAAATCTGTAAATCACCTCAGAAGATTCCGTAATCAAACTACAACACCCCCTCCCCTTAGAGAAACACCAGCAGTTTTTTGCTCCATTTTATGTACATTCTCCTTCATTTGATCTACACTTTGTTTTTTTCCCAATAGCTATCTTTTTAATAACTTCTGTTAATTAACTTTTAAAATTTTCACGATTTCTTAAAATCATTCTCAGTATGAGAAATTCTTTCGTCAACTTTGGTATCAAAGAAATACAAATATTTTTCACACATTTTCTATAGCTCAGCAGCCTGGTTTTCGAATTTTACATTAATTTCAGATTTCAACTTTTTAATCCCACCACCAAAACCATTAATTCTACCAGGGAATTGTTCAATTTTCTTCTCAAGATTATTACTCTGCCGTTGTTTATTTTTGTTTACACCTTGTTTTACTACAGAAAATTTTTTGTTCATATCAAACATTAATACTGCAAACACTTCTTGCAAGGTTTCTTGTTTGCCTCACCACCTCTCACATCCCCCTCCACCCCACACTTACAGTACAATTCTCTATCTTGTTTGCTTTACAGGCAACAGGCCAAATTTGGCACCACACATTACTGTTCTTCTACATTAAATTAACTGAGGTCAAGCAGACTAGAATCACTAAAATCATAAACTGGTTACTGTCAAAGTGCAAACTATCTTCCATTGCTACATTCGTCGAAACATTTTGTTCTAGTTCTGCCCCAACAGAGCTTCATCATCAACTGACACCTCATGATTTAATGAACCATCTACTTGTTTTTGTTCAGGAGTGCTTGTTTCACTGGCACTCACATTGAGCCTGTATCTCACCCCTTCTTTCGTATTTACAGACTTATCACTCTCTTCCATTCTTTCAAGACTTTTAATACAAGCACACAACAAATAAAACACTCTTAACTTATCTCCAGTTGTCTGTCGTGGCCACGGCGTGCGGTCTCTGTAGTTCTATCTGATCCCTCGGCTACATCAATTTCCGGTTATCCGTCCAATGCATACAGCACAGATCCGGTGCGCCGGCTGCTAACTGCGTCACCTGTGTCCTTGTTCATTTCTACAGTGCCGACTTCGTTGTCTTCATGACAATTGGCATCCGGTTCACGTCGTAAAATTCCAATCCCCTTGGCATTGACTTCTTTTTTACTTTCACGTGCACTGTTCCATGCTGTTTTTCGCTCCTTTTGTTACACTGTCTCTCCATGAACTATTTCTGACCGCGGTTTCAATCTACTACGACTTTTAATTTCCCAGTCACCATGCACCATTTGCAAAGATGCGTTTATTCGTGGTTCGTCCTCCGGAAATAATGACCACTCACCTTTCTGCGGTTTCTTCTCCATACGCCTTCCTTGTTAAGAAAAGAATACTGATGTTCTACTGGAAAAGCTGTTGCAGAACCAGTTGCATGATACGAATCCAACGAGTGCAATCAATGTTTTTCAGCATCAGCTTAGCTGAGGGATTAATTGATAGGTAGCTTATGACTGAATACTTCATTATCTTGTGACTTGTTTGATACAAAACACCGCCAAGCAGATGATAATCTTAAGTTACAGTTTCGTAATTCACATGTAATCACACTCACACTGAATAGCCAGCTTCTGGTAATTAACCAAACCAGTTACCAAAAGGTTTAACAAACGGACTGTCTGACAAAATACTCGCTGGTTCAAATATTAAACAGTTTGGCCACTACGAATACTTTGTTTGCGATCGCGTCTTGTGTAGTACATCAGGGATTTTGGTTACAGTTTACATATAAAAATTGCAGTTTCACATGTTTATCTTTTTCACACTTTCGCGTCCACTTTGCAGCACTTCACGATCAATTCTTAGCCACTATTCAGCAAAATTTTCACATCTGTTCAGAGCTCCTTGTATCCACATCCGTATACGATCATAGTTTGAATCTGTATTGTCCTTAGACTTGACAAAGCAATTCTCTAAGGCCAAAAAATATGTCCAAACGTACTGTCCTCTGATTGTTGATATACATCGTAACAAATCAATTATTCCGCGTCTTTTGCATCTGACCGATGACAACGTAATGGGTTTTATTAACAACTTACCAAAAGAACAAATTTATAATATCTACAAATATAGAAAAAAGTCCCTCTTCAAATGACAAAATTATCGCAAAATGTATATTGTTTTCTTAGTCCCATAAACTGGCTGGTTGCACATTACGATTTCCCCTAGTGTGATTCGCGCTCTTAGTACACAGTTCTCACTTTAACATAAACTCAGTTAACAGACATAACAGTATTCATTCATTCTCTTACCGCCATTCACACCATCATTCACCCCAATAAACAAATTAAAGTAATAAAACTTAGTGAAAGTCATAATAGTCAAAATAAATACGGTTTTGTTTCCCAAATATACGGATTTAACTACTTGATAATTTCAAAGCTCGTAAGATGCTGAGATCTTTCGGCCACAGCCGAAACGAAGCTAGCTACTCTATCTGAGCCCATCTGTGGTGCGGAATATGACTCATTGCATCTATCTGCTCGCTTCCCTCTCTTACTTACATGGGCTCAATGCAGGCATTACGCATCACACGCGTCTTCGTAACTCCACAGGCGGCTATTGTTTTCGTCTACAAAGTTTGCACATCAAAGTTCAAATGGTTCAAATGACTCTAAGCACTATGAGACTTAACATCTGAGGTCATCAGTTGGTTAGACTTAGAACTACTTAAACCTAACTAACCTTAGGTCATCACACACATCCATGTCCGAGGCAGGATTCGAACCTGCGACCGTAGCAGCTGCGTGGTTCCGGACTGAAGCGTCTAGAACCGCTCGGCCACAGCAGCCGGCACATCAAAGTTGAAAGCTGCCATAAGCCGTACAAGGTTTCAGGAACTTAATTAAGGAGTGCGAGTCTCTTAGTAATAAGGAATAAATATGTGGTGTACGTACTGTAAGACCTTCAGTATACACATCATCAGATTATTTGAATTGTCGTTCTAACGAAGTAGACAAGTGTCAGCAATCATATTAAAAATAATTATATATTCACGACACGTTAAGTGACTCGTCCCACATTAATTTGATGAAAATATCCTTCAGGTGATATGATAAATAATGTAACTAACGTACTAACTGCATTGCTGTGTCGTTCGCTGGTAAGGATATCGACAACGCTATCCTTACGCGTTTCGTCCACTATCTATTACCTGATGGACCGTGTTAATGCGTAGTCTTACCCAGACGCACGGACAACGTCACAGCCCAGCATCCTGTGATCCACATACTAGACAACTAACATGTTTACGGAGGTGACAGTAGAACTTTTGGTTTGGTCACCACGTTGGTGCGGGCGTGGAGGGGCCCCATCTCTCTCCGCTATCCTTACAAGGTCTATTTCCTCCTTAGAAGGTGTATGTAATATAAGTTTGGAAGCAGTGTTTATTTATTAACCATAAGAGCCTCTTTATTTCCGTAACATACATGTAAAAACAATTAAAAACATAATTATTTGCTGATGACAAAGCGCATAAAAATATCACCTTTACCGGGTAAGATAGCTAGCAACGCAAGAAACAAAGGGATCTATTAGGGTCTACATCTTGTAAAAACTGACAGTGTTAAAGATAACCATAAATTTGGTAATCTTCTGCGCCAAAGCTTATTCATATTAACGTTAATAACAGTTACCACAGGCGTATTAAGGTACGTTTATTATGGCACAAACAATCATGACATAATAATTGTATCTTAATATAGCTATAATGGTTCTTATTAACACTGAGACGACCTTAACCGAAAAGGTAAGCATTTGACGTTACAATAATTTATATCTTGCAGAGGAAGAAAAAAAAACCAACTGGTGCTCTAGTAACAACAAAGAAACGTGTGTGCAAGAATAATCTGTATTTTTCCCCGATGTGGAATTATCAGATATATTTATCGTTTAAGTAAAATCTCCGTCATAATATTTATCAGTTCATATGTTTGTCCGAGACTATTCTGAGAGAAAAAACGTCGAAACAGGACATATTCTATCCCGACCATAATACTCGTATTCTGGAGGTATCCTTTGTTTGTAAGCTAATATCGGAAATGGTTAAAACGTTGAAATATTATGAACTGACATTCACTTTAAATCAGTACCATCTCGCTGGTATAGACCGGAAAATAAACGAGCGTTACGTTGAAGGTAGATATTCACGGATGTAAGCAGTTACATTTTTGTAGAATAATAATCTCAATACCAACAGAAAGTCTTTGTACAGCGTTTCTCTTTCGACCAAACAGATATAAAAAGGTTTTAAGAGTGTTTATGCAGGTTTCGACGACATCTGTTTGTTTGCCTTTTGACAGTAAAACTTTGACCAATAGAAAGTGAGACAGAATCAAACTCTGGGAATACGTCTGGGAAGACATTAGGAGTGGCTGTGAATCGTTAAGCATTCCAACTGAGGTAATGAATGCATGGCGTCGAGGGAGGAGCTCCGCGTGGAGTGGTTTGTGGCCGGGCGCTGAGAGGACCATTATCCGAATTCGCCGGATGGTCGCTACTTGGGAGGCCTGGCGCTGCGTCATCGCGAAACTTGAGACTCTGCGGCGCCCACTTTGCTCCGATAAAGTCAAACTTTTGTGCCGCTTCGGAACCGAGAGAGGCAAGCCTCTTAGTCTAGAATTCTTCTGCTCGCTGCTCCTGCCTTGTACTTTCCACCACCACTTCACCAAAGTGGCTGCTGGTATTGAGATACGCTGGAGAATCCGTATCCAATTGTAGTCGCACCAGCTACATGATATGTTCTTCTGGTATATGAAATAGGTAAGCCCCGAAATTCGTGAAAAATGGCTATCACTTTCCGTTCTACAACGAACGGGTGATCAAAAAATTTCCTTTCGAAGGCCACACTAATCCTTTGCCTACATGTCGGTGCTTATATACCCGCATCGGAGTCGCCCTAGGTTGTGTATGAGCTGCAGCAGCGCACTCAAACGAAAGCGTTTTGATCGTCCTTTACAATAAATTTTAGGTAATTTGTTATTAGAGTGGTTCTTCAAAGCAATATGAACACCCTCCTGATAGGACTCTTATCCATCTTTGGTGTTAAAACGTGTGTAGAGTGTCAAAATGTTTGAGGAGTTTCTTTTCAGTTAAGCCCCAGTGAGCTGGTAATGGGTTGAAGGAAAAGCCAATTGAGAATATTTCAAGGGTTTCACCAGTTCTGATACCAAGGGAAACCTCCTCCTAGCATAGCAACACATGAGAAGTTTTGGCTACTTATGGCAAACGCTTAACCAACAGTTCGTAAGCCGGCCGAAGTGGCCGTGCGGTTAAAGGCGCTGCAGTCTGGAACCGCAAGACGGCTACGGTCGCAGGTTCGAATCCTGCCTCGGGCATGGATGTTTGTGATGTCCTTAGGTTAGTTAGGTTTAACTAGCTCTAAGTTCTAGGGGACTAATGACCTCAGCAGTTGAGTCCCATAGTGCTCAGAGCCATTTTTTTGAACAGTTCGTAAACAAATTCTCAAGATGCCTCAGAAAGGCGAAACGTGTCAACAAAACTTCAGCTGTCGTTGAAGTCTGCGTTTTCTTCTACCGACAAAACAGAAGAATAGGAGTGTAGGTACTATTTCTCTGATTCTCTGAGAATGGATCGCAGAAAAAAACATGAAGTTATAAAAATTATGATCTATGCCGATAGCTCACAAGATGCTGGTGAACTTCTTTATTGCATTACGTGTTTTGTGGGTAGCCCTTCATCAGATGGTCAAAACACAAAGCTGATGAAAAATCACTTGAAGAAGGCGTTTATATTTGAGGCCGTTCGCTGGACGTCGCACGTGAAGGCGGTCCCCAAACATTTGAGCTTGTGTAGTAATGGCAGTGTGTTCACACTCCTTGCTGGAACAACCCCAATAAAGTCCGTAGCATGAGGCTTAGTCAAATTCACACGGTTGGCCACAGCAGTCAGTAACGGGTGATCCATCCAGCACCACGCTCACTTTACAGCGACGGCCATCTGGACACGCTTTCCGCTAGAATCAAACTTCCAAGCTTTCCTCTCGCCACACAGCAGCTACCTCCGCCTGTTAACCTCTCACTCAGTGATTTCTGAGTCCCATAAAACTTCGGACATCGGTTGCTCATCCGTACTGAAATTTTTTTATCAAAGACCCGTTGCTCCAATAGAATTATGGATATGAGTGATGTCTGTTCTGTAGGACGTGTGCTACAGAACAGACACCAGTCATATTTATAATTCAGTAGCAACGCACAGGTGATTTCAAGAAACGCGGCGAGTAGATTCCGTGCAAAATAACGTGGCTGGTAGATGCGCAGTCTGCAAAGCAAGGAGTACGGCGAGGTGCTGGTTTATGAAATGCCGAGCGCTGGTGGGGAAATGCCGACCTGAAACTGAATCCTGCACTCACATTTTTTTTGTAAATATTAAGTGGAAGCCGCTCCATGCCCACACTCGCATGGTGTTCATCAGAAAATTCTGCTACTATCTCTGCTTCGATTAGTATCTAGAAAAAATTCCGCTGAAAATGCAACAAAAACAGCAATTTACTTTCGCCCCACTTATTAACCATTTGTAACTTTCAGTGAAGCATCATGAGTGGCGAATTTTGAGTATAACCGTGTTAAAATTTGCTTCTTTTGCCAAAACGCAGAGAACTTTACACAATGTCTATCAGCTAACAAGTTGTGCTGTCGCAGTTGCGTGAGCAGCCGGCCGCGGTGACCGAGCGGTTCTAGGCACTTCAATCCGGAACCGCACAACAGCTACGGTCTCAGGTTCGAATCCTGCCACGGGCGTGGATGTGTGTGATGTCCTTAGGTTAGTTACGTTTAAGTAGTTCTATGTCTAGAGAACTGATGACAGATGTTAAGGTTCATAGTGCTTAGAGCTATTTGAACCATTTGCAGTTGCGTGAACGTTCTGAAACAGTGGTTTATCAAGTGAGGAATCGAGAACGCGTAAAGTCAATAGCTTATGAAAACGCACATGTTCAGTTCAAAAATAACATGTAATGTCTTCACTTATGTTGTTCCAAAACCCACACCATTTCTAATTTCACGAGCTATCAATCGCCCTAAAAAATTACGTACTTTCATCGAAAAAATCCACTAGTTAGTGGGATAAGACGGTAGATAACGAAATTTCGCATAATAGCCACAAGACAAAATACTCTCTTTTTTGTTTACTATCATTTGCCAAAATTTCGTTTCAGTACCTGAAACGGTTTATGAGATATTAGGAATGTATGGATATTTCATTTTGGCTTTATCGCAGTCACAAATGAGTGAGATGCGTATGTTCAGTTTTCTCGTAATTAGTGACAGATAGACACCTGCATGCCTAAAGAAAAATTGAATATGTTTGCCAAATTTCATACGCAGCAGCATATTACGTAATATGTACCAAACGCAAAATCATAGCGACCCCCACGTTTCACTGCAATTTTTTTCGAATCAAAGTGATGAGCTCTTCATCATGAAGCTGACACATAAAGCTATAGATAACGCAAAACAGCTTTTTCTTGCGCAACAGTTTGTGTAGAATCATTTCGGAGAGACTGCAGGGCGTGCGCCTCGATTCTATCATAGCAGCAGGCCGAAGTGGGTAATGTCGGCCTTCCCTTCCAAACAAACGAAAGAGCTTGTCCATCACTTTGGATAAAAACTGCTCTCTGCACATCGGCCAACGTATCCTGCAAGGACTCTACTTAACCGCACACAAGTCATGCCCAGCATTATTTCTGCTTCAGGCCTAGGAGAATTGAAGACGTTGCTTTAGCCACGCCCACCAACTCAGGCGGCAGGAAATAGGCCTAGTCGAACGGCCAAGTTCAACCTGCCACTGCACAAGCAGAGGGCGACTCTTCCGGGCTAAGGTGGAGTTACGTCGGCAGTTTCTGCGTGACGTTTAGATTTTGGTAACAGCGCGATGACATCACCAATCATGAGGCAGATACCCAATGAGAACGTTGTCCCTTACTTCTTTCGTTACGTAATGGACACTTCCCTATTACTCTCTCCAGCAGAAGGTGGCACACTACTCAAAGAATAAAATCGGCCTTCCGAATGCGGTAAGCGGACCTCGACGGCTAACAACCTCAGGCTGGGATCCAGAATTTCTCCTTCGCAGACAGTCAGCCTCCAGGAGACAGACGTGAAGTCTCAGCTGTGCGCGCGCACTTAGGTGTCACTTGAGGCGGCACAAGTGTGCCACATACAGGGACGCCAGAGAAACAGTAGCTGGGTAATAAAACCCAAGGACTTTCCGCGAGCATTGGTATCGACATCAACATGCGCAAGGCTCAGGATATCGTAAAACAGTGTTAGTTCACCGAACATCTTGCTTAGGCGACGGTTAACAGCTTGTACAAATGTTTCAAAACGCGTAGCACTGTGTTGTCTGTTATATTCTTATTTGGTTTGGAATCTACACCTACATCTACATGGCTATTCTGCAAATCACATTTAAGTGTCTGGCAAAGGGTTCATCGAACCACCTTCACAATTCTATATTATTCCAATCTCGTATAGCGGGCTGAAAGAATTAACACCTATATATTTCCGTATGATCTCTAATTTCCCTTATTTTATCATGGTGATCGTTCCTCCCTATGCAGGTCGATGTCAACAAAATATTTTCGCTTTCAGAGGACAAATTTGGTGATTGAAATTTTGTGACAAGATTCCGTCGCAACGAAAAACGCCTTTTCTTTAATGATGCCCAGACCAAATCCTGTCTTATTTCTGTGGCACTCTCTCCCATATTTTGCGATAATACAAAATGTACTGCCTTTCTTTGAACTTTTTCGATGTAATCCGTCAGTCATAGCTGGCAAGGATCCCACATCACGCAGCAGTATTTTAAAAGAGGAAGGACAAACATAGTGTAGGCAGTCTCCTTAGTAGGTCTGTTACACTTTCTAAGTGTCCTTCCAATAAAACGCAGTCTTCCCCACAACGTTTTCTATGTGTTCCTTACAATTTAAGCTGTTCGTAATTGTAATACTTAGGTATTTAGTTGAATTTATGGCTTTTATATTAGAGTGATTTATCGTGTAACTGAAGTTTAACGAGTTCCTCTTAGCACTCATGTGGATGACCTCATACGTTTCGTTATTTAGGGCCAACTGCCACTTTTCGCAGCATTCAGATATCTTTTCTAAATCGTTTTGGAATTTGTTTTGATCTTCTGATGACTTTATTAGTCGACAAACGACAGCGTCATCTGAAAAAAACCTAAGACGGCTGCTCAGATTGTCTCCCAAATCGTTTACATAGATAAGCAACAGCAAAGAGCCTATTACACTACCTTGGGGTACGCAAGAAATCACTTCTGCTTTACTCGATGACTTTCCGTCAATTACTACGAACTGTGACCTCTCTGACAGGAAATCACAAATCCAGTCACATACCTGAGACGATATTCCATAAGCACGCAGACTGTGTTTAGTAACTCTGCTTTGGCAGCACTGTCTTCGATAGTATCTCCATTGCTATAGGGCAGAGAAGGCATTGCTTCTTCCTTGTCACTAACATTCTTCACATACGACCAGAATCTCTTTGGAGCATTGAAGTCCGCTCTAAATTTAGAGCTTCTGTAAAAGATCGCCAATCTTGGGGATTGTGCGTATGTTTAAATTTGGCATGTTTGTTTCGTTGTTTCTGCAACGGTGTTCTAAACCGTTTTGTGCACCAAGGAGGATCAGCTCTGTCGTTTGTTAATTTATTTTGTATAAATCTCTCAATTGCTGCCGATACTATTTCTTTGAATCCAAGCCACATCTGGTCTACACTTATAATATTAATTTGGAATAAGTGGAGATTGTCTCTCGGGAAGGCGTAAAGTGAATTTTTATTTGATTTTTTGAATATGTAATTTTTTCACTTATTTTTCACTAATCCCTGAATCGGTTTTGATGCTCGTTTTTAACTCAGGATTGCTGGCCTTTGTGGCCGAGCGGTTCTAGGCGCTTCAGTCTGGAACCGCGCGACCGCTACGGTCGCAGTTTCGAATCCTGCCTCGGACATGGATGTGTCTGATATCCTTAGGTTAGTTAGGTTTAAGTAGTTCTAAGTCTAGTGGACTGATGACCTCAGATGTTAAGTCCTATAGTGCTTAGAGTCATTTGAATCATTATTATAGACAGCACAGTGTTATGCATTTTTAATAATGTGTACATTCTGTTGACTATCGCATAAGCAAAATGTTCAGTGAACTAACCCAGATATGCTCATAGGAAAAGTTCTAGAGTGATGCGGCAGCTGTCGTGGTAGGAAAGCTGGAGGGGAGCAGAGATGAGTAGCGAAGAGGTTAAAACAGAAAACGGAACATTTACTTAACTTGTTTTACTCCAAGCATACACACACTGATTATAAATAATGCTGCAATGTTAACAAGGAAGAGCACGAACGATGGACGCGCGGCTAGGCGGCGTCTCTATAGCGTAGAGGCTGCGACTGCCACCGTCCATCCTGTACTGCGGCAGCTTCGAGCTACTGGAGGCATGGCTCCACAGGTGTCCACCATCTGGCCCGCCTGATCCCACACTACTGCTGTCGCCGTGTGACTGAATCTTACAGTTCCGTTGCAAATCTTATTGCCCTTGGGGTAGTATCGATACGTGATACCACAGAATGCCTTGCGCGTTGCTACATTTCTCCGGAATTCAAACTGATCTCCCTCGAGGTCAGCTTCTACCAGTTTTTCCATTCTTATGTAAAGAATTCGTGTTAGTATCTTGCAACCCTGACTTACTAAACTCATAGTTCAATAATATACACCCCTGTCAACACCTGCTTTCTTTTTGCAGTAAGCACTATTTCGCCTGTTTATACATCTTACCTACCAGATGGAAGAGTTTATCGTGGCTGGCTCACCCAACGCTATCATCAGTCTTCTATTCCAGGGGCCTTGTTCGACTTAGGCCTTTCAGTGCTCTGCCGAAATATGAAACACGGAGTAACCACCAGAAACCCGTTAACAAAAGCAACCACTAAATGAACAGATAGACAGTTTGCCATTATTATTTGATTTAAATTAATTCATAACACTTTTATTCAAACTGAAATGTTGTCATTGCCTCGAATTGTTAAATTGAAAAAATAATTGACGCATTATCATATTAGTACTGAACTATTTATGTGGTTTCCCCATCAGAACAAACCTGGCATAAAATTAAAATGCATTACTTTGTTTAACGGATTAAGTATCAATCAGTAGCGTTCGGTAGTTTCACAGTAATAAAGGCCTTCATCATTTTCAGGCGCAGATGATGGAGACGCATTCCATCGAAACGTTACTACGAGACGATGACGCTACTCGGCTGACAACCCGTGAAGACCTCGTATATGAAATTCGCCGAGAAAGCTTGCACTCGCACGTGGGCGAACCTAGTATAGATAACAATGACGGCGATTAATGACAAGACAGTTTATTACATAACTAGCTTTATTATTCAGTTCTCAATGAAATTAAAAAGTTCTGAGTTGATTTGATATGAACAACGTTACAATATGTCGATGGTGTTGAGACTACGGTGCCGGCATTTACGAAAATGGTCTATTACCTGCAGTCCTTACTATCCATTCGGTAAATGTGGCCTTCTTTCCTCGTTACATCAGAGCTCTCTGCTTTATCTTAATTTGTACTCAACATTACTATTAACTCCAGGTCCCAACATTTTCCTTACGACTTTTCCTTTCAACTTTTTCCAGTTTTCAAGAACCCCAAATCTTGTTATTTTAAGTGTTCGTGCTGCATACAGTGTTTCAGGCCTTAACATTGACTGTGTCTTTGTTTTGTGTTCCATGCTTAAGTTTTTTCTTATATATGTTTTTTGTCATTTGGAATCCTTTCCATTTGATGTGCTCTATTTCGTATGGCTTATTTACACAATCTGTGTAACTTAGGAATGTTACCTATGTGTAAAACAAATAATTAGTTTCATTTTTGATATGCATTTTGTAAAATGATCTTTAACAACTTTTATAGTTTTATTTAAATTATTACCTCATTGGGTTATGTCAGTGGGGAATGGAAAGGAAATGTTACGTGTTTTCGTATTTCTCAGAGAGTAACCTGTGATGGTAGCAACACCTTTGCGCTTTGCTTTGTTACGTCAATTGCTTGGCACGATTAAGTGTGTGTGTGTGTGTGTGTGTGTGTCTGTGTGTGTGTGTGTGTGTGTGTGTGTGTGTATACCTCATGTAAGACGAGAAGTTGGTAAGTGTGAGATCAAGTTATGTTTTACGGGACACATTGGGGTGATGTGCGTGTGCTGAAGATTACAGCTCTGGTTAATTGGAGGAGATTTCGGTGCACACTTTTGATGTATTACGTAGCTAAACTCATTAGCGCACGCTAACCAAGCAGATCTTCAACTTACTAATCAGCTACAAATCCAAACCCACATGATTCACCGGAATTGTCAGAGATATGAAAAACACAGGAATTAGAACGGACATAATACATTACAATACTTTTTAGAGAAGCAACATAAAAGCCAGGATTTCAGGGAAGAAACAGGTCTCCAAGAGGAAGAAAGTGGACCCAAGAAGAAAGGGAACGACGCTCTCGAAGGATGAAGAAGTCTGGGAGCAACGAAAATTAGAGAAGCTATACAGAAGCTGATATATCGTACCCCCAAAAAGGTTTCTCTAGTAAATATGAATAAAAACGAAGATACTTAAGGGATATGTTAGAAAATGTATCATATCAATGTTATAGCGTTACAAAGTTCTTGGTAATCCGTTATTTATCGATTGCTAGAGGGGTCTACAAGGTTTAACGAAGCGCTGCACGTCGGTAGTAAACAGGTAGCGCCAAATTAGATTACGAGTTCCTAAAACGCTATCTGGTAAATAACTAAATTAACTGCAGGTGGGTGTCAGCGGAGGTGTTTACCGCTGTACACCTACACATAGATGGCAGCAGAGTGGGCGATGACCGTGGGACAGGATGTTGTGTGCTTTCGCTAGGCTAGCAATGCCTCCAACGCCTAGAGCAAGCCACCCACCCCTCTTCCCCCCCCCCCCCTCCCCCTCCACCCGCCTGCCTGCCCGGCTGTGCTAATCGAGATTTGGTCGCGGGTGAGTGGGTAGCGCGTATAATCGAACTGAGGTCCCGTGAGGCGAGAGACAGATAACCAACGGCGCGCCCGCAGCTCGTTCACCACTGCAGTTCCCCGTGTGGCGCACAGCAGGGCAACGGCAGGTTGCAGTCGAGAAAGCGATAAAAATACACGATAACGTGCCCAAACCTTCCCAGAACGGGGAACTTAAACAGGTAATACAATGACGCGAAGCGTTACAGCGTGAACCCCTGGGCCAAACGCTGACAAAGTTATGACCTACTATTTCATGCCTGTGGGATATGTTGCCTCTGTTGTACCTATGGTTATCTGTAGCAAATCATTTTACACTGAAGCGCCAAAGAAACTGGTACAGACAAAGTTATAGAATCGTTGATTTCTTTTCAAAGAATATTCTTAAAAAATATTTTATTTACTAGCGATTCATCAAGAACATTAACACATTTGATCACACTATGTGAGCGTGGAAGTGGTTGCCAGGGAGTAACTGATGAAATCAAAATCAAATTACTTTTAACAAATGGGAATTTTGTTCCTAAAAGCCTTTTTTTTAAAAGAAACAGATTTAAAATTGTAAGCAGAAAGCATCCTCTAAATATCAAGTTAAAATTTATTCAGGGGCAGAAAGAAACAAATTTCTGAGTGTATGAGCTTTCGGGCTGTGAACCTTGCCGCTCCCTTTTGACACGGCCGTAGTCACGACCGCTCACAACAACCTCTGAAAGACTACACTGGTGCAAATCTGCAACACACCAGATTACCTTTAAGTAAAAGTTTTAACAATTCCCACAAGCACACAAACTATGCACCCCGTAGGAGGGATGGAAATGGTACAAAACACTAAAATTAAAAGATTAACTTGCCACCGAAGGTGCGACTTGATTTTAACTTCTAAGAAAAGTCTTACGTTGGTAGGGTGGCAACTTTATATACTAAAATGACCATTTAAATAAAATCCCATGAAGTGGAATCTTGCATAAAATTATAGAAGGTCGGCCAAACGAGTTAACATGCTCTACACTACACATATACCGCCTCTCAAGATGATAGGCAAGATAAAAACATACTTCAGGTATTGGGCCGTTACACTCTAAGCAATAAATTCGTTAACACGCCATATCCGACAAACATGACAGACACTAACTGCCTAACAAATGCGGACGAGAGACAGACGAGCAAGCTGGGGACGAGAGACTGACCAAGAAAACAAGTAGAATTTAGCAAATCACACAACATATCACCAATCACTTAACTTCTAATAACTGCGATTTCTGGAGAAGACCTGGCGCAGCATCCCCAAATCGCTCTCCCGAACCGTCCGCTGCCAGCCGCTTCAACGGACGCAGGAAGGCGCGCCGATCTCGCGTCTTTCCCGGTCCGCACCAAGCGACCGACTGCCCGCTGCTCCGTCCGCGACTGCTGCTCCGTCGCGACTCCCACTCACTCACAGACACACGATGGCGGAAATACTGGCTCGGACCCAGATATGCAAACATGCCCGCTGGCAAAACGACATCCCTGCACTAGGAAGGACCCAGCCAAGCTCCACAAGATGGTAACTGAAGGGGCCCAGAAGCGCTCGGAGAACTAGTTACACCACGGCGTCGCCGCTCGCACCTTCCAGACCGACGTCGTGGGTTGACTCCTGTTGCTCTGGTGTCGGCCGCGAAGCCACTACCACTCGCTATATGGCGGGGCCCACTGGATTCACGTGGCGACCTCACACGCGCCGACGCTCATCTTGTGTCCCAGTGCGCGTCCGATCAAACGATCGATCCAACCGCCAATGACCGTTGCCTGAGCAAACTCGAGCAGACTGGCGGCCTAACACATACTAGCACTCCGGACGACAGACAAACACTAACTACCTCACAACGGCGGACGAGAGACTGACCCAGACTGACCCCAGACTGACTAACTGGCGAGCTCATAGCGCCCTTAAATGCACCAGAGGGAGACATCAAAGCTGCGATTGCCACAGCGGCGCCACCGCCAGAAACGGAGGGCGACTGCCTCACACTACGCGCTACGGCGCTCTGTTCAAAACAGCTGTTTTTACCACGGCTCACTTATTCAAATACAGAGATATGTAAACAGGCAGAGTACGGCGCTGCGGTCGGCAACGCCTATATAAGACAACAAGTGTCTGGCGCAGTTGTTAGATCGGTTACTACTGCTACAATGGCAGGTTATAAAGATTTAACTGAGTCTGAACGTGGTGTTATACTCGGTGCAACTCCGAGGTAGCGATGAAGTGGACATTTTCCCGTACGACCATTTGACGAGTGTACGGTGAGTATCACGAATCCGGTAAAGCATAAAATCTTCATCATCGCTGCGGCCGGAAAAAGATCCTGCAAGAACGGGATCAAATACGACTGAAGAGAATCGTTCAGAATGACAGAAGTGCAACTCTTCCGCAGTTTGCTGCAGATTTCAATGCTGGGCTATCAACAAGTGTCAGCGCGCGAACCATTCGACGAAACATCAGCGATACGCTTCAGCGATATGCTCTTTCGGAGCCGAGGGTACACTCGTGTACCCTTGATGACTGCACGACAGTAATGACAGTGGCAAGTAATGTGTCCTCCGCCACACACCGTTGGGTGGCTTGCGGAGTATAAATGTAGATGTAGATGTAGACACAAGGCTTTACGCCTCGCCTGGGCCCGTCAACACCGACGTTGGACTGTTGATGACTGGAAACATGTTGCCTGGTCGGACGACAATCGTTTCAAATTGTATCGAGCGGACGGACGTGTAACGGTATGGAGACAACCTCATGAATCCACGACGCTGCATGTCAGCAGGGGCCCGTTCAAGACGGTGGAGGCTCTGTAATGGTGTGAGGCTTGTGCAGTTACAGTGATATGGGACGTCTGATGGGTCTTGATATGACTGACAGGGGACACGTACGAAAGCGTCCTGCCTGATCACCAGCATCCATTCTTGTCCATTGCCCATTCCCATGGACTTCGGAAATTCCAGCAGGGCAATGTGCACCCCAAACGTCCAGAATTGCTACAGAGTGACTCTAGGAACACTGTTCTGAGTTTCAACACTTCCGGTGGCCACCAAACTCCACAGAAATGAAGTTTATTGAGCGTATGTGGGATGCTTTGTAATGTGCTGTTCAGAAGAGATCTCACTCCCCTCGTAGTCTTACATGTTTATGTGGACAGCCCTGCGTCAGTTCCCTCCAGCACTGCTTCAGACATTAGTCTATCCCATGCCACGTCGTGCTGCGGCACTTCTGCGTCCTCGCGGGGGCCCTACACGAAGTAAGGCAGGTGTACCAGTTTCTTTGGCTCTTCGCGTATATTCATATTTTGTCGGGTACGCCCATGCTTTGTACCGAAGACAACAATTTACATACGCTGTGCGCGAGCATACAATATTGTTGGAGTTTCGAGATCTGCGTCCGTTCTTTTATTTCCTTGCTGTTGGGATGAAAGAAAAGAATTCTCTGGGTGGGGGACAGGCGAAGTCAGTATCGAGTACACATATATCGAAGATGATTGCTAATCATCAGTCAGACGTAAAAGTAATTTATTCTGCAATATCTCGCAAAAGGAATTATAATCAAAGCAAACTATCTAGACTATGGATGATAGTACAATAATACTATTCACAATAGCACTACCACAGGGAGCAGCGTTAATATATTTCCTCGAAGATAAACTTCAAGATGAGATTATTTAGACGATTTCTTGTTACGATTATGTTGACAAATTTTCATAAGTATACGCAGTTTGTGGGTTGCAGGGATAGTTGGAAAGTGGATCAGCGACTAGAACCAGCGTTTCGGATCGAGCCCTTTATGGGGAAATTTTCTTTTAATTTCTTGAAATACAATGTCACGGTTGGTGGCGATTAGCCATGATAGCGCTACGCCTTTCAGAAGGTATAGCCTTCCCCAAGCCCACACCGTTCCGCTCCCCCATCCGTAATTCTGCAGAGCTCTGGTTTATGTATGAATGAAATTATGCTGATATTTTAAGTTATTTGCGGTTGGAGTGCAACAAACATTTTACGCAGCACATTATGTTAACTCATAAAGATTATAATATTGCTAGAAAAGCAAATACACTCCTGAAAATTGAAATAAGAACACCGTGAATTCATTGTCCCAGGAAGGGGAAAATTTATTGACACATTCCTGGGGTCAGATACATCACATGATCACACTGACAGAACCACAGGCACATAGACACAGGCAACAGAGCATGCACAATGTCGGCACTAGTACAGTGTATATCCACCTTTCGCAGCAATGCAGGCTGCTATTCTCCCATGGAGACGATCGTAGAGATGCTGGATGTAGTCCTGTGGAACCGCTTGCCATGCCATTTCCACCTGGCGCCTCAGTTGGACCAGCGTTCGTGCTGGACGTGCAGACCGCGTGAGACGACGCTTCATCCAGACCCAAACATGCTCAATGGGGGACAGATCCGGAGATCTTGCTGGCCAGGGTAGTTGACTTACACCTTCTAGAGCACGTTGGGTGGCACGGGATACATGCGGACGTGCATTGTCCTGTTGGAACAGCAAGTTCCCTTGCCGGTCTAGGAATGGTAGAACGATGGGTTCGATGACGGTTTGGTTGTACCGTGCACTATTCAGTGTCCCCTCGACGATCACCAGTGGTGTACGGCCAGTGTAGGAGATCGCTCCCCACACCATGATGCCGGGTGTTGGCCCTGTGTGCCTCGGTCGTATGCAGTCCTGATTGTGGCGCTCACCTGCACGGCGCCAAACACGCATACGACCATCATTGGCACCAAGGCAGAAGCGACTCTCATCGCTGAAGACGACACGTCTCCATTCGTCCCTCCATTCACGCCTGTCGCGACACCACTGGAGGCGGGCTGCACGATGTTGGGGCGTGAGCGGAAGACGGCCTAACGGTGTGCGGGACCGTACCCCAGCTTCATGGAGACGGTTGCGAATGGTCCTCGCCGATACCCCAGGAGCAACAGTGTCCTAATTTGCTGGGAAGTGGCGGTGCGGTCCCCTACGGCACTGCGTAGGATCCTACGGTCTTGGCGTGCATCCGTGCGTCGCTGCGGTCCGGTCCCAGGTCGACGGGCACGTGCACCTTCCGCCGACCACTGGCGACAACATCGATGTACTGTGGAGACCTCACGCCCCACGTGTTGAGCAATTCGGCGGTACGTCCACCCGGCCTCCCGCATGCCCACTATACGCCCTCGCTCAAAGTCCGTCAACTGCATATACGGTTCACGTCCACGCTGTCGCGGCATGCTACCAGTGTTAAAGACTGCGAAGGAGATCCGTATGCCACGGCAAACTGGCTGACACTGACGGCGGCGGTGCACAAATGCTGCGCAGCTAGCGCCATTCGACGGCCAACACCGCGGTTCCTGGTGTGTCCGCTGTGCCGTGCGTGTGATCATTGCTTGTACAGCCCTCTCGCAGTGTCCGGAGCAAGTATGGTGGGTCTGACACACCGGTGTCAATGTGTTCTTTTTTCCATTTCCAGGAGTGTAAATAAACGTTTATATCATTATTAAATAACTTTTTTACTAACTTAATACGTGAAAATGCACGAAAAAATTATAATATATGCTTAAAATATAGAGATAACTTACTATTTCCGAGACATTCAGTTTAATTTGGCGCAATGTCCACCTACTAGTAGCAACTTGGGCTTTGAGTCACGTTTTAACAGACACCCACATGTCGTTATTGAGACACGTGGAAAAATGGAAATACAATTAATAATTTATGAGCTACATTTGTACTATTTAAATTATAATCGATGCCTAGAAGCACTGTAAGTAATATAATAAGTAGAAAAAGGACGGAAACTTTCAAATGGTTCAAATGGCTCTGAGCACTATGGGACTTAACTTCTGAGGTCATCAGTCCCCTAGATCTTAGAACTACATAAACCTAACTAACCTTAGGACGTCACACACATCCATGCGCAAGGCAGGATTCGAACCTGCGGCCGTAGCGGTCGCGCGGTTTCAGACTGTAGCGCCTAGAACCGCTTGGCCACTACGGCCGGCCAACGCTTTCACCTTGACAGTGGGATGAATAGCTTAGAAAAGGGTGGGTTACAATTTTCCAGTCTTCAAGAAATCATTGCATTCCGGTTTCATACTTTAAACCGAATGTTCTGGTTATTTTTTAAACTGAATTATTAATATTAAGTAGTTTTTTCATTAATAACTAGTACATGTTAATTGAAACACAAATATTGTAGATAATTTGTGGACATGCTTTTTAATGCTTTTATACACGTATGAAGAAATAAGTATTAAATAAATGAATAAATAAATGAATGAACAAATAAGTATTTATAAAGAAGTGAATGATGCAAGAATTAATATTAAAAGGAAAAATTTCATACGTAATTATTTTAGTAACATGATAAAAACTAAGTAATTAAATACTACTGAATTATTAATTAAGAAGTACGATAGATTTTTTTAATTTCAGGTTCGTCCCATCCACCGGATATCGTGAATGGGTTTTCGAGATCTTTCTAACAGCGAAAGAGTATTTTTTAAACGATTTGCAAGTTTTCATACAACATTTGGAAAATCCATTGATAGAAAAGAGTGGACGTGCAATCACAATTTGTCCTTTTTTCGAGCCTTCTATTTTCTGAGCTTATAGTTTTAACACTTAACTACAACAAAACCTAATTATTGACGTTCATATAAATAAAAACACATTTATTAATATTTGCTGCCATCTTGAATCAGAAATTTTTGTCACTTTTTGATATTATGTTCTTAATCAGCAACTTAGTTAGTCTTTTCATACGAACTTTGGTACAAATTAAACAATCTTTGTATTTTGGCCTGCACCGCCGTCCCGAACCAAAGCCTGCCGACGTCAACATCGCACTACAAACGTCCACAAAGAATGGTGAGATGATTCATTCCCCTCTCCTTCCCCTTAATAACTTAGTCCGTCCACGCCCAGTCAAATCGCCCCTGAGATTTGTAACTTTTTTTTGTTTCGTTTTGTTTTGTGAAAGGCACGGAAATAAAAGCAGTCATTTCATGTTTTATTCATATAAACAATCTGCTCCATTCGCTTATCAGTCCCATAATCTCATAAGAATTTGCTCTGTAATTCCACATAACTGATGTCACCTAATTATTGGCTCCCATTGTGGGGTGATTTCATTGGTAATTGGCATGTTATGGGATATCATAAAGAATTCTCGATTCACTACATTTTGACGCCAATGTCAGGACGCTTCCCCAGGGAAGCGTCCTGGGACCTCTGCTGTTCCTGATCTATATAAGTGACCTGGGTGACAATCTGAGCAGTTCTGTTAGCGCGATCTTATTGATAACATGTAATTTGTTGATGTGATTATTCTGTTCCACGTTGTCATTGTTCTGATTGCGGATACCAGGGTTGCCATCAGAGATGTATTGTCTATCTCCGTTTGTTCTGTGGAATGTTTTAGTGTGTGGTTTCATTTTTCTATGCAGCTGAGGTCAGGGAGATTGATAAGTAAGGAAACCGTCGAACCAAAGGAGGAGACTTCAGCTGTGGGTGAGGAAATGGCTGGCACAGAGCCCAGTTGAGTGAAGCTCGGGGTGGGAGCAAGGAAACACAAAGCACGTCTGTGAGCCAGACGTGAAGTCACAGTCCACTGGGTGGAATTCTCACAATAGTAGAAAACCACACGTTATCTGCCATGAAGGAGGAGAATAAAAATACTGAGATCCGAGCTAAAGCCTTGCAATAAGAAGCTTGATAGACAGATCGCTGAAGTTAGGCACAAACAGAGGTCACCAACGGCCTGTACGAGTTGAGAAAAGAGTGTGAAAAGAAAGTTGACAATTACTCAGAATCGAAGTTGACTAACATTTCCGCGCACATAAAAAAAATGTTCAAATGTGTGTGTAATTTTATGGGACTTAACTGCTAACGTCATCAGTCTAAGCTTACTCACTACTTAACCTATATTATCCTAAGGACAGACACACACACCCATGTCCGAGGGAGGACTCGAACCACCGCGCGCATAGATGAGGACGGTAAATTGCCGAAGGAAACACAAACACGAGTGTCAGTCCTCGAGCAGGAACTGTTCACAATGCGATATGATAAAGCCCTTCTTAACACATGTCACGTCAATGGATTTGCAGCCGCATTCCCAATGCATCGGGTGGACATAGCCTAAGTTTACTCGAGCGAGCAGTACCCACCCGAAGACATACCATACAAGAATTTAGACGCATATCTGCATACGAAAGGAGTGGCGGAATGTAATGCTTTATTGTAACACGGTAGACGCTCGGTCGGATGGAGGCTGCCTGGTTTATCGTAAAAATTTGCTAGAGGTTTTTGCGTTAAGTTTCTGTCAATGTTTGGAACTTGGCCGCACAGGAAAATGCAGATATGAGCATATATGCGCAGGCCTTCGGAACTAAAAGCTCATTTATTAGAGGGAACATGTGTTCCAATTGGGTTAAAGGTCGTGGAACATGTACTTTTAGGATTTATAAGGTCAAACGCCGTAAATGAATATGCTTTCGCGCCGCCCATGTTATGAAGGAAGACATTATACAAAAAGGAAGAAAACAAGACACAGCGAGAGACCGCATTCAAATGCCGTGACAACTAGCGCTCCGAGTGAAGCTCCCAGCAACTGAGAAGCTCATGTGGAGAGGAGAATGCGAAGGAGATTGCCGAGTGGCTGAGGAACGCAGTTTTCCGAAATTCCTTCACCAGGGAAGACGGATGGAATATTCCAGAATTTGAAACACGAACAGCTGCTAGCATGAGTTCCTTAGAAGTAGATACCTTAGGGGTTGCGAAGCAACTCAAATCGCTTGATACGGGCAAGTCTTCAGGTCCAGATTGTATACCGATTAGGTTCCTTTCGGATTACGCTGATACAATAGCTCCCTACTTAGCAATCATATACAACCGCTCGCTCACCGATAGATCTGTACCTACAGATTGGAAAATTGCGCAGGTCGCACCAGTGCTTAAGAAGGGTAGTGGGAGTAATCCATCGAACTATAGACCTATATCATTGACGTCGGTTTGCAGTAGGGTTTTGGAGCATACACTGTATTCAAACATTATTAATCACCTCGAAGGTTACGATCTATTGATACGTAATCAGCATGGTTTCAGAAAACATCGTTCTTGTGCAACGCAGCTAGCTCTTTATTCGCACGAAGTAATGGCCGCTATCGACAGGGGATCTCAGGTTGATTCCGTATTTCTGGATTTCCGGAAAGCTTTTGACACCGTTCCTCACAAGCGACTTCTAATCAAGCTGCGGGCCTATGGGATATCGTCTCAGTTGTGCGACCGGATTCGTGATTTCCTGTCAGGAAGGTCGCAGTTCGTAGTAATAGACGGCAAATCATCGAGTAAAACTGAAGTGATATCAGGCGTTCCCCAGGGAAGCGTCCTGGGACCTCTGCTGTTCCTGATCTATATAAATGAACTGGGTGACAACCTGAGCAGTTCTGTTAGGTTGTTCGCAGATGATGCTGTAATTTACCGTCTAGTAAGGTCATCCGAAGACCAGTATCAGTTGCAAAGCGATTTAGAAAAGATTGATATATGGTGTGGCAGGTGGCAGTTGACGCTAAATAACGAAAAGTGTGAGGTGATCCACATGAGTTCCAAAAGAAATCCATTGGAATTCGATTACTCGATAAATTGTAGAATTCTCAAGGCTGTCAATTCAACTAAGTACCTGGGTGTTAAAATCAAGAACAACTTCAGTTGGAAAGACCATATAGATAATATTGTGGGGAAGGCGAGCCAAAGGTTGCGTTTCATTGGCAGGAAACTTAGAAGATGCAACAAGTCCACTAAAGAGACAGCTTACACTACACTCGTTCGTTCTCTGTTAGAATATTGCTGCGCGTTGTGGGATCCTTACCAGGTGGGATTGACGGAGGACATCGAGAGGGTGCAAAAAAGGGCAGCTCGTTTTGTATTATCACGTAATAGGGGAGAGAGTGTGGCAGATATGATACGCAAGTTGGGATGGAAGTCATTAAAGCAAGGACGTTTTTCGTCGAGGCGAGATCTATTTACGAAATTTCAGTCACCAACTTTCTCTTCCGAATGCGAAAATATTTTGTTGAGCCCAACCTCCATAGGTAGGAATGATCATCGAAATAAAATAAGAGAAATCAGAGCTCGAACAGAAAGGTTTAGGTGTTCGTTTTTCCCGCGCACTGTTCGGGAGTGGAATGGTAGAGAGATATTATGACTGTGGTTCGATGAACCCTCTGCCAAGCATTTAAATGTGAATTGCAGAGTAGTCGTGTAGATGTAGATGTATATGTAGAGGAGTACTGTGAAGTGCGTCACGGCAGTCTAGTATACGCCCCTTGGCTAGTAGTGGAATATTGTGTTGTTCCGACCGTGGACGAAAAATGTGCAAAAGTGAGACCGTCTTCGAAGAATCGCAGGCGTTTCCATGTGTTGAAGTGGTGAGAAAAAATTATGACATCTCACTCAGAAGCAGGGGAAACTGCAGATAACGCCGAACGCCTACGCAATTTATGAGGTCGAGCGTGAGATGGGATATTTAAGACCCTTACCCTGAGGGCATGTTCGCTCAATGGAGTGGGGTACAACAATAGCGGTACAGATAATTGTAGATCTTGTTACCAAAGTCGTATTTTGTGAATATGTTTCCTCTTGTAGTAATTAATACGCATTTATTGTGTTTAGATAGTCATTTTTGTGTATGTCTAGACCATGGGACACTTGTTATGAACGTGGAGAGATGATTTGACGGTCGCCTGTGTGTGAGCATGGGTTCGTGCGCCATCGCAATGCGCAGCGGCCGCAGCTGACAACGTGAGACTGCCCGTAGCGCGGGATTATCACGCAGCTCAAACAAGTGCATTGCCATTTCCATGTACATTACTACTTTGCTTATTTGTTGTCTATACTTAATTGATATATTACGAGTGTATTATCATTTTTTTTTTTGCCATATCTCATTCATAAAAATGGAATGACACTGGCGTTGATAGTGAGAACCGCACACGTAATAATATTTGGTCAGATTTCTGTTTACAGAGATGCATCAAAGGCACCTTGTGCTTGGCGGAGAAAACAGTTTGCCTTTGCAAAGTAATGCGTGAAAGGTAAAGTATTATTATTGTTTTGCACGTTAGAATTTAAAGGTAGGTTAAAATCAATCGCGTGTACGATGTAAAGTACACATATGAATTTTTTTCATTTTATTATTGCCATTCAAGCTCGTTCCACTGCTCGCACAGTATACACTATGCAGCATAGTAAATAAGGAGGAGGTCTCCCAAAGATAGATGATACATTATACAGGGTATGATTATAGGGAATGTGGCAGAAAAGATGGTACCAACATAAGTTTTGTGTGTTATATGATAGAGAAACAAACAGCATACTGTTGGTAAAAAGTTTAAGGCGTTCCCTTCCAATACTATCTGCCTTGGCCTATGGCAGTCCAATAATTTGTATCACCAAAAATTTATTGTTTTACGTGAACTGACAGCCATTTTATATCCATTTTATAGAGCTCGCTGATGATCATTACTACTTTACAAGGTCAACTTTTATGTCATATGCTTTAATTGTGTCTTGTGCGTTTTCCATGTTCGCATTTCTGAGCTATAAATCTTTGGTGAACTTAATTGCAGTGTAAGGTTCATTTTCGTTTCACGTTTTAAGTCTTCGTCTTATAGGCGTATAGTAGTTACTTACATGTGACATTTAGATCTGTGGCTGTATATGATTTATTTTTGATTTTCACATGTTTTAATTGTTGGTGTTACATACGCTTCTTGTACACTCAATAGAACAAAATGTGGACCACCTCTGAACTCCAATGTGTAGGCCGCACCTGACTGTATGCAACCAGCACAGCATATGGGCGTCACAGGTCCTCTAAACCCTCTGTAGTATATTTCTTTAACTATACACGAATGAGAACCTACAGAGACTACTGGAGAACAGTGCTCTTTATGGCTGTCAGTCCACATGTAAACCAATACTGTCATTAGAAAACACGTTATTAGAGATTAGACCGTCCTGAATACTTGCAAATTAAACTTCATTACATTAAGTGGCTTTGCAGAAGTCTTATCACACACATTAAATCACACGACGAGTTGTTGTTTGTGATCTAATTTAAACCCACTGTCCAAACAAGGCTTGTGCGTCTGATCGAGAGTAGACTATGCATAAAGAGACGTAAAATATCGAAGTATTCACCACTAACAGTGGTTCAAACCTGGGAATAAATGACGATACGTTTAGTGCTGCATCTGGAACCCCATGGAGATTATATTGTCACTGAGAAGTACCCACGAAAGCTGTGTAATAAAGTACAACGCACGAGTGTGAAACACCATGAAGTAAAGTTATGGTGATGGACAGGGAGTTGGTCACAGAACCTATATGAATTCATACAATCAGATGCCAGATATTGAATATGTTCACCATTAGCATGATACTGAAACCTGAAACATCGATGGAAATGAGTTTTGCCTGACAGCGATTCGAACCCGGTGCCTTTTACTATTGACTTATAGCTATGAATGGGCAAGAAACATTTACTGTTTCTTCGCAATAGTGGGGTTTGCACGTGTACGGCTAGAGATAACCCAATGAATAGTTTTCTGCTGCCTGGGACTCGAAGCTCGCGCCCGTGGTCATTGTTAACCCCACGCGAAGAGGTGTCAAATATCAAAATCTCTTTCACTAGCAGTTAGGATCGCGCCATTCGTAGAGACCTGGAGGAGTTTGACATCGTGAGGAAACAACGAAATGATGGGACACAGTCATCTCGAAGGGTTTATATCCAGAGAAAAATTGGACTCGGAGCTCTAATCCCAGTCAAGTGTTAACTAAAATAACATTACTAGTATGGGAAACCTTACTAGAGACTGTTTCTTCAAGTAGCGACTTCTGCCTCTGACAGCCGAAACTAATTCAATTCTGTTCCAGTCAGTAGCCAATGGACATGTTTAGTATTGATCTGGAACCACTGCACAGTCCTGTGTCCTTTACATGGCCTTATTGGAGGTGAAGAGCGTATGTTTATGGCTGTTAAAAACTGGTACCGCCAGCGGGATTTAAAACCACAGCTTAGCCATTACAAGCTAGCCTCAATCCACTCAACAGCCGAATTTCACGTATGTTAGCATCATGTTTTTGTTATAATGAGGTATGCAGCACACTTTACGGGAAGTGTTGACTTCCTGTTGTGTGAATAACCTATTCGTGGTCTAGAAGTCAAAGTCATGCAGTGCGAACGCAAAGCTGTGGTATCGAACTCATTATTTTCCTTTCTTTTGTAAGCCGTATTCCATGTGCCTGCTAAGTCATCAGTCTGACAGAAGTTCAGAGACAGTTTCGTTCATTTCCTAACCATCCGGCAACAGAAAAATCTTGCGGCAACATGTTTGTGACAGGGCTCTTGGGTGTCCATGATGGTAAGACCAATTTCAGCGTCGTCAGCCGCTTATTATAGACTAGCGTCCGCCCAAGTGATCTCGAAGCATTGGGCATAGAGCCTATGATCTCCCGAAGACTTTTCTACATTTGAGTCAGCAGGTATAAAGTTATCTAAAATTGGATATGATGTAATACTATGTTTCAGACGGCTCTGTGGCGAATTTGTATGGCATGTTGCTGTTAGCGTATTTAACTATGGTCTTACTTTGTTCAAGTCTGTGGTATAGTTTGTACCATGACGAATATTTCTCAATGTTGATGTTATTAGAAGCGTAGTTTGTGAAATAGAAAACAGTACAAAACAGAGTAAAGCGTAAAATTTATGACACTTTGTTCTGTTTCTGTTTAATAAAAAGTGGAAAGCAGTAGAGGGAATTCGAAACACCTGTGCCCTGTATGGAGTGAGCGCCATTGAGAATGTCAACTTATAACGTTTCCTGTACGATTTTTTTTTTTTTTTTGAGATAAATTACTTACCACATTCAGCAAGACAAACAGGCATTGATAAAGGACGTTTGTGCGATTTTCTACTATGGCCAATGACAGCGTATCTGATAACTGACAGGTGTGACGACCAACTAACCTTCGTGAAACACTTGTCTTCAGTAATCATACTGAGCGTCAAAAGAAAGCAAGGACGATTACGGTACAATATCTCGTCGAAAACGCAATTGGACATAAAGCAGAATCATTAACTGGGAAGTAGGGGAAGGAAGTCATTTGCGCCATTTGAAAGGACTGAGCTGTGACGTCTCTGGCAAGAAATTTGTAAAATCGGTGTGAAAAAAATTTATCTGCGTTATTATATTTCATTTCTGTATGAACAGTTATCGATCTACATCTACATTTATACTCCGCAAGCCGCCCAACGGTGTGTGGCGGAGGGCACTTTACGTGCCACTGTCATTACCTCCCTTTCCTGTTCCAGTCGCGTATGGTTCGCGGGAAGAACGACTGTCTGAAAGCCTCCGTGCGCGCTCTAATCTCCCTAATTTTACATTCGTGATCTCCTCGGGAGGTATAAGTAGGGGGAAGCAATATATTCGATACCTCATACAGAAACGCACCCTCTCGAAACCTGGCGAGCAAGCTACACCGCGATGCAGAGCGCCTCTCTTGCAGAGTCTGCCACTTGAGTTTGTTAAACATCTCCGTAACGCTATCACGGTTACCAAATAACCCTGTGACGAAACGCGCCGCTCTTCTTTGGATCTTCTCTATCTCCTCCGTCAACCCGATCTGGTACGGATCCCACACTGATGAGCAACACTCAAGTATAGGTCGAACGAGTGTTTTGTAAGCCACCTCCTTTGTTGATGGACTACGTTGGCTAAGGACTCTCCCAATGAATCTCAACCTGGTACCCGCCTTACCAACAATTAATCTTATATGATCATTCCACTTCAAATCGTTCCGCACGCATACTCCCAGGTATTTTACAGAAGTAACTGCTACCAGTGTTTGTTCCGCTATCATATAATCATACAATAAAGGATCCTTCTTTCTATGTATTCCCAATACATTACATTTGTCTATGTTAAGGGTCAGTTGCCACTCCCTGCACCAAGTGCCTATCCGCTGCAGATCTTCCTGCATTTCGCTACAATTTTCTAATGCTGCAACTTCTCTGTATACTACAGCATCATCCGCGAAAAGCCGCATGGGACTTCCGACACTATCTACTAGGTCATTTATAAATATTGTGAAAAGCAATGGTCCCATAACACTCCCCTGTGGCACGCCAGAGGTTACTTTAACGTCTGTAGACGTCTCTCCATTGATAACAACATGCTGTGTTCTGTTTGCTAAAAACTCTTCAATCCAGCCACACAGCTGGTCTGATATTCCGTAGGCTCTTACTTTGTTTATCAGGCGACAGTGCGGAACTGTATCGAACGCCTTCCGGAAGTAAAGAAAAATAGCCTCTACCTGGGAGCCTGTATCTAATATTTTCTGGGTCTCATGAACAAATAAAGCGAGTTGGGTCTCACACGATCGCTGTTTCCGGAATCCATGTTGATTCCTACATAGTAGATTCTGGGTTTCCAAAAACGACATGATACTCGAGCAAAAAACATGTTCTAAAATTCTACAACAGATCGACGTCAGGGATATAGGTCTATAGTTTTGCACATCTGCTCGACGACCCTTCTTGAAGACTGGGACTACCTGTGCTCTTTTCCAATCATTTGGAACCTTCCGTTCCTCTAGAGACTTGCGGTACACAGCTGTTAGAAGGGGGGGCAAGTTCTTTCGCGTACTCTATGTAGAATCGAATTGTCAGGTCGAATTGTCAGGTCCAGTGGACTTTCCTCTGTTGAGTGATTCCAGTTGCTTTTCTATTCCTTGGACACTTATTTCGATGTCAGCCATTTTTTCGTTTGTGCGAGGATTTAGAGAAGGAACTGCAGTGCGGTCTTCCTCTGTGAAACAGGTTTGGAAAAAGGTGTTTAGTATTTCAGCTTTACGCGTGTTATCCTTTGTTTCAATGCCATAATCATCCCGGAATGTCTGGATATGCTGTTTCGAGCCACTTACTGATTTAACGTAAGACCAGAACTTCCGGGGATTTTCTGTCAAGTCGGTACATAGAATTTTACTTTCGAATTCACTGAACGCTTCACGCTTAGCCCTCCTTACGCTAACTTTGACATCGTTTAGCTTCTGTTTGTCTGAGAGGTTTTGGCTGCGTTTAAACTTAGAGTGAAGCTCTCTTTGCTTTCGCAGTAGTTTCCTAACTTTGTTGTTGAACCACGGTGGGTTTTTCCCGTCCCTCACAGTTTTACTTGGCACATACCTGCCTAAAACGCATTTTACGATTGCCTTGAACTTTTTCCATAAACACTCAACATAGTCAGTGTCGGAACAGAAATTTTCGTTTTGATCTGTTAGGTAGTCTGAAATCTGCCTTCTATTTCTCTTGCTAAACAGATAAACCTTCCTCCCTTTTTTTATATTCCTACTAACTTCCATATTCAGGGATGCTGCAACGGCCTTGTGATCACTGATTCCCTGTTCTGTACATACAGAGTCGAAAAGTTCGGGTCTGTTTGTTATCAGTAGGTCCAAGATGTTATCTCCACGAGTCGGTTCTCTGTTTAATTGCTCAAGGTAATTTTCGGATAGTGCACTCAGTATAATGTCACTCGATGCTCTGTCCCTACCACCCGTCCTAAACATCTGAGTGTCCCAGTCTATATCTGGTAAATTGAAATCTCCACCTGAGACTATAACATGCTGAGAAAATTTATGTGAAATGTATTCCAAATTTTCTCTCAGTTATTCTGCCACTAATGCTGCTGAGTCGGGAGGTCGGTAAAAGGAGCCATTTATTAACCTAGCACGGTTGTTGAGTGTAACCTCCACCCATAATAATTCACAGGAACTATCCACTTCTATTTCACTACAGGATAAACTACTATTAACAGCGACGAACACTCCACCACCGGTTACATGCAATCTATCCTTTCTAAACACCGTCTGTACCTTTGTAAAAATTTCGGCAGAATTTATCTCTGGCTTCAACCAGATTTCTGTACCTGTAACGATTTCGGATTCGGTGCTTTCTATCAGCGCTTGAAGTTCCGGTACTTTACCAACGCAGCTTCGACAGTTTACAATTACAATACCGATTGCTGCTTGGTCCCCGCATGTCCTGACTTTGCCCTGCACCCGTTGAGGCTGTTGCCCTTTCTGTACTTGCCCAAGGCCATCTAACCTAAAAAACCGCCCAGCCCACGCCACACAACCCCTGCTACCCGTGTAGCCGCTTGTTGCGTATAGTGGACTCCTGACCTATCCAGCGGAAGCCAAAACCCCACCACCCTATGGCGCAAGTCGAGGAATCTGCAGCCCACACGGTCGCAGAACCGTGTCAGCCTCTGATTCAGACCCTCCACTCGGCTCTGTACCAAAGGTCCGCAGTCAGTCCTGTCGACGATGCTGCAGATGGTGAGCTCTGCTTTCATCCCGCTAGCGAGACTGGCAGTCTTCACCAAATCAGATAGCCGCCGGAAGCCAGAGAGGATTTCCTCGGATCCATAGCGACACACATCATTGGTGCCGACATGAGCGACCACCTGCAGATGGGTGCACCCTGTACCCTTCATGGCATCCGGAAGGACACTTTCCACATCTGGAATGACTCCCCCCGGTATGCACACGGAGTGCACATTGGTTTTCTTCCCCTCTCTTGCTGCCATATCCCTAAGGGGCCCCATTACGCGCCTGACGTTGGAGCTCCCAACTACCAGTAAGTCCACCCTCTGCGACCGCCCGGATCTTGCAGACTGAGGGGCAACCTCTGGAACAGGACAAGCAGCCATGTCAGGCCGATGATCAGTATCAGCCTGAGACAGAGCCTGAAACCGGTTCGTCAGACAAACTGGAGAGGCCTTCTGTTTAGCCCTCCGGAATGTCTTTCGCCCCCTGCCACACCTTGAGACGACCTCCCACTCTACCACACGTGAGGGATCAGCCTCAATGGGGGCAGTATCCCGGGCAACCACAGTCGTAGTCCGATCGGGGGATGCGTGGGACGAGCTGGCCGTCCCCGACAAACCCCCATCCGGAACCCCATAGTGATGCACATTGGCAACAGCCTCAAGCTGTGTGACCGAAGCCAACACTGCCTGAAGCTGGGAGCGAAGGGATGCTGTAAAGGACCATTTTGCAAATAACGTCTGTGGTTGGCCAGTGTCAAAATCGAAGCAAACAGTGATAATTAAAAATATAACAGTAATATATATTAGCATAATAAATTTTTTATAAATATTGGAGGTTGAGACATTACTCTCTCTGACTTCCTGTATCCGTGAATGTTGTAAGAGCCTGTGACGCTCTCTCAAACACTTAGTTAACTTTCTTTTGTTCTTTTATCGAGAAAGACGACATTGGATACTGATATATAAAAAAGGTGTGTACTTTGAATTTTCTGTTGATTTTGAATATAGAAATCGTTAAAAATGCTTGTAATAATTTGTACCTAGCTTGCCCAGTATTTCATTCCACATTTTTAGCCGTTTTCAGCGAATTTAGAATTTTCCGTGACGCAGTGCTGCGCCACGATCGCGGGAGCCGCTGCCGCGGTAAATTCAAACTATAATTGAATGAAAGCAATTTTCCCGCAACTTAGCGGGCAGGTAATGGTACATTAAAATTATTTCTTTCAGCTTCCCGGAGACCCCAGAGGAGAATTGTAGATCTTATTATGTTATTTTCAGATGGACATGGGCAACTGTTAGTACAATATCAGTGACGTAAATAATTTACATAAATCAGAGTGTTAAAACTTTACTTGCGAGATATCAAAGACTGCTGTGTTGAAATCTAGTCTGGCTACTAACATTAAAATCAATTTCCATTTTTAGTTTCACGCTCTCTTGTTAGCTGTGGCAATCAATAGTGTTCAAATATTAAAAAATCCACTGCAGCTTTTATGTTTGGCAAACACTGCATACTGTAACTTCTGTGAGTATAATAAGAGTAATTTTCTGTGCATTTAAGAGACAAAAGTAGAGAAAGACATGTTTAATTTCGTAATCAGTTACAGTAATGATACAGTGTTCCATTTCTAACAAGAATTATGAAAGCATAGTCTTGCAAATTAAAGATCATACATTCACAGAAAGAATTTTTTAGTGTTTTGCGTATCCCACCATAATAGATCAGAGGGCACAAAGTTAAAATTTTCAACTACAGAAACCAGTAGGGAGAACACAATTTTATCTTTTGTGTTCGCAACAATGATCTACATACAGTTTACTTAAAGTGCTTGCAACATAAATTGTATATATAATCAAAGTGCATGGGGATACGTCACAGAGCCAGACATTTGCCATCATAGATTTAAGGAGGTCACTGTAAACCTAAATCAGAGAAGCCTGATAGCGATTTGAAGTACTGTATGGTAACTTCGTAAGAAGAAAATAGTGGGTAAGCCGTAACAAACATTATCTCAAACAATGGCCTGTATACGGCCACAAAATACACTGTGATTGATACACATCTGGTTGCACAAAGAAGGAGTTTTGTGTTATGAATTGCTTCCATCGCAGTTGACATTTGTTGCTAATAAATGAGATGCCTTCCAGTCGAAGAGTAATAAATGTGACCTAAAAATTCGGAAATTTGAGGTCAGGTCTTAGGGGACCAATCAGCGAAGGTCATCGTTCCCTGTGCGACCTGTCAGGCACCACCAAGGACCCCGGTTGCTAAACATGCCTGCTGCACATCTTCTAATCTGGCACCCGCATGTGCTTACCTTTCTCGCCCCTTACAGATCACCCACCAAGCAAGTATGTTTTCTTTTGGCGATTGCACTTTGAATGTGTCCTAACTCAGAATCAACAAGTTGCTACATGCGTGGAATCGAAAAACTACTTGTTCATCTTCAGATGGTTTTTGACAACGAGATGGTATATACTGTTGACAGTTTCTCAGATATATGTGTCTGTTTTGCTCAATGATTTAACGGGAATCACTGTTAATATGCACTACACTAATGTAATTGGTATCTCATCATAATACCGTACGAGGAATGGGTATCTTAATTAAGTGTGAAATCTTCAGTCACACTTAAGTAGCTTTACCGAACTAAAACATAAATACAGCAACGTGGCTGTGAGAATGACTGCTGAATGAAACACAGTATTTAGTGATACAAATTCATTAACACATCTTTGTATTTTGGGTAGTAGTTCGGCGGTATTTTGTTTCTTACCCCTAGATAGTTCTAAGCAAAGAAGGGAAAGCAGAAAGGTGGAAGCAGTATATAGAGGGTCTATACAAGGGCGATGTACTTGAGGACAATATTACGGAAATGGAAGAGGATGTAGATGAAGATGAAATGGGAGATATGATGCTGCGTGAAGAGTTTGACAGAGCACTGAAAGACCTGAGTCGAAACAAGGCCCCCGGAGTAGATAACATTCCATTAGAACTACTGACAGCCTTGGGAGAGCCAGTCCTGACAAAACTCAACCCTCTGGTGAGCAAGATGTATGAGACAGGCTAAATACCCTCAGACTTCAAGAAGAATATAATAATTCCAATCCCAAAGAAAGCAGGTGTTGACAGATGTGAAAATTACCGAAATATCAGTTTAATAAGTCACAGCTGCAAAATATTAACGCGAATTCTTTACAGACGAATGGAAAAACTGATAGAAGTCAACCTCGGGGAAGATCAATTTGGATTCCGTAGAAATGTTGGAACACGTGAGGGAATACTAACCCTCCAACTTATCTTAGAAAAAAGATTAAGGAAAGGCAAACCTACGTTTCTAGCGTTTGTAGACTTAGAGAAAGCTTTTGACAATGTTGACTGGAATACTCTCTTTCAAATTCTAAAGGTGACAGGAGTAAAATACAGGGAGCGAAAGGCTATTTACAATTTGTACAGAAACCAGATGGCAGTTATAAGAGTCGAGGGGCATGAAAGGGAGCAGTGGTTGGGAAGGGAGTGAGACAGGTTTGTAGCCTCTCCCCGATGTTGTTCAATCTGTATATTGAGCAAGCAGTAAAGGAAACAAAAGAAAAATTCGGAGTAGGTATTAAAATCCATGGAGAAGAAATAAAAACTTTGAGGTTCGCGGATGACATTGTAATTCTGTCAGAGACAGCAAAGGACTTGGAAGAGCAGTTGAACGGAATGGACAGTGTCTTAAAAGAAGGATATAAGATGAACATCAACAAAAGCAAAACAAGGATAATGGAATGTTGTCGAGTGAAGTCGGGTGATGCTGAGGGAATTAGATTAGGAAATGAGACACTTACAGTAGTAAAGGAGTTTTGCTATTTGGGGAGAAAAAAAACTGATGATGGTCTGAAGTAGAGAGGATATAAAATGTAGATTGGCAATGACAAGGAAAGCGATTCTGAAGAAGAGAGATTTGTTAACATCGAGTATAGATTTAAGTGTCAGGAAGTCGTCTCTGAAAGTATTTGTATGGAGTGTAGCCATGTATGGAAGTGAAACATGGGCGATAACTAGTTTGGACAAGGAGAGAATAGAAGCTCTCGAAATGTGGTGCTACAGAAGAATGCTGAAGATTAGATCGGTAGGTCACATAACTAATGAGGAGGTACTGAATAGGATTGGGGAGAAGAGGAGTTTGTGGCACAACTTGACTAGAAGAAGGGATCGGTTGGTAGGACATGTGTTGAGGCATCAAGGGATCACAAATTTAGTATTGGAGGGCAGCGTGGAGGGTAAATATTGTAGAGGGATGTAACACCATAGCTCTAATACTCTACTGATTTATTTTGCTTTTGTTTTATTTAATGTTACATCGTGGAGAATCTGTAAATGTGTTTGTTTGAATCGATAACATAAAATTGTATACTCCTTTCTTTGTAAGAACTTTGATGTCATGATTTGGTTCTATGCAATGTAGTGTATCTGTCATTTAAATTCTTTGTCCCATTTGGAGGGAACAAAACTTAACTGTATATAATTGTAATTTCTGTGTGAATTATTTTTTGTAGAAATCCTAATATGTGCAAATGTTCTGTTTTGTTTAAACTGTTTGTTTGCTGTTCTGTAAACTGCTGATCATCACTTAGCGTTCTTAGTTATTCTGTCTGTAAAAGTTGTTGTGGTTCCCCTCGGGAACGGAACTGTGTAGCGCGCGCAAGTTGTGGTTGGCCTAGGTAGAAAAGGTGGAACAAGAGTCAGTCGGGGACGAGCTACCCAACTGTGCACTGCCATGTTAATGTTGTATATTGTGCTGGTTACGAGAGAGGGTTTTTTCTGCCCCTTTCCCATGCCTCGGATGGATGGATAAATAGCTGGAACGATTCTGGAAATGGTATCCATCATCGCCACCAAGGAGGGACAGATTCCAGCAATTCTGCTTGCAAATCCACCTACCAACATGCAGCTGCTACCACACTGCGCAATCACTGTAACGGAATGCTATAATAATGTACAGTGAAGGATCAGCTTATTGGATGTGTTAATGTGCTCAAATATAAGGTAACTTATAACTGAATTCATGTACCTACCTTGATTTTTGTTTTCCTTATCATAACACCTCTCAGGTTCCTCTCCGTCTGAACTAAAGTGATTACCGAGTGTCCTTACTGAAAGAACATTAAAGCCCAGTATTTTGCTAATTAATGCCTCTTGAACATAGTAAAAAGGAAGTTAAAATTAATGTGGCAAGAGAGTGAGTTAAAGTTAATGATGCTTGCTGAAAATAATTTTCCTAGTAAAACTGCTTATTACTGTGTTGTTGCCACCTTCAAATTAAAAGTTCTTAAGACTGAGGCTTATAAAGTTTTGCTTAGTAAATGATCACATTACTGCCTGTTGTAAATCGCAGAAGGTGAGTCAGTATCTTACATATATGTTAATTTTATCTCTCACTGTAGTAAAAGTGGAAAACTGCAGTTGTGAAACGTTATATACTCATGTTTGCTAAGTGGTTGTCTCTCTTGTGTATTAGAAGGGCATATTAATAGTATAACAGGATCCACAGTTTGTCTATTGTGTTAATGCTAGGTAACAAGTAACGGGTAGACCACTATCTATGAAACACAAATTTCTTTATTCAAAACACAGTGAGAAGTAACCTGTTAGTGAATTCCAATTAACTTTCATTTTAAATAGTAAAGTATTTAACTGAGAGAGACTTAACCTATGTCCAATTAATGATTCTGCAGTGAATAGTAATAATAATGTTATAAAAAACCATTCAGTACGAATAATCACTGAAAGTAATAGTGTGTTTCGTTATTTGTTATATTTATGCAAATAGTTTGTGCTGCTCTAGCTGTTTGTTCCAGCCTTAACGTTAACATATGCAGGTGTCAGAGTTCATTGCACTCGCGTGTGGCCAAGTCTAGGTTGTGTTTGTCCGTTAAAATTACTAATAACTATTTTCTTGAACGAGAATGCTAATCATTCTCTTGCCTAGTTAGGCTGCCGACCGTTTTCTTTATCCGTTAAACAGTGCAGATAGGCAAAATTGTGTTTGTTACTGTTCAAATATTTACGTCATTCTGACTTTCACTTCCGATAAGCCACCTCCGTTAGGTATAACACGGTCAACATAACAAAATTCCTCTCAGAGGGTAACACTGCTCTGTTGCTTTATACCATAATTGCTAAACAAGATAGCTTTAATTCAAGACCTGCCTACAACTTTAAGGTTATGGTACAGCAGTAGCAGACAGGAGTGTTATAGGGAGACCAAGAGATGAATATACTAAGCAGATTCAGAAGGATGTAGGCTGCAGTACGTACTGGGAGATGAAGAAGCTTGCACAGGATAGAGTAGCGTGGAGAGCTGCATCAAACCAGTCTCAGGACTGATGACCACAACAACAACAACAACAACATGTTCCAAGTGAACCCCAACTGTCTCTCAACGAGGAAAAATGGAGAAACAGTCGAAATAACGAAACGTTTTAAGGATTCTAAGATTTTATCCAGGGTCTCGCATTGTTTTGTACATGCGTCTTGACATAGAATCTATAAGGTGTTGGACGTAAACGTCTGAATAAGCAACTTTCCTCCAGGCCTCAAGAACGCAGTCCCAAAGAGCATCAGCTGTAAGTGGTTGGTTTCACGGCCAGTTGTCTGTTAATGGTCTGGAGACCTCAGCCCATATTTTTCCCATAGAGTTCTTATCATCAACGCATGGCAGCCACTCGTTGAAGTTGACACCAATCGGACTCATGAATGGGAGAATTGTCTTCTTGTAATGTGAAGTCCCCTTCTCCATACAGCATTCACACTGAGGGAAGCATCACATAATCTAGCTTTCCTGAGGTCCTTCTGTCAAGAATGCATGCTCTTCTCGCTGAAATCCATCCCCAGCAGAAAACGGATAGCTGCCGACTTCCTCTCGTCGTGGTTGCAGGTTCGTGTCAATGCCGAGCCCCTTGCAACCTATAAAATACTGTTGTTACTGATGGAAAACATCTTCTCGTCAGTGAAAATGACATTTTCCCATGATACGTTCACATGGAGCTCCACAAATGCCAGCTGCTATAAAACATTATCATTGCTGAGCTCTTGTTTGACGGCGGAGCGTCGTGTGTGCAGTCCAGCGTCCCTCAGCCTTCAGGGAATCGTGGCACTGGAGCTGGGTAAGTTGGTCTTCCTCCACAACTGTTACACATTCTGCTCTTAGACACTAGCTGTCTGTCCTCCTGCTGCGATGAGCTCACTCACCTCCTATCTGAGCCAGGAGCTCTGTTGGTAGTGCCTCTCTCAAAGTAGTTACTCCATCATTTCGTTGCAGTGGTATGTGGCACGCCATACCTACTGCCAGCTTCTCTGATGGAACATCCAGCTTCTTCAGTAAGAGCCACGACTATCTCGAGTTGATCTCTCCCGGTGAGCCATTGTCGCTGATGGCCTGTTGTGTATTTCTGTTTGCCGCTCTTATACTGCCGCCAGCAGAGAAAGTAAACATATTTACGTCACAAAGAGCGGCAGAGGCAGAGCCATGCGCTGTGGCCGTGATGGCCCGTGTCTGGACGGTGCGGTGACGGGGGGGGTGGTCGGGGGGGGGGGGGGGGGGCTGTTGCCGACCACCGCCGGCTCCCTCCCTTCGGTCTCACCTCAGCACCAGACTGCAATTGGCCGGCGAACTCGTCAGCCGTCCAGCCTGGCTGCCAGGAAACTCGCTAGCCGTCGCTGGTACAAGAAAATGGCTTTGAGCACTGTGGGAGGTCATCAGTCCCCTAGAACTTAGAACTACTTAAACCTAACTAACCTAAGGACATCACACACATCCATGCCCGAGGCAGGATTCGAACCTGCGACCGTAGCGGCCGCTCGGTTGCAGACCGTAGCGCCTAGAACCGCTCGGCCACCCCGGCCGGCAGATCTATAGCTCTCAGATTCGTTTCGCTTGCCGGTTTGTCGAAGCTTGAAGAAACCCTCTTAGTAAACATGTGGATAACCGCACACATCTTATTATTTCGAGTCAATTTTTCACAGTTTTGCACGGTGAAAATGTATTTTTAACATCATGTTGCAATTCGCTTTGCTCTTCTAAGGAGTTTAATAGTTGGCAGCAGTACCTGCCACAAATATAAGACAAATGCTCTGATTGTTTGCTAGATACTTTATATATATTAGAAATAGCAGAATGGCTACATCGCTTTACTTGCAGAATCATCAATGCCGTTTCTCTAGATGACTTCCCGCGAGATAGTGCGAACTGTAACCTTTCAGACAGGAAATTACGAATCCAGTCGCACAGCTGAGACGGTAGTCCATAGGAAAGAAATATGGTTTTAAGCCACTAGTTACGAATGATATCATAACCCTTTTTGGAACTCTATAAATACGGAACCAATTTGAGAGCCCCTGTCGCAGCTTCTCATTGTCACCTCCACCCTTGGCGCTAGTGACGGTATCTCACCCCAGTAAACTTTTAATACCAATAATGAATCACGTACATACCAAATTTGGTTCAAATGGCTGGAGGCGTGCCTGAGTTACACTTTCATGTCACACCTTTTCAGACCAGACCCTCAGCTAGGGGTCTCATCACACTATCACTATATATTTGTTGTCGCAGCAGATGATACATGTCCCAGTTTTGATAGGAATTTGTAACGCCGGAAATGCATATCCTCCTATTTCCATCTATTGTACTATTATTTTTTTCCTTGTTTTGTTACCTCAAGATATGACATTTCTGTCTCTTTATATATTGTAATTGCTTTACTGTTTGGATATATATATATTTATGCACTTATGTCGATGTATAATTGGTTTGTTTCGTAAATATTATTTGTATTTTTACGCTGGGTCTTGCCTAGGGAAAACTGCTATCGAACGATTACATCGATGGGTCGTGTGAAGAATCAAAGTGTGTAGGATCTTTGGTAGTGTTAACTCTGCCGCGTGGAGCGTGGGCAGTGAGAGTCTGGCGGGAGTAGCGAGTGGAGCAGGTGTTGTGTGACGCTCCCGCGAGTTGCCGCGCTTTCGGGGTTTGGCAGCAAGTAATTGCGCTCGACTCGCGATGATAGTTTCTGACATGGTGTCGTGGACGGGAAGCATTAGCTGGCGCACATCAAGAGCCCGTTTCGCCTGGTGACCGTGTCGAGAAGAAGGCGCGCCAACATCCAGCTTCTGCAACAGCGACGGCCGACAATGAGTGACTGTCGCCACCTCCTCGATCGACGGCTTCAAACCTTCAATCAACCAACAAGGAAGACTAAAAGCACGTAAAGTTTCAGAACTGTATGGCAGACCTCAGCTTTTCAAATTGTTCCATTTGCCTCGCAAAATTACAGCAACTTAGCATGAACCTTTGTTGCTCATTGTCCCAATTGCATTGCCAAGCAGGGTCCCTTCCTTTTCCGAAATGAACCCGAGTGTCGTTGAAATTCAAACGCCAGCATTAAAATAATATAATTAGATTTCACTGCTTTAATTTCAAAGTTCAGTAGCTGGCTACAATATTTAGGTTACACGAGCACAAATTTAGAGTGCGAGTTTTGTTGGCATATTTTAGCTTACCTGTGACTGCAGCTCAGCTTGGTACGTACTAAATTTTACTATTGTTAATAGTTCAGAATCATTTAATTCAAGTTCAAAGTTAAATCTCTTGTTTCTAAATTGCGTAGAGTCAAGTTGCTTTTGAAATGATTGTTGAGGTAGTCCAAGACTAACCGTATTTTACTGGATTTCGATGTGCTTCGGAAAGAAAGCTCACTATTAACTTCAGTCACTAAATTAACTTTCGATTTTCCGGTTTTATTAATTCTTTTGCTAAATTAAGTCAGAGTGTAGCGAAATTTATTACTTCTGACAAACTTTCACACTACACGTGTCAACCTTCAGTTGCCACGCTTCTAGTGTTAATTATATGTGTAATAACCTTTCTTTTTCAGTTACTATAGTAATTGTCCTTAGGACTGGCGACCGTGATTTCCCCCAAATCTCAAATCCCTAATTACCGCTAGTTAATTGTTAACGTAACGGCTGCACATTTACCTTCTTTATTAACTTTACCCCTTTTCAAAATTAATTTCCACCAGTTTCATTAGCACATTTCCTTTCATTTAGATGTAACCCTTTCCTCCCTCTTTACCGACAGGTTAACTTCGGTGACGATTGCTTTTCCAAAACTCCCATTAGGTACACGCGGTTTCATTTTTCACTGTCATTAAGGTCGGTAAGTGAGGGGGAGGTTACAAATTCCTTCTTGCGTTACAAAGATATGCTGGTATGTCACTGTCTTTGTAACCTTCCTCCCATCCCCATCAAGCTCGAGGGGTGAAACGTCGCCGTGAAGGCCGCCAATAAGTCGTACGACCAGAAAGTTACAGATTGCATACTAATATCGATTGTTATAAAATTTCACGTCCTCTCACCCTGTCCCCAAAGCTGCAGATTTTTGGGGTCCATTAGCACAACAATCTTTTTATGCCAATAATTATACATGTAATGAGATGTGTGTATACTAAATTTCAATGTAATTTCTCGAGACACTCCTGACAGGCTAGTATGTCATCTCATTTTCACAACCGCCCCTATGGTTTGTCGGTGGTTGTTACCACAGTAATCGTGGTGGGTATGCGTAGAAAACCTCACTAAAAATTAGTTACAATCGGATGAATGATAAAGGAGATTATGGACGACGAATTAACGAGTAAACGTTTATGCAATGAGGTGACAAAAGGCATGTGATACCTCCAAATATCGTGTCGGATCTCCTTTTGTCGGGGGTAGAGCAACAGCTCGACGTGGCATGGACACAACGTTTCGTGGAAAATCAACTGCAGAAATACTAATGGATGGATCCTCTTTAGCCGTCGGTAATTTTAAAAGTGATGCAGGTGCAGGATGTTGTGCATGAACAGACCTCCAGATTCTTCTTCTTCTTTCGCTTACACCATAGTCCCGCAGCGATCGCAGGGTCGGCGTGGTTACAACAGATTTAGCAAGGTTAGTTTTAGGGGTGGCCGGATTCGCTTCCTGTAAATCGTGAAATAGTGCGAACTTGTTTCAAATGTCTGCGACGCGTGTAACTAAGACGGAACGTGGGGACCAGCCCGGTATTAACCTTTTTTTTCTTTTTTTGGTCATCAGTCTACTGACTGGTTTGATGCGGCCCGCCACGAATTCCTTTCCTGTGCTAACCTCTTCATCTCAGAGTAGCACTTGCAACCTACGTCCTCAATTATTTGCTTGACGTATTCCAATCTCTGTCTTCCTCTACAGTTTTTGCCCTCTACAGCTCCCTGTAGTACCATGGAAGTCATTCCCTCATGTCTTAGCAGATGTCCTATCATCCTGTCCCTTCTCCTTATCAGTGTTTTCCACATATTCCTTTCCTCTCCGATTCTGCGTAGAACCTCCTCATTCCTTATCTTATCAGTCCACCTAATTTTGAACATTCGTCTATAGCACCACATCTCAAATGCTTCGATTCTCTTCTGTTCCGGTTTTCCCACAGTCCATGTTTCACTACCATACAATGCTGTATTCCAGACGTACATCCTCAGAAATTTCTTCCTCAAATTAAGGCCGGTATTTGATATTAGTAGACTTCTCTTGGCCAGAAATACCTTTTTCGCCATAGCGAGTCTGCTTTTGATGTCCTCCTTGCTCCGTCCGTCATTGGTTATTTTACTGCCAAGGTAGCAGAATTCCTTAACTTCATTGACTTCGTGACCATCAATCCTGATGTTAAGTTTCTCGCTGTTCTCATTTCTACTGCTTCTCATTACCTTCGTCTTTCTCCGATTTACTCTCAAACCATACTGTGTACTCATTAGACTGTTCATTCCGTTCAGCGGATCATTTAATTCTTCTTCACTTCTACTCAGGATGGCAATGTCATCAGTGAATCGTATCATTGATATCCTTTCACCTTTTATTTTAATTCCACTCCTGAACCTTTCTTTTATTTCCATCATTGCTTCCTCGATGTACAGATTGAAGAGTAGGGGCGAAAGGCTACAGCCTTGTCTTACACCCTTCTTAATACGAGCACTTCGTTCTTGATCGTCCACTCTCATTAATCCCTCTTGGTTGTTGTACATATTGTATATGACCCGTCTCTCCCTATAGCTTACTCCTACTTTTTTCAGAATCTCAAACAGCGTGCACCATTTTTTATTGTCGAACGCTTTTTCCAGGTCAACAAATCCTATGAAAGTGTCTTGATTTTTCTTTAGCCTTGCTTCCATTTTTAGCCGTAACGTCAGAATTGCCTCTCTCGTCCCTTTACTTTTCCTAAAGCCAAACTGATCGTCACCTAACGCATTCTCAATTTTCTTTTCCATTCTTCTGTATATTATTCTTGTAAGCAGTATCTGATTTCGGAATCTCTGTCTGACCATGATGTAATCTAATTGAAATCTTCCCGTATCTCCCGGCCTTTTCCAAGTATACCTCCTCCTCTTGTGATTCTTGAACAGGGTATTCGCTATTACTAGCTGAAACATGTTACAGAACTCAATTAGTCTTTCTCTTCTTTCATTCCTAGTCCCAAGCCCATATTCTCCTGTAACCTTTTCTTCTACTCTTTCCCCTACAACTTCATTCCAGTCGCCCAAGACTATTAGATTTTCGTCCCTCTTTACATACTGCTGTACCCTTTCAATATCCTCATACACTTTCTCTATCTGTTCATCTTCAGCTTGCGACGTCGGCATGTATACCTGAACTATCGTTGTCGGTGTTGGTCTGCTGTCGATTCTGATTAGAACAACCCGGTCACTGAACTGTTCACAGTAACACACCCTCTGCCCTACCTTCCTATTCATAACGAATCCTACACCTGTTATACCATTTTCTGCTGCTGTTGATATTACCCAATACTCATCTGACCAGAAATCCTTGTCTTCCTTCCACTTCACTTCACTGACCCCTACTATATCTAGATTGAACCTTTGCATTTCCCTTTTCAGATTTGCTAGTTTCCCTACCACGTTCAAGCTTCTGACATTCCACGCCCCGACTCGTAGAACGTTATCCTTTCGTTGATTATTCAATCTTTTTCTCATGGTAACCTCCCCCTTGGCAGTCCCCTCCCGGAGATCCGAATGGGGGACTATACCGGAATCTTTTGCCAATGGAGAGATCATCATGAAACTTCTTCAATTACAGGCCACATGTCCTGTGGATACACGTTACGTATCTTTAATGCAGTGGTTTCCATTGCCTTCTGCATCCTCATGTCGTTGATCATTGCTGATTTTTCCGCCTTTAGGGGCAATTTCCCACCCCTAGGACAAGAGAGTGCCCTGAACCTCTATCCGCTCCTCCGCCCTGTTTGACAAGGCCGTTGGCAGAATGAGGCTGACTTCTTATGCCGGAAGTCTTCGGCCGCCAATGCTGATTATTTATCAAAATTTAGGCAGTGGCAGGGATCGAGCCCGGGACCGAAGACGTTTTGGTTATGAATCAAAGACGCTACCCGTAGTGGGATGTGGAAAACCGCCTAAAAACCACATCCAGGCTGACCGGCACACCGGCCCTTGTCGTTAATCCGCCAGGCGGATTTGATCCGGGGCCAGCGAGCAGCGCGTTAGCGCTCTCGGCTACCGTGGCGGATGAAAAGACTTCCAGATTATGTCCCATATATGTCCAACTGGATTAATGTCGACCGATACCGATAGCAAAATTATTCACCCGAATGGTTCAGAATGTACTTCAAACAAGTCGCGAACAATTGTGGCACAATGACAGGGTGCATTTTCATTCAGAAAAGTTCCAACGTTGTTTCAGAACATGAAGTGCATAATTGGCTGCAAATGATACCGAAGCAGCCGAACATATCCATTTCCAGCCAATGATCGGTTCAGCTGCACGAGACGACCCAGTCCATTCGACGTAAACACAGTCCACACAATTATGGAGCCACCACTAGCTTGCAAAGTGCCTTGTTGACAATTTGGGTCCATGGTTTCGTGGAGTCCGCACCACACTCGAACCCTACCATCAACTCTCATCAACTGAAATCGGCACTCATTTGACGAGATACGGTTTTCCAGTCGTCTTTGGAACAATCAACATGGTTACGTACTCAGGAGAGGCGCTGCAGACGATGTCGTGCTGTTAGCAAAGGCGCTCACGTAGGTCGTCTGCTGTTGTAGCCCATTAACGCCAAATTTCTGTCTTAACTCAAATGTTTGTCGTACATCCCACGTTGATTGTCGGTCGTTGAGTGATGGCCGTCGACCACTACGTCGTCCGCGGTGAGAGGTAATGCCTGAAATGTGGTAATCTCGGCGCAGTCTGGACATGAATCACGGAATAATGAGTTCCCTAACAATTCACGAAACTGAATGTCCCGTGCATTTATTTACAACTATCATTCTGCGCTCAAAGTCTGCTAATTCCCGTTGTTGCGGCCATAATATGGTCGGAAATTCTTTCGCATGAAGCAGCTGAGTGCTAATGACAGCTCAACCACTGCATTGACCTTCCGTACCTTGTGCACGCAGTGCCACTTCTATTTGCGTATATGCATATCGCTACCCAGTGACCCTTGTCTCCTGAATGTATATATAGTATAATAAACCAGTTAAACAGTTAAAGATAAGGAGATTTCATTCAGGATTCGTTGGAATACTCACTCTGAGACATTATTTCATCAGTTTTTATGCTCATCTACTTCACGTTTTACATCTTCCACTCGTACATCTTGTGTTGCTATTCTATCGAAAAAAGCAAACGATAAATTAGTTAAAACAGGGAAAATTATTTTCAATAGTTTTACATTTACTACTATCCACATTAAGAAGTTATGAGGATCTGCAGGAACAGATATAGACTCAGATAAAAATGTAGTAGAGATGAAGAGTAGGCTGAAGTTTAAGAGAATCAATGAGCCATCAAGTGGGATACGAAGTACTAAGTAATGAACAGATACGCTTGAAGTTCTCTGAGCCTATACATACAGTGATAAGGAATTGCTTAATAGGGAGTCCGATTGAAGAGGAGAGGTCGTCTCTAAAATAGAGCAGTCACAAAATGGTTCAAATGGCTCTGAGCACTATGGGACTCAACTGCTGTGGTCATATGTCCCCTAGAACTTAGAACTACTTGAACCTAACTAACCTAAGGGCATCACACACATCCATGCCCGAGGCAGGATTCGAACCTGCGACCGTAGCGGTCGTGCGGTTCCAGACTGTAGCGCCTTTAACCGCTCGGCCACTCCGGCCGGCAGAGCAGTCACAGAAGTTGGAAAGAGAAACATAGGCACAAAGAAGCTAACTACGAAGACACCATGGGTAACAGAAGAAATACTTCAGTTGATCGATGAAAGAAGGAAGTACTAAGATGTTCAGGGAAATTCAGTATCACATAAATAGAGGCCACATAAGAACGAAATAAATAGAAAGTGTAAGGAAATTACGGCGTAAAGGCTACACGAGAAATGGGAAGAAATCGAAAAAGAAAAAATTGTCGGAAGGACTGATTAAGCATATAGTCAAACCAACCTTTGGTGAAATTAAAAGCAAGAGCGGTAATATTAAGAGCGCAGTGGGAATTTCATTATTAAATGCAAAAGAGAGAGCTGATATGTGGAAAGAATACATTGAAAGCCTGTATGATGGGGAAGACTTGTCTGATGACGTTATAGAAGAAGAAACAAGAGTCGATATTGAAGTGATAGGGGAACTAGTATTAGAATCAGAATTTAAAATGGCTTTGGAAATCTTCAGATCGCATAAGGCAATATGGATAGACACACTCCATCATAATTTTTAAAATCATTGGGTGAAGTGACAACGAATCGACTATTCACGTTGGTGCGTAGAATGTATGAGACTGGCGATATATCAACTGACTTTCACAAAAACATCACCCACACAATTCCGAAGATTTCAAGAACCGATAAGTGCGAGAGTTATCGCACGATCTGCTTAATATGTCTCTCTACGAAGTTGCTGACAAGGATAATATATAGAAGAATGGAAAAGAAAATTGAGATGTTATTAGATGACGATGAGCCTGGATTTAGGAAAGGAAAGGCATCAGAGAGGCAGTTATGATGTTTCCGTTCATAATGGAAGCAAAACTAATGAAAAATCAAGACACTGTCACAGGATTCGTCGATCTGACAGAAGCAGTCAAATCATGTCAAATGGTGCAAGTTTTCGAAATTATAAGAAAAACAGGTGTAAGCTGTAGCATAAGTCGTGTAATATACAATGTGTACAAGAACAAAGAGGAAACAATAAGAATGGAAGGCCAAACAGTAAAACAGTAGGACTAAAAACTTTGTAAGACAGAAATGTAGCATTTCGAATTTACTATTCACTCTGTACACTGAAGAAGCAATGATTTCTAGAGTGGGGTCAAAATTCAAGGTGAAAGGATACTAATGATAGGATTCCTTGATGTGGCTATCCTTAGTGAAAGTGTAGAAGAACTATGTTGAGTGGAATGAACAGTATAATGGGTAGAGATTATGGATTGAGAGTAATTCGAAGAAAGCCGAAAGTTATGAAGAGTGCGAGAAATGAAAACAGCGAGAGACTTGACATTAGGTTTGGTGACCACGAGGTCGATGACGTGAAGGAATTCTGCTACTTAGGCAGCAAAATAACCCATGATGGACTGAGTAAGGATGACTTCAAAGGAGACGGACAATGGCAAAAAGGGCATTTCTTGCCAAGAGAAGTCCGCTGATATCGAAAATAGGCCTTTATTTTAGGGAGAAATTTCTGAGAATGGACGTTTGAACACAGCATTGAATAGTAGTGGAACATCGACTATGGGAAAACCGGAACAGAATGGACGCTTTTGAGATGTGCTACAGAAGATTGTTGAAAATTTGGTGGACTGAAGTATACAACGAGGAAGTTATCCTCAGAATCGGCAAGGAAAGGAATCTGTGGAAAACACTGACAAGAAAAAGGGACAGGGTGGTAGGTTGTCTGTTAAGACATGATGGAATAACTACCTTTGTACTACAGCGAGCCATAGAGACTAAAAGCTGCAGAGGGAGACAAGTGTTACTCTGGGACGAGGATTTCTTGGCGGGCCTCATAAAACCAGTCAGAAGAATCCTGAAAAAAAAAAAAAAAATGTGCAGTGATCGGAGTGGAGATCGTCATGCAGGAGCGACTCAAGTATAAGTTGAGGCTATGGTGCCAATGTGAGAATGATGAAATCAGTGAGTTAGTGCGCATCTCCGTGCAGCGGCCACGCTTCAAATGTTCAGATGTGTGTGAAATCTTATGTGACTTAACTGCTAAGGTTATCAGTCCCTAAACTTACACACTAGTTGGCTTAGAGTATCCTAAGGACAAACACACACACCCATGCCCGAGGGAGGACTCGAACCTCCGCCAGGATCAGCCGCACAGTCCATGACTACAGCGCCTGAGACCGCTCGGCTAATCCCGCGCGGCCGGCCACACTTCCCGTGCACGTTGTGGAGGAGCGTATAGGTAACGTTGGTAAGGCGGTAGCGACTTGGCCGTAGACAAGAATGTCGAACTCTTGTAAGGTATGCTTCATCTCGCTCGTAAATTTATCACCTTCATGCGCAGTTTGCGCACCTGTCCAGCCGAGTGGGGGACTTGAGATCCTCAGTTTCCGACGTTCCCTCCAAAACAAAAGTGCCGGTAGCGGTAATATCTGTGCGAAGAAAACTAAGTGCCGTAGAATGGAACCCAGTGTTCCAAGAGGATGAGAGGAATGGCACCTTGGAGGAGCGTCAGGGGGGAATGTTCACAGTTCCATTGAACGACATATACTTAAGGAGGTAGCGTGTTTTGCCAAACTTCCCAATCCGCTTATCATCGTGGTTAATGGCATAAATTATTTCAGTACCTACAGTTAACTAGTTAGCAAAACTTTTGTGCTTCTCTGCAAACTTAGAAATTTGAAAATTTGTGGTAAGGTCCTATGGGACCAAACTGCTGAGGTCATTGGTCCCTCAGCGTACCCACTACTTAATGTAGCTTAAGGTAACTTACGCTAAGGACAACACACACACGCATGCCCGAGGGAGGACTCGAACCTCCGAGGGGGGGGGGGGGGGCGGGAGCCACCGTGACAAGGCGCCTCACACCGCGCGGCTACCACGGCTTATATGGGATTTTGTGTTTCAGATCATTTATCCCATGTTGAAAAGTTCGTTAGCTGAAATTGTGAGTAGTGTCCTAGTCCGTAAGCGTAATTTGCATGAGCTACGCTGCATGAGTCTTCAGAAAAGACTGCGCGGTTCAGGAACGGGTCGATTAACAAATATTTGTTCTGTGTACAGCAAGTTGAGTAACCCCTTACTGATAACATGTGGGAATTGCATACTGCCGTCTTTGCTTTCGACGTGCAATTTCCGGATGCAGAAGTGCTACAGCCACCATTGTGCAGGACATCAATACAGAGCATCGCTGCTGGATTTTATTTTCGGGAAAGCCTACTACGTATCAGGATTTAGAGCGTCTAGTTTCTGACGTCATTGAGGCTGCTCAAGCCGATGCTAGAAGGGGGCATGTTAGGCAAGTCCGACGTCCTCTGGGTGATAGGTCTACTGTTAGTAGTTACTCGCAGTAAGGGACAGTGTTTCCATTATGAGGAGCCCATAAATGTAGCCGCTTGTGTTATCGAAAATCTAAATCGGTTCAAAACAGCTGCCTCCAGAGGACACACAGACTTCGACACACTCTCTCTATTCCTAGCACCTATACTCATCTAAAAGCCGCTAGTTTGCATTCCCTCCCTTACACTTGTGTTAATCACGGACCAGTATGTGGTCTTTTTCAGCCTCGTTGCTCGGTATCTTTACTGAGCTGCGACTGGTACCTCAGACAACAGGCTATTTGTACGTTTACACTGTTATGACCTGTGAGTACCAGATGTCGTATGGTTAGCAGGCAGTAGCTCTCCAGCCATGGCTCGTTGCGCATTTGTTGTTGGGCGAGAGACTTTTCCTGGCCCCTCCAAGTTACGGTCATTAGAGGTCTGCATGTTGTTTTCCCGCTGGTCTCTGATTAGTACGGCCGAACTTCTCTTTGATTATAGTCAAGGACACATCTATTTCAAGTTCGCGCCCTCATAAATTTTGCTTTTGTCAGCGTGCTAACAAGTCAGCAGTTCATTCGGTGGTGGCAGCGTATGGGACGTTTGGTTGGGACAATCTTTCGGTTGATGAGGCTCAGCAAGTGCGAGCGATGTTGAGGCAATTTCCTCTTCTAATACACTTACTGATAAATTGGGTATGACGAACAGATTAGGAAACTACTGCGAAAGCAAAGAGAGCTTCACTCCAAATTTAAACGCAGCCATTACCTCTCAGACAAACAGAAGCTAAACGATGTCAGAGTTAGCGTAAGGAGGGCTATGCGTGAAGCGTTCAGTGAATTCGAAAGTAAAATTCTATGTACCGACTTGACAGAAAATCCTCGGAAGTTCTGGTCTTACGTTAAATCAGTAAGTGGCTCGAAACAGCATATCCAGACACTCCGGGATGATGATGGCATTGAAACAGAGGATAACACGCGTAAAGCTGAAATACTAAACACCTTTTTCCAAAGCTGTTTCACAGAGGAAGACCGCACTGCAGTTCCTTCTCTAAATCCTCGCACAAACGAAAAAATGGCTGACATCGAAATAAGTGTCCAAGGAATAGAAAAGCAACTGGAATCACTCAACAGAGGAAAGTCCACTGGACCTGACGGGATACCAATTCGATTCTACACAGAGTACGCGAAAGAACTTGCCCCCTTCTAACAGCCGTGTACCTCAAGTCTCTAGAGGAACGGAGTCTTCAAGAAGGGTCGTCGAGCAGATGCTCAAAACTATAGACCTATATCTCTGACGTCGATCTGTTGTAGAATTTTAGAACATGTTTTTTGCTCGAGTATCATGTCGTTTTTGGAAACCCAGAATCTACTATGTAGGAATCAACATGGATTCCGGAAACAGCGATCGTGTGAGACCCAACTCGCTTTATTTGTTCATGAGACCCAGAAAATATTAGATACAGGCTCCCAGGTAGATGCTATTTTTCTTGACTTCCGGAAAGCGTTCGATACAGTTCCGCACTGTCGCCTGATAAACAAAGTAAGAGCCTACGGAATATCAGACCAGCTGTGTGGCTGGATTGAAGAGTTTTTAGCAAACAGAACACAGCATGTTGTTATCAATGGAGAGACATCTACAGACGTTAAAGTAACCTCTGGCGTGCCACAGGGGCGTGTTATGACCATTGCTTTTCACAATATATATAAATGACGTAGTAGATAGTGTCGGAAGTTCCATGCGACTTTTCGCGGATGATGCTGTAGTATACAGAGAAGTTGCAGCATTAGAAAATTGTAGCGAAATGCAGGAAGATCTGCAGCGGATAGGCACTTGGTGCAGGGAGTTGCAACTGACCCTTAACATAGACAAATGTAATGTATTGCGAATACATAGAAAGAAGGATCCTTTATTGTATGATTATATGATAGCGGAACAAACACTGGTAGCACTTACTTCTGTAAAATATCTGGGAGTATGCGTGCGGAACGTTTTGAAGTGGAATGATCATATAAAATTAATTGTTGGTAAGGCGGGTACCAGGTTGAGATTCATTGGGGGAGTCCTTAGAAAACGTAGTTCATCAACAAAGGAGGTGGCTTACAAAACACTCGTTCGACCTATACTTGAGTATTGCTCATCAGTGTGGGATCCGTACCGGATCGGGTTGACGGAGGAGATAGAGAAGATCCAAAGAAGAGCGGCGCGTTTCGTCACAGGGTTATTTGGTAACCGTGATAGCGTTACAGTGGCACGTAAAGTGCCCTCCGCCACACACCGTTGGGTGGCTTGCGGAGAATAAATGTAGATGTGTAGATTTGAATATAAGATCCAACTGACAGGTGAGGTTTCCATTAGCCGTACACCCACATGACCGAAAGTATCATAGCTAAACCACCCTTTCTCCCCTCTGCGAGTATCATTGCAAATGTAGATACATGACTGTGCAGTACATCCATTCATTGTTTATTCTTGAACACATACATCATCAAAATATACCAGACAATGCTCCATCTAACACTTCGAGCATAGTGCTTAATTTGAGATCTATCTCTATACCGATGGCAGTGACAAAGCATTCTCGCAGTTTTAGGGTAAAATTAGAGAATGAAAGACCCCCCTCACAATGTCATTGACCAACTCGCCCTGCAGCACCGTTGCCGATTTAATCTGCAACCGACCAGAAGCAGACAGCTACATTCCACGTCTCGAGAATGAATGGACCTTCCCGAGTCCTCGCCCCCCAAGTGCACAAGATTTCTCGAGATGCGTCCATGTCGAGAGGTTAGCACTCCTTATCGATGTATAGTAACAGATTTGGAAATGTTATGATGTAATAGCAGGCGGTTAAGAAGAACAAGAAACGGGTGATTTTTATGTGTGATGGAGCTGAAGATGGATGGAGTTCCAAGCATTTTTACGTAAATCAACAGAGTTATCAATTTTAAAGTATTATTCTAGTGTCTAGGATCAGTACCTGGAAGACAGAAGAGAGAACATAAACATATGCACTCCTAAGGCTACAACGTTCCGCACTTAAAACAGGCTATAATGTTAGATTACTTGTGTTTCCCACCTATCAGTCGTATGGAATTCAGCGCTGTTAATATTCCAATGTAATAAACATATTCCAAGCGCAAGACATACATCCTTATTTCCAGTTTCTCTACGATAAATTATGTTATCGAACCGTAAAACGAAGAAACTACTTCCTTAAAACGTAGGCTCTGTGTGATACGAGCACAATATAGCTTCCAGAGATGTATAATGTCCACTGTTGAAATCCGATCACATTTCAGAAATTACACTATACCTGCATCAGTCTTACATAAAATGATCGTTAGTAATGGGGAATAGCTCTTAAAGGAAAACAGATAAACGCATAGCAGCAGCGTCCGACATGTTAAATTACAAGTTATTCTGCCACTAACTCTGTAAACAGCACATCTGTCAGGCAGATGTATACACGGGGACTGCAGTACCTCACAACAAACTCATCACAGCTTTGAAGCTGAAGTCTCGATTTTACACCCAAGATGCGACAGGGGAATGGAGTACATCGCACAAATCATAGTTCGTTCAGGGGAATGTGTCAAGTTTCATCACTCATGAGATGGGAGTCCTCTGATGACCGACGGGCTTGCCAATAACGATCGCCGGTTGACAGTGCTCTAAATCACATTCAGAATACGTGGTTGTTTACGAGTTGCGCCTGATGCATCCTGACAGAATAGCGGAGTAATTGACCTGCAGCAGCTTCTCCCTCTCTAGAATGCACCATCAGTCTACCATTAAAACGTACCTCGCTACAGATCCATCTCAATCGATCACCCCGTCTACTCTCTGTTATCCTTTAACGGAGATGCATGTAAGTTTAGAGGCGGATGGTTCTCTGTCTTCCAGAAAAGCGTCAGATACAGTAGTCAACTCGTGTCTATCACAGTTACCTCAATAGACATACAGTATAATGCTGCCTCGAAGGAAAAAAAAAAAAAAAAACTGACTGCTTCCTTGGTTCTCTTCGCTTCCATGTCGACATTTTCTTGGATTCCTCTTGCTGTTGCATACTTGATCCCATTTACAAATTGTTCTCCACCAAACAGAAGGTACGCAAGTACTTCCTCAATGTCCCTGCCTTCTGATGTATATTCGCTCAATTTATACGTATTCTCCTGTCATTTTTCGCAATTCTGTCGATTTTACGCCAGTTCTATCCATGCGATCATGACATAACCTCTCGTTCTGTGTTCTAAAATTGCTTGTAAAAGTAGTACAGCTTCCAAAAAATGTTCAAATGTGAGTGAAATATTATGGGACTTAACTGCTAAGGTCATCAGTCCCTAAGCTTACACACTACTTAACCTAAATTATCCTAAGGAAAAACAGACACACCTATGCCCGAGGGAGGACTTGAACCTCCGCCGGGACCAGCCGCACAGTCCATGACTGCGACTCCTTAGACCGCTTTTTTTTTTTAATCTCATTTTGTTCGTATTCGTTCGTTGTATCTGCTTTGGGCGGACGTCGAAAGACACCCATTTCAGCTCGTTGTTGTTCCACTAACTCAGTTTTTTTATCACAGAGGGCAGCTAGCCCTCTGACCGAACACGCTGAGCTACCGTGCCGGCTGACCGCTCGGCTAATCCCGCGCGGCTACAGCTTCCAACACCTAGCCCAATTGCACTGATTGCACTGATCGGGACTGGAGTCGATTGCATCCAGTCGCCTCCACATTTCGAAAGTGTTTGCTCTGTTTCTGTATGTCTGTGTATATGCAAGTGTAGCTGTATATTGTGACCCCAAGCATGTCAGGATGAGTGTTTTGTATCAGCGTATAAGTAAACTATGTGAAGTCCGTCGCTAAATAAATTGCTCCAAAAATAAATAAAGTACACTCTTTCCTCTCTCCAGCAGCCCAGAACAGGTTCATTCCTTTTCACATCAATTTTCCCCCTCCAGACCGCCGGCAGGGTGAGTGATTTTTCTATCAGCGTGATAAATAAAGTAGGTGAAACAGGTGCCTAAATAAATTGTTCAGAAAATAAGTAATGCCAGTTTTCCCCTCCACACCGCTAGAGGGGTGGGGCAGACGTGTAGCTAAGAAAAACACATAATGTCCTCGTGTTGCTGTGCTCCTATGGATTGAAGTCCACTATCATGTGACCTCTAGCAGTGAACTCGAGGACTAGTTCAGTTCTTTGGTCTGATGGGTGGGAAGCAGTAGTCTCTTGTGTGGTGGGAGCTTACACATAGGTTTTTCAAATGATAGACAATTCCAGCAGAGATAAATGTTTCCATGCATTGTGTAATGCATCTTTAAAGCAAAGCACTTATTTGCATGACCGTAGTCTTCGTGTTCATATATTCGAGCATTACTGCTCGCTTCCATTCTTCATGCAATGAGCTGTGGATGCACTCCTCGGCTGAATGAGTACATGTAATACAACAATTAAACCAACCCCCCCCCCCCCCCCCCAGTCTGGCATCAACATATCGCTAATTGAACACAGACAGCTCAACAAGCACTGATAGACTCTTGTGGTTGTAACACCAAACTAAGCCGCTAATGCTTAGGTAGATAATAAATTTAAACAAATTCACACAAATTCAAACAAATGATATTCGAACTGAATGACATCATAAGCAGCCTCTAGTGGGGGCAACACCACACTAAGTCCATCAGCTGCAGGAGTAAGTTCTTAGAGCAAAATTCCCTTCATAATTCGAAATTCCCGGCCATTTTCCATAGGATGACGCACCAGGACCCCATGGTGAACACATTTGATTGTGGTACTACCTCTAATTGTTTAAATAAAGACTGAAAATAAAATGTTCAGCACAGGCCGAGTCCTTTTCCCGCCAGTTCCTAGGAAGAGGTGGCTGTCGGGTGACTGAGATTAGTGAACCCAAGCGCCCTTTTTTCCAGCCATTTTCTTAGGTCAGTAGAGGTAGCCCAATTGAGTTATCTTCGAAATCCCCGCCACGGAGGCGTGTCACTTTCACGCCAAAAGCCGCCATCTGGAGTAACAGTCATCAGCTGACGTCTCGGCCGCCATCTTCGATGACCTCAGTAGGGCAGCACGAAGGTTGTCCCCCTACTACTGTCGTCGAGATACAATAGTATCCAACAAACAATGCTGTGCACATAAACTTTATGTACCTAACTGATATGTTTGTTTACGTGTTTGCCGTTGGACGCCGCATTTGGTGCACTTATATTCTTCCGTGTAGTGATGCGATTTCGGCAGTGAACGGCAATTATTGCTACGATACATAACAAGTGGTTCCTGCACGTCAGTTCCTTCATGACACTGAAGTGTGCACATCGGTAGTATGGCTCCACGAGTGGAAATATCTATAGAAAAACGTGCTGCAATTGTATCATTTAGCCAATCAGGTTTATCTATTCGCCAAATTGCGAAACAGTGTAGTGTGTCTATAGGGGGAGTACAATACGCCCTTCACAGCCAGAGGACAACAGGTAGCAATAAGGACATACCACGACCAGGACGACCTCGTAAAACAACTAAAAGTGGTGATAAACATATCAGATTCAAAACAGCACCCCAAATTTGTGCAGTATTGGTAAAAATAGACACGATAACAATATCTGTTGCAACAGTAAAAAGGGCACTGACTGTATCCGGCTTGAAAGGATGTGTCATGGCAAGAAAACTCCTTTTAAGGCCCATAAATTATCAGAAGAGACTTGAATGGGCTAGAAAACACCGTAATTGGATATCGGAAGAGTGGACGAAGGTGTTATTCACCGAAGAATCGAAGTTCAAGATTTTTGGAACCAGAATTGCGTTCGCCAATTTGTAGGGGAAAGGGTAGCTTAGCAGTGTGTTCTACCTACAGTTAACCACGGTGGAGGTTTTATTATGGTTTGTGGATGTTTTTCTGGTGATAGATTTGGCGACATTGTGAAAATAGAAGAACGTATGGTTCAGAAGCAGCACCACCGCATACTTCAGTATCGTGCAATACGAAGTGGATTGCGCTTAATAGTGAAAGGGTTCAACTTACAGCAGGATAATGACCCAAAACATAGGTCGGCATGCCGTACGAACTACATTGCATCGACGGAAAAACAGAAAGTACTGAATGATACGATATGATATGGCTGTACCAAAGCCGCTATTGTAATCCCTTTGAAATGGTCTGGGATGAAGTGGACAGACATATCAAAGAAGTTCATATATCCACTGAGGAACATCTGTCGAATGTTGCTAAGGATGTGTGCAATCATATAGATTCACAATACCTACAACTGATTGCAGCATTTGTGAGGCAGTCATTCAATCCAAAGGAGGGTACTTTGATGAAAATAAAATATAAAGATTTTGATTGTATTAGATATGTGGCAGTTTAATATATTTTATATATTTTGAGAGAAATGACGTTCGATTTGTGTTGGAAATCTGAAATACTAGAATGTATTAAAGTTAATGAGAGGATATATATATATATATATATATATATATATATATATATATATATATGCTTCTGGTAACACAAATGTGTAAGATATTTAATAGAATTTATTTTAAATAGAATTAAACAGAATTACTAGAATTTATTTTAAAGACATATGCTGCCATTAAATTATGAAGTTGTCTACAATGCTGAAAGCATATAAGATTTATTTAAAACGTGTGTTGCCTGTTAAATAAGAGAATTTTGAAAATAATTTTATTAGTGAATGAAGATATAAAACATAATTAGAACGGAAGTACAAGGAAAAGTGAATTGAATAAAATAAGTTTGTAATTTGTAAACTGCAATAAAGAGTAGAGAGGTTTATTATGTCAGAATAAAGGCGAGTGAAACAAAGAGTTGGAGTGTTGTTAGCGAACTGCTTCAGATAGGTCAAAGAAAAGTTTTTCTTTAACTCTAGATGTCCACTGAGTAGAAGTGAAGATTCACTTATGTGACATATATACATTTAGAATTCTTCTAACGTATTACGCAACATATATTTCAGAACTGTGTGAAGATGTGTATTTATGACGGAAGTAACAATCTCTTCAAAACACAGCGCTTACTATTACATTCTCCGTAAAAAATCTTTTAAAAATTAGACACCTCTCCGGAAAACGATGAGCATGTTTTTCTTATTGTACCTGGTAGTTAACATAATGTACAACAATTAGATTTTCAGGATTACTTTGACGTTAGTGGCTGGATTATTTATTAGGAGATGTGGACTACATTTTAGAAACATTAAAATATTACGCCTTCCTTTGTGCCACCTTGCAGACTTAACATGACACAGCACATTGTCGCTATGCTAGGTATTACTGCTTCTACCTTCGTTTTTATGTACTGCTAGTTCTATCATAAGTGGACTACTGTTACGCAAGACCGCTATATTTTTAATGGTACTCTCACCGTGTACGATAGCTCACAACCTGAATAGCAAGTTGCACATTGTGCGTGATCACAAGATTTAGTAATTGTTAATTTTTACTATTTATCTCGAGTTGTATATCAAATACACACTCATGACGTGTACTCGTATCCTTAAGTACATTACGTTGTGTACTTCATTTTATACTCCGATATTTATATCTGCAAAATTGTTGCATACCAAATGCGCATTTTGTCATTTTGCGTGTAAATTCGAAAAATTTTATTTTAGCTTATGGTTGGAATACCACAATAACTACTTTAACGTTTTTATGTACGTATAAATGGATACCAAATTCCACATCTGTTGTACTACATTATTTTATTGAACAGCTAAACATTCACTTATTTTAATTACATTTGTATGCATCGACGCCGACTTGTGACAATTTTTGCCAGTTTCCTTACACCAGATGAACATTAATTACGTAATAAACTTGGTGATGTAATACACAGAATAAAATGTTACTTGCCGTTTAAAACTACATTGCATCGATCAATTATATCGCTACTCCCGTATTCCAAAACACGAAAGTTTCAATAAAGCCGTTTAGTACTGCCATCTGGCGGCTTCCTCACCTAATACGCCGAGGTGTACAGTGGATCAGTTTGCACTCAGATGCCATCAGTTAAAGTAGACCAGATATTTGGTATACATTCTGAAAAACTCAGTTTGTTTTATTTAAAAATGTGTTATAGATATTTTGGTGAGTCCTACTTCTCTTCATTTTTCATGTTATGCGTTTCATGTATGTTATTAATGTTTTACAGTGGGTGCTTGCTTCTTCCTTTTACCCGTAGTACTATACAATTAATAAATAAAGTGCTCAAGAGTTATATCAGTTTTTGAGTGTATTAAAAATGACCACAACATCTCACAAAGTAATTAGCATTTTGCTATCTCCGAATGAGCTTGAACTACTGGAAATAAATGGTTCTTAAATTGTTTTATTATGTGTTAACACCCTTATTCACTTCCTACAGAGCGAAAAGCATCTCCTTTCCGTTACAAAATACCCTGTGCTAAGCATCCAAGGAGATTTTTCTCCCTCTCACTTTGCTGAAGGTAACTTAGCAGACTTCAGCCCACATTTCAATCAACGTCCTGACTGAGCCACACAGGCCCCATCGCCCAAAGCTGGTGACAGCAAATGTACCAGGATGCGACAGTCTCTCTCCGTCGTTTGACAATGTCATTCGGAACACGCAGAGTTACCAGCGTTCCACCGAGCGTCCGTCAGCAAGTTCGGCTGCGCAGTGCCCAGAGTTCTACAGGTCGCATGCTGCATCGCAGCTATCGCTCCTGGAGGCACCTCGCCACGCCGCGCTCGCCGCCCACTTGGCTATGCTGCTCCAGTCGTCCTCCGCAGTGCATTCCATTAGCTGCTCCCACGGTCCTCTACCGGCCAGCCTGCAATGCAGAGTCCTGTGTGCCTCGTCCCAGCCCTCTGCACTCTATTTGCATACGCCCTTCACTCTGAGGCGGTATTACTGTACAGTAAGAAACTGCTGAAAACTAGGCTAAGAGGTATTTGCAGATCAACGATATATCTGTACCAACCTGTATCGTCATACACATTTATTACGCTATTGAACACTCTTTCTGTTGACATTTCACATCACAAAATGTAAGAATGCTGAGTCTCACGGCGATAACATTGAATAAAATGTTCTAGGATTTCCAGCAGTTTCAAGTGATTAAACTGCAGAGATTTCGGCCAAGCACTACTAGGCCATTATCAAGTGATAAGACTGACAGCGTGCTGCTGGTACACCCCCTTATACATGGACTAGATGACGTTACCGGTGCTCGCGACATCTCCGTATAGGAGCATACGTTGATTCGGCGTTCAGTGGTCCCGCTTTAAGGGCGCTATCGCTGGATGCCACACTGTCCTGAAGTGCAGACCACCGCCTGTTGTAATTACACAGTCCCAGAAGCTGTTATTGGAACCCATGACGGAGGTTTTGTCAAATTTCATCCGGTGATCGTTTTATAAAGCATGCTCAGCGACAGCAGATTTCTCGGATTCGCGTACGCGATAAAGGTAAATCGTCTCACACTCCTACCTGCGTTGTTTCACAGAGCGTACTGTTTCCCCAACATAAGACTGGCCACACTCGCAAGGTATGTTGTAGACCCTCTGTGTTCTGAGACCTGTTGCGTCTTTAAGGGTTTCCAGTAATTGACGGATTTCTGTCGGACGCCTGAAGATCGGTTGATCTCGTGTCGTTCCAGTAGGCGGCTTATCTTGCCTGACACAGAGCCACTGAACGGCAAAGAAAGCGAGTCTTCTTTCCTTCTCCTCGTCTGTGGTCTTACTGCGATAGTTGCTCGAAATTAGCCGTTTTACTGAAGACCTTGCGAAGGTAGCTGAGCTCATGGAGTATGTTATCAGCGTCTGATATTCTTTCACGATGCAAAATGGCTCTGAGCACTATGGGACTCAACTTCTGAGGTCATCAGTCCCGTAGAACTTAGAACTATTTAAACCTAATTAACCTAAGGACATCACACACATCCAAGTCCGAGGCAGGATTCGAACCTGCGGCTGTAGCGGTCTCGCGGTTCCAGACTGTAGCGCCTAGAACCGCGCGGCCACTCAGGCCGGCCTTTCACGATGCACCAATGTTTGTAACACAGTGCGCTTCCGTGACAGGTGATAACGGCTGATGGCGTGTAAGGACAGATCTTGTACTACCTCAACGATATAAACAGCAACATCCAGTTCACCATGGAGGTAGGAAAAGACAATGCGTTGCTCGTCCTCGACATCCTCGTCTACCGGAAACGAAATGGATATCTTGGTCACATAGTCCACAGAAAACCTACCCACACCGATCTGTACTTGCACGCCATCAATCATCACCACCTGACACGGAAGCGCACTTTGTTGCAATCATTGATGCATTATACAAGAATGATATCAGATTCTGATAAGCTGCCCAGAGCTGAGCCACTTACGTAAGGTCATCAGGAACAACGGCTATAACGTTCATCAAATAAATGAAATGATTTCAAGCAACAATCGCAATAAGGTCACCGACGCGGAGCAGGAACGGAATCTTGCTTTTCTGCCGTTCTGTGGCTTCGCGTCGGGCAAGATAAGCCGCCTGCTCAAACGACAGAGGAGGAAATCGATCGTCAGGCCTCCGACAAAAATCTGTCAGTTACTGAGAATAGTTAATGACGCAGCAGGTCTGAGAACACCTGGGATGTGCAAGTCACCTTGCGAGAGTAGCCATTTTTACGTCGGATAAACAGTTCTCACAGTGGAACAACACAGGAAGGAGCATGAGAGGTCCTGTCACCAACGCTACCCTGAGAAATCTGTTTTAGCTGAGCATGGTTTAGAAAACAATCGCCAGATAAAATCTGATCTAATCTCCGTCGTGGCTCGTATCGTTTCTGGGGCTATGCAGAGGAGAAAGAAGAATGAGGGAGAATGAGGAAATCTACCTCTCGATGCAGCAACCAACAATACTGAAGAGCAAATTCAGTGGGCAGGCCATGTAGGCCGTATTGCAGCAGACAGACAGGTGAAGAAAGCACTTGAGCGGAAACCAAACACAGACGCTCCATAGATTGATCAAGGGGGCGCAGGATGGACGACCTGGGAAAGGACCTGGCCACTCTGGAGGTTGAAGACATCTGGGGTAACCGAGCACAAAACAGAAAGTCGGCTGTTTGTGGTAGCAGGGCTTGGTATGCTGAGCCTGTGACCGCTAGATATGTGTGTATGTATAACTCGTCAATGCTGTTCCAGAGATTCGAACAGTTTGGTTAGTGGAACGTAATCATATGCATTTTGAAATCTGTTAACACTAAATGTGTTTCCAGATATCTTTCAGATCTCTTTTCTGTCAACTGGCATAGGAAGAGTGTATTATTATCATTACATGATCTGCCTGCTCTAAATCCGCACTGTTCATCGATTTCAACAATTTTTCCTTCGATTTTGTTTCTCAAAATCCGACCATACAGTCTTCCTATTGAGCTGATTACTCTGATACGTTTGTTATTACATCCCGTGTTTTCTTCTTTTGTAAATGCAACTTATTACATAAATATTGAAGTCCTATGTTAGCTCTTCACAAGTCCTCATAAGTCTGTTGAAGACGCGTGTCAATCTTTGTACAATACATGTTCCTTATTCCACCAATGCAATTGCTATGTATTCCTATTCAGCGGGATTATTGTGCATAGTCTACTTGAATGTCATATCTGTTTCATTCTACGTCATTGGTTCCACATTCACGTTACCTGCATCTTTCATCTGATGTACTGTCTCCTTGTAGTTGTTTCTGCTCTCGATGAGAAGTTATCTCTTGGTAAGCCATCGTGAAATTGTGTCCTGAATCGCCAGCGCCAAATTGAGATGTTCTAGGAAGAGTTTTAGTTTTGAAAATGCGTGTTTACTGCGGGATTTTCTTTTCACGGTGCCTAATGGCACAGAAACTGCAACCACTTAACAATGGGATAACGTAGTCCCAAAACATGTTGTGATAAAAATATCACTCATTACTGATAAGTGGTGCCGTAATAATCCATTATCGGATCGCTCAATAACTTTTTATAATGCTCCTTCACTGCTGTACACAACTGGGACATTAGACTTTTCAGTTCTCTCTGCTCTCAGGCCTTTTACTCTTTTCTAGCTAGCTCTTTGTTGAAACTACAATATAGCTATTGATCTCCTCAAATATTTATCCCACATCACGTTTTTGCTCTTGAAATTTCTTTTTTAAAGTCTATGCTGCATCTTGCGTAGCACTTTCTATCCTCGCTTCCTGTGTATGTAACCACTTCTGGTATAGTTTTTTTTCTCTTTCTCTTTGTTCATCATGCTGGTTTCTTCTTATTAGGACTCTCCTTTATTCTTAAGGCCTCTCGTGCTGCTGTATGAATGTATCCATCTCATTGTACAATGATGCTGATGTGGATTCATTGGTGTTCCTAATATTATTTAATTTGCAGGCCTTCTCGTCTTGTATGGGAATTTCACAGAATCTTTTAAACTCCCTAATTAATTCTAGGTGTTTCAGACATTTTACTTTTCTCTTCATTCTTACTATGGCTCTTGATTCTCTTATAGTTTATTAGAAATTGTGCTTTGACTGTAAAATTGTCTGCAGCGCATTCTGCACTTCTGTGGACTCTAACGTTTTGCGTATTGAATTTTAAAGTTCCTGTTAAATCATAAAATCTACTGTAGGTTGCATCCAGGTATATTTAGGTACGTCTGTGAGAGGAAAGCAGCCGAACTGTAATCTCAATTACTCCACTCCAAAAAAATCAACTAATCTCTTGCCACTGTAGTTCTGTCTTTCCTCGCCATACCTTCCAACGACCTCTCTGTTTTTAGACCCTTCTGGCTGCGCATTATAGTCTCTCATAAGGCATATCTCTTTCTGTGGATTAACTTCAATTACAACATCCGTCAAATCCTTATCAAAAGTACCTTTGACTATGTTACCAGCGTCATCAGTCGGTGCATAAACGCCAACTGTTACTATATTCTCTCTCAAATCCTTATCAAAAGTACCTTTGACTATGTTACCAGCGTCATCAATCGGTGCATAAACACCAACTGTTACTATATTCTCTCGCTAACTTCCTTCCATTTTTTTACGCTACCCTTTATATTTTCATGTACTACGACTGATAAAACTTTTCTCCCTCCTCTTTCACTTTTACTAACTACGCTGTAAATATGGATGAATGATTAACTCAATCATTTCCTATACACCTCATTTTTGTGTCAGAACACCAGTGTTGGTTGCCATTTTTTCAAATTTATAAAAGATCTCTTTCTTCTATGTGTTCAGACCTTGTTGTTCCAAGTTGAGAAGTTCGTTAACCATTCCTTTTGGTTGGGTCGTTTATCCAAAATTCTATCATGTTTTCGAGGCTTAGTTCTGAGATTTTTAGTAGTGATTCATTGTATATCAAGTGATGGGTTACTAGCCCAACGCTTTAATCCCTACCCTGGACAACCATAATTTTCTGTAGAGTTTATTCTCTTAGCCAAGAAGTTCCAATTTCAAGGCGCCAGAAACTCGACTTCCGCCCTCTGCCGTCTACATAACGCACACACACCATATGCCATGCGTTGCCTGAAGTAGGGCGAGATGATAATTTAGTGGGAATTTTTCGTGGTTTCAGTGTGTGCAGATATCGTCAGTCCATGTAACCACCGAGGACAAAAGCACCAGACTACAGAACACTCTCCATACAGAAATGAACGAATGCAGAGGCATGCCTCACGATCTTTGACATAGGTAGTAGTTATAAAATCTGATAATGAATTTGAGCCGCGCGGGGTAACCGCTCTGTCTCAGGCACCTTGTCGCGGTTCGCACGGCTCCACCCGTCGGAGGTTCGAGTCCTCCCTCGGTCATGGGTGTGTGTGTTGTCCTTAGCGTAAGTAAGTTTAAGTTAGATTAAGTAGTGTGCAAGCCTAGGGACCGATGACCTCAGCAGTTTGGCCCCATAGGAATTTACCAAAAATTTCCAATTACCAATGAATTTGAACAATCGAAACGTTTCACATACTTCACAAGGCTCTCAATATGCAGCTAGAATAGCTGATACCCGTAGGAAACAAAATTACCAATGTTGTGTACGTCGACAACGTACCATCATTAAACTACGGCAACTTGGCTCCACGCACTCCGATTGGCTGTAGGATTGCCGCCGGCCGTTGTGGCCGTGCGGTTCTAGGCACTTCAGTCCGGAACCGCGAGACTGCTACGGTCGCAGGTTCGAATCCTGCCTCGGGCATGAATGTGTGTGATGTCCTTAGGCTAGTTAGGTTTAAGTAGTTCTAAGTTCTAGGGGACTGATGACCTGAGATGTTAAGTCGCATAGTGCTCAGAACCATTTGAACCATTTTTTTGTAGGATTGCCCTGTTGCCATTCGTCGGCTGACGGGCAGCGTTATGGTTTGTCAGATCACACATACAAACGTCCCTCGCCCCGCCACTGCCCTAACGTGAAATGCACAAATGTCGAATACGTCTTGCTGTTTGACTCCACCTCACGTCAGAGGCATGCACACGTAAGCTTCGCTTCGGAGCACACACACGTCAACTGCGATTTAGTCATACAGTAAGTATGGCGGCGCAGTATTCGTTTGAAGAATAACTAAACATGGTTTTTGTTTATGGACTAGCCGACGTAATGCGCATGAAGCTCGACAGGTGTATGAGGAACGGTACCCAGTAAGACGTCACCCACACCCGCAAACGTTTACAGCAATTCACTAGCGACTTGGCGAAACAGGCTCTTGAGCGGGATATCATGGTAAAGGTAGAAGGTCACGACGGGAAGCTGCATTTGAAGAGACTGTTCTATAGTGATTCGAGGATGCACCTACGACAAGTACTCGATCGGTTGGACACGAAATGGGAGTCACTTATCAGTTAGTCTAAGAGGTTTTGAGGGATGGCGGCAAACATCCATTTAGTTTCCACCCTGTCCAAGACCTAAATCCTGCGGCGGACTGCCAACACAGACTTAGGGTTGCCGGTGGTTTCTGCCACGTGCTGAACGAGATCCCGACTTCCTCGTCATTGTGTTATGTACCGACAAGTGCACCTTCCATCGGGATAGCCCTTAAAACACTCGAAAAGTTCGGGGGAAATCCTCGCTTCAGGGTGACCATCTGATTGTGCCGGTCCGTGTTCCTCCTCGAGTTACCGGTGCAAAGTACCTTCACTTTTTGGAAGAAATTCTACCTGGCCTGCTGGAAGACGTTCCCCTGGACATGCAGTTACGCATGTGGTTGCAGCATGATGGAGCGCTGGTACGTAACAGTCGTGCTGTGCTCGGATGTTTAAGTGAACTATTGGAAAGCCGGATAATTGGCAGAGGTGCTCGTTGGACACGGCCCCCGCGATCACCAGACCTCATGCCACTGAACTTTTTCCTGTGGGGATTCTTCAAGGTTCTGGTTCACCCACCGGGACGCGAACCACCTAGAAACGGAGAGGAATTAATGGATCGCATTCAGCACGCCACCAATCACATCAGGGCACTTCGGCAAAACTCCGTTAGACGTAACCAAGCTTTTGTCGCGCCAGAGGGTCACCAGTTCGATCACCTGCTTTAGATAAACAATGCCCTAGCTACAGAAAAGGTCCTTTTCCGGACCGGCGTAATTTGTAAAAGACTTTCTGCACGCAAACTAACAGCTGTTGACGGGTTTGTTCCCGGTACGTCTTACCATGGAACTACAATGGATGTGCCGGCACCCCGGTGGATTCACCTCCAGGTCCCCAGAGGGGGGCTACCACCGAGCGTGCGGGTCACCTTGGATACATCGCGATCTCCGGCAGGCAAAGCAATCGTGGTCATCCATTGTCCAGAGCATCCGCCAACAGGGCAGTCCCGCGGCCAAAGGGAGCGCGTGGCACCAAGTTTCCGTAGCTTAAAAATTGTGCGTTGTCGACCTACACAACATCAGTAATTTTGGTTCCTACTGGCAGCGGCTATCCAGGGTTTGAATTTCGTGACACAATTCTTCTCCATACTATATATTTATAATCTCTTCCCTTTTGAGCTGAAAAAAAATTTGTACAAGCGCCTGCAGTTCAAATTGTTGATAACAATGATGCTACCCTTAATTGTGGTTATCACAAGGGAACGTCCTCATCGCAACCCCTCCCCCAGATTAAGTGGTAAGATGGCCCAGTGGAGAGCCCTTCAAAAACTGAACACAGATCAAGCATGAAAAGAGTAAGGAGGTGTATTGAACTATGAAAAACACCAAAATAGAAATACTGAACTGTCCAAGCATAGCAACATTGAGGAAAGTGTGTCAGCCGTGGAGTCATGGTTAAGTGTGAAGTCGGTCTTTTGGCTGTGGTGAGGCGCCCACGCTTTGTTTGTGTCTCGCCTGTTGTGCTGCTAACGAGTGAGCGCACGTTTGTTTACCTCCACGTATCAGCTTGTCTCAGAGTCGGACTTCCTTGATCATCACTGAGTTTTCTTGCCACCAAGCCCAATTAAATTGAATTCTCCATTAGATCACGAACGACCGAAGGTGTATCAAGTTGAACGTTTTTTATGGATGAAATGCGTCTCCCGCCACAAGATGTTTTCGGAATACATTTTTCGATCCTCAGTACTACTGTGTACATAAAGCTGGAGAATAACGAACTGTGGGCAGACGTTGTGTGGCGCTACGCTAACGATCTCAAGTTCCGATACTCTGACGGACATATGGGGCTGTCGTGGTTGAGCACGCTGTTTTTGGCCTCAGAACGTTGCAGGGTTTCCAACGCCCGTTCGAGGTACCGTCGGACGCTGTGGTGGCCGCTTTCACATCTTACAGCAACGGCGTCAGTCACGTGGCTGAACGTGGAGATTAGCCGGCCTTGGTGGCCGAGCGATTCTAGGCGCTTCAGTCTGGAACCGCGCTACCGCTGCAGTCGCAGTTTCGAATCCTGCCTCGGGCATGGATGTGTGTGATGTCCTTAGGTTAGTTCTAAGTTCTAGGGGACTGATGACCACAGAAGTTAAGTCCCATAGTGCTCAGAGCCATTTGAACCATTTGAAACGTGGAAGACATTTGAAACATGCTGTGTCTTCAATGGTGTCCATCAAATAAAAATTGAACTACCGAAACAAGTTCCTTCCTACTTGGCTATTGGTGGCTGCAGGGCTGTCGTCATATACAATGGCCAGCCGCGCACCTGTACAGGTTGGGCCAGGAAGGCCATGTCCTTCCTGAATGTCTCCGACGTAGACTGGCTCAGACACCGAACGGAAACGTCACTCTTCCTGCGGCGCACACTATGTTACCTCTGTCTTACGCGTCTGCGGCGGTGCTGCCTGCTACGCTTCCTCTGAATCAGTTGGAACCGGTGTCGGCTCCTCTCGACGACGCGATGGACGTTTCGCCTGTGTCTCATACAGTCCTGTCGGTGGCAATACAAATGAACGACGACCGTCAGCAGGCACCAGCTGTCTGTCCCGACCCCATGGTTGTTGATCATGGAGCTGTACTTCCCTCTGCCTTTCTGCCATCAGGCCACATGTCGGACGATAGCCACGCGACACGGAACAGCATGTTAGGAAGCAACGGTCGCTGAGGAAACGGAAGAGAAAACGCCGCACTTCTGGTGATTGCGTCCATCCAAGTCTGCACAGGTTGACGGTCCGGCGACTGATGGTGCTCTGTCCTCTGACGCCCAGACACCTGACGACGCGTCGTCGGCCCCCGCCTCCATCTCCAGTCAGCGTCCATCTCCGGACACTGACCTTCCCCCGCCAGCGTCTGACGCGGTTGCCTCCGTTTCTGTGTCTGAGCCACTTGTGGGCGCACCTCTGATGGTGTTCTAATGAATCGGCCCGGTGCCACGTCTGTCTCCAGGGCGGACGATGTCGGTACTGGGGACGGACATTCTGGAGGTCGAGTCGGCTCCCTCCCCGACACAGTGATATGCCATGTGCCCTTCCCAGGGGGCCTAACAGGGAGTTCCCTGTGCTTCCCCGTGTTTGAATCGCCTGTACTCCTCGTGATGACAGCTTTCCAGACTTATCGCATAGACGCGGTAAATGTCAACACCATTCGCGTACGCCACAAGCTGACTTTACTCCACGTTATGCTGTATACCACGGACGTTGACGTAGCTCTTCTTCAGGAGGTGCATGTTGCAACTATCTGTATTCCCCATGGTTTTATAGCACATCTCTCTCATGCCACCCTACTGTTAGTGGGGGGGGGGGGGGGGGGCGATCCTCTTACGTGACGGTATCCTCGCTGATGCAGTTGCTTATTTCCCTGATGCCAGAGGTATGTGTCTCTAGTTTAGTGGCGTCAGGATCATCTATGTCAACGTTCCACCTTCTTCTCAGTCACGTCTGTCTTCTTAGGTCGGCAGGGTGCACTGATCACGGGAGTCGATTTCAACTGACCCCAGGCACTCAAAGAGCAACTACCACGTCATTCTATTCTCTGTGCGTGGCGCTAGCGACAATGCTCCAACACTTCAGCATAGTGGTTCAAATGGCTCTGAGCACTATGGGACTTAACATCTATGGTCATCAGTCCCCTAGAACTTAGAACTATTAAAAATAACTAACCTAAGGACATCACACAACGCCCAGTCATCACGAGGCAAATCCCTGACCCCGCCGGGAATCGAACCAGGGAACCCGGGCGTGGGAAGCGAGAACGCTACCGCACGACCACGAGCTACGGACCTTCAGCATAGTGGATTCTTGGAAGCTGGGGAGGCTTCTTTCATTTCAAAAAGGAAAAAAGAAAGTGCTCACTGTGTTGAACTAGGAAGCGGATGAGCTGGGATAAAAACCATCTTGTGCCATTTATTTTTATTCTTTTCACAACTTTATGAACTATTCGTCCAATCATTGAAATGTTTGGTCTCTTTCTGTAATCTTGGCAGCTGTCATACAATACGTTGGTTATAGAATGTAAGTCATGTGGTAAGAATACATTACTGTTGCAAATAAATGCGATGAATAGAGCAGGCGAGATACCACATAGACGTCTCACAGAAATGAAAACAACAAATAATCGGATGTGAACTATATTGCAACAAAGGAGTCAAAACTTCCAAAACTGAACACAACTTCAAAAACGTTAAAAGCACATGTTTTGACAGAGTACTGAGAAACTGTGATTGAGAAGCTTTTGCGATCATTTGTTGCAGCTTATGTGACAAAGTACTGTGTTTTCACCATATCCTTTGGAGTGATCACATTCACATTCATACGAACGTCTAAATCGGGTAGAGATATATCTCACTCACTCACTTACCAGGCATACAAATTAGGTCCTATCATATGACACATATACTGTCACTAATGCCGTGTATGACACACCAGATGTGTTTTCTGGTGGAGGATTCGGTTGACTTGTCTCCTTGTCATCAAAGGTTAGCGGTTCCCCTTCGAAACCCACTTCCTACCTGCTGCTAACAGTGTAGTTGTGCAGAATCAACTTTCATTTATAGATCCCTTCATTACACCTTCCTGTTGCAAATGGACGTTACACCACGGCGCAGGCACAAATTTGAATGCAGCGAACAGGGGAAAAAATAAAGAAAAGAAGGCACAAGGGAGCTTTCAACACGGGTCGCCCACCTTGCAGCCCCACACGGTCACCCACTTAACCATGACGCCGTTGCTTCTAGGCTTCGCTCAGTGTTACAATTCTTGCTCTTGGACCATTGACTGTTTCTATTTTGCTATTTTTTTCACAATCCAGTACACCTTCTTCCTGTTTTCATGTATGATTTATGTTCAGTTTCTGATGGGCTTTCCGCTGGGCCCTCTTACTACTAAATCTGAGGGCGGTGAAATGGGGAATTTCCCTCGTCAGGAAATTTCACTAAGCTAAACACTTGTGTAGTATATACACATGACACTCGAAGTTTTTGACCATATTTTACCAGCTTATGAACAGCTGTTCTGGCTACGTGCTCAGAAGCGCAGAGATTTCTTCACATTCTTTTGCTTTACCGTGTTATGAACGTATATATTCCCTTATATTTCTCCTCGACCTTAAAGCACTTTTTGGACGACGCAGCAGGAACACGTCATCCCATTAGAAGAAAATTCCTTCCATCCCATTCTACAACTCCTTTCAGCAGCAAGAAGCAGACCCTCAAAAGAACTTTCTTATCATCTCAGAGATCTGAACGACATGTGCAATTTCCAAAGATTATTAAAAAAACAACATTGTCTGCCCAAATCCTGCATACACCCCTGACTACATTAAAACTAAGCACCCTACTTTCCCATCAGACAATCCTCATTTTCCAAAGCCTTTCTCCGTGCCTGAACTGAAAAATGCCACTTTTGTACACTTGTAAATACATTTTATTTCTGTTATTGTTATTAATATTACTATTATTAACCGTGGAAGCACTAGCGGTACGTTATTGGTTATTAATCGGTGCTGCTGTCCACTTTGTTAATAGATTCAATCAAATTAATTTTCAAATGATTTTTAATCCATTTACGACATTTAATGACTATTTATTGCATAAAAATTACCGAAGTTTGTATACAACCCTGGTCTTATGTAAATCACGTTAAATAAATTAATTAATAAAATAAATAACTAAATAAAGTAAATTAATACATGTGTAGCTTGGAGATGATGCCAGTGATTGCCTTGTAATCGTATGTCCATAAGCACTATTGCATGTCTGCCCTTGATAGTGTCAACGGGATAATTAGAGAAGCACAGTGACGCTCCGATGCGTACACGCATGCTGGTGTGCGTGCGTGTCCAGTCTCTCGCGTACTAAGCAGCTGCACCCAGGGACGGCAGCGGAATACTCGATTGTTAGGACCTGAGACGGATCCACCGGTGGAACCTCACTAGAATTCTCACTGGCAACAGCTAGTCGGCTGGAGAAATCGTGTGTCGCGTAGCTGCTATGTCATTCACCGCTAATTTATCGTTGTTATACGGTCCCACGACTTCTTTCACCTGCGGCCTCCAACCTGTGTGATAGCTTGTCGTTTCAATCATTTAACCTTTCGTGCATGGAGTACGAGCAGGACCCAGTTAGTCCGGCGGACTGCTCCTGCTCGTGTTGTGCGTAAAAATTCGTAACTAAAATTGAGTATCTGCCCTCTGTCAGTAGCTACGTAACATGCACAAGGAAGGGCCTCTGTATTGTCCTACCACGTAGTTTTAGAATTCTAAAGTATCTGTACTCCATAAAAGAGCTTTTTATGTTCCTGTTATGTATTGAGTTCCATACAACTTTCGTCTGCTACCTTTGTCTTTGTTGGCCCACTTCTCGCTCTCGACAGAGTGTTCGCACTGAAAAGGTCGGTGATGGAGATGCTTTCGATGCCGTAGAAGAAGCAGTCGGCGATTGCTGTTCAGAAGAGGGAAGTTGATGACTTTGATATTAATCAAGATTTTTTAATGACGGAATACTAAGGTAAGCATTGAATAGCCGCCCCGAGTGGCCGAGCGGTTCTAGGCGCAACAGTCTGGAACCGCGCGACCGCTACGGTCGCAGGTTCGAATCCTGCCTCGGGCATGGATGTGTGTGATGTCCTTAGGTTAGTTAGGCTTAAGTAGTTCTAAGTTCTAGGGGACTGGTGACCTCAGAAGTCGAGTCCCACAGTGCTCAGAGCCATTTGAACCATTTTTGAAGTATTGAATAAAATAAAATAACTTAGTGAAGCGTTTGAAATATTGTGCCGCCTAGTTGAACGTTCATAAAACAACTCTTGCAAAAAAGCGCCATATAAAGCGCACCCAACAGGAGTCTTTAAAGAGTGCTCCGATGTCAGTAAGAGCCAGAAAGTAAAAACGTCCCAAACAAATACAGCCTCGAAACTTCCTGGCAGATTAAAACTGTGTGCCGGACCGAAACTCGAACTCGGGACCTTTGCCTTTCGCGGGCAAGTGCTCTACCAAGCACGACTCATGCCCCGTCCTCACAGCCTTACTTCTACCAGTACCTCGCCTCCTAACTTCCAAACTTTACAGAAGCTCTCCTGCGAAGTAAATACAGCCTCGCGTGGTCCTAATTATGATGCAGCTCTATGCCTGAATGTTTCCTAACTGACCATACTCACACACATGATGTATAAAAAGGATGTGTAAGAGTTCTTCTTGAGAATTAAATGCTTATTCAGTAAAACATTTGATATTCCAACTAACTTCGATATTTCCTTTTTAAGCTTAGACAAACCAAGTTCCATGACTGCAAATGAAACGTTATACACAATCATTCCATTTCAATTGAAAAGTAATGATTTTCGAAAAACATGTCAAAGACAGCAATATAGCTGCTCGAACCAGAGTGACTGAGGTTAGCATCGAATGTGTTAAAATACTACATTAGCGTACTACATGTAGCTTTACTGCAAGTAAGAAAACATTACGACACTTACTGTTTCCTGGCTTACATTCTCCATAGATGAGTAGTATCCCTATCCTTTTCTTGTTTTTGTACATTGTTGTCATACAAACCTTCAAGTGAAAACAACTGAATGAACGGTCGGTGTGCTTTTTCCGTCTTTTTACATTCTTTTGTTTACTGTCAGCTAAAGTATGTGGACAACTATGAGCTACTACAGGAGATTCAATGACAACTTTGTGTTATGTTTTTAATAATGTACTGCTTAAGTGAGCGGTATGTTTGTGAACAGTTCTTGACGTGAGGGTAACAGAACAAAAAAATACAGTGTTCATTTTAAAAATGACGTATTTCTGCTCATATCTTCGTAACGATCAAAGGTACAAGAAAGGAAATCGTGGTGGTCAATGTCCCCCAAGTAGTTAAACAACATTTGTTTGATATATATTTTTGTATTTTCCTCGTGGACAAAAATTATGTGGGCTGCTCAAGATAAATGTGACACCCTGTTCATTCACAATGCTACGAGTACCACACTGGAAATGCTTTTGCCAACGCCTCCTCAACCTCTGGTTGCGTGAATGGTGACGTGCTTAAAGCTGAAGTGTATGATTTTTGCTAGTCTACGATGTTTCAGGTTCTAAATTTTCTTCATGGTCCTCTCGTTGTGTGCAGGTATGGAGCTCTTCCTGTTTTCCAACGTTATTTTTTATTTATTTATTTTAACTATTATTTTGGCTGCTGGGTGTTGAGCAATTTAACACCAAATTTGTTGCATGTTTCTTGAAGCGGCCCCCTCTCCACTCCTAACAGAGACGTCGATGTTACTGACCTACAGAAACAGAATGTAAATGTAATAAAGTGTGGGATATGTACTGTAAGTGTACAATAATCCGAAAAAAGATGGGAGGTGAAATGACTATCGAGAATGTGAAAAATCTGGACTTGATCCTTCGATTTCAAAACAATCTTCAGTATAATGACATTGTGCTGTAATGTTGTCAAGCTAGTCATTAACGATAAAGAGCCCATAAGCCATCACGGAGAAGGAAACAGATTCCGAACTACAACTGTTCAAAAATGGTCCAAATGGCTCTGAGCACTATGGGACTTAACATCTATGGTCATCAGTCCCCTAGAACTTAAAACTACTTAAACCTAACTAACCTAAGGACATCACACAACACCCAGAAAAATCCCTGACCCCGCCGGGAATCGAACCCGGGAACCCGGGCGCTACTACAACAGTTCTGTGTCCACATAATTTTTCTACGCTTACGCTTCACTTATTGTACAAGATATCTCTCGAAATACTCTCCTCCACAGCTGATACAGCCTCCCAACGCCGTTTCCACTTACGGAAGAAGTCTTGGTGTACCTCTTGCTGGATCGCGCGAATGACTGTCCTCGAATTTTCTTTTATCTCGTCTATCGTTGCAAATCTTCGTCCTTTCAACGGTGTTTTCAGCTTCGGAAATGAAAAAATAGTCCGCAGGGGCCAGGTCTGGAAACTACGGCGGATAAAGCAGCACGGTGATTTGGTTGTTTGTGCAACAGTCAAGCACCAACAGGGATGAATGAGAGGCTGCGTTATCGTGATGCAAGAGCCATGAAATGTCGCTGCATTTCAGGCCGTTTCCTTCTCACATTTTCTCGCATGTGTCGCGACACTTCCCGATAGTGGCATCGGTTAACATTTTGTGCCTGCGCCACGAAGCCAAAGAAAATGTCAGCATGGCTTTGACATTTGGCCTGATCGGACGAGCTTTTCGTGGTCTTAGAGAATATTTCCAGATCCATTGTGAAGATTGAACCTTGGTCTCAACATCATAACCGTAGACCCACATCTCGTCGCGTTATGATTCTCTTAAGGTACATCTTGCGAGATCCAAAAACCCTTCACAGACTGCGAGGTGAAGGTCTTTCTGGTGTTGACTCATGAACCGTGGGACGAATTTGGCGGCAACACGATGCAGTCCAAGACGCTGTGTCAGGGTTTCATGACGTGATCCGACAGAAATGTTGCATTCTTCTCAAATATCTCGAACAGTCAGTCTTCAATTGGTACGCACAATTTCGTTGACGTTACTGACATGAGCGTCGTCGGTAGACATAGAAGGTCGTGCTAAACGAGGGTCAGCCTTTACTTCCGTCCGGCCATTTTTGAACCGTGTGAACCATTCGAGTACGGCTTAACCACTAATCACCGAACGCTTCCTGTATCAATTTTTGTCTCCCTATGAAGATTTTCTTGAGTTTCAGACAAATTTAATGCAGACGCGTTGCTCCTCTAATTTTGCCATTTCGAGATTCGAAAACTGTGCGACACAACGTTTTACTCAACATAGCGCAGAACAAACACTAACAGACAAACTGTTATATGAAACTGTCTGTCAGGTCATAAACACATTCAGTGGGGAACGAACACCTGTATCCTTCGGTGAGAGCTCTGATTTCCCTTATTTTAATATGATGATAGTTTCTCCCTATGTAGTCCGGCGTCAGCAAAATACACTCCTGGAAATTAAAATAAGAACACCGTGAATTAATTGTCCCAGGAAGGGGAAACTTTATTGACACATTCCTGGGGTCAGATACATCACATGATCACACTGACAGAACCACAGGCACACAGACACAGGCAACAGAGCATGCACAATGTCCGCACTAGTACAGTGTATCTCCACCTTTCGCAGCAATGCAGGCTGCTATTCCCCCATGGAGACGATCGTAGAGATGCTGGATGTAGTCCTGTGGAACGGCTTGCCATGCCATTTCCACCTGGCGCCTCAGTTGGACCAGCGTTCGTGCTGGACGTGCAGACCGCGTGAGACGACGCTTCATCCAGTCCCAAACATGCTCAATGGGGGACAGATCCGGAGATCTTGCTGGCCAGGGTAGTTGACTTACACCTTCTAGAGCACGTTGGGTGGCACGGGATACATGCGGACGTGAATTGTCCTGTTGGAACAGCAAGTTCCCTTGACGGTCTAGGAATGGTAGAACGATGGGTTTGATGACGGTTTGGATGTACCGTGCACTATTCAGTGTCCCCTCGATGATCACCAGTGGTGTACGGCCAGTGTAGGAGATCGCTCCCCACACCATGATGCCGGGTGTTGGCCCTGTGTGCCTCGGTCGTATGCAGTCCTGATTGTGGCGCTCACCTGCACGGCGCCAAACACGCATACGACCATCATTGGCACCAAGGCAGAAGCGACTCTCATCGCTGAAGACGACACGTCTCCATTCGTCCCTCCATTCACGCCTGTCGCGACCCCACTGGAGGCGGGCTGCACGATGTTGGGGCGTGAGCGGAAGACGGCCTAACGGTGTGTGGGACCGTAGCCCAGCTTCATGGAGACGGTTGCGAATGGTCCTCGCCGATACCCCAGGAGCAACAGTGTCCCTAATTTGCTGGGAAGTGGCGGTGCGGTCCCCTACGGCACTGCGTAGGACCCTGCGGTCTTGGCGTGCATCCGTGCGTCGCTGCGGTCCGGTCCCTGGTCGACGGGCACGTGCACCTTCCGCCGACCACTGGCGACAACATCGATGTACTGTGGAGACCTCACGCCCCACGTGTTGAGCAATTCGGCGGTATGTCCACCCGGCCTCCCGCATGCCCACTATACGCCCTCGCTCAAAGTCCGTCAGCTGCACGTACGGTTCACGTCCACGCTGTCGCGGCATGCTACCAGTGTTAAAGACTGCGATGGAGCTCCGTATGCCACGGCAAACTGGCTGACACTGACGGCGGCGGTGCACAAATGCTGCGCAGCTAGCGCCATTCGACGGCCAACACCGCGGTTCCTGGTGTGTCCGCTGTGCCGTGCGTGTGATCATTGCTTGTACAGCCCTCTCGCAGTGTCCGGAGCAAGTATGGTGAGTCTGACACACCGGTGTCAATGTGTTCTTTTTTCCATTTCCAGGAGTGTATTTTCGTATTGTAAGAAGGAAATTATTCAAATTTGGTGAGAAGATTCAACCGCAACGAGAAACGATTTTGTTTTAATGATGTCCATCCCAAATGCTGTAATGTACGTGACACTCCCTCCCGTATTTTCCTATAATGCAAAACGTGCTGCCCTGCTTTGAACTTTCTCTATGTACTCCGTTAATCCTATTTAGTAAGGGTTCCACACCGCGCGGCAGTACGGTACTCCGAAAGAGAGAGGATAAGAGTAGTGTAGGCAGTGTTTTTAATAGACCTGTAGCATCTTCTGAGTGTTCTGCCAATAAAACGCGGTCTTTGGTTAGCCTTTCCCACATTATTTTCTACACTGAAGCGCCAAAGAAACCGGTATAGGCATGCGTATTCAAATACAGAGATATATAAACGGGCAGAACACTGCGCTGCGGTCGGCAACACCTACATGAGAAAAAAAGGGTCTGGAACAGTTGTTAGATCGGTTACTGCTACTACAATGGCAGGTTATCTAGATTGAAGTGAGTCTGAACGTGGTATTAGTAGCTGCACGAGCGATGGGAAACGGCATTTCTGAGGTAGCGATGAAGTGGGGATTTTTCCGTTCGACCATTTCACGGGCATACCGTGAATATCAGGAATCCGATAAAACATCAACTCTCCGACATCGCTCAGGCAGGAAAAAGATTCTGCAAGAACGGGAACAACGACGACTGGAGAGAATCGTTCAACGTGATAGAGGTGCAACCCTTCTGCAAATTGCTGCAGATTTCATTGCTCGGCCATCACAAAGTGTCAGCGTGCGATCCATTCAACGAAACGTAATTGATATCGTCTTTCGGAGCCGAAGGGCCACTCGTGTACCCTCGGTGATTGGACGAAAAGAAGGTTTAAGCCTCGCCTGGACTGTCAACACCGACATTGGACTGTTGTTGACTGGAAACTTGTTGTCTGGTCGGAGGAATCTCGTTCAAATTGCATCGAGTTGATGGAGGTGTACGGGTATGGACACAACCTCATGAATCCATGGACCCTGCATATCATCAGGGGACTGTTCAAGCTCATGGACGCTCTATAATGGTGTGGGACGCATGCATCTGGAGTGATATGGGACCACTCATACGTCTAGATACGACAGGTAACACCTACTTAAGCAGCCTGTCTGACCACCTGAGTCCATTCAGTAATTGTCAATGTCAATAAAATTCGCCAACAGCCGTGTACTTTAAGATATTATTGTGAAGGCTACCATTTTCGGAATTTCATTATGCCATCTTCATGCTCCATATAAAATCCAAATAAACGAACTTGTCGTATATCGCCATAAATCACTGGATATCTTGAATTCAATCGTTAGACGTTTCATTTTTAAAACATGACAGAAAGTTAATTTATTTGGATACATTCGTATGGGGTGTGAAGATGGCAGAATGAAATCCCGAAACTGGTAGCCTTCACAATAAAATAAAATAATATTTTAAAGTACACGGCTATTGGTGAATTTTATTGACATTGACAATTACTTAACCAGCCAATATCCCCTCACCTTGATGAACCAACAGATATTGCATCTATTCATGTCTATTGTCCATTCCAACGGACTTGGGCAATTCCAAGAGGACAATGCGTCACCCCACACGTCCAGAGTTGCTACAGAGTGGCTCCAGGATCACTATTCTGAGTATAAACACTTCCATTGACCACCGAACTCCCCAGACATGAACACTATTGAGCGTAAGTCTTGCAACATGCTGTTCGGAAGAGATCCTCACTCCCTTGTCCTCTTACGGATTTATGGACAGCCCTGCAGGATTCATGGTGTCAGTTCCCTCCAGCGCTAATTCAGCCATTAGTCGAGTAAATTTCACGTCGTGTTGCGGCACTTCTGCGTACTCGCGGGGGCCCTACACAATATTAGGCAGGTGTATCAGTTTCTTTGACTCTTCATTGTATGTGTCATTTCCAATTTAACTTGTTTGTGATTGTAATTTACGGCCTTTAGATACGATTGGTTTACCGTGTAACCGAAGTATACTTTTACCACGTGAATGAAATCACACTTTTCATTATTTAGGGTCAGTTGAAAATAATTTTCACACTGTACAGATATATTATGAAAATGTTTTGCAGTTTGTTTTGATCTTCTGATGTCTTTAATAAACGGCGAACTGCAGCGTCATCTGCAAACAACTAAAAACGGCTGCTCATATTGTCTCCTAAATCGTTTACATAGTAGGTAAGCAACAGCAGAGGGCCTATACTTCCCACTACCTCTGATAACGTCAGAAATCACTTCTGTTTTACTCGATCACTTTTCGTCAGTTATTACGAACTGTAACTTTTCTGACAAGTAATCACGAAATCAGTCGCATAACAGAAACGACATTCCGTAAGCACGCTATTTGATTACAAGCCGCTTGTGAGGCACAATGTCAGAAGCTTTCTGGAAAGCTAGAAATACGGAATCAATTTGGAATCACTTGTAATAACACCCAACGCTTCATGCGAGTAAAGAGCTAGTCGTGTTTATAGGACAGATGTTTTTTAATCCGTGTTGACTATTTGTCAATAGACCGTTCTACTCAAAGTAATTCATAAAGTTCGAACACTATACACTCCTGGAAATTGAAATAAGAACACCGTGAATTCATTGTCCCAGAAAGGGGAAACTTTATTGACACATTCCTGGGGTCAGATACATCACATGATCACACTGACAGAACCACAGGTACACAGACACAGGCAACAGAGCATGCACAATGTCCGCACTAGTACAGTGTATCTCCACCTTTCGCAGCAATGCAGGCTGCTATTCTCCCATGGAGACGATCGTAGAGATGCTGGATGTAGTCCTGTGGAACGGCTTGCCATGCCATTTCCACCTGGCGCCTCAGTTGGACCAGCGTTCGTGCTGGACGTGCAGACCGCGTGAGACGACGCTTCATCCAGTCCCAAACATGCTCAATGGGGGACAGATCCGGAGATCTTGCTGGCCAGGGTAGTTGACTTACACCTTCTAGAGCACGTTGGGTGGCACGGGATACATGCGGACGTGCATTGTCCTGTTGGAACAGCAAGTTCCCTTGACGGTCTAGGAATGGTAGAACGATGGGTTTGATGACGGTTTGGATGTACCGTGCACTATTCAGTGTCCCCTCGATGATCACCAGTGGTGTACGGCCAGTGTAGGAGATCGCTCCCCACACCATGATGCCGGGTGTTGGCCCTGTGTGCCTCGGTCGTATGCAGTCCTGATTGTGGCGCTCACCTGCATGGCGCCAAACACGCATACGACCATCATTGGCACTAAGGCAGAAGCGACTCTCATCGCTGAAGACGACACGTCTCCATTCGTCCCTCCATTCACGCCTGTCGCGACCCCACTGGAGGCGGGCTGCACGATGTTGGGGCGTGAGCGGAAGACGGCCTAACGGTGTGTGGGACCGTAGCCCAGCTTCATGGAGACGGTTGCGAATGGTCCTCGCCGATACCCCAGGAGCAACAGCGTCCCTAATTTGCTGGGAAGTGGCGGTGCGGTCCCCTACGGCACTGCGTAGGATCCTACGGTCTTGGCGCGCATCCGTGCGTCGCTGCGGTCCGGTCTCAGGTCGACGGGCACGTGCACCTTCCGCCGACCACTGGCGACAACATCGATGTACTGTGGAGACCTCACGCCCCACGTGTTGAGCAATTCGGCGGTACGTCCACCCGGCCTCCCGCATGCCCACTATACGCCCTCGCTCAAAGTCCGTCAACTGCACATACGGTTCACGTCCACGCTGTCGCGGCATGCTACCAGTGTTAAAGACTGCGATGGAGCTCCGTATGCCACGGCAAACTGGCTGACACTGACGGCGGCGGTGCACAAATGCTGCGCAGCTAGCGCCATTCGACGGCCAACACCGCGGTTCCTGGTGTGTCCGCTGTGCCGTGCGTGTGATCATTTCTTGTACAGCCCTCTCGCAGTGTCCGGAGCATGGTGGGTCTGACACACCGGTGTCAATGTGTTCTTTTTTCCATTTCCAGGAGTGTATATGTTCCAAAACCCAGCTGCATATCGGCGATAATTATATGGCCTGTAATTTAGTGGATTATTCCTATTGCCTTTCTTGAATACTGGTGTGACTTGCCCTACTTTTCAGTCTTTGGATACAGATCTTTCAGTGAGCGAACGGTTGTATGCGATTGTTAAGTATGGAGCTATTGCATCAGTGGACTCTGGAAGGAACCTAATTGGTATAATGTCTGAACCGGAAGGCTTGCTTTAATTGAGTGATTTAAATTGCTTCACTACACCGAAGATATGTACATCTAAGTTACTCATGTTGGCAACTGTTCTTGATCCAAAATCTGGAATATTTACTCTGTCTTCTTTTATGAAGGAATTTGCATAGGCTGTTTTAGTAACTCTGCTGTAGCAGCACTGTGATCGATAGTATTTCCGTTGCTATTGCGCGGAGAAGGTATTGATTATGTCTTGACACTGGCATACTTCACACACGACCAGAATCTCTATGGATTTTCAGCCAGGTTTCGAACCTGGTTTCGCTGTGGGAACTATTATAAGTATTTCGCATTGAAGTCCGCGCTAAATTTCAATTACACACTCAGCAGTGCACGGGCGCGGGCGTTGGACATCAAAAGAAAGCAGAGACAGGCGCGCGACGGGGGAGTGGTAGTTTCAAACGTGGCGCCTGCCCCAGGTGCCACCTGACGTCACCGGTGCTGCCACGGGCAATAGCTCCGCTAGCTGCCCGGGTCGACTTACGCGCGCGCGCCACATTGGGTCTATCTGATTGGCTACTGATGACGTCATCATGCCTATACAAGCGAGTAACCGTAGCAGCCCCGGCAGTCAGTGAACTCCTGACGACGATGGCGGAGATGGTCTTCGAAAGCTCGAGGATTTCATTAGAATTGACGCGGCTTGAAAACCGAGAACGTTTTATTCGCATTGTATGAGACTGGTGTCTCGCCTATAAATTTAATTTTCACACACATCTCTTTTGCTGAAAGTTATGTGTGTGTTCTCTTGGACCTTATGGTTCTCATTTCTCAGTGCCTCTTGTACTCGTATATTATTTATAAACCAATATTCTCCACTCCTTGTTATTTCTTATCCAGGACTTTGCCCACTCTATGTCACAGCAATTCTTATGGACGACGTGCTCTTAACTATTGGAACTAGACTGCACATGTTTGGTACGTTGATATGTTCCCATGACGTGAACAGCTTTTATGCAGAAACTTCTGTTGACGTCAGTGTGCGGCATTGTTAAGGAGGAGCAGGACAGTGTAGTGCTGAGTGGCGCGACGCGTAACGGTTCCAGTCCACTGCCTTTGCCAGTTCCGCTAGTCTGATTCGACGCGGCCGACAGCCAGCCAGTGCTGTGGGCTACATCAGTCCACCGCGCAGGTGGGTAGTGTCACTGCAGGTGGAAAGCAAGTAATGAAAACGCTGCTACTCACAGAGGCCCAGTGTGGGTGGTAATTATCGTATTACAGCGAAACTTGACAGCTACTGTAATGTGTTAACGTGGAACAGATTAATGCTGGGAAAAAAATTAGGTCGAATTTTGGCCATCAGGATGATATCTGGTACTCTGAATTCAAGAAAGGCTTATAGAAATTTTTCCAAAGGTAATGGGTTGGGAATGGAACGTGGGAGGAAAAGATTAAACTTGTGAGAAAGCCATAACGCTGATTTTATTATTAACCACTGGTTTCACAATTTGCACAATATGAGCATGAGGCGTCGAAGAGATACTCTACAGCGCCAGATTTTTACCTGGCGGCCAAAACTGGAACTAATTTTTTTTTCTAGCATAAAGCAGTTCCGCATTAACACATTAGCGTATCTACCAACTTTCGCTGCCGTACTGTAGTTACAGCCCAAACATGTCCTCCGTGAGTAACTGAACTTTAATATTGTAACCACCCGGCACAAGAATTATGGACACCAATCGCTCTCATGGCAGCACACGTGAAATGCGACATGCAGTTCATTGCTCTGTAGCACACGCGTCTTGCCGTCATCTGCTGTCACTGAATTATTTCCGTATGTAATAAATTTAGAACAAAGTTACCCGATGTAGAAATAAAACTGTCAATATCACGCTCGCTGGTCAACAATAATGTCGAAATAAATATGGTTTTAATTCACAATAAATAAGAAATAATTAGGAAAACAGTACAGTTAGATCAAAGGTACACAACGAATATGAGGAATTAATGAAAACATTTTCGCAGTTACTAACAACGGTCAACGAAAGTTATTGTGCTAGAATAGTTTCAGCATTCTTTCCACGTATTTGTCATTCACAGTAGAGTTCCTATGAACAAAAAGAAGGACATCAACATCATCTGGCTCTAAAAGTGACTGAACCGCGTTGAGAGGGAACTAGGTGGAACTATATTTGAGAACCTATATTTCCTCTTCTCTCTCATAAAGGATTAAATGTTGTTTCTTCGATCTGATTAGCATAAAGAGTAGACAGAACTATCTTATCGAGTGGAATGAATTTATTAATCAGTTCAGTCTGTGACTGTTGGTCCGCTACTAATAGAGTGATGCATAAGTGAGAAGAAAAATGTGCTAGTGTTAGGATGGGAGAGCAATGGTTCTTTAAATAGATCGGACTTCGACAATCAAAATCTGGAAGAAAACGCAGATTCTTTTATTGATCATGCAGTATGCATTTAAGGCTGCAGCAATGGCTGCCGATCGTTTGCATCACCGTATTAGAATTACCAACGTCGATTTCGTTCCTCTATCACTCTTCCGTGAAACACATTCCAAAACAAGATTAGGACAGGAAAAATTAGTAGTATAAACCAAGATTAATTGAGGTTTAGATCAAACGTAATTAATACAAATTTTACAGCAGCATCATTTTCTGATATCAGTGCAGACAGATCAGGCGCCAATAGATAAGAGATATAAAAGAAAGAAGTCAGATTTATCAAATGTTTCTCAGCCAAAAACATGACGACACTATCACAGAGATTGTAATGTCTATAACATCTGAGATCTTGAGAAGCTGACGATTCCATTTTCTTAATCTTTAATATCCTATTACAAACCTGAGCTGGATGCTTGGGCTGGCCTCTGTGGCCGAGTGGCTCTAGGAGCTTCAGTCCGTAACCGCGCTGCTGCTACGGTCGCAGGTTCGAATCCTGCCTCGGGCATGGCTGTGTGTGATGTCCTTAGTTTAGTTAGGTTTAAGTAGTGATGACCTCAGATGTTAAGTCCGATAGTGCTTAGAGCCTTTCTTCTTTATTTTTTTTTTATGCTTGATTTTTCAGGTAAGCTTCTGAATAGTTTTTAAGTAAGCAGCCAAATTAGCTTCCATTTTACAGTTTTGGTTAAAAATATCTTGCGAACTCGTATGTTGGAATATGACTGTCTTCGGCATCTGCCCACCAGACGAACTTCTTTTACTTCCGCTGGTACTGGAATCCGATAAAAGCATTGTCTGTTTATGGCTCGCACTTGGCTTGCATCATAAGACTTTTTACCTGATTAGAAAAATACAATTTTAATATGTTGTTATCTATTAAGCACAAGTATTAATCCTATTCTGAATGTGAACGTGCCATTGAAAACAAAATCAAATGGTTCCTTCTTGAAGACTTTAGAATTGTTTCACGGAACTTCAGGGCTCTGACAGTGTCACTTCCAGATTACACCGGGCAATCTGAGAAACTAATAATGTATTCCCTAACATTATGCATTCATTTTCTATGACAGGAAACTGAGGAAGAGTGTGATAGTGCAAACTGGTCCAAATACATTCTCCGCTAGAGATCATAAAAATGGTTCAAATGGCTCTGAGCGCTATGGGAGTTAACAGCTGAGGTCATCAGTCCCCTAGAACTTAGAACTACTTAAACCTAACTAACCTAAGGACATCACACACACCCAAGCCCGAGGCAGGATTCGAACCTGCGACCGTGGCGGTCGCGCGGTTCCAGACTGAAGCGCCTAAGGCCGCTCGGCCACTCCCGCCGGCTGCTAGAGATCAGAAATGAGCTCCATATACTCACTTTAAATTTGTCAGCGGGCCCTGTGACGTCATCTTCGAACTCACCATCTCCGTGTGCTCGTAGAGACTACTCGTAAGCCTCCGCAGCTGCCGACACTTTGTCTGTTGTCGGATACGGGTGGACTCACTTTCTCTGTAAGGAGTCTAATGGCGGACTCACGGCAGTTCCAGTACACAGACAACTTTTCTGAAGGAAATTGACGCCATTGTGCTGTAAATTACCACTCATTTATTTCACGGGATCATGATTTCAGATTTACAGCCATTCTGAAGTGCAACTTGAAATGTCACTAAATGTCCAATTTACCTAGATGGTATAAGAAACTGTTAGAAATGATTATTATTATATATCAATGTAATGACTGGTCTGATCGATATAATTAATGTACGGGAGTAACTTAGGAAGTGGAGATGAGGGGTACACTTAGGATGCAAGGTCAAGGGCCCTGTAATGTCACTCCTTAAATAACAAGTACCAAATGCACTGTTTATTCAAAACAGGTGAGAGACAATCAACATGGGCATCTTTTATAAAATATTATAGATATCTTGCTTCTCAAGCAAGACAGCAGATAACAATTACTAACAGAGAGATGACCTACAGAGATTTCAAATAAATTACAGTCTGAACCTAACTGAAAGAAATGGCGCAATTTAAAAAAATTTACAATATGAAGGTGATTTACGAAAAGCATCAGTTCGTTTAGAACCCCCAAAAACCCAACCAGCACAACACGTGGCTATAATTACAATTCACACTCAACAAATTTAAAACCTTTCTTTTTAAAAAAAGAAGTACATGAAATAGGTTATGTTTATCAAACGGGTGGTGACCCCAGGCTACCCTGGAAAAGGGTGACACAACTGAAATGACGGAAGCAGCAGACCAGCCGTCCAAACAACACCTAAACGCCGAGGCCGAACCGGGAGTCACTTCCCATTAGACGGTACGTCACAGCTTCTGTGCACCGAAGCAGGACGTGGCACCGCACCCACGCACCCCAACTCGCAGAGACTGGAACACAAATAGACCGCAGAAGACACGGCAAACACCAACTAAACAACAATCAATATACGTTAATAAATCGATTAACAATAAAATACACAAACCAAGATTGACTCTTGTGTGAGTGCATTCAATAAGTGCACGTATATTAGGAAGTACATATAAATGACTAGATTTACAAATAAAATTTTTAGTGATAAGAGAATAACTGGTTGCAATAGAAGTGGGTGAAATTCTTTTTCTTTTACAGCAATATACCAGTGACTTCGCTTGATGGCAATAACCCAAAATCAGGCGCACGACTTCGTGTTAATCTGCTTCCTAATAGTAATCCAGCCAGCGGATTTTAAAGGTAGTAGTAACTGCTGGTCTCCAAAATAAGTTCACATATGCCAAGAAGTATATATAAATGACTAGCTTTACCAAATACAAGTTTTACTAATAACAAACTAAGTGGTTACAATAAAAAATGGGTCAAATTCCCCCTTTTTTACAGCAATATGCCAGGGACATCGCTTCATGGCAATAACCCAAAATCACACGCACGCCTTCGTGCTAATCTGCCTTTTAATAGTCATCCAACCAGCGGGTTTTAAAGAAAATAGTAACTGCTGGTCTGCATACAGTCAGACTCTGAGGGCTGCTCTTACTTCGACAACACGTACATTAGAACCAACCGACCAACAAGTACACTTGCTGCAACGCAAATCGTTTGACGAAACGAAGGCACCAAAACCACTTACACGTAAGATGGAGAACGTTGTTCGAGATGGTCTCGAGGGACAGGTCTCTCCGAGAAAACAGGCGCCAAAGCAATGCGACGAGCAGCGCCCGAAGTTGACATCAGACAGGTCCACCACAAACTCGCGACCGTTCTGCAAGGTGGACCTACCGCGCCACCACTGGCTGAGCCCCGTGTTTGCTCCGTCGTCCCCTCAAGCACGTCCTAGCGCCTCGTAGCGAGTCCCACGACCAACCCCCATACCGGTGTGTGTGTGTGTGTGTGTGTTTGTTTGGAAGACAGCTGTAGTAACTTTTTCTTTTTTATTTTTTTTTAAATATTTAGTACCTATTCTGAGAATGTCTGACGATTACGTTGACAGGCGTTACTGATTCTATAACAACAGAGACAGAAAATATGACATGAAGTGCAGTCTCTAAATGGTGATTAGTTATCAAAATAAATTTATAAAAGTCTTCGAAAAATTATAGAAACGAATTTAAGGGGAACCTACAAAACTCGCTGTTAGCTCTCAAACGCAAGTTGCTATGACCAAAAATACAGAAGTAGCTCGCTTTTTGGTCCCATGGATATAACACTGACATTACTTTGAGCACAGTTTTCGTCTGACGCAGAGCGTATGTTTTCTCGTGACGAAAGTGGAATAAGCTATGTTGTGAACAACTTCGTACATAACAGTAAGGTGCGCTTCATAGTGGTGCGGCAGCTCTCGTCATAGGACAGCTGGACAGGAGCAGAAGTAATTAGCGAACGAGATAATACAACAAACAGAAGATTTACATATCTTGTATTTATATAAACATGTAAAGACCCGTGTGCCGGACCGAAACTCGAAATCGGGACCTTTGCCTTCCGCGAGCAAGTGCTCTACCAACTGAGCTACCCAAGCACAACTCACGCCCCGTCCTCACAGCTTTACGTCTGCCAGTACCTCGTCTCCTACCTTCCAAACTTAACAGAAGCTCTCCTGTGAACCTTGCAGAACTAGCACTCCTGAAAGAAAGGATACTGCGGAGACACGGCTTAGCCACAGCCTAGGGGATGTTTGCAGAATGAGATTTTCACTCTGCAGCGGAGTGTGCGCTGATATGAAACTTCCTGGCAGATTAAAACTGTGTGCCGGACCGAGCACTTGCCCGCGAAAGGCGAAGGTCCCGAGCTCAAGTCTCGGTCAGGCAAACAGTTTTAATCTGCCAGGAAGTTTCATATCAGCGCACACTCCGCTGCAGAGTGAAAATCTCATTATGTAAAGACCCGTTAGTAATGATCAACAAGAAATAGAGTCCACCTCACACAATAACAACTAGGATGAGATTCACTGTCCTAAGCAGATATGTACAAATTCTCCTTCCAGCTTGCCTGCCCCTGTCTTCGACGCAACCATTTAGCAGTTCAGCTGGTCGCGATGGAGAAGCCAGAGTAGAAGTGTTCTGAGACGCAGTGGGTAAAGCAGGCCAGTTTTGGTTTAAGCAAGCCCGGCAAGCTTCATGGAACCCTCTCAGCCTGCTACACCAGACAACACGTTGCGCTATCAATCCAACGTAACTAGCCAGGTGTATGTTGGCGTAGGCAACTTCACTGCAGCTCATTAATCACAACGATGGGAGCAGCAAAATGAACAAACTTAAAGAAGATTCGAGAGAAATTAAAAATTGAGCAATGTATACCAGTCATGAAACAGAGCCCAAGTCTAGCAGGGGAAAAACTGTCAAGTGTTTGTGAGGCAATTTCAAACAAATCGGTAGGTATCTTGCAATACAAACTGTGTAAAAAGTTACTAAACACTCATTCGCGAACCTCAAGTTTGTTAAGACATATTTGTAAATTTGACAGTCATTGTCCTCACTCCATAAATATTTTGAAAGACGACAAAGACTTGTGTGTGGAAATATATGCTAAGCTAATTTAGCAGTAGCTTTCGAAATTTAGCCGAAATATTGACTGAAACAGGAAAAAAATGTGAGTCAGTGGATTTTAAAACCCACCACAGTGAGAAGAAAGCTTAGTGTGGAAGAAAGGCTTCTCCTGTCAGACATGTTGTTTTTAGGCTAACATAAAATGAAAAACGAACTTCGTCTTTGCTAAAATGCCTTTGGTGAATTTAGAATGAAATGTTTTCCAATGAAACCGCTGAGCCGTGGCGCCTTTGAATTAGTAGACTGTTCTGTTTGGCACCAGTGGCTCAGGTGTATTATCGACTATCCTTCTTGCGGCCCTATGAGGAAGAGTTGGTATCTGTGGGTTGTGTCCTTAGAATGTCTTTGCTTGCCGATGTACAGGGTGCAGCGAAATTCGCACACTCGGGCTTCACAGCGCTACTCCTCACATGCCAGCGGTAAAAAATGTCTGTCGCAAAATTTCGTCCGGCAGTACATCCGGTAGAAAATGGACGTTAAAGAGTGGCAATTTGGCAACACTGTAACCACATGTATGGTAACTTCCTTTGTTTTCAAATATCGTTTGTACTGCACAGGTGGTGCAATGGGTAGAGTTTTGTGATAGCATGCAGGAGGTCTTGGCTTCGATCCTCAGTTGTGGTGCATTTTTTTTATTTCCTAACTTTATTCTGACATTTCATACTGTAATATAAGCTGTTTCTTAGGTCACATCTATACTAATTCTGCAACATTTTGTGACTCTGAACGTGTAAGTAGGCTGTTTCTATGAAAGTAGGCTGTTTAGGTTTTTATGTTGGTAACACCACGTAGCGCTCTGTATGAAAATCATTGACTGTGCTGTGTGCAGTCTGTGGCTGGTTGGCATTGTTGAAATACTCGCTGTTGTAGTGTTGGGCAGTTGGATGTGAACAGCGCATAGCGTTGCGCAGTTGGAGGTGAGCCGCCAGCAGTGGTGGATATGGGGAGTGAGATGGCGGAGTTTTGAGAACGGATGATCTGGACGTGTGTCCGCCAGAAAGAGTAAATTTGTAAGACTGGATGTCATGAACTGATATATATATATATATATATATATATATATATACATATATATATATATATATATATATATATATATACTCCTGGAAATATATATACTCCTGGAAATGGAAAAAAGAACACATTGACATCGGTGTGTCAGACCCACCATACTTGCTCCGGACACTGCGAGAGGGCTGTACAAGCAATGATCACACGCACGGCACAGCGGACACACCAGGAACCGCGGTGTTGGCCGTCGAATGGCGCTAGCTGCGCAGCATTTGTGCACCGCCGCCGTCAGTGTCAGCCAGTTTGCCGTGGCATACGGAGCTCCATCGCAGTCTTTAACACTGGTAGCATGCCGCGACAGCGTGGACGTGAACCGTATGTGCAGTTGACGGACTTTGAGCGAGGGCGTATAGTGGGCATGCGGGAGGCCGGGTGGACGTACCGCCGAATTGCTCAACACGTGGGGCGTGAGGTCTCCACAGTACATCGATGTTGTCGCCAGTGGTCGGCGGAAGGTGCACGTGCCCGTCGACCTGGGACCGGACCGCAGCGACGCACGGATGCACGCCAAGACCGTAGGATCCTACGCAGTGCCGTAGGGGACCGCACCGCCACTTCCCAGCAAATTAGGGACACTGTTGCTCCTGGGGTATCGGCGAGGACCATTCGCAACCGTCTCCATGAAGCTGGGCTACGGTCCCGCACACCGTTAGGCCGTCTTCCGCTCACGCCCCAACATCGTGCAGCCCGCCTCCAGTGGTGTCGCGACAGGCGTGAATGGAGGGACGAATGGAGACATGTCGTCTTCAGCGATGAGAGTCGCTTCTGCCTTGGTGCCAATGATGGTCGTATGCGTGTTTGGCGCCATGCAGGTGAGCGCCACAATCAGGACTGCATACGACGGAGGCACACAGGGCCAACACCCGGCATCATGGTGTGGGGAGCGATCTCCTACACTGGCCGTACACCACTGGTGATCGTCGAGGGGACACTGAATAGTGCACGGTACATCCAAACCGTCATCGAACCCATCGTTCTACCATTCCTAGACCGGCAAGGGAACTTGCTGTTCCAACAGGACAATGCACGTCCGCATGTATCCCGTGCCACCCAACGTGCTCTAGAAGGTGTAAATCAACTACCCTGGCCAGCAAGATCTCCGGATCTGTCCCCCATTGAGCATGTTTGGGACTGGATGAAGCGTCATCTCACGCGGTCTGCACGTCCAGCACGAACGCTGGTCCAACTGAGGCGCCAGGTGGAAATGGCATGGCAAGCCGTTCCACAGGACTACATCCAGCATCTCTACGATCGTCTCCATGGGAGAATAGCAGCCTGCATTGCTGCTTAAGGTGGATATACACTGTACTAGTGCCGACATTGTGCATGCTCTGTTGCCTGTGTCTATGTGCCTGTGGTTCTGTCAGTGTGATCATGTGATGTATCTGACCCCAGGAATGTGTCAATAAATTTTCCCCTTCCTGGGACAATGAATTCACGGTGTTCTTATTTCAATTTCCAGGAGTGTATATATATATATATATATATATATATATAATGACTTTTGAACACTATTGAGGTAAATACATTGTTTGTTCTCTATCAAAATCTTTCATTTGCTAACTATGCCTATCAGTATTTAGTGCCTTCAGCAGTTAGAATCTTTTATTTAGCTGGCAGTAATGGTGCTCGCTGTATTGCAGTAGTTCGAGTAACGAAGATTTTTGTAAGTGATTCGTGAAAGGTATAGGTTAATGTTAGTCAGGGCCATTCTTTTGTAGAGATTATTGAAAGTCAGATTGCGTTGCGCTAAAAATATTGTGTGTCAGTTTAGTGTTGTTCAGAATAAGTAAAGAGAGAAATGTCTGAGTACGTTCAGTTCTGCTCAGCTGTTTGAAAATCAAATAACGTAAGAGGTTTATCAACACAGTCATTCATTAAGTTTTCTAAGGGAACGTTTCAAACGTAGCAAATACGTGGTTAGACAAATAAGAAACAGAGAGTCGAAGCAAATGACCTGTCATAGGACAGAACAACTACAAAAACAATAACAATTTCGAGATGCTAAAGATGCGTCTGTTCCATGTAATGCGCATTACCCCTCTGACAGATACTTTTCTGTATGATTCATACCGACATCGCTAATTGTGAAATGTTCTGTTTCGAATTACACTGTGTTCCTAACGGTAATAGGCGTGGTTTCCACAATTCCATCTATAGAATAATAATAATAATAATGCATTGCAATACGTACTAAACAGCATGCGGTTACCAGACTCAGTGTTGAAAGGCACGGGACTATCGTGATAACACATACAAACAGTAAGCGAGTTTGGACATTATTCACAAAGCACATTGGTAGTCCTATTGTTAACGTAACGCCCTAACGAAATGTATGGGCCTGAACGAGCCAAGAATTATATTTGCTACTAATCTCTAGAACCATTGGAGGAGGATACAGAGGAAACAGTTTTCGCATCTAGTAGACGAGGTAATTTTGAAATTCCATGACATGAAAAGAGCTTCTTTCAAAGCTGACCAATCTTCCATTTCTACGATTGTAGTATGTAAGTGCAAGTGTTTCCTAGAGCAGCCGCTGCAATCACTGTTGGCGATTAAGATGCCAGATACCGTACCACCTGCACTACATTTACCAAATTAAAACATAGGCCTCAACCCAGGTTCGAACCATCGACCTGTTGTATGCCAACCCAAAACTCTATCCACTGCACAAACGGTACGGCACAAACACTGTACTGACAGAGGTAGTTACAATACATGTGGTTACAGTGTTGCCAAATTGCCACTCTTTGACGTCCATTTTCTGCCAGATGTACTCGCCGGACGAAATTTTGTGAAATAATTTTTTATCATTGGCTTGTGAGTAGTTGCGCTGCGAAGCCCGAGTGCGTGAATTTCGCTTCACCCCGTATATACGGGGTTCGCTGGCCCCAGAGGGAGGCACGAAGTGTGAGTCGCAGCAAGAGGTGGTCTCGAGGTCCGAGCGGCCGAAGCCACGAGCTGCGCAAGGAGGGCCTGCGCAGAGCGAAGATACCGGAGTACTTCACCGGGGTCAGCGTCCATTACAAGCAGCAGGCCGACATCCCGTCGGCTGGTTGGTAACATTCGTGTCGGACGACTGTTCGTGGCCTGGCTGCCCTCTTCTACCTGGCTTTCATCGGCACAACTCAGTAACCGCTGTAACGCACCGTGGATCCATGTAGCTGCTTGCTGATAAAGCGGAGTAACGTTCTGCAATCCTCGTGGTGATTTGTGTCATTGTCTACCTGCCCTCCTTATTATTTTCTGGTCTGTACCCGACCCTCAGAGTTTTACTCGGTCGGCTCTTTGGTCGTAAATATAGGCCGTAGTATTGTACTAAGACACTAGTTGTCGTCGGAAAATTTGTCCCGTTAATATAATGCCTTTACTTTCTGGTTCATACCTGTTCATTAATGTTCTAATAAATCAGCTCGTGGTCGTAAATACAAACGGAACAATTGTACTAAGGCACAGGTTGCCGTTAAACAAAACAGGACTCTTGTGGTTAAATTTAGATGTTAACCGGTTCAATTCTTTGATTGTAATTGCATTAGTTGTAATCTTAACAACCTGTTGTACAAAGCTGTCCGTTGCTTTGAAAGACTGCGTCATTATTTGTGTATTTTTAGCTGGATCCTGTGGTTCCGCCGAGTGAGTTCTCTTGTAATAAGCGTTCACAAGTAACGTTTTAAGACGTTCCTTCAGAGCAGTCTTCATAACTGACAATCAGTTCAACTTTGAAAATATTTACAGCCAACTTACACCAGGGCTTTAGTCAGAATAAGATTGTCAAAAGGAACGGGTTCGGATCCACTCGCACCTTGGTTGCCGATTGAAATTAAGAGGTTGGTTGGTTTCAAGTAAGCCTTATCATTGTCATTTTGTTTCCTAATCTGTTTAAGTGCAGGTGCGCATCTTAACTCCGAAACTCTCGACATACAGATATCGAACTGGAAGTTACGTCATCTGTTTCCAGTAACTGAATCACTCTTGTCATCAATGGTGCTTATATAGTTTTTATATACTGCAGAAGGACATTTAATAAGGCAGACTGTGTCCAGCGCAGAAGTAAATACCACTGTTTCAACCGATAACGGGTGGGCTGCAGGTCCGGCCGTCTTGTAATTATTGTAATATTGTTTGCTGTTTTGATTTCTCTTGCAAAAGCTTATTCATTTTGCAAATTTGTTTATTTTGTAAAAAAATGCAAACTTATGATTATATATTGTTAAATAAACAGACTTTGTGAAAAGAAATATTGGTGGGTCCTCCCTTCCATGTTTTCCTTAATTCCAATGAGTACCCACGTGTCACCCGCAATGCATACCCGCGAAAAAGTAATTGAAACTGGAGCAACTAGGGTGATATTTGGCTGAAACACCGTAAAGCTACAGAACCTAGAATTCCAAAGCCTTACTTCAGTTGGCATTGCAGTGTAACATACATCTTCAGGTTCTTAGGTGCAAAGGATATTGACGTTTAGAGATGATTCTGCTTACCACAGAGAACATGTATTAGAGGTGACCTCATGATCCTTCGAATTAAGAAAAGCCAGCAGCAGTTGAAAGAGGGTGAAATTGCAGAGCAAACCGTTCACATCGAAATAAAAAAAATAAGCCCCTCAAAACGCCAAAAAGGGAAGAAATGCACATAAAGTCCATCATTTCCTGACCTACAATGACCAAAAATGAACATATATTTTATTGAGCCTCATGCTGTGACACTAGGGTGAAAAAAAAGACTCTCCATCAACATCCAAACTCTACTCATAACACTACAACGAAAGCATACAGCCTGGCTAACAGGCAACCATGGGCAGGTTAAAAGTGGAATGCGTTCACCTTTAGTCCTAAGCACAAATAATAGCGTCAAATAGGTGGTGTCCGTGTAGCGACAAGCATATAGTGAAATGTTTTCGAGAATGAGTGGACTGAGCCGCTAGCACCGTTCCTCGTATATTGCAGCCGCTGAGGGCACTCCAGGTACAGAGCTGCTGCACGTGTGGCTCAGTGGGCGTGCGCCATTGGGTTCTCTAGATGCTGCACAACAGCTTTTAGCGTTGGGCGGAAACTTGCTATTCCATTACCAGCTTAACGCCAGTAGGAGGGTATCAGTATGAGATACTACAAGCTAGAATGCATTGAAAGTAATTTGTATGTTTCTCGACTGAAACATGGACGATACCACAAAACTTGTTCTGGACATCGTTCCTCCAGTGGAACATATTTGCTGCTGTGTGTCCTGCATCAATTAATTTTCGCCTTACATCCTACACAGTGTCATAGGAGACAGCTTTGTTAGGACATCTGATCCTAACAACTGGGTTATTTCGTCTTGTCCATACTACTTCACAGCAATAACATTGTTTACTCATCTGACATACTAAGAATAAGTCACAAATAGTCATACAATTCTCCAAATCTGATGGGCTTCAAGATTTGTAGACTCCCAGGAGCAGACCATTTTCAATCAAATCCTAAACAAGGCCAAATTATGTTCAGTAAATAAGTGGCTGTAAGGAGTTCGAGACCCCCATACATGGAGTTCGAGACCCCACACATATGGAAAATGTAAACATAGTTACCTACTTAGCTATTAACAGGCCATATGAATTGTAAATTGTGTTCGCAATTTCTAGAATTATACTAAGACGTTGCATGAAACTCAGCAACTGTAGAATGATAAAGATTTGTCTGCCAGACACAATTGCTTAGCATAAATATTTATTGATATCTATATCATTTACGAAAATGTATTATAAGTACAGCTAAAAATACATGCAGAAGTGCAGTAATCAGCTAACAACAGATTTTTTAATACTTTAACTAATAAAGTATCACGTTTTAAAAATTATTTTCTGAAATGTTATATCTAATTCTTATACAGGGTGAGTCACCTAGCATTACCGCTGGATATATTTTGTAAACCACATCAAATACTGACGAATCGATTCCACAGACCGAACGTGAGGAGAGGGGCTAGTGTAATTGGTTAATACAAACCATAAAAAATGCACGGAAGTATGTTTTTTAACACAAACCTACGTTTTTTTAAATGGAACCCCGTTAGTTTTGTTAGCACATCTGAACATATAAACAAATACGTAATCAGTGCCGTTTGTTGCATTGTAAAATGTTAATTACATCCTGAGATGTTGTAACCTAAAGTTGACGCTTGAGTACCATTCCTCCGCTGTTCGATCGTGTGTATCGGAGAGTACTGAATTACGTAGGGATCCAAAGGGAACGGTGATGGACCTTAGGTACAGAAGAGACTGGAACAGCACATTACGTCCACATGCTAACACCTTTTTATTGGTCTTTTTCACTGACGCACGTGTACATTACCATGAGGGGTGAGGTACACGTACACACGTGGTTTCCGTTTTCAATTACGGAGTGGAATAGAGTGTGTCCCGACATGTCAGGCCAATAGATGTTCAATATGGTGGCCATCATTTGCTGCACACAATTGCAATCTCTGGCGTAATGAATGTCGTACACGCCGCAGTACATCTGGTGTAATGTCGCCGCAGGCTGCCACAATACGTTGTTTCATTTCCTCTGGGGTTGTAGACACATCACGGTACACATTCTCCTTTAACGTACCCCACAGAAAGAAGTCCAGAGGTGTAAGATCAGGAGAACGGGCTGGCCAATTTATGCGTCCTCCACGTCCTATGAAACGCCCGTCGAACATCCTGTCAAGGGTCAGCCTAGTGTTAATTGCGGAATGTGCAGGTGCACCATCATGCTGATACCACATACGTCGAGGCGTTTCCAGAGGGACATTTTCGAGCAACGTTGGCAGATCATTCTGTAGAAACGCGATGTATGTTGCAGCTGTTTGGGCCCCTGCAATGAAGTGAGAACCAATGAGGTGGTCGCCAATGATTCCGCACCATACATTTACAGTCCACGGTCGCTGTCGCTCTACCTGTCTGAGCCAGCGAGGATTGTCCACGGACCAGTAATGCGTGTTCCGTAGATTCACTGCCCCGTCCTTTGTGAAACCCGCTTCATCGGTAAACAGGTAGAACTGCAACGCATTCTCTGTTAATGCCCATTGACAGAATTGCACTCGATGATTAAAGTCATCACCAAAATGGTTCAAATGGCTCTGAGCACTATGCGACTTAACTTCTGAGTTCATCAGCCGCCTAGAACTACTTAAACCTAACTAACCTAAGGACATGACACACATCCATGCCCGAGGCAGGATTCGAACCTGCGACCGTAGCGGTCGCTCGGTTCCAGACTGTAGCGCCTAGAACCGCACGGCCACACCGGCCGGCCATCACCATGTAATTGCTGATGTAGCGACACATGAAACGGGTGAAAGCGGTCACGATGCAGTATGCGCATGACACTACTTTGACTCAGTCCACCGGCTCTCGCAATGTCCCGTGTACTCATGTGTGGGTTCATGGCAACAGCAGCTAACACACCAACTGCACCCGCTTCTCCTGTGACGGGCCTGTAACGGACCCGTTTGCGTGCTACGACCGTACCTGTTGCAAACAGTTGGCGGTAGATGTTTTGCAATGTGCTGCACGTTGGATGCTCTCTGTCCGGGTACCGTTCTGCATACACCCTGCAGGTTTCAGCTGCATTTCGTCGACACTCGCCATAGATGAGTATCATCTCCGCCTTTTCAGAGTTCGAATACACCATGGTCACAGTTCCAACAACACTACGCTATCACAGACATCTGGTAACACGGTGTACTACAGTTGGTCTGCGTGCGGAGACGAATGCAGAATGACAATAGCAGCAAGCGCTACATGCGGACACTGCGACAGCTAGACCAAACCACAACAGTGCACTACAGCCACACTCGTAAACACGATCGTGATCGTAAACATGTCCTTGCAGATGCTGCTCGCCGACAGTGGCCCGTGTTTGTTACAACACGCAACTGAACGTCGGAGGTTTCAAGCGTCAACTTTAGGTTACAATATCTCCAAATGCAATAAACATTTTACAATGCAACAAACGGCACTGATTACGTATTTGTTTATATGTTCAGATGTGCTAACAAAACTAACGTGGTTCCATTTAAAAAAACGTAGGTTTGTGTTAAAAAACATACTTCCGTGCATTTTTGTATGGTTTGTATTAAACAATTACACTAGCCCCTCTCCTCACGTTCGGTCTGTGGAATCGGTTCGTCGGTATTTGATGTGGTTTACGAAATATATCCAAGGGTAACGTTAGGTGACTCACCCTGTATAGATTATTTTATGAATATGAAACTCCAAATAAATTAACTGGAGAACATATCAAAACATATTGAACAGTAACTGGAAAAATATGGGATGCATACTTTGTTTCCAGGCCTCAAGCTTATGAAGTTGTCATGTCAATGTGAGGCGTACATGGAGAAATACAAATAAAAATTCGAGAAGTCAGTCCGAAAGCTCTGTCATGTGCCAATTGCTCTTTAAATCTTTGTGGAGTTCATGGATTCTCACATGATTCCTCTAGCGTCACCTTTTCTGGAGCTATAGAGATGTTATATTCATTCTTGTCGTCTTCTACATATAAATGGGAATTGTAAAAATATTGTAAAAAAACGAACAAACAAGAGAAAGCTTTTCTGATACTTGCATGACTGTTCATTACAATTCAGTTGAAGTCATAAAACAATATGTGGAAACAGTTGTGACAGTATTGGAAGATGTGTAAGACCCATTCAAGTGAAACCTTGAGAAATCTTGATACTGGATTTGCAGGAATCTTTCTCCTTGTAGCTCTATGTGATTTTACGTTTTTGAGCCACATCAACTTTTGGAACACGATACTTGGGGAAGTAAATTTAATCCAACAATATCTACAAGTAAAAAATGATTTTGGTTAAAGGACTCGTCAAACTAAAGACAGTAAATTCGGTTTTAGTGACGGAACTACAATACAGACAATGGTGTTTTTTTAGCACTACAGAATGCAATGACATGGACATTAACTAACACTGAAGGAGGTAAGTATAACAGAGATGGATGAAGTACCTCATGGCGCTGGTTTATCGATTCAAATAGAAATTCGTCGATAAATGTTAGAATGTGGAGTTCCTTTTATACGAGAATTGTCACAACGGTAGTCGGCTGTGAACGCAGTCACCAAAATTTTCCATATTGTTGAAACAAAATTTATGCTTGAGAGTTCCGATGATCCTCTGGCTGTAGCACTGGAGGATATTTGTAACGTTCTTTAAAAATGAAAGCTTTAAGATTACGCTAAATGAATGTCTGAGCTGTGAACTGGACACTAAACTTGAATTATCGTGTAGCGTTTAGTAATTGCAAGTGGTGTGCTTACCCTGTGTTATTGTTAGCAAAATCTTGATACACACTGATTGGGCAGTGCAACTCCCAGTGCCAGTAAAGAAGTAAAGTCACTGGAAAATACATTTAGTCCCTTAGGTACTGAATACTCTGGCCCTGTTCAATACTGATAACTTTGGTCCCTGTGCACATAACAGATAAATTAAATTGTCTTACCTCTAAAGCAGCAACGGTGGAACACTACATATTCTGGTCTCTCACAAAAAATATAAAGATGCTAGCTGCAGGCTCAGCGGTGTGCAATGCTGGCTGTACTTCGAAACGCACATGAAATTGTTTTGGCTGATAAATGAAAACATTTATGAAAAATGCAACTTGTTTGAAAAACTGTATGAGCTGGACCGAGAGGCGGTACTGATTATGGTGAATTACTAACACTGATTTTCTTTAGAAAAATTATATTGCAAGTTCGGTTTGACTTTTCTAAAACATTTGACAATTGAAGTTAGTCACAATTGATTCACAAACAATGAGATTTAAACAGCAAGTATTGTGTACTAATACAACATAAAGTCAAATCATCAAATCATCATTAGATCTGTTAGAAAATCATAGAAACATTACAAAAGTGAAATATCTAACTAGCCTTTTTATCAAATCAGGTTACTTAACAGCTACAAACTATCACCCAACTCATCTGTACTAACTCGCTGGCAAAACAAAAATCATAATTATTTAACATCTTTACCTTGCTTGCATGAATACTTCTGCTCCCATGTTCAACAATATCGACACACCTACTTTAATCTAACACTTGGTGGCTTTACAGAGCACACCACAAAAACTGCCATCGTCTTTTGCTCACAGACAGCTACCAACTGTGCGCCAAGCACTCTCTTACTCCAACACTACAATCTCAGACCAGAAGCAGTATCTTTGGGTCTGCGGTCGTACACAGTCAGCGATCCGCATTATAAAGCCTATCAGAGATAGACATCGTTTATAGTCTAATAGTTTAATTTTAATTTACATTAATATTCGTATTCTGGTGCCACAAACAAGTGTGGCCCAGGAAACTCATTTCCTCTTGTAGAAATTTGCGATGAGGTAGATAAAGAGCAGGTGTGGCAAGGAATAAGGCGTTATCATAGGCATCTACGAGTGCAGACATTACAGCTAAATGGACAGCCCAAAAAGTCCTACCATTTATGCTTAAATCGGACCTTAGTGATTCATTACGCTGTACATCACTTATAATTTTGTACTTCTTCACTTTAATGCGTGTATAGTTTTTCTAAACAGAAAGTAATAATGAAATATCTTCGCCCTATGAATACGGACGACTAGTCAATCAGTCCAGTTTATTAACTGAAATAAAAGTTTCAAATGATATGTATTTTAACCATGTTATTGAGAATTTCATTAAAATAAAGACACGGAAATGTGTACTGTAATAATAACATAGCTACTATCTCGTACTAAGGTCAATAAATTGACTGATATTCTGAGAACCAAGCACGGCAATGTTGTGTAAAACATGCTCGGACTTCTCGCCGCGTCAATTCAGGGTAAAACTTCGAGTTTTCGACGATTTCCACCATCGTTTCGTCAGGAAGAACGCTTTTGATCAGTCAGTTGCTCCAGAGGAAGGCGGTGGTGAAAATCATTGAAGGTTCGAGGGTTTACTCGGAATTGCATGGTAGTAAGTCCGAGAATGCTTTATATAACTGATATTTTAACTCTACAAACTTTATTTCCAGACTTAATTTCTATTATTCCTTTGCACCCCGATGGTTGCTGTGTTAAATCTAAGTTTCGTATCTAAGTTTCTCCATTACATCTATATTATTCATTTTTTAGAAAATGTACACTACAAATATACTCATGTTCATAAATTAAGAATAATTGCAGAATGTGATGCCACACAACGTGGCACTACAGAAAACTTGCACTAATAGCATAGGCACATAGGGAACACACACGACACAGATCTGTAAGTCCACGGTATTGGTGATAAGTTGAGAAAACCGTCCCGAAACACATGTGCTACAAAACGCCAATATGGTATATGATCACCATGCACACGTACACAAGGGGCTGGCTTACTCGGGGTCATGTGGTCGAGTAGCTGCTCGGGTATAGCCTCCCATTCTTGCACCAGAGCCTGTCGAAGTTTCTGAAGTGTTGTAGAGGTTTGAAGACGTGCAGCGATACGTCGACCGAGAGCATCTCAGACGTGCTCGATGGGGTTTAGGTCTGGAGAACAGACAGGCCACTCTATTCACCTCGTATCTTCTGTTTCAAGGTACTCCTCCACGGTGGAAGCTCGGTGGGGCCGTGCGTTATCATCCATCAAGAGGAAGGTGGCACCCACTGCACCCCTGAAAAGGCGGTCATAGTGGTGCAAAATGACGTCCCGATACACCTGACCTGTTACAGTTCCTTTGTCAAAAACATGCAGGGGTGTACGTGCACCAATCATAATCCCACCCCACACCATCAAATCACGACCTCCATATAGGTCCCTTTCAAGGACATTAAGGAGTTGGTACCCGGTTCCTGGTTTACGCCACATGAAAACCTGGCGAGAATCATTGTTCAGACTCTACCTGGACTCATCCGTGAACATAACCTGGGACCACTGTTCCAATGACAACGTACTGAGTTCTTGATACCAGGCTTTACGGGCTCCCCTGTGACCAGGGGTCAGTGGAATGCACCTTTCAAGTCTCCAGGCGAATACACCATGTCTGTTCAGTCGTCTGTAGACTGTGTCTGGAGACAACTGTTCCAGTGGCTGCGGTAAGGTCCCGAGCAAGGCTACCTGCAGTGCTCCGTAGCCGTCTGCGGGCACAGATGGTGAGATGTCGGTCTTCTTGTGTGTTGTACACTGTGGACGTCCAGTACTGTAGCGCCTGGACACGTTTCCTGTCTGCTGGAGTCGTTGCCACAATGTTGAGATCACACTTTGTGGCACACGGAGGGCCCATGCTACGACCTGCTGTGTTTGACCAGCCTCCCACCGCCCTATTATTCTACCCGTCATAACATCATCTAAAGGTGTTCTTTGAGGCATTTTCAACACACAGTCACCATTATCACGTCTGAAAACGACTACACACTTACTCGCTGCACCGTACTCCGACATGCACCAACACACCTCTGCGTATGTGGACTTCTGCCAGTGCAACTGTGCGACGACCGCAGGTCAACTGAACCGCATAGTCATACCACGAGGTGATTTAAACCCGCTAACCGTCCACCAGAGCGTTGTTTCACCATGTATCAGCATTATCCTTAATTTATGAGCACGAGTGTATATCAGTTTCTAAGCAGACTAGGGGCCTCATTCAGCTTCGCCGCCCCGGCATTCCGGTGGGTTTACTTAGCAACTTCTCCTGCATGTTTCAGTAAGAGAGAATGAGTCGACGAGTCTGAAGCGTCCGCAGCGTCACGGTTCTCAGACGCGTTATTCTCGCGAACCTACAGCGGGAGTGAAGGAAGCCCGCAACACAGTCTCGTACTCGCACCGTTTCTAACCTCTAAGCGCCGCACCGCTCCAGTAAGCACTGCCCCATACTCGCCATTCATAGACTGCAGCTCATAAAGGCGACCAGTGCTATTACCACCTTAGCGCTGCAGTGCTTGCGAGCAACACAGCCTGGCCCTAGCGGTGACGTCACGGGCTCGCTTCGTCCGAGACTGTTGAAACTCAGCTGGGAGCTGTGCGGCCGCTGCCCGCGGTCTTTGGCCTTTGTAGACAACTCTGGCGTAGAGGGCGGTTACCGTAGGCGGTGACCGCAGCCGCGCACTGGCAGCCACAGCTGATGCACCGCCGGCGATAGGACACGGCTGTGGCCAACGCTGCATGTCGAGTGGGAGCACTCGTCTGGCAAACGCCTCGTCTCGCTGAGCTGCTCTCTGTTGTACTGTGAGCGGAATGACACGTCGCCCTGGGCCAACTACAGCACCAGAGGAAGAACGCTTCTATTGAAGCACAAAAAAGATGAATAAACTTCTGTTTCAGGGACTCTCGCTGAAAAGTGGAGTACCAGTTGCCTCATTCTAACTTCCTGAGACGGTGGCAGTGGGAAGGAGACGGAAAAGTAATAAATACTGGCAGATAATAGACAGTGGCTATGGACGGAAAGATCGAATGAGACAATGGCAGTGTGAGAGACAGGGAGCAGTGGCAGTGGAACGTAGTTGACAGAACAGTGATAGAAAAGAGGGAGGAGATACTGCCAGTGATAGAGTAATAAAGAAATAGGGAAAGTGAAAGGGGGTGAGAGCAGAATCTACGACACTGAGAAGGGACACCATCAGTGGGAATGAATGCGATAGGAACAGTAAGAGAGAGAAAGAGGAAGACAGTGACAGAGGAGACGGTAGTGGCAAGACAGAACGAAGGAGACTGTGGCTGTGAGATAGGAGACAGTGAGAGTGAGATGTAAAGGAATAATGACAGTGAGTTGGAATGTGTTAGTAAACGAGAATGGGCAAGTGGGAATGGATGGGTATGAGCGTCTTAAGCGGCCGACTCGTTGGTGTGAGGGAGTTAGGGGTGCTTCTGGATGTGAGAAGTGACTTGCATTTGAAAAGAGCACGAATATGTTCGCATGCTGAAATGTTTGGGAAAATTTTTAAAGATAGTGGGAAAGGCAGCTAGTACCTCACCTTTCCGTCAGTCTTTTAAACAGAAGCATAGTCACCTTTTATGTGCTCCGATAGAATCATTTGTTCGCTGGTTCCTTTCTTTTCCCTGTTACAGCAAGGCAGCTTATTCATATGTAAAGAATTTTTTGTGTATGATTTTAATATTTTACTTTATTGAGACTGAAGTAAAACAAAATGAATTTTACACCGGGTTTTACGTGGACAAAAATTTTCCATGTGCTTCAGTAATCAACATGAGGCTCCCAGCACCCTTTTGATGATAACGTAAACACTTGGCAGCACACTTTTTCGTGCTACGTCATTTTATAAACTACGTTTTCACCTCACACCGGATTATACATATAGGGTAAATCTGAATCTAAGTATCTCGGGAACGGATAAAGGAATCTTAGTAATGTATGTTAAAAATTACAACTGTTTTATGTGCATACCCGTCTTATAATTCGCGGCTCGGTTTTGGTATCAAAAAACAATTTCGGGGTGTTTCTCAATAACCGGTAAATATCTTCGAAAACGGCAAGATGGATATTCCTGATAAATGCCTAGGGAATATACAGTTAAAACTTGAGCGATTTCTGTGGTTAGTTGTTTGGATATCCGCTGATGACGGCGAAAACATGTTAAAAAATGCTTTTTTTCGTGTTTCCTCAGGAATCGACCACGAACTAAATGGTGCCTGAATAAGCCCTTTAAGGCGCACCGTAGACCAAATCTAATGCAAAAAGAGCCAACTGATTTGCTCCATCTGCATAAGTTGGTGTGTAATATTCACTGTAAGATACAGGGTGTTTCAAAAATGACCGGTATATTTGAAACGGCAATACAAACTAAACGAGCAGCGATAGAAATACACCGTTTGTTGCAATATGTTTGGGACAACAGTACATTTTCAGGCAGACAAACTTTCGAAATTACAGTAGTTACAATTGTCAACAACAGATGGCGCTGCGGTCTGGGAAACTCTATAGTACGATATTTTCCACATATCCACCATGCGTAGCAATAACATGGCGTAGTCTCTGAATGAAATTACCCGAAACCTTTGACAACGTGTCTGGCGGAATGGCTTCACATGCAGATGAGATGTACTGCTTCAGCTGTTCAATTGTTTCTGGATTCTGGCGGTACACCTGGTCTTTCAAGTGTCCCCACAGAAAGAAGTCACTGGGGTTCATGTCTGGCGAATAGGGAGGCCAATCCACGCCGCCTCCTGTATGTTTCGGATAGCCCAAAGCAATCACACGATCATCGAAATATTCATTCAGGAAATTAAAGACGTCGGCCGTGCGATGTGGCCGGGCACCATCTTGCATAAACCACGAGGTGTTCGCAGTGTCGTCTAAGGCAGTTTGTACCGCCACAAATTCACGAAGAATGTCCAGATAGCGTGATGCAGTAATCGTTTCGGATCTGAAAAATGGGCCAATGATTCCTTTGGAAGAAATGGCGGCCCAGACCAGTACTTTTTCAGGATGCTGGGACGATGGGACTGCAACATGGGGCTTTTCGGTTCCCCATATGCGCCAGTTCTGTTTATTGACGAAGCCGTCCAGGTAAAAATAAGCTTCGTCAGTAAACCAAATGCTGCCCACATGCATATCGCCGTCATCAATCCTGTGCACTATATCGTTAGCGAATGTCTCTCGTGCAGCAATGGTAGCGGCGCTGAGGGGTTGCCGCGTTTGAATATTGTATGGATAGAGGTGAAAACTCTGGCGCATGAGACGATACGTGGACGTTGGCGTCATTTGGACCGCAGCTGCAACACGGCGAACGGAAACCCGAGGCCGCTGTTGGATCACCTGCTGGACTAGCTGTGCGTTGCCCTCTGTGGTTGCCGTACGCGGTCGCCCTACCTTTCCAGCACGTTCATCCGTCACGTTCCCAGTCCGTTGAAATTTTTCAAACAGATCCTTTATTGTATCGCTTTTCGGTCCTTTGGTTACATTAAACCTCCGTTGAAAACTTCGTCTTGTTGCAACAACACTGTGTTCTAAGCGGTGGAATTCCAACACCAGAAAAATCCTCTGTTCTAAGGAATAAACCATGTTGTCCACAGCACACTTGCACGTTGTGAACAGCACACGCTTACAGCAGAAAGACGACGTACAGAATGGCGCACCCACAGACTGCGTTGTCTTCTATATTTTTCACATCACTTGCAGCGCCATCTGTTGTTGAAAATTGTAACTACTGTAATTTCGAAAGTTTGTCCGCCTGAAAATGTACTGTTGTCCCAAGCATATTGCAACAAACGGTGTATTTCTATCGCTGCTCGTTTAGTTTTTATTGCCGTTTAAAATATACCGGTCATTTTTGAAACACCCTGTAGTTACAGTAAGACGATCCTTCTGTTGGGTATACAAATGGTCCCTAGCCCAAAGGCTGTCCAAAACACTTGACCCTATCTTTCCATCACCAACAGAATCCGACTTGTCAGCCCCGCAAAGATCGACTTCTTACGTGCATCGGGCTTTGCAACATATTGGTGGCGCATGCTGTCGGTTGCGTAGCGATGAGCGCTAGAAATCAGGCTGGTTCTGCACGTTTGAGAACTTATTGACAACTCGAGACACTTAGACAGATCTCAAGATGTCAGTAGAATGGAATTCAGAGAAATGAAATTAATGAATGACTGGGAATCAGTGAAGGTGGAGTGATATGAAATCACGTTAAGAGGGGTAACCACATTAGGAGGCTGTTTGACACTGATCTTTTGGGATTTTTTTGAGTGACAATAATTAATTAGAATTTAATCAGTTTCTGACGTAATTTCATTCATATTTCGAACAGTTTTTGTGAATGTTTTGGAATAATGTTAGTCAAAAATATAACAAAATTATGCTGTGATGTCCACTTAAGGTTGTGAATATAGTGTAATTCTCCAACTGCGTGCAGTGTAGCCATGCCGATTTTCATCTGAAATTAAAAAGATTTTGAATTTACATTCATTCTACGCTCACCAAATCTAAACGAATGCGAATTTCGCTTTGAAATTTTAAAAACGTATTCTTGGATAGCTAATCGGCTTTTGAAAAAAAAAAACGGCTTTTTGAACCTCCTAATGTGGTTTCTCCCTTTATGATGCCAGAGGGAAGAGCTGAACAAGAAACTAGCAAAAACTTCATGATTAATTCGTTCCCAACCAGGGGACAGACCCGATTTTCATGCTTTTCATGAACAGTCATCTTAACAATTAGGTTTTCTGAGGATGTATCTTCATTCATCCCTGGGATCCGTTCATTTCATTACAGATAAGGTGATTCTACTGATGTACTATATATAACTTGTCGCTAGGCAAACCATGGTGTTCCGCAAGTTCCACTCCCACAGAGACGCTATTTTCTCATATTAAGAAGGAGTGCTGGTGATACTAGCAATAAACTTTTTCAAGGTATGTGACTGCCTTGTCAATGTGTAAAATTCTCCAACCTTTTAGCCACTGTTGGAAATGGCCTTCCTCAGGGTGCTGTCCTAATAGTGACAACAGCTGCGGAAGACTAAGCTTATATTTAACTATCGTGATACTGTTATTCAGTTTATGCGTATGATCAGTTCTGGAAGTGAGCTTATGTAACCTAACAGATGCCTTAGTAAAGTTAGTTCCACAGAGTACTTAACGTAGAGTACGTAATGTAGAAAGAATGTAACACAGAAAAATTGCTTATGTCGAAAATTTACGACTGGGCATGTTACAATGTTATGATTAAATTTTTTTCTACGTGAAAGATCTTATGTATCTGTGTGTGTGTGTGTGTGTGTGTGTGTGTGTGTGTGTACGTGCGAGGGTGTAAGTAAGAGCGTGCGAGAGTGACTGTTTTGAGCTTATTTTATTCTTTTATTTGTATGTGTGCGTGTGTATTTTTGTGGTATTGGGTCACTGACAGTTCTTTGTTGACAGAGAACAGAGGTCCATTGCAGAGAGCCGTGCATTCGTTTATTTTTTTTTTACCTTCTGCAGTGGCTTTCTGAATATGGTGGTAGCCGAGTTCATTTTCGTAGTCTTCCTGTTGTATTACTACCATTATGTTGCTCTTGTAATGCGAGTCTCTTTCGCATTGTTTGTAAGTTTATTCATTGTTCTTATGGACGCTTTTTCCTTTCTTATTTTCCTTCTTCATAAAATGTTTCTCTTGTTTCCCTTTATTACGCCTCTAATATCTTCTGCAATTAAACCTCTCATCAGACCTGCACTGAATTTTGAGTCACTGTTCATTTCTTGTTGTTTTATTATGTATTGACTTTCTGTAATAAGATTCCCCAAAATGTTATGCGTAACGCATGTGTGTTGAAATTGTATTTAAGTCTTTTTGTAGTAGATTTACTTCTTGGTTGGTGAACTGTGTGTCAATTAAGTTGGGCCACACGTTTATAGAAGGTGTAACACGTGCTGTGGTTTCTGTGGCTTTGAGAAAGATTACGTGTATGTGTGGCTGTGTGTGTGTGTGTGTGTGTGTGTGTGTGTGTGTGTGTGTGTGTGTGTTTTTGTGGGTTACATCGCCTGATAGTTAGAGAACAGAGTTCCACTGCAGAGAGCTGTGTCTTAGTTTCCTTCTACTATGGATTTATGTATAGGTAGTTTTCCCCAGTTATTAATTTATGTGTGAGGCTGTTGCTGCTTTGATTTGTTTTTGATTGGTGTTGATGTCTGTGGGGCGGTGGTCTATATACATGAGATGCTGTGCGAAGGTAGAATGATGCTGTTTCGTTTTAGTGCTTTTCTGTGTTTGGATGTGTCTACTGTATATTCACTGTAGAAACAGAAAATGCCAAAAGTTAAATTTCATTTACCCCACCATACATATACGCAATAAACTACAGCAATTTTTGATAGTCAGAAAACTCACCACGACCAGAAAAGCCACACACATAAACTAGAACCGCTCTAAAACTCAATAAACAAGCCAGCTACCGTTATACACTGCACAGACACAATGAATAAAACTACAAAAGTGAACTACAGTTAATCAAAGTTGTGGGCAATGAAGATGACACAAACTGATGCGTACTGGTCGTCTGGGTAGTGGCACAAGTCCTATTAGGCTCAGGTGTTCCGAGGTGGACGAAGAACCTGTGACAGTACAAACAAATTAGTGACACACATATATACATCTTATCGCGCTGTGGTACTTAAGTTGTACAGCAACTGTTTCAATCACTGTAGTAAACACTTGTCCCTATGCGAATGTTGTGGGTGACTCCACTCTCCACTTGTAGTCAAGTGTCTCCAGCTGTTCTCCGCTACAAACTGTAGCTATGAATTGCCACACTGATACTTGGTACTAGAGCTGTCGTATGCCAACGCCGAACATGAATCATCCGTTGCTAACTGTTGTCGCTGCTTATCACAACGCTGAAGTCCATCTCAGTGGCGGCGGCCGTAGTTGTTATTGGCGGCGAACTTCAAAGCACCTCCCACGGCGCCGGTCGGGAATCGTCTCAGCGTATCAGCTCCGGTTGCGCCCATTGGCGAGAACACAACAAAAACGTTGCAGACAAGCTGCACCACAAAATTAAAACAAAGCATAAACCGGGATCTAGCACACAAAAGCAAACAGATCGTCACCTACACACAAACACAGTCACAGAGAAGTCAAAAACACGGGACACACACAATCACAAATGAACAAGACGTACTCACAACAAGACGCAAGTGGTACATTCTGAATTACAGCAACAAAGCAGCTCAGTATACTCACGAGAAAGTGAGAAGTGGCACGCCAGTCTCTCGCTCTGACAGCATTGTCAGTCAGATTAATGTTCATATTTTAGGTCATGATCTCTATGTTCCACAGTACTACATTTGCAATATGTGGTAATGGCTTTTCACAAGAGGAAAATTGTGGTCAGGATGTTCATACAACGGCATGTGTAATCTGGAGAGAATTTGTACCCAAGGGGCCATAGTGGAGGCGGCGGAGAACAGTGAGAGAGATGAATTGGGTGCCGTAAATACCGAGTGCAGTGACCGGGATGTGCGAGCGATTCTGGGAAGCAGCGCTCAGTGTGTCGTACCTGCAGAGGGTCTTCTGGCCGAGGCCTTCTCAGCCTTCCACTTAGGGTCTGAGAGAAGGGCACCAGTTTGCAAAACATTTTACATGGACTAGGCAGCAGTCAGTCGTGAAGACGACCAGTTGGCGGAAAGTGGGTGGAGAAAGCCGTTTAAGAGAAAGACTGCTGCCAGCTGAGACTTTGTGCAAACAATGGGAAGGTCAGAAAACTCACGTTAGAGGTTGGAACCTTATGGACAGAGCGGTTGATACAAGTGTTTAGTGAAGGTAAGGTTGTAACCCCCCTGATGAGAGGAAGTCACCAAGTTCTTTTGCGAGAGGCAAAAACATATATTTCATGGGCACGACTGTCTTGGAAGTTCAACAGTCTTTCAAAAATTGGAAATGGTCTGCTGGAAAGATCAGAGGTGTCTGCAAATGAGGGACTGTTGTAGATGTCTTTTTCCAAAACATGGCCATGCTTATCGAGAGAACGACGCCTCCCTTGTGTAAAATCTTCTTTCTTAAGGCAAGAGAGATTTTGTGTCGTTGATTGGCTCCTCTCAGGATATGCAAAGTGGGAGCTTGATCCTTCCCCCCCTCTCCTCCCCCCCTCCCCCAAGGAACCACGGTCCTGTGTCTGGATTTGATGCAATCAATAGGGTAGAATCAATGTATATAGGATAGTTTGATTGGTTTGTGCATTGTGAGGCCGTTTTCATTTTTGCTAATTGGCTCCCGTTTAGAGGCTTGGTTGAAAGTGATTAACATTCTTTGCCTTTTTTCGTCGTTACTTCTCTGGTGTAGAGCTTCAGATGTTTCCCTAATGGATGAGACTTGCAGTCTGTATCTTATGATCGACTACGAGCCAGTGGTAGTTTGTAGCTTTACCGGCAGCGGACTGCATATCATCCCGGCCATACTGTGTGTCACGAGAGTGAACTTCTTCATCCAGAGTCGGCCGTCTGACGTTTGAAAATCCCAGCATGCACCTCATGCCTCTTAGTCGAACTGGTTTTGCCAGACTAGCGAACTGTTGCACCTCACACTGAAATCCGGTAGGAGGGAGTTTCCCTCGTTTTGATAATCAGAGCGCGAGACGCATAGTTTGGAAATTTTTCGTGGACACAAACGAACATTACAGCTGTCGTAGCGCACCGCTCCTCACCCACAGCGCGCTGTTTTTTGCTGCCGCCTGAATCCAGGTGAGTGTAAAATACTGCTGCACCGGCATACGGTTGTTAAGGGATTTGCACAGTTCCCTGTTCTCAGATGAACAGTAGTTTGTACTATACTTTGTCGTAGGTGATATCATTTCAATAGAGTTGGCTCTCACAGTGGATTCAGGTAAAGAAAGTCAGGTTGCGCTGTAAAAGGGATTAATTCAGGGGATAGTATTTATAGCTTCCACCTCAATATATGCTTTACCAATCAAACATAATTCATTTTCTGATCAGCTAGTTGTACTTACAAGAGGATTAATAAAATTTGTCATTATTTTGTAAACTTAAATACGTCACTGTTCTCATTCATTCTCCTTCAACTACTCATTCTATTTTATTCTGGTGATACATGGGTACAGCAGAAATTTAAGGTCCAGTTTCATTAAGTTAGTTTATGTGATTATTAATTTGAGTTCTGAAAGTGACCACTGCCATAGGCAGCAAATGTGCCACGAGTAAATTCACGAATTCATATATTAAAATTAAGGTCGTAGCTCATGATTTGAAGATGATTGTGAAGATAATACTTTTAGTTTTGCAAAAATTATAACATTTAGCTTCACTCATATATTTATGATTAAAGCAAGCGACAGTTTGCAAAAGGATTGACAATGACCTACAAATCAAACACACCCACCAACCCACCCACCCACCCACCCACACACACACACACACAAACACACACTCAAAACAGTGTCACTTACACTTTTCAAAGCCTAAAACCAATATAAGATACAGTAGTTTTGTAATAAAAAAAATTATATGTGTTATCCAAGAAACTACAGAGTGGCACTCATAAAACAGTCCCGAACCGGAATGCGAACGCGAGTGAGTAGCACTACTCGCTTGTGGCTTTCTTTGCCACCTTCCAACAGCAGTAGCGTGTCAGTAGTTCATACGGAAGGTAGGCGTTACAAACCCTGTACTTCGCTGTCATACCATACGCCATTGAAGAACGTGTGTTCATTGTTGAAGAATATGTGCGGTCTGAATCCATTAAAGTTGTTTGCGACGCTTTTCATGAAAAGTTTCCTGAAAGTAATATTCCAGCAAACTCAACGATTTAGGACCTAGTAAGAAGGTGGCGTTCGACAGGTAGTGTTGTCAATTCAAAGAGAAATAAGGCACCGGCTGTACGTACACCTGAAGTTGTGGCAAACGTGACGGCACACATTGAAAGGAGTCCCTACAAGTCAACACGACGAATATCACAGCAATGTGAAATACCTCGCAAATCGTGTCAATGCATCCTTCATGGCTTAAAAATGAAACCTTACTGTGTGAGTGTTGTTCAGCAAATAAAATAAGCGTACAAGGGCAAGCGTACAGATTACTGCAATTGGCTGCTGAAAAATGGTGCTGTGGGACATCTAGATCCGTTCCTCCTGTTTTCGATGGATGAAGCTTGTGCTACAGCGACTCACCATGGCATACTGCAAAAGCCGGTCCGCAGCTCGTGGTCGTGTGGTAGCGTTCTCGCTTCCACGCTCGGGTTCCCGGGTTCGATTCCCAAAGGGGTCAGGGATTTTCTCTGCCTTGTGATGACTGGGTGTTGTGTGCTGTCCTTAGGTTAATTAGGTTTAAGTAGTTCTAAGGTCAAGGGGACTGATGACCATAGATGTAAGTCCCATAGTGCTCAGAGCCATTTTGCAAAAGCCGTTACACGATTTAAAAATTGTATGGTTTGCTGTGTCGCCGGCCGGTGTAGCCAAGCGGTTATAGCCGCTTCGGTCTGGAACCGCGCGACCGCTACGGTCGCAGGTTCGAAACCTGCCTCGGGCATGGATGTGTGTGATGTCTTTAGGTTGGTTAGGTTTAAGTAGTTCTAAGTTCTAGGGGACTGATGACCTCCGTGTTAAGTCCCACAGTGCTCAGAGCCATTTGAACCATTTTTTTGTGCTCTATGTGGTAACAAAATTATTGGGCCATTGTTCTTCAACGAAACTGTCAACACACATGTTTACTGGCAACTCTACAATGAATTTTCGGCTCTGTTAACTCCAAACGAAAAATGTTGTGCATATTTCCAGCAAGATGGAGCAACTTCTCATCCGTAGGATGTGTCCTTAGCTCGTATACATGCTGATCTTACAGAAGGGAGGACCATTAGTAAGGGCTTGTGGCCACCCCGCTCTCGCGACTTTTCACCATTTGACTTTTACTTCTGGGGATTTCTAAAGGGTAGAGTCTACAGCAACAATCCCAGAAGCCGGCCGCGGTGGTCTTGCGGTTCTAGGCGCTCAGTCCGGAACCGCGCGACTACTACGGTCGCAGGTTCGAATCCTGCCTCGGGCATGAATGTGTGTGATGTCCTTAGGTTAGTTAGGTTTAAGTAGTTCTAAGTTCTAGGGGACTGCTGGCCACAGATGTTAAGTCCCATAGTGCTCAGAGCCATTTGAACCATTTTTTGAACAATCCCAGAACACTTGACACATTAAAAAACAACATACGTGAAGAAATTTCGAACATTCCTCAAAGAGTACTGAAAAGTGTTTTCCTTAATATGCTTCGATGTGCACAACTTTGCTTCGATGTTTGTGGAGATCATTTTGTACACAGACTTTAAATTCCTTTCTAAAATTTGCTAGAAGTAAATGTGTTACTTAAACCGTTAACTACATAGTTAACAATGAAACTGTACAATAAAAATGTACGAAAGCAAAGATGTAAGTTGATTTTCTTCATTCATGTTCCTTTCAGTGCAGGGGCCGGTTTTATGTGCGCCACTCTGTATCTTGTGATTGCATAAGTTGCAGGGCTTTCATGTTGTGTGCTAATACTGCTGCTACTCCCTATATAGAGTAAAGGAAGATCATGCTTGTCACTGTTCGAGATGAACGGTACTTGGGAAAGATGAGAAGACCTGAAACACGTGGCGAGATGTAAACTGGATTACATTATACTTAAATAAGGATTTACAAGTCAGCTGATACCAAAACATAAGTAGGTATTTACGAACTTCCAGCATGCTGGAGTAACTGTAGGGCAGCAACTTTGGTTAATCAGTAAAACGGAAAAATTGGCAGAGTTGCAAATTTTACAGTTGTTCACTTGAATACTAGTTTCGTGCATGTTCTGTATCTGCTCATTTGCACTTTGTTTTACGTATATATTCGTTATATTGACACCGTTCTTATATTTTGGGAAATATCATTTCGACTACATGGATGATTCGCAAGTGGGTCCCGACCAGAAGCTAATCATCAAGTAAATGATATTGAAATTTGCACCTTGACTGTTTTTCCGTTACATTGACTAGTAGGTACTGTGAAGATCTGCGAAAAACGACTCCAGTGTTAATGTGGGATAATCTGGCAGTCAGAACTAGAAGCGCGAACTGATGCGGATGAACAAACTTTGTGACTGTCACCGAATATGGTTTCGTCCCTGAAACTGCCCAGTCGGGTTGCCTTCTGAAAACAACTGTTACCTCAAATAATATGCATCTGTTGGTGACGTCGATCTTTCCAGTAACCGCTGTATCAGGCCTACAGTAAAGTAAACATACAGTTGCTAGCTCCCTCTCATGAAAACTGATGGCCCACGTGGTGCGCGGCGGAGGTGAGTTGCTGTGTATCGGATTTGTGACTGGCGCCAGGTTGCTCTTGCCGTTTTGATCGCCGAACTGGCGTTGTGCTGCTCGGACATACTAATGCAAAGTTAATGGTTGGTATGTGGGTGGCCACATCAGTGAACTGCAGGTTTTGCAGTTGCAAATTACGCATGAGATGTCTGAGTCATCAGTTTGAAAGTATCGTATTACAGTCATTTGCGGGGCCATTGATGCAAAATGCAGATACCTGGTTCTTGAATGGAGACTTTCTTTATGTTCCATTTTCTTTTCTTGTGTTACCCCTTACGTCTCCTATTAATTGTTTTAGTTAACGCTGTTGTCTTGGTTGGTGCTCATCTTGCGTAGGCACGCTCTTGTGGGGGAAGCTGTGAAGGGCGTGCAGTTAGATTTTGTTCCATCGTTGCTGTTAGTGGAAGCTCCTTTGCTTAGCGTTGTGGTGAGTGTTCACCAATGGCTTCGAGAAAGAATCTTATACTGATAAGAGGTGCTATTGCGAGGGCAGCGACCAGGACCGAAATTCTGTGGAAACCCTTGGGCTACAGGGGCGCCAAAAGCTTACGGACTTTCTGTGATGGATCATGTGCCACCATCCACGGGCGCGCCACAACGTCGGTGTTGTATGAGTTTAATGCGATGTCAGGTGTTCCAACGTTGTCGTATGGTACTTTTGGTATTCTGCCTACATCTACATCTACACAGATACTCTGCAATCCACTGTACGATGAGTGCCGGATGGTACCCTGTACCACTACTAGTCACTTCCTTTTCTGTTCCACTCGCAAACAGAGCGAGTGAAAAACGACTTTCTGTATGACTCCATATGAGCTCTAATTTCTCGTATCTTCGTGGTCCTTACGCGCAATCTTTGTTGGCGACAATAGAATCGTTAGGCAGTCAGCTTCAAATACCGATTCTCTAAATTTTCTCAACAGTGTTTTTCGACAAGTACGTCGCCTTCATTCCAGGGATTCCCATTTGATTTCCTGAAGCATCTCCGTAACACTTACGTATTCTTCGAACCTAGCATCACGCCTCTGAATTGCTTCTATGTATCCTTCAATCCGACCTGGTACGCATCCCAAACACTCGAGCAGTACTCAAGAATTGGTCGCACCAGTGTCCTATATGCGGTCTTCTTTGCAGGTGAACCACTCTTTCCTAAAATTCTCCCAATAAACCGAAATCTACCATCTGTCTTCTCTACCATGGTTCTCACATGCTCCTTCCACCTCATTTCGCTTTGCAACGTTACGCCCACGTCCTGGTACCGTGCGACGCGGGATTTGAATCGCCGCCAGACGTGATGGACGTCGAAGACCCCTAGAGGTCTCTGCACCATCGCGCCGTAAGCTGTGGCGGCGCGCGCCTCCTGGCCTGCATTTAGTGTGGGGGCGCCACAGTGGAACACGTGGTCCCAGCGGCCAATAGCGGCGCCACCGATAGAGTATTTAAGCGCCTGCCTCTCACTCAGTCAGTCCTTGTCCTTCCCCCTCCTCCAGTTCCCCCCCCCCTCCCCCCCCATTTGCCTTTGGCTCGGGAGTCTCATCTTTGTGCCGCCACTTTTGTGCAGTGTTCTACAGTGAGTATTCTACAGTGAGTGTTCGGTGTTGTGTTTTTTGGGAAGGGTTGCGAATGGCTATCATACTGTCGCTGGTTGGGCCTTTTATCTCTTGCAAACAGAAACCAGACTGTCGCCGTGTTTTTTAATTGTGTGTGTACTATGTTACTTGTCTGATTCCTGTGTCTTTTATTAGCGTTGCCAACCCCTTTTGCTTTCTGTTTTAACTTTCCGCATTTTTCCGCCATTTTATACTTGACGTCACCGTTTTATCACTTGTTTTTCTTGTTTCTTTTCTTCTTCAGTTTTTTAAAATAAAAGTCTGTAGGCTGTAGAGCAGTGTACTAAGCTGCTGCCAGCCCGCCCCCTTTGGGGGGAATTGAAAATCAATAAAAGAAAAAAAAAACTCAGTCAGCGCACTCCACCTCGCCTTCCGTATACACCTCCCATCCCCCACGCGGATCCTCTATGATCTCATTCCTTTCCCCCATCTGCTCCTATTCCTCGAACATATCCGCATCCTCTACACCTCCCGCCACCTTGAACCCCCTCACCCCCTAGTTGCTCCTCTCCTCTCCCATCCCCGCCCCCTGCCACATCTTTATTGTTGTGTCCCCCCTACACTCCATCTCTGCACCCTACATCTCCTTTCCCAAGGTGGCTTCCATCAGCTCCCCCTCTCGGATGATGCCCTCTCTCCCTCCATTTATCCCTCCTATCAACTCTGATCCTCACTCCCCCTCCTTTCCTCTGTCCTTTTCCCGGGCTCCCTCTCCCCCCCTTCCATCCTCTTTCTTCCCCACCTCCCCTCTCTTTGCCCCCTTCTCTCACCCGAGTCCTTTTACATTTCCCTCCTCTGGCTCCTCTCATTTCTTCTCGCGTCTGCCCTTCTCCCCCTTTTTTAGTCCTCTCCCTCCCTGGTTCCCCCCCCCCCTTTTTCGTTTTTTTACTTCCTCCCTCCTTGTTCTTCCCCCTCCTCCAGGTCCCCCCCCCATCTGCCTTTGGCTCGGGAGTGTCATCTTTGTGCCGCCACTTTTGTGCAGTGTTCTACAGTGAGTGTTCTATAGTGAGTGTTTTACAGTGAGTGTTCCGTGTTGTGTTTTTTGGGAAGTGTTGCGAATGGCCATCATACTGTCGCTGGGTGTGCCTTTTATCTCTTGCAAACAGAAACCAGACTGTCGCCGTGTTTTTTTTTTTTTTTTAAGTTGTGTGTGTACTATGTTACTTGTCTGATTCTTGTGTCTTTTATTAACGTTGCCAACCCCTTTTGCTTTCTGTTATAACTTTCCGCATTTTTCCGCCATTTTACACTTGACATCACCATTTTATCGCCTGTTTTCCTTGTTTCTTTTCTTCTTCCGTTTTTTAAACTAAAAGTCTGTAGGCTGTAGAGCAGCATACTAAGCTGCTGCCAGCCCGCCCCCTTCGAGGGGAATTGAAAATCAATAAAGGAAAAAAAAAGAAAAATACTCAGTCAGCGAGTCTAATCTTGCGTACTTCGCCTCGCATTAGACAGCTTACTTACTTTCTTGTTCTGTGTACGAGTGGACGTGGTATTAGCTTTCCTTGTGACTCCGTTCTTTCGATCTTGTTGTTGTTCGTTCTGTTCTCCGTTGGTCGTGTCTGTCCACTCCCGTTGTGTTGTTGTTCGCTGGCCGCTCCGCGGGTCCCGCCGCGCTTTCTGTCACTTCAACCACGCGACCGTTCCGGTCGCAGTTACAACACAGGTATTTAAATGACTTGACCGTGTCAAGCAGGACAATAGTAGTACTGTATCCGAACATTAAAGGTTTGATTTTCCACATTTAGGGCTAGTGCCATTCATCACACGAACTGGGAATTTAGTCTAAGTCGCCTTCTATCTTACAACAGTCACTCAAATTCGACACCTCACCGTACACCACAGCATCATCAGCAAATAACCGCATATCGCTGCCCCTGCTAGCCAAGTCTTTTATGTGTATAGAGGACAACAGCAGTCCTGTCACACTTCCCTGGGGCACTCCTGACGATACCCTTGTCTCTGATGAACACTCGCCGTCGAGGACAAAATACTGGGTTCTATTACTTCAGAAGTCTTCGAGCCACTCATATATCTGTGAACTTATTCCATGTGCTCGTACTTCCGTTAACAGTCTGCAATGGGGAGCCTTGTCAAATTCTTTCCGGAAATCTAGAAATATGGAATATTCCTGATGCCTTTCATCTATAGTTTGCAGTATATAATGAAAGAAAATGGCAAACTGAGTTGCGCACGAACGTTGCTTTCTAAAACCATACTGATTCGTTGATATAAGCTTCTCAGGCCCAAGGAAGTTTAATAAGTCCGAACTGAGAATATGCTCAAGGATTCTGCAGCAAATTAAAGTTAGAGATATTGGTATGTAATTTTCTGGGTCCGTTCTTTTACCCTTCTTATATAATGAAGTCACCTGGAATATTCTACAGCAAGTAGAGGGTTATCCGTTATATCTCTCTGTGTTGATTGCTGAAAGTGTGTACTATGGTGGCGTTATACACTCTTGTGCGGGAACACGATGACAGATTTTACGCATGTGTGCCGATAGCGCTAGTTTTTATTGCATTTGGGAGTCTTGTTAAGACTCATCTTTAGGGCACTGCACGCGCGGTAAGAGCGGACGGTTTTCCCCGACAGTGGTACCACATGCGAACGTATTGGAAGACTTATGAACCCTGGTGAAAAATACGAACAAGCGTATTTACGATCAAATTAAGCTTGAGCAAAAGACTGACGATTTTCTAAGTGTTACAAAGTCTAGTCTGTGTGGATGCGCTGTACTGGTTGTTAGTGTATTATTTAATTTAATTACAAGCACTAGTATAAAAAATTGCTTTTTTGCCCCCAATAGCGCTGGCCCCTACATTCTAAAATAAGATGTGGACTATGGTCCCTATGGTTAGCGTACTTATTAATTGTGTAGCATAATTGCTACGTATGAAAATCTACGACTGTTATACTGGCCTGGTTGAGAATAAATCTTTCTTAAAGTGTATTAAGCTATTTAAATTCCACTTATCGAAACCTGACATTTTGGCCGCTGATACTATGGCGTCTAGAGAGCGTAGAGCGTGACACTGTACAATTAATGCGGTGCAACCGTCACTGGTAGTTCTGTGTTATGTCTGTGTTGTTCCAGTGGTGACTGATTACCAGGGTCTATTAGTTGTTACAGGCAGGGTAATTTGTTATTGTGAAGTGATTCTCGTTGATGAGGACAATCTAAACAAACTATGAATTCACTTGCTTCAATTACTTTATGGCTGAAGCCCATTAAAATGGAAAGTTAAGAATTGACATTAATAATCACATATTGAGTGTGTACTGTCACATGATCAAAGCTTAATCTTAGAGGTATGGAAATATTTGGAGAGTTTTGTTAAATCACAATCTGTAGTTTTTAGACAGTTTTTTAAAGGTCATACAAATCTGTTAATATTGCATTTATGAAATTTTAAACGTAGAATCCTTTCAGAGTAATCTTGATACAAAGTTGATTATCATTCGATATTCAGCTCATATATTGTTTTGCGTGCCGTATTTAAAAGGTTAGTGACATTCCGATTGGGTCGTGGTTCTTAAACCGATCTTTGTAACTGGAAAGCCGGCCGGAGTGGCCGTGCGGTTCTGGGCGCTACAGTCTGGAACCGAGCGACCGCTACGGTCGCAGCTTCGAATCCTGCCTCGGGCATGGATGTGTGTGATGTCCTTAGGTTAGTTAGGTTTAATTAGTTCTAAGTTCTAGGCGACTGATGGCCTCAGAAGTTAAGTCGCATAGTGCTCAGAGCCATTTGAACCATTTTTTTTGTAACTGGAAAATGTCCGTGACCATTAATGGCCATCGGTGGTGCCTGACGTCACCTTTAAAGCTGGTGGGCCATCAGACACGATGGAATATCCACTGTAGCCTTCAAGATGACGAATGACCCTGCCGAAAATGAGCCTTTCAATAAATGATATTCAGCTCAATTTCGTCAGTTAATAAACCCAAGCCGGCCGGAGTGGTCGAGCGGTTCTAGGCGCTTGAGTCTGGAACCGCGCGACCGCTGCGGACACAGGTTCGAATCCTGCCTCGGGCATGGATGTGTGTAATGTCCTTAGGTTAGTTAGGTTTAAGTAGTTCTAAGTTCTAGGGCACTGATGACTACAGCAGTTAAGTCCCATAGCGCTCAGAGCCATTTGAACCATTTTGAATAAACCCAGTACCACACTCCCAGCTTTACTGTATGATTACATGATGATGGCGTCCTCTTGGGTAAAATATTCCGGAGGTAAAATAGTCCCCCATTCGGATCTCCGGGCGGGGACTACTCAGGAGGATGTTGTTATCAGGAGAAAGAAAACTGGCATTCTACGGATCGGAGCTTGGAATGTCAGATCCCTTAATCGGGCAGGTAGGTTAGAAAATTTAAAAAGGGAAATGGATAGGTTGAAGTTAGATATAGTGGGAATTAGTGAAGTTCGGTGGCAGGAGGAACAAAACTTCTGGTCAGGTGACTACAGGGTTATAAACACAAAATCAAATAGGGGTAATGCAGGAGTAGGTTTAATAATGAATAGGAAAATAGGAATGCGGGTAAGCTACTACAAACAGCATAGTGAACGCATTATTGTGGCCAAGATAGATACGAAGCCCACACCTACTACAGTAGTACAAGTTTATATGCCAACTAGCTCTGCAGATGACGAAGAAATTGAAGAAATGTATGATGAAATAAAAGAAATTATTCAGATTGTGAAGGGAGACGAAAATTTAATAGTCATGGGTGACTGGAATTCGAGTGTAGGAAAAGGGAGAGAAGGAAACATAGTAGGTGAATATGGATTGGGGGACAGAAATGAAAGAGGAAGCCGCCTGGTAGAATTTTGCACAGAGCACAACATAATCATAACTAACACTTGGTTTAAGAATCATGAAAGAAGGTTGCATACATGGAAGAACCCTGGAGATACTAAAAGGTATCAGATAGATTATATAATGGTAAGACAGAGATTTAGGAACCAGGTTTTAAATTGTAAGACATTTCCAGGGGCAGATATGGACTCTGACCACAATCTATTGGTTATGACCTGTAGATTAAAACTGAAAAAACTGCAAAAAGGTGGGAATTTAAGGAGATGGGACCTGCATAAACTAAAAGAACCAGAGGTTGTACAGAGATTCAGGGAGAGCATAAGGGAGCAATTGACAGGAATGGGGTAAATAAATACAGTAGAAGAAGAATGGGTAGCTTTGAGGGATGAAGTAGTGAAGGCAGCAGAGGATCAAGTAGGTATAAAGACGAGGGCTAGTAGAAATCCTTGGGTAACAGAAGAAATATTGAATTTAATTGATGAAAGGAGAAAATATAAAAATGCAGTAAGTGAAACAGGCAAAAAGGAATACAAACGTCTCAAAAATGAGATCGACAGGAAGTGCAAAATGGCTAAGCAGGAATGGCTAGAGGACAAATGTAAGGATGTAGAGGCCTATCTCACTAGGGGTAAGATAGATACCGCCTACAGGAAAATTAAAGAGACCTTTGGAGATAAGAGAACGACTTGTATGAATATCAAGAGTTCAGATGGAAACCCAGTTCTAAGCAAAGAAGGGAAAGCAGAAAGGTGGAAGGAGTATATAGAGGGTCTATACAAGGGCGATGTACTTGAGGACAATATTATGGAAATGGAAAAGGATGTAGATGAAGATGAAATTGGAGATACGATACTGCGTGAAGAGTTTGACAGAGCACTGAAAGACCTGAGTCGAAACAAGGCCTCCGGAGTAGACAATATTCCATTGGAACTACTGACGGCCGTGGGAGAGCCAGTCTTGACAAAACTCTACCATCTGGTGAGCAAGATGTATGAAACAGGCGAAATACCCTCAGACTTCAAGAAGAATATAATAATTCCAATCCCAAAGAAAGCAGGTGTTGACAGATGTGAAAATTACCGAACTATCAGCTTAATAAGTCACAGCTGCAAAATACTAACACGAATTCTTTACAGACGAATGGAAAAACTAGTAGAAGCCAACCTCGGGGAAGATCAGTTTGGATTCCGTAGAAACACTGGAACACGTGAGGCAATACTGACCTTACGACTTATCTTAGAAGAAAGATTAAGGAAAGGCAAACCTACGTTTCTAGCATTTGTAGACTTAGAGAAAGCTTTTGACAATGTTGACTGGAATACTCTCTTTCAAATTCTAAAGGTGGCAGGGGTAAAATACAGGGAGCGAAAGGCTATTTACAATTTGTACAGAAACCAGATGGCAGTTATAAGAGTCGAGGGACATGAAAGGGAAGCAGTGGTTGGGAAGGGAGTAAGACAGGGTTGTAGCCTCTCCCCGATGTTGTTCAATCTGTATATTGAGCAAGCAGTAAAGGAAACAAAAGAAAAATTCGGAGTAGGTATTAAAATTCATGGAGAAGAAATAAAAACTTTGAGGTTCGCCGATGACATTGTAATTCTGTCAGAGACAGCAAAGGACTTGGAAGAGCAGTTGAATGGAATGGACAGTGTCTTGAAAGGAGGATATAAGATGAACATCAACAAAAGCAAAACAAGGATAATGGAATGTAGTCTAATTAAGTCGGGTGATGCTGAGGGAATTAGATTAGGAAATGAGGCACTTAAAGTAGTAAAGGAGTTTTGCTATTTGGGGAGCAAAATAACTGATGATGGTCGAAGTAGAGAGGATATAAAATGTAGGCTGGAAATGGCAAGGAAAGCGTTTCTGAAGAAGAGAAATTTGTTAACATCCAGTATTGATTTAAGTGGCAGGAAGTCATTTCTGAAAGTATTCGTATGGAGTGTAGCCATGTATGGAAGTGAAACATGGACGATAAATAGTTTGGACAAGAAGAGAATAGAAGCTTTCGAAATGTGGTGCTACAGAAGAATGCTGAAGATTAGATGGGTAGATCACATAACTAATGAGGAAGTATTGAATAGGATTGGGGAGAAGAGAAGTTTGTGGCACAACTTGACCAGAAGAAGGGATCGGTTGGTAGGACATGTTCTGAGGCATCAAGGGATCACCAATTTAGTATTGGAGGGCAGCGTGGAGGGTAAAAATCGTAGGGGGAGACCAAGAGATGAATACACTAAGCAGATTCAGAAGGATGTAGGTTGCAGTAGGTATTGGGAGATGAAAAAGCTTGCACAGGATAGAGTAGCATGGAGAGCTGCATCAAACCAGTCTCAGGACTGAAGACCACAACAACAACAACAACACTCCCAGCCACTAAAACTTGGTTAATTAGTAAAGGAGAAGTAACAACAGGCTTCATCACCTTCCAATAAATGCCATACAGGTGACAATTGTTATTATTATATTAAGACAGTGGCCTATTTGAATATTAGAAAAGAACGAAAGAAACTGTTAAATCTATGAAGAAGTGAAAATTTATGGCGGAAAAACTTTGAGTATGGCAGAGAAACACTAGATTAGAATGTAAGATAGGTGGATAGAAGATAAGTCTTGAGTGTATATCAGAATTTCAAAAAATGGAATTGTGCAAAATCCGTGGATACATAATGCAACAATCTAGTTTACAGAAGAGGTGCTAACGATGAGACAGGTGGACAGTGGTACATGTTGCTTAAAAAACTCGAATAGCATGTATTAAATTGGAACGGATAAGCTGTAGGAAAATGGGAAAGGAGACTGTAGGAAGACTATGGACGATGCAGTGAACAGGGTGGTGAAAAGTTATGAGCGGTTAGCTCAAAACAAAGGCATTAACGTCCAAAGCAGAGATGGAACGCGCTGAGGAAAGTAAAGGTATAGATCGCAAGTATTACGAACATCTCTACAGGAAGAATTACGCTCCAGTGTAGTTAAGTGCTTAGAAAAAAGATGTATTGCACAAAAACGAGCAGTAAGAACAATATGGAAGCCTTTTTTCCTGCAGTCATTATTCAGGCACCCGTTCAAGGAGTCAGGAATTTTAATTGCTTCGTTGTAATGTATGTATTCGCTAATCAAGTTTGTCATAAATAATGTATCACAATTTCTGAAGAACAATAATGTTCATACCTACACCACTAGGGGAAAAAGTGACCTCTGTCATCCATTATTAAAGCTGTCAATAACTCAGAAAATTCAATATGCAGCAAAAAAAAATTTTTGAGTGCTTGCCCAATAGCATAACAAGCCTGACAGGTAGCAAAGTATTTCTCATGGACAACTCCTCCTGTTCCATGAACGAATAAAATAATTAAGAAATGAAAACTACGAATTTGTTTTTAAGTGTTGTTGCATGAGTAGGACTGAAAATAATGTGTTTACTAACATTAATCGTGTATAATTATCATTTCGTTGAAGGAAACGTACAAATGACCTACGGAACATGTAACTAACTAAAAAAAATCTGTCATAGTCACTTCAATACACTATTCGAGTCAACATGAGGTCATGAAATATTTTAGAAGTAACTAAAATAAGAATTCTATATAGCAGCTATGAAGTTATTGCATCTTATTTGGATGTAATCTTACCATCAAATCACGAGTGAGCCATATGGTATTTCTGTCATCTGACAGTGAGAATATGGAAACAGTAATTGAAGAAAAAAATTTTATTAGATGTATTAGCTGCGAGTAATGAAAATTCATGTTCACCAGAACCTAATTTTACGCTTACATTATTTATATTTGGGATTGCTATCCAGGGAATGTTCATATTTTTATATCGGGGCATACAAAATAACGACTAGGAAAAATATATAACCACACACACACACACACACACACACACACACACACACACACACACACGCGACACTCTTCCCTATATTACCGAACTAACAATTGATTGCTTCCTGCGGATGTTTCATATGACCCCATCCCTTCTTTTAGTCAAATTATACCACACATGTCTTTGTTCCCAGTTCGATTCAAATCTTCAGCATTGATTTGTATTACCAAATTTCGGAAGATCATTGTTCTTCTTGTCTGAACTATTTATCGGTCATGTTTCACGTTCTTACAAGGCTGCACTACTGATAGCTTTAGAGGCTTTCTAACAATTTAATTTATGTTCGATGTTCGCAAACTTCTCATTTTCTCGAAATACTTTCATTGCTACCGCCAATATTAATCTCATATCCTCTCTATTTCTACTCTCGACAGTTCGTTTCCGGTTCAAACAGCAGAACATATAGTGTCCATTTCGTTCTCCTCATGTTTCTTTGCCGTTTCTAACCAAAATACGTCGGAACCCTTGAAAGCTTTCCTATCTTCTCCCTGACCATTTCTTATCCAAATTGCACATTGGTTTCCTTTACTGCTTGCTCAGTGTACAGACTGAATATCACCAGGGATAGGTTAGAAACCTATCTAACTTAATTTGTAGATACTGTTTCCCTGCATTTCATCCCTCCTGCCTTCAGAATTTCAGAGTGCGTTCAACACACCGAAAAAGCATTTTTTAGATCTACACATATGATAAACGTAGGTTTAGCTTCATTCTGTCGGTAACCTGACGTAAGTCGTACTGCCTGTATTTCCTCATGTGTTTCATTATATTAATGGTCTCCAGCATTGAATTCAAAGTTTGGATCATTGCAGCCTACCTTGTAACCTAAATACGTACCGTACATCTAACGACGACGATGGTGATTTATTTTCAGGAGTCTTTCGCTACGTAGTGGTTGATTTATCATTTCCTTCTGTTACCATCCGGAATATCCTACTTCTGTTTCATAATCACCAGTCTGAAGCTTCACTGTGCGTTATCACTGCACTGGTCGATATTTGTTGCCAACTTGAATTGGTTTTGGCGTAACAAGATAAATGTTATTTTTGTATCATTAACGAGGCGTCATTATATTATTCGATCAATAATTGTGATTATGTCTTACTACGCTGCTCCCCTACCGTAACGGGCATTTCTCATCTGTTATCTCCCGTAGTTAGTTCTCCTCACACAATCATTAATAGTTTAATACCCTTTAACCCAGTCTAGATCCCAGTCTAGATCTGTTATAGAATCTAATGCTTTGGTTATATCTCTAGATTTATGTGAGGTGGCTGTCCCCATGGAAAGCAAATACTTCAATAGAGAACAGAGATGTGTTCGAGAGAAACCGAGTGCAGGGGACAGCTTAACCTTCACGTGTGCAGAAAACATCTGTAATTCCAGTAAGTGATGATCGAATTTGAGTACAGTATAAACTAAATCCAGTCCTCTGTCACAAGTGGAAGGAGTAATAAAGTACCATTACCAAGTGTTATAAACAAACATATAGAATCCTAATTGGATATATTATTGTGTGGAGATATCGGACATTTAATCTGTTAGCCACTAGTTACTTCAGATTTTAGGGTTATACTATTGCTGATTGGAGGTAACAAATGCTGGCTAATAGTGGTCTCATCTTGGGAGCATCAATAATGGCGGCAATGCCTGAAGCTCACTGTATTGTAATACATGCAACTGCTGCATAAACACAGAAATTGTCGCCGTTTACGAAATAATCAAATGGTTCAAACGGCTCTGAGCACTATGGGACATAACTGCTGTGATCATCAGCCCCCTAGAACTTAGAACAACCTAAACCTAACTAACCTAAAGAAATCACACATATCCACGCCCGAAGCAGGATTCGAACCTGCGACCATAGCGGTCGCGCTGTTCCAGACTGTAGCGCCTACGATAGAATCACGCCTGGTTAATGATACAAAAGTAACATTTATCTTGTTACGCGTAGTTTCACGAATGTAAGAGGATTTTGAGTGTGACTACGTGAGATTCGATGGCTTGGATCAGCACCGGGCGCGTGCTGGGATAGCCGAAATAGTTAAGGCGAGCGCTCACGACTAGCGGAGTATCTGGTCTCGAGTTGCGATCTGGCACAAATTTTCATTTCTCACAAGTAATTAACGCTAATGCATATTTACAAAATATACAATCCGATTCAGGATCTTGGGAGGACACAGCCCTCCTCATATGTAGTGTGAGAGATGGGCAGCATCTCTCGTCAGATACTGCCATGGAGTCTCAGTCAAGGACTCGTGTGGAGCGTGTATGTTTCATAGCTTAAAGCACAAAAAAACGTAAGTAAAAATAACAATCATTATAGCGGTGAGCAACACATTCTAAGTCTGGCGGATACAACTGCATGAAGTACCAACGTCATTGATTGCCTTTTTCTTTTTAGTAACACAGAGAACGTTACCGCAGAGGCTTCCCTTTTTTGTCTCCTGCTTATGCGGCGACACGAGTGGAAAAGTCGCCGGGGTCAAGCACTGGCCAGATGCGCAGTGCAGCATGATGGGTGCTTGTCCCTTCATATCTCCTTTCCGTATCCACCGCTCCTCCATGTATGGACATTTCCTCATTGCTGAAGCCTAATCAGTATTCCTACCGCTACACGGAGGAAGATGCGTTGCCCGGCGAAAACAATCTCGTATCAAGGAAACGGGACCTGCAAATCCATAAGCAACAACCTTATGGAAAAGGAGGAGTTAGAGAACGGACACACATCTGTACTCGGCTGTAATGGCCTAAGCTTCAGTATGAAGCACTTCAAACGAAACAACTTCCTTTGATAAAAATTTCTTTTGGCTTCAGTAGATTGACGATCGAAACGTTCTCAATAATAGTCTTTTAAATAACATGAACTTCTTACGAGGGAAGTCCACTTGCCAGATCACAACTAGTCGGCAAATGAAGTTGCCATCTTCAGATGTCTACATAAATAAGCTATTATGCCACTCTATGTAGTGCACGTTGGAGTGTAGACTGTGTGAGACTGGTGATGTGCCATCAGACTTTCGGAAAAATAACATCCACACAATTCCGAAGATAGCAAAAGCTGATAATAGCGAGGAGTATTGCACTAGCTAACAGCTCATGCGTTACTGATAACGATTAGAGAATACCAGAAAAGACAATAGAATATCTGTAATATGACTATCAGTTTGGCTTTAGGAAAGGTAAAGGGACCTGAGACACAGTGCTTCTGTTGCGGTTGGTAGTTGAAGCAAGAGTGAAGAAAAGTGAAGACAATTTCATACGATTCATCGGGCTAGAAAAAGGATTCGGCAATGTAAAATGTTGCAAGATGTTTGAAATTCTTACAAAAATATGTGTAAGCAACAGGGAAAGACGGGTGATGTACTATACGTAAAAGAACCAAGAGGGAACAATAAGACTGGAATTGCTCGCACTAAAAATGGAGTAAGATAAGGATGTAGTGTTTTCCCTTACTATTCGCTCTGTGCATCGAAAGTGAATGACGGAAATGAAAGGAAGGTTCAAGAGTGGGATTAAAATTCAAGGTGAAAGTATATCAATGGTATGATTCGCTTATAACATTGCTATCCTGAGTGAAAGTGAAGAAGAATTACAGGATTTGTTGAACAGAATGAACAGTCTAATAACGATAGAGTTCTCGTTGAGATTAACTTGAAGAATGAATATCGGAAACTCAACATCAAAACTGGTGATCAGAAGGTAAAGGATTTCTGCTGCTTAGGAATCAAAATAACCAATGACAGACGAAATAAGGACACAAAAAGCAGACTAGCACAGGGAAATAGGCATTCTTGGCCAAAATAAGTCTTCTAGTATCAAACCTAGGCCTTAATTTGAGGAAGAAAAGTTCTGAGAATGTACAGTTGAAGCACAGCATTGTATGCTAATGAAACACAGAGCATGGGTCCTGTGTTAATACATCGGGGAATAACTTCTTTGGTACTAGAGCGACCTGTAGAAAGTAAAAACGATAGTAAAGATTGGGAAACATCAACAATTAATTGAGGACGTAGTAAGGGCTACTGTGAAATGTAGAGGTTTGCGCAGTCAGAAAAGAAAAAAGCCAGAAAAATTGAAACAGAAAATGTGGAGTCTCTATCTGAATATAATATGAGTCAACTAAGTGTAATGGGAAGAAGAGAAGGTCACAAGAGTATAGGGTAATATCAACATTTGCAGAACGTAGGTTAACGGATTGGATATGAACGAGTAAATTTCGTATTCCTTAAAGATACGAAAACACACGTATAAAAGAGAGTCACACATCAAATTACTTGACATTATTTGTTAGATATTTGCCTTTAAGCATGTAGACGAGAAAAAGTATCGGAAAGTCTTGAAATTGTGCTTAAAGTTTAATTGAAGTCATTAAGTGCTCTCATTATGGAACACTATACGAATATAAACAGAGAAATTTTCGTTCCAAGCAAAAGCTCGTTGTTCATGCATCTAAATGTTTATAACGTCGTATGTCCTGAACCGTGTGTCGTACAATGATCTAATTTTCCTGGTATATTCAGTGGTTTATGTGTATACATTCTACAAACTGTATTGTGAATAGAATTACTAGAAAGAATAGAATGGGAATAGACTTACTAATAAAGAAGTAATAAATAGTAAAGAAATAATAAATCAAAAGGTCACGCCTAATGCTGACGTATCAACACATGAACGATGAAAATGTAGTAAAGGGAAAACTTCTTTCCTTTCATCGTTTGGCGAGGGGTGCGAGAAAAAGTTTCGTAAAAGTCTTATGTTTAAATTTTCTTGGAGTTTGTAACTGTAATACTTGTCCCATTGTGTTAAAGTTTTAACGTAAGAGTAATTACGTAGATTAAAATTTTTAGGGTGGCCCGTAATCACGCGAAAGACTGAAAATCTAGTTTTGTTGCACCTGTGCAGCAGCTGGTATCGAGTTCCGGCTTCCGGAATAGCGTTTTAGTAATACTAGGGGACCGGTGCGAAACTGTCACACTTTTTAGTTTTAAAAAACGACAGTGTTTGGTATAAGTGTAACAGGTGGGATAAGGGTAGTTGTGGGAATAGAGAGAAAACATCTTTAAAAATGAACCGGACGACATAAAATAACAGTCTTGTATTTATGACACATTCATGTATGTGCCTGTCTATAAGTGCAAAATCGTTTTACATACGGAATGTTTCTCCCGGCTTCTACGACGGGCAGAAATAGGAGACTGTCAGTAGTGCCACATAACCTATAATTTCAACACAAGCATTTTCAATTACAGCAAGCACATTTCGTCGTAGCAGCAATAGACAAATCAGAATTCAATCTGACAATGACAAATATGTGTCTCGTTTCGGAATTTATATTAGTTTAAATAAGTCAATTTGTGTGACGGGCTGAGATAATGGACTTCTGCAGTGGTCTCTGTTATTATTTATGACAATGCTGTATACTAATTACCCAGTTGGTAAATACTTCGAAATAAATAAAATGGTATTAGTATTAAGATAATATAAAGAAGTAGTATCTTATTCGTAATTAATGAGATAGCTTTGTAAAATAAAAGTATGAAGCTGGGGATCGAGGAAGCCCCTTCGCCTATGGTAGTTAAAAGCGGCTTTTGCGCTAAAAGAAGAACAACCTCCCAAGAACCATGGACCTTGCCGTTGGTGGGGAGGCTTGCGCGCCTCAGCGACACAGATAGCAATATCGCAATTCCAAAGTAGCTGATGGCACATCTTCTTGATTTCAAGATTGTGTGCTGCTCTCTCTTCTCCAGTTCCGAAAATCTTTTCATGAATATTGTACTTCCACCACCATCGAGATGCTTTAGGTTCTGTAACATGGATTCGAAAGAAGCCCTGATTTCTCGTATTACAACAAGTAATTGATAAGCAAAATACAGATTTAACAGTAGCAGTGCATATTAGACTTACATTTTTTTCTAATTTGAAGATACTCCGCAGGAGCAGCTGCAGTAGCGACATCAGAAGGAGCACCAATTACTTATCTCTACTGCCGCGCGGGATTAGCCGAGCGGTCTTGGGCGCTGCAGTCATGGACTGTACGGCTGGTCCCTGCGGAGGTTCGAGTCCTCATTCGGGCATGGGTGTGTGTGTTTGTCCTTAGGATAATTTAGGTTAAGTAGTGTGTAGGCTTAGGGACTGATGACCTTAGCAGTTAAGACCCATAAGATTTCACATACATTTGATCATTTTTGAACTTACCTCCACTAGTAGTTTGCTCGTTCTTCTCTCCTGGAACAGCAATAGCAAACCCGCTCTGATAAGTTCCAACAAGCAAAAATGTTTGTCAGCAACCGAATGCGTTGCGTGTCATATTTCACCGGCTCGACAAGTTACGACAAGTTGAGGTTTTCCAAATGCATAGCGAATGAGTGCAGGTTTCATAATGCCTTCCCATAGGAATTGGCATGCGTACCATTTTACACTGACTCGAGGGTGCCCATCACCTACGTTCAATCACTGTTGTGGGATAGTTACGTTGTATATGTTACACTTCCAATAACTTTATTGTAAAATTCAAACAATAATGGATGCTCCTCTAAGTTACTTTCAACAAATGTTATTCCATTGTCGTGTGCAGTACTAGCATTCGCTTTAGAAGCAAGCAAAGAATCTAATCGGTCCACCAATTCATTCACGTTACTCCAGCCGATACCTGCTAGTGATTTGTTGGACAGTGTCTTCAAGATATGAACCTCATTTTCTTCATCATAATCATTCTCTTCTTCTTATTCGCCATCTTTGTCCTCCCAGCCATCATCGTCATTATCGTATTCCTCATAGTGATCGTCCTTTCCTCCTCCTATATCTCCACCTTCAGGTTTCATAAATAGATTCTTTTCTTTGGCTTTGTATTGACCTGTTTACTTTTGGAATGGCTCTGATGGGAAATTTTAGTGTATACTTCTTGAATCAGCTCTTCCTCTCTAACGAAAACAGGCGAGATGTTTTGTATCCAATATTAGGCGCAGTGAATGACTGTTTCATATTGACGATATTATAATACCCCCACTAACTGAAGGTAAGCACTCCCTCTTCAGGCGACAAGTGGCCCATCGGGACCATCCGACCGCTGTGTCATCCTCAGCTGAGCACGTGGATAGGAGGGGCGTGTGGTCAGCACGCCGCTCTCCCAGTCCTCAATTGGCATCACGAGGCTAAGTGCACCCCGAAAAATGGCAACAGCGCATGGCGGCTGGATGGTCACCCATCCAAGTGCCGCTACGGCCGACAGCGCTTAACTTCGGCGGTCTCACGGGAACCTGTGTATCCACTGCGGCGTTGCTAACTGAAGGTAAGAAACTATATAAATACTGTATTTTATATTTTCAATTACTGTGACAGCAATGAAATAGAAATTTCACATTAAAAAATCAATTACTTTATATAAATGTTTTATTGGGTGTAGAATTATTTGTATATGTAATTATTATTACCAACAGAATTCGTTTTAATTTTTTGAAAGAATCGCTGTAGCATCATGAAATGAATTCCATATTTATTAACAGCATTCATCTTTGAATAAAAAACTAATCTGTCTTTTTCCGAGTCACGATATATTTATTTTGGCATTGAGCTACTGCTCGTCCTCGGTTTTGTAATTTCCCTTGTTGTCTTCACAAGGAGAATCAGATTGTAAAGCCATCGGCAACTTGTAAAAAAATGTAATAAATTGCTCATCATTGCTGAGGGATCCTATAACTCTTGAGCTCCTATCAGTCTTCACCAGATAGCGAAGGTTAAGAACATGTCAGAAATCTACGCTGGATCATCTGAGCCACTGATTTAGGCCTTCGCATGGAGCTACACAACAGAGTACCGTGACTACCTATGGGTACAATTCTGCAAGTAGTGAGTTGTGTTCCACGTCACTTGCGGTGATATTTGCTCTCTTTCCCGTGTGGTCTCAGATCACAGGCTGAAGTCGTAATTCGCAGATATTGTGCTTCGATTTGCAGCTGATTGTACCTCTATGTCGAATAACCGCCAGCAAACCGTCCTCCACATCTCTATGTGACCTTCTTCGGAACATACGTAGTGCACGTACTTTCCAGTATCTAGCTGCAATTTCGCTGACGTGTTCCATTATCCAACCTAACGTTGGCGCTTCCAGTGAACATCATATCCCGCAACTGCGCTTGTGCGCATGTGGCAAGAAAATCAGCTTCTGAATCAGCAAATGAAGCACTCATTGCTGGTAAAGATATGTTATCAGCGCAGGGCGATGTCTCATACCACTTGTTGAGGCTTAAGGGGACAGCCCTGCTACCTAAGCTACATTGTTCTCCGCTCAAACATAGATGAACACACTGAAGCGAAACAAGCGCTGTATCGTTTGTAAGAGAGATAGAGACGTGTGAGTGTGGCCGGGACGCACCCCAGTTCACTGCTAGTAGCGCAACGTCACCTTAACACAGGGCCGGCCAGAAATTCTGCGCGCGTGCGCTGCTCTTGCACATTTGCAACTTCCGGGTCACAGCGTGCACGCCGCAGCCGTCAGCGTTCATGTAGTGCATGTTTCTACGCACAGATATCGCTCCTCTGTTACACAAAGTGAGTTATCGACACTTCGTATGTATATCACAACCTGGGCTGTATCTGTAAGATCTGTTGCTTCATCGAGCGCAACAGAGAAAGCAACAAAGTATTTAGCCTTATTTATTAGCTGCCTGTGCAGATCGCCGGCCATAGCACTGATACGTCTAGTCACTGTTTGTTTGGATAGACTGATTTCTTGAAACCTGCTAACGTTCGTGGGACACACCAGTTCTGTAGCATCAATCAGACACCCGTTCACAAACTCCCCTTCGGAAAAGGGTTTCCCAGATTGTGCAGTTCTTAATGCGAGTTTAAAACTTGCTCACAGTGAAGACTTAGTGTGGTTGTCATTCTGGAAAATTGAAAACAGTACATTGTACAGCGTACAGTAAAGCAGACATAAATGTAACACAAGAAACTAAGATTTCAAGAAGTATCAGTTACTTGGACGTACAGTAAAATCGAGTTGATGTGTCTCATCCATTTTCTTATGGACATTTAATTTTGATTGCCGTTCTTCACTGTTGAGTACACTGCACTCGCCTTTGTGATGTGTATTGTAGTGTCTTTCAATTGAAAACTTACGCTGGCCGCCTATTATTCGGCGGCATAACAAACACTGTGAGTTTTCGTCAACGGCTACAAAAAAGAATTGCAGTTCCCAGTCATTTTCAAACGACTGAGAACATAGATCTCCCGCCCTTTGCTTTTTCACAACACTTGCCATTTCTCAGTACTTCTGTGTTAAAGTTACGGTCACCAGGGGTAAACGAGACTGGACATGTTGCGCTCTTGCTTGTACCACAGGGAAGTGGAGCCGCCGCCGTTCATTTAGGACACATGTCTAATAACAGATGTCGCTGTCGCACATGTGCAGCACTTTCGCACGTCTGCACACTGTGCAGCGTTTGGCCGGCCCTGCCTTAACATGTCTGCGCGTAGCGCACAAGTATTGCACCATAAGTAAGTATAAAATTAAAAGCCAAAATTTCCATTTCAAAATGTATCAACACGTATTTCATTGTAATAACGTTTCAAATATCACGTCTTGATGCAATTAAACCAATAGTCTCCATAAAAATGCAGTTTTAAGAATGAAAATAAGTGGCGCTAGATATTAGCTAGAAAGCCAGAATCTGGCCAGAATGTACCTATGGAGGTCAGGAATGAGTCGTGCAAAATCAAAGTAAAAGAATAAAAAATTACAACCGGAATACACGTTTTTAAGACAAACTGAAGGCGCTAAATATTAAACTAAGGAGCGTAAAAATTTGTTTTATGCTTTCGGAAAACCGAAAAATAACTAAGAGACCACGTTAAGCTACCTATTATAATTTTTGAGTAATTTAATGAAAACCAAATTTGTAACTCAAGTACATACATTTGTAGAAGATTAAGTACCTGTAATTTTAATGACAGAAAATTTTGGTTACAGCACATGATAAAACCTACTAAATAATAGAGCTTTACCAAATTTTACAACCGTAATAGTAATAACACCAACATAAGTTCTAGTAAAGATATGGTTCAGAGGTAGCGATCTACCGTTAGTTCCGCTATAAAAATTCTAGAAGACAAAGTTTGCATTCAAGCGGGCTGAAACTCTTTCTGTGCTTTCAAACAACTTGCCTGAATGCATATAAAAATTAAGAAGATTCTAAATTAATTCATACTTTTGTTATTAACAATTATGTGTCCGAGTAAACGTTCGTTCAGAGGCTGCTGCCTTGTGCATAAGGCACTCGACAAGAGATGTTCCCTCGTCCTGCCACTGCGGCACATACATAAATACAGCCCGACAGGAAGGAGTAAGGTCATTCGAGGGTTCGATTACCTCACTTCCCAATCGACCAGTCACGCTGCCTGGGCTATACTCTGGCCGCAAACGTTCCTGTCGTGTTATCGCCCGTATGCACACCGTCAATGCTGCCCGCCGTCCGGTCTTCGCCGCTGCCGTCGCGTCTCCGCCGCCTGGTCGCTGCCTCCCGGAGCTCGCCACCGCCGCCGCCGCTGCCAACTGGTCGCCGCCTCCCAGTGCAAGCTGCTGCTGCTGGCGCCTGGTCGCCACCTCCCAGTGCTCGCTGCTGTTCCTGCCACCGCCGCTGCTGCCACGTGGCAGCCGCCTCCTGGTGCTCTCTGATGCTGCCGCCGCCACCGCCTGCTCGCTGCCTCCTGGTGCTCGCTGCTGCTGCTGCCGCCTGGTCGCCACCTCCCGGTGCTCGCTGTTGCTGATGCCACCACCGCTGCTGCCACCTGGCTGCCGCTTCCCGGTGCTTCCCGGAGCTGTCGCCGCTGAGCTACCACTCCAAAGTCTGTCCATGACTACTGCCATGCTTACTGGGCTGCTCACCGGGAATCCATTGCCTTACAGTTCGAAAGCAACCCCCTCACCTTTCACTATCCTGTTGACATCACCCATGCTTCTTCCCACCTTCAGAGGACCATCATTGATGCTGTGAAGGCTCATGTCCCCACCAAACTCATACACCCCCACCGACGTACACTTCCTCCACAGGAATCCAACAGGTTCTACTGCTCCTTCCTCCACACCCGTGACCGGGATACACTCATCCACCACCGGAAATTACAGTGACACATCCGGAACCTCCTATTTTTTTTTTGGTCATCAATCTACAGACTGGTTTGATGCGGCCCGCCACGAATTCCTTTCCTGTGCCAACCTCTTTATCTCAGAGTAGCACTTGCAACCTACGTCCTCAATTATTTGCTTGACGTATTCCAATATCTGTCTTCCTCTACAGTTTTTGCCCTCTACAGCTCCCTCTAGTACCATGGAAGTCGTTCCCTCATGTCTTAGCAGATGTCCTATCATCCTGTCCCTTCTCCTTATCAGCGTTTTCCACATATTCCTTTCCTCTCCGATTCTGCGTAGAACCTCCTCATTCCTTACCTTATCAGTCCACCTAATTTTCAACATTTGTCTATAGCACCACATCTCAAATGCTTCGATTCTCTTCTGTTCCGGTTTTCCCACAGTCCATGTTTCACTACCATACAATGCTGTACTCCAGACGTACATCCTCAGAAATTTCTTCCTCAAATTAAGGCCGGTATTTGATATTAGTAGACTTCTCTTGGCCAGAAATGCCTTTTTTTGCCATAGCGAGTCTGCTTTTGATGTACTCCTTGCTCCGTCCGTTATTGGTTATTTTACTGCCTAGGTACAGAATTTCTTAACTTCATTGACTTCGTGACCATCAATCCTGATGTTAAGTTTCTCGCTGTTCTCATTTCTACTACTTCTCATTACCTTCGTCTTTCTCCGATTTACTCTCAAACCATACTGTGTACTCATTAGGCTGTTCATTCCGTTCAGCAGATCATTTAATTCTTCTTCACTTTCACTCAGGATAGCAATGTCGTCAGCGAATCATATCATTGATATCCTTTCACCTTGTATTTTAATTCCACTCCTGAACCTTTCTTTTATTTCCATCATTGCTTCCTCGATGTACAGATTCAAGAGTAGGGGCGAAAGGCTACAGCCTTGTCTTACACCCTTCTTAATACGAGCACTTCGTTCTTGGTCGTCCACTCTTATTATTCCCTCTTGGTTGTTGTACATATTGTATATGACCCGTCTCTCCCTATAGTTTACCCCTACTTTTTTCAGAATCTCGAACAGCTTGCACCATTTTATATTGTCGAACACTTTTTCCAGGTCGACAAATCCTATGAAAGTGTCTTGATTTTTCTTTAGCCTTGCTTCCATTATTAGCCGTAACGTCAGAATTGCCTCTCTCGTGCCTTTACTTTTCCTAAAGCCAAACTGATCGTCACCTAGCACATTCTCAATTTTCTTTTCCATTCTTCTGTATATTATTCTTGTAAGCAGCTTCGATGCATGAGCTGTTAAGCTGATTGTGCGATAATTCTCGCACTTGTCAGCTCTTGCCGTCTTCGGAATTGTGTGGATGATGCTTTTCCGAAAGTCAGATGGTATATCGCCAGACTCGTATAATCTACACATCAACGTGAATAGTCGTTTTGTTGCCACTTCCCCCAATGATTTTAGAAATTCTGATGGAATGTTATCTATCCCTTCTGCCTTATTTGACCGTAAGTCCTCCAAAGCTCTTTTAAATTCCGATTCTAATACTGGATCCCCTATCTCTTCTAAATCGACTCCTGTTTCTTCTTCTATAACAGCAGACAAATCTTCACCCTCATAGAGGCTTTCAATGTATTCTTTCCACCTATCTGCTCTCTCCTTACAGCAAAGAAACGCTGGAACTGGTGCCAGACAGGCACACGCCTCAACACCACCCTCCCTGTCAACTCCTCCAAGTACTGGCTAGCCTTCCACCACCTTACTGGTAGCTGTCGCACCCTGCATTACCCGATCCTCCATGACGATCGACCCTTTTCTGACAACCTCAGTAAGGCTAACCATTTTGCTTCCCAGCTCTCCAAGGTCTTTTCGATTCCTGACGCCCCCATTTTCATTACTCCCTCTTCCCCACCGTCCTTGACCGCTCTGACACCTCTGTCCCTCCACTCGCCCCTATCTTCCAGTACTTGGGTCGGTTACCACTCTCAGACATCAACACTCCCATCACCGCACACGATATCACACTCGTCCTGTGCTCCAAATGCAACACCGCCCCTGGTCATGATGTCATCACCTACTGCCACCTCAAGGAATCCTCCCCCATCCTTCCTGACTGTCCTTGCTGCCCTGTACAATGTCCTCCTCTCCACTGGCCGTTACCCTGACCTGTGAAAGACTTCCCATGTCCTGCTGTTCCCTAAACCCAACAAACCCCTGTCTGATGCCTCTTCCTAACTTCCCATCTGCCTCACCTCCATGTTCGGTAAGGTTTTTGAGGCCATCCTCTCTCACCGTATTCACTGCCACCTTAACCAGCACCACTACCTTCCCCTTACCCAGCGTGGCTTCCAGCCTTTCTTCTCCACCGACAACCAGCTCCGTAACCTTACCAATCTTCTTTCCCTCAAACTTAACTCCAGTCACTCCACTATCTTTGTTTCCCTTGACCTCCAGAATGCCTATGACCGTGTCTTGCATTCCAGGCACCTCTTCAAATTCCAGACCTATGGTTTCCCCATCAATTTCATTCATCTCATTGCTTCCTTCCTCTCCCATTGTCCCTCCAATATGACTATCCACGATTCCAACTCCCGTACTTTCTGTCCCTCTGCCCCAAGGCTCTGTCCTTTCCTCTCTCCTCTATCTCCTGTACACTGCTGATATGCCCAAACCTCCCCCACCTGTTCATCTTCTCTAGTTTGCTGATGACACCACCTTCCTAGCCCTTTACCCTACCCTTAAACTATCCCAACATACCCTCTAAACCCACCTTGACAAACTCACTGCTTGGTGCAACCAGTGGTTCCTCCGTATCAATCCCTCCAAGACCCAGGCGATCATAGTAGGCCGCACCACCTGCTCTTTCCGTCTCCATGATTTCTACCTCACCATTTATGGCTGTCCTATCCACCTCACTCCTACCCTCAAATACCTTGGCCTCACCCTCGACCGTCACCTCACCTGGACTCCCCATCTCCTTACCATCCAACACAAAGCTCACAACAGACTCTGCCTCCTGAAACTCCTGTCCGGCTGGACACGGGTTCTGCATCCTTCCACCATCCTTCACACCTACAAATCCTTGATCCACCCCATGCTCTGTTATGCCAGCATAGCTTGAATTTCCACCCCTCCCAGGTTCTATAAATCGCTCCAAATCCTCAAACGCCATACACTCTACCTCGCCTTCCACATCCACCTTCCGTCTCCCATGCACATCCTCTACGACCTCATCCCCTTCCCCCACCTCCTTTTCCTTGAACACATCCGCACACTATATATTATATGCCACATTGATCCCCCTAACCCCCTCGTGTCTCCACTCCTCTTTACCCCCAGCCTGTTGCTGCACCTTTACCGTTGTGTCCCATCCTCTCTCCATCTCCACACCCTCCGCCTGCTTTCCCAATGCAACTTCCACCATCTACCCCTGCCGGATGATGAGCTTCGCCCTGACATCTACCCTTCCTACCAACTCTAATCCTATTTTCCTCCTGGCTCCTCCTCAGGGCTCCTTCTCCTCCCCCTCCCTACTCCTGAGTGGATTTCCCCTCCTACTCCCCCTCCCTCTCTTGTGCTGCACTTCAGTGTCTCTGCACTCCATCCTGCCTTGTCTTCCCTCTTCATCTCCCGCCCCACCAGTCTCCTGTCTCCTGCCTTTTGGTGTAACCACTGATGCCCCTACTCTTTTAATCCCGCCCCCTCCCCTGCTGCACCTTGCTCTCCCCTCCTTTTCCTTCTGCAGGTCCCACCTGGCAGTTTTATTCTTCATCTTGTGTGTTCCAAGTGGGTTTAAAGTGTGCTGTTCTAGAGTGTTTTTAATACTGTGGCCGACTTATAACCTGTTCGTGCACCTTCATTGTCTTCTTTGTGTTTTAAGAAACGCCAACTGTGTTTCTTAACTTTATGTCGACTTTTTTTATTGTCCCCCCATGAACGTCTCCATGTCAGTGTAGTTTTACCTCCACTATCTCCCATTACTCTTTTTTATGTTCCTCTTTTCTTTATCGCCTTATATTTGTAACATTTTATTCTTGTCTTAGTTGTCATGTCACTCGGCTGAAGAGCGGCGGATTGTGCCACTGACAGCCCTCCGCTGCCCATACAGGGCAGGGGAATGAAATCAAAATAAAGAAAGAAAAGGAAACAGAAGTAAGGTTCACATGTCATGCAACCACTGTAAGATCCACGTCTGTTAAACTTCAGATCGAGCTCTGCCTCTGATGATGTCAGAGACGGACTGCAACAAAAGCGTATTTGTGGTAAAAACTAATATTGAACTTGTGAGGACTGTACATCATCCTGGATCGCTTAGATATTCGCTAAAGTAACTGTTATTGTGCCGTCCGTGAATTCTTCAAATCCGCGTTGCAAGGGTGAATTTCATTTACACTCTTGTGGCGAGCATTTATGTTGAACATTTATTTGAGTATTTAGTAGTCAGGGTGAAGGACTATTTGGTAGGAACGTACCGTAGAGGTCGCCTCTGAACTGATAATAGCGCTGTTTAAGATAGAAACATTTACTATCAATTGAACCTAGTGACTTTCAAAGTATAGTATGTGAGATACTTTACTCAATATACGTTTGAACTAGAACTGTATACCTTCATTTATAATCATAGTCCTGACCCCGCTAAATAGAAAGAGAATAGAAACATTTCTTTCAGTGGTCTGGACCAAAATAATATACACCCGCCATCCCACAACACCACTGTCTGCCACACACGTTAGAGTGCGGACAGTCTGGCCATATTGTGCGTGCCAGAAAAGGGAGAGACATCGATACAAGAGGCCATACTAGCACTGATTTATCACAGGATAGGCCACAGCCGAGAGCAGCATCCTGAAGTCTGTAAACCGTGGCCAGAACAGCATCTACCTATTTCTGGACTGTGGTCAGTTCCCGAACACATTCCATTCCATATTATGCAAAGTTGTGTAATATCATGAAGTAACGCACTAACGAAACATATCAGAGATTATCTGGTGAACGAGCTAGCTACTGTCACGGTTGCTGTCTACTGCTTACTGACTATAGTAGACTCGGCAGAAGAAGAACCCTGACCATGGTGGACCAGGCGCGGCTGCTTGACTCGTCTACTTCAGCCAGTCTCGCAACGTGATTCCTAAGGCATGCTTTGGTGTTGTTGCATTTCTGTAGACGGCTGTTGCTTCCGCCTGCAGCAGTTTGTGCATCGCACTTTGTAGCTGGAAACAGCATTTCCAGCTATTGGGGATCTTCTTCTGTAGACTCTACTGCAGAGTACTACTATATGCAACAGTCGGAAATTCAAACTGAACCCATCGACAGGGCTGATTATGCAGGAGTGAAACTACAACACAGATCCAGTTCACGTGACATTAATAATCATAAAAATACACAGTCAACTACAAAGACTAATTTCTATACTCTAAAACTTTTATAAGACCCACCATGATCCGTTAAATTCTTTATACAGTTGAAATTTATTCCATCATATATTACATTATTGGTCAGCGTTGGCCAGTGTGAGTTTTCAAATGTAGTTGCTTCAGTGAATTATGTGTTACATTAAAAGAAATGTTTTGTGGTATGTTAGGACAGAGACTTGTTTCCCCACACACGTCGAAAATCTGCATATATAATCTTGTACATGACATACTGCATACAGGAACCATTTTATAATACGTCAAGTATCTCAATTTCTTTTGACAACCTTTGCTGAGCAGGTGCACCACCGTGGTGCTAAAACCATTAAATGATTCCCTACAAATCTGAAAGCTTTTACAGACTGCAAACTAGACGATAGTAGTCCTTGTTGACCGACGCTGTGGAAAAAACCTATGCTGCTGTTAATAGTGAATAAGACAGTGAGCATAATCATCACATCTGATCGCACTTTCTGAGGTTTTTCCGGTCTTGGCGACTCAAAATGCATTCATTTGGATGACTGAGTCTTAGTTTCGACGACAAATCCAGTAGTCCTTTTAGTTGCTTAGCAACTATCACTCGCCGATGGTTTTGTTCGAAATAATTTTTGAACAAATTTTGCTGTCACGCGTTTTATCCCCAAAACATCTGAAGACAAAAATCTTCGAATGAGTCAGCTAAATGGCAGTATCTGACTGTCATTCGGTGATCGTTTATTTCACGATTTCCACTATTTCACCAATTGATGACGTACTAGAAGTCTAGGACACTCATCAACCTCAAAGTATTCACGGCCTGCAAACGATTAAACCACTCGCAAGTTCAAGTTTCACTTACGACATTCTCAGAAAAAAACATTACTTGCCGTTTCTAAATCCTCACGGAATTTTATTCCATTCTTATAGTGAAACGTCCCCTTAGAAAGATTATAAATGATTGTGGTAATAAACCTCTTACGTTATTTGATTTTCAAACAGATAAGCAAAACTGAACGTACTTCGACTTTTCTCTCTTTACTTATTCTGATCATCACTAAACTGACACACAATATTTTTAGCGCAACGCAATCTGACTTTCAATAATCCCTACAAAAGAATGGCCCTGACTAACAATAACCTACACCTTTTATGAATCACTTACCTCACAAAAATCTTCGTTACTCGAACTACTGCAATACAGCTAGGGCCAATACTGCCAGCTACTGATAGGCCAACTTAGCATATGAAAGATTTTGATAGAGAACAAACAATGTATTTACCTTAATAGTGTTCAAAAATCATTATATATGTATATCTGTGGTGTCACCGCCAGACACCACACTTGCTAGGTGGTAGCCTTTAAATCGGCCGCGGTCCGTTAGTATACGTCGGACCCGCGTGTCGCCACTGTCAGTGATTGCAGACCGAGCGCCACCACACGGCAGGTCTAGAGAGACGTCCTAGCACTCGCCCCAGTTGTACAGACGACTTTGCTAGCGATGCTACACTGACAAATACGCTCTCATTTGCCGAGACGATAGTTAGCATAGCCTTCAGCTACGTCATTTGCTACGACCTAGCAAGTCGCCATTACCAGTCTATATTGAGATTGTAATACTGTCTAAACAAGAGCGATGTTCTCCAATAATGGATTAAAGTTAAGTATTACATCAACTACGTACTTTATTTGCTACTATTAATTCCCTTAACTGTTCCAGACCTCACGCCGGTCTGCGTGAGCTTAAAAGCGTGCATTTCGGCCTTGTCTAGCAACACTGTGTTGGCTCTTCTGCCAACACTTCAATATCAGTTCATGACATCCAGTCTTACAAATTTACTCTTTCTGATGGACACACATCCAGATCATCCGCTCTCAAAACTCCGCCATCTCTCTCCCCACATCCACCACTGCTGGCGGCTCACCTCCAACTGCGCAACGCTACGCGCTGTTCACATTCATCTTCCTAACTCTACAATAGCGAATATTCCAACAATGCCAACCAGCCACAGATTGCACACAGCACAGTCAGTGATTTTCATACAGAGCGCTACGTGGCGTTACCAACATAAGAACCTAAACAGCCTACTTATAATAGCAAAATTTAAAACAAATTCTCCGATCTGTTTCTATACAAAATAAATAATCGCCGATACTGGTAACACTTGTAATGCTAATGAAGAACGGCTGTCAACATGAGGAACTTAGAAGTAAATATCTTCGGAGAAGCGAAGCAACTTAAATTACATAATAAAAGCATGTCCTCTGGTGCAGACTACATACCAATTAGGTATGCTGCTACAATAGTTCCATAGTTAACAACTATCTACAACCGTTCGCTGGACAAAAGATCCGTACCCAAAGACTGGAAAGTTGCACAGGTTATACCTATATTCAAGGAAGGTAGTAGAAGTATTTCAGTAAATTACAGGCCCACATCGTTAGCGTCGATATGCCACAGGATTTTGGAACATATATTGTGTTCGAACATTATGAATTACCTCTAAGAAAACAGTCTATTGACAAACAGTCAACATGACTTTAGAAAACATCGTTCTTGTGCAACACAACTACCTCTTTGTTCGCATGAAGTGTTGAGTGCTATTCACAAGGGATTTCAGATCGATTCCGTATTTCTGGATTTCCGGAAGGCCCTTGACACTGTACCACACAAGCGGCTTGTAGTGAAATTGCGTGCTTGTGGAATATCCTCTCAGTTATTTGACTGGATTCATGATTTCCTGTCAGAGATGTCATACTTCCTAAAAACTGACGGAAAGTCGTCGAGTAAAACAGAAGTGATTTCTGACGTTCCCCAAGGTAGTGTTATAGGATCTCTACTGTTCCTTATCCACATAAACGATTTAGGAGACAATCTGAACTGCCGTCTTAGGTTGTCTGTAGACTATGCTGTCGTTTACCATCTAGTAAATTCATCAGAAGATCAAAGAAAAAATTGCACAACGATTTAGGAAAGAGATCCGTATGGTTCGAAAATTGGCAGTTGGCGCTAAATAATGAAAAGTGTTAGGTCATGCACGTGAGTGCTAAAACAAATCGGTTAAACTTCGGTTACACGATAAATCAGTCAAATATAAAGCTCATAAATTCAACTAAATACCTAGGAATTACAATTACGATCACCTTACATTGGAAAGAGGTTGTAGAAAATGTTGTGGAGGCTTACCAAAGACTGCTTTTTGTTGGCAGGGCACTTAGAAAATGTAACAGACCTACTAAAGAGACTGCCTTCACAACGCTTGTCCGTCCTCCTTTAAAATACTGCTGCGCGGTGTGGGTTCCTTACCAGATAGTACTGACGGAGTACATCGAGAAAGCTCAAAGTAGGGCAATACGTTTTGCGTTATCACGAAATAGGGGACTGAGTGTCATTCAAATGATACAGGATTTGAGGTGGACATCTTTAAAACAAAGGCGTTTCTAGTTGCGGCCGGATCATCTTACGAAATTTCAACCATCAACTTTCTTCTCCGAAAGCGAAAATATTTTGTTAACGTCAACCAAGATAGGGAGTAACGATAAGGGAAATCAGAGCTCGCACGGAAAGATAAAGGTTTTAGTTTTTCCCGCGCGCTGTTCGAGAATTGAATAATAGGGGATCATTGTAAAGGTGGTTCCATGAACTCTCTGCCCGAAAGTTAACTGTGATTTTCAGAGCACTCATGTTAACGAAGATGAAGATATAGATTTTCATGACAGCTGACAGCAATATTTAACACTCGACTGATGCATTTCTGACCAAACCAACACCGAAAAATTGTACGAACACGCAAAATTACAAAACTGCCGTTACTTGTTTAACACATGTCGCATACAGGCTAAGTACTGCTACTGCTTCCGCTGACGTTTCGCAGATCTAGAACAGCGAGATAATACCGTATGCTTAATTTATGCTTTAGATCTGTTCCGTGTACAGTGGCGTGTTTTCGCGAACGCAACTCGGGTTTGAAATTCGTACGATGCTCAGAACATGATTTCTGTAAAGCTATTGACAGACTACCTGCCACTCTGTTGTTTGCGATGGGTGCCCACTCAGTACATTTCGCACCTGTGTCGCTGCCTACACACAGAAACAAGACGACAGCTTTCTGCAGGTGTTTCATAGCCGCTGTCTGCTACGGGAGTGACGAGACAGGACGGAAGATTGAAACTCTGTGCGGACAGATTTAAGTCGGGCACGGAGAAAGCTCTCCGCTTACGCTCTCGCCATAGGCTTCACAATGGATTCGTATATCAAGCGACGCTAACAAGATACATCGAAATAAAAAGTGCTCAGTTGAATTTAATTTTAGACACAGCTACGGCCTCGGACTCCATTGGTCTGCAAACCTGCGATTCATGAAACCTCTAAGGACACCAATAATAATATAATCTACAAAGTGCGCTATGCTAAAGATCGTAAATAATTGCTGCTCCCCATGCTACCCTGTTCTGCACAAGCCTCTTCATATCCGAATTACCACTGCAACCTTTTGAATCTGCTTACTGTTCATCTCTGTCTCCGTCTACCCACACAAACATATACTTCCCTTTGATATTAAATTGGTGATTCCTTGTTGTCTCAGAATATGTGCTACCAACCGGTACCTTCTTCCAGACAGGCTGGCTTACAAATTTCTTTTATCACCAGTTCTATTCAGTACCTCTTCGTTAATTCGTTGTGTGCCAATCTAATCTTCAGCATTCTTCTTTAAAACCAAATTTCAAAATCTTCTCTTCTAAACTGTTTATCGTTCATGTTTCGCATGTTCCATACAAATACTTCCATAAAAGCTTTCCTAATATTCAAGGTTAACAAACTCCTCTTCTTCACAGCACGCTTTTCCTTCCATTGCCAGTCTCCATTTTATATCCTCTCCTCTACCGCCATCTTCAGTTATTTCGCTGCACAAATAATAAGATGCATTTACTACCATAAATGTCTCGTTTCCTAATCTAGTCCTCTCAGCATCGCCTGATTTAATTAGACTACATTCCATTATCCTTTTGTTGTCTTTTCATATTCATATTACATCCTCCATTCAAAACACTGTCCATTCCGTTCAACTGCTCTTCCCAGTCCTTTTCTGTCTGTGACAGAATTACCGAGCCATCGGAAAACCTGAAAGTTTTTATTTCTCTTCCATCAGCTAAAATTCCAACTTCAAATTTTTCTTTGGTTTCCTTTACTTGACCAATGTGCAGATTGAACAGTATCAGGGAGATGCTGCAACCTTGTTTGACTAAGGACACACTTAAAATCGTGGTGATGTAAGATAACATCTGTAAAAGTGAGAAACCAAGAAGGGCCATTTTATTGAACTACGTGGTTGTTGTTGTTGTGGTCTCTAGTCCAGAGCCTGGTTTGATGCAGCTCTCCATGCTACTCTATCCTGTGCAAGCTTCTTCATCTCTCAGTACCAACTGCAACCTAAATTCTTCTGAATCTGCTTTGTGTATTCGTCTCTTGGTCTCCCTCTACGATTTTTACACTGCACGCTGCCCTCCAATATTAAATTGGTGATCCATTAATGCCTCAGAACGTGTCCTACCAACCGATCCGTTCTTCTAGTCAAGTTGTACCACAAATTTCTCTTCTCCCCAATTCTATTCATTACCTCCTCATTACTAATGTGATCTAGTTATCTAATCTTCAGCATTCTTCTGTAGCATCACATTTCGAAAGCTTCGATTCTCTTCTTGTCTAAACTATTTATCGACCACGTTTCACTCGCATACATGGCTACACTCCATACAAATACTTTCAGAAACGACTTCCTGACACTTAAATCTACACTCCATGTTAACAAATTTCTCTTCTTCAGAAACGCTTTCCTTGCTATTGCCATTCTACATTTACTATCATATCTACTTCGACCATCATCAGTTATTTTGCTCCCCAAATAACAAAACTCATTTACTACGTTAAGCGTCTCATTTCTAATCTAATTCCTTCAGCATCACCCGATTTAATTCGTCTACATTCCATTATCCTCGTTTTGCTTTTGTTGATGTTAATCTTATATCCTCCTCTCAAAACACTGTACATTCCGTTCAAGTGCTCTTTCAGGTCCTTTACTGTCTCTGAGAGGGAACCTCAAAGTTTTTATTTCTTCTCCATGGATTTTAATTCCTACTCCGAATTTTTCTTTTGTTTCCTTTACTGCTTGCTCAATATACAGATTGAATAACATCGGCGATAGGTTACAATCCTGTGAACTAAATATTGTATATCACATTATGTATGAGGTAACATCTAATTAAAATTGAGTTGCTGCTCTCAGAGCTGCTGAAAATTATCGCTATGATGAAATTTGGTCGCATATATTTTCGGAGAATCAGATTTCATGTTCTTGTACACGATACGAACAGAGTTTAAGTTTGTTACGTGATTTTACTGACCATGGGTTATAAAATAGGCAGCAGACTATATACGCCAGCGCCGGCCACGATGTGCCCAACATTATGCAGGCCGTCAATGCGGGCTGCGTGTGGGCTCAAAAATGGCTCAAATGGCTCTGAGCACTATGGGACTGAACTGCTGAGGTCATCAGTCCCTAGAACTTAGAACTAGCCCAAGGACATCACACACATCCATGCCCGAGGCAGGATTCGAACCTGCGACCGTAGTGGTCGCGCGGTTCCAGACTGTAGCGCCTAGAACCACTCGGCCACTTCGGCCGGCTGCGTGTGGGACCAGCAAGAACTGTCAAGGTATTGCCCCCTTCATTTTGGAAGTGATTGGTTCAGCGCGACATTTCGTTCATTACTTCGGTGTGGCATTTTTCGGTGGCCACAACTCTCGTCAGTGATAGAATCATGGTGTCAGCACTATTTACCGTCCGCTGTTTGTTCATAGTATGAAGGACGTTTGTAGGCTGTTTGCACAAAAGAGACAATCTAGCGGTCTGTCGTCACAAGCCTTAAGAAATGAATAGGGGTGAGAGAGGGACGAGAATTTTCAGTATATATTGTGCAGTCGCATAAGCGAGAGATACTCCAGATTTGCTGTGAAATGATACTAGAATGCCATGCAGTATCAATTTAAAGATTTAGCTGACAATGAAACATGAAAAAATTACAACGAATGGTAGACGGGATTCATTGTTCTGTACATCAAGAAGCACTTTCTTTAAAATATTCATGCAAGCTCCACGTGAAGAAATTTTGGTACGTATAGTAAAATTTCTGAAGCCACACGCACATTCCATTGGCAGCTGCAACAGTTTCCGACGACGCTGAACGAAAAGTATGAAGATGTACATTTGTGCAAAATACAATGCGTTAGTCAAGTGGCATACTTGGAACGGTTTTTTGATTCAATGTTCGCTCTTTTAGAACTCATGACGGAAAAATCAGTACCAGAACGAAAATTAGAACGTTCTGAATGGATTTCAGATCTCACATTTTAAGTGAGCACTGCCCGTAGTAAGTGAGACACAACTTTTTTCTAATGGGGCTGCATTTAAAAAGAAATTCGCGTTATAGAAGCGACACATTCTGACACAGTCCGCTTTTCTATGCTTACTGCCGTCAAAGAAAACGCGAGATTTGAAGAATTCATTGTGTCCTCGAAAGAATTACAAGGACAGTTTTCTAAAAGTTTTAAGGGCGCTGTCAATTTTATATTTGTTATCGAGCTGTACCCGAGAGCGTTTGTCGTTTCAGTTGAAAGCGCCGATGCCCATGAGCAAACGTAACTGATTGACCTACAAGGCAATTCCCGTTTTGATGGCAAATCCTTTTACGTTAAAACAGTCCACGACGTGTTGCGTTTTTGGTGTTTCCATTCTTTTGTCCAACCCTTGTTCTTCACGAGCAGATACAGTCTCCCTTTCCATATATTTGACATGAAAAATATAAATAACGACAAAATGGTTCAAATGGCTCTGAGCACTATGGGACTCAACTGTTGTGGTCATCAGTCCCCAAGAACTTAGAACTACTTAAACCTAACTAACCTAAGGACATCACACACATCCATGCCCGAGGCAGGATTCGAACCTGCGACCGTAGCAGTCGCACGGTTCCGGACTGCGCGCCTAGAACCACGAGACCACCGCGGCCGGCAAATAACGACAAAAGAACTATACATGCGTAATGTTGTGTGAACTTTAATGCCTAATTGCGATACGGACAAAATGACGAAATAACTTTAAAGACAATTTATCGATTCTAGTAATAGAAAAAAGACATTATTCTCCGTGATATAAGATCATATGTGTAAACTAAACAACTGAACACTATAATCTTTGTTATATTATAAAAGGACTGGAAGACAATGAACTTAGTCGTCTTCTGATGTTTTGTCGTGTCTTAGCTATTGTTTGAGTGCAGACGGTACGATTGTATTGCGCTAGCATTTGTAAATTACTAGAACATAATTGATGTGTAAAAGAGTTACGAAAATATAATAAGCTAATCGAGAGTGCAGAGTAATCATTTGTGTAGCATTTTTGGCAGCTGTTGAGGTGCTAGCTGCGATCATCTTTGACTGAGAAAGTTGGCCGCCCTTATGCGGCGCATTTAAACTTTTTATTTCCACAGGAAATACGACGAAGCCAGAGCAGAAGAACTTATTTAAAAATACTATCAAAATTAATTAGCATAAATTCACAAGATTTATTTTATCATAAAGTGACATTTTCAGTGATACATTTTACTATAGGTCAGGTGCCTCTTTGCATAAATGTTATTACGCTAACGCATATGATATAATTTGTAGGGAGCCTGGCGCTCGTTTTCAATCAGAATTTAAAGTTTAATTTCGCAGCCTGCAAATATAATATTGCTTATTTGTAATTGTTTCTTACGCGGTTTTATGAAAGACAGCTCTACGAAACTTAACTTCACGAACTTAATAGAATCTTCATATAACTTATAGCAGAAAGAGAAATTACACAGACTGGCATTGATTGCCGAGTGTGAGACGGTTGTGGGACTGGCCCAGCCATTGAAAGTGGTGGCGGGGGGGGGGGGGGAGGGGAGGGGGGGGAAGGAGGGGGGCGTAGAAGTCTGAAGAGCCAATCTCGGTTCGCCACTGGCTGGTAGAGGCTGCTTCTGGCGTACACAGCGGGTGTTCGGTGGCTAGCAGGGCGTCATTCGACCCTCGGCCCATCCAGTGGCGGCTTGACCTTGCTGGCAGGCGATAATGTCAAGACGATAGTAGGGCGAAAGCGACCTCACTGCGGAGACCGACACAATGACAACTGCTGACTCGATGACTTCTTGATATACTGACCTGTCTGACCTGAGCGTACTCGTTGGGCTGTTGCTTCTGCTAGTGTCGTGTTTTCCGAGTGCCAAAGAGTCGTAGTTTTCATTATAGCTAACATATTAGTCCGAGAGAATCAGCAGGTTTACCGAAATTAAAAAAAAAATTGTTTTGTTATTAAGTCTCTGCTGCACGTTTTGAAGAAGTTAACACAACTGTAACGGCCTGAACAGGATTTTTCTTGACAATGTTTTTGGGTATAATGGAAGATAATATAATAATAATACATGTGGTAGTTATTGAGCACATACACTCCTGGAAATGGAAAAAAGAACACATTGACACAGGTGTGTCACACCCACCATACTTGCTCCGGACACTGCGAGAGGGCTGTACAAGCAATGATCACACGCACGGCACAGCGGACACACCAGGAACCGCGGTGTTGGCCGTCGAATGGCGCTAGCTGCGCAGCATTTGTGCACCGCCGCCGTCAGTGTCAGCCAGTTTGCCGTGGCATACGGAGCTCCATCGCAGTCTTTAACACTGGTAGCCTGCCGCGACAGCGTGGACGTGAACCGTATGTGCAGTTGACGGACTTTGAGCGAGGGCGTATAGTGGGCATGCGGGAGGCCGTGTGGACGTACCGCCGAATTGCTCAACACGTGGGGCGTGAGGTCTCCACAGTACATCGATGTTGTCGCCAGTGGTCGGCGGAAGGTGCACGTGCCCGTCGACCTGGGACCGGACCGCAGCGACGCACGGATGCACGCCAAGACCGTAGGATTCTACGCAGTGCCGTAGGGGACCGCACCGCCACTTCCCAGCAAATTAGGGACACTGTTGCTCCTGGGGTATCGGCGAGGACCATTCGCAACCGTCTCCATGAAGCTGGGCTACGGTCCCGCACACCGTTAGGCCGTTTTCCGCTCACGCCCCAACATCGCGGAGCCCGCCTCCAGTGGTGTCGCGACAGGCGTGAATGGCGGGACGAATGGAGACGTGTCGTCTTCAGCGATGAGAGTCGCTTCTGCCTTGGTGCCAATGATGGTCGTATGCGTGTTTGGCGCCGTGCAGGTGAGCGCCACAATCAGGACTGCATACGACCGAGGCACACAGGGCCAACACCCGGCGTCATGGTGTGGGGAGCGATCTCCTATACTGGCCGTACACCACTGGTGATCGTCGAGGGGACACTGAATAGTGCACGGTACATCCAAACCGTCATCGAACCCATCGTTCTACCATTCCTAGACCGGCAAGGGAACTTGCTGTTCCAACAGGACAATGCACGTCCGCATGTATCCCGTGCCACCCAACGTGCTCTAGAAGGTGTAAGTCAACTACCCTGGCCAGCAAGATCTCCGGATCTATCCCCCATTGAGCATGTTTGGGACTGGATGAAGCGTCGTCTCACGCGGTCTGCACGTCCAGCACGAACGCTGGTCCAACTGAGGCGCCAGGTGGAAATGGCATGGCAAGCCGTTCCACAGGACTACATCCAGCATCTCTACGATCGTCTCCATGGGAGAATAGCAGCCTGCATTGCTGCGAAAGGTGGATATACACTGTACTAGTGCCGACATTGTGCATGCTCTGTTGCCTGTGTCTATGTGCCTGTGGTTCTGTCAGTGTGATCATGTGATGTATCTGACCCCAGGAATGTGTCAATAAAGCTTCCCCTTCCTGGGACAATGAATTCACGGTGTTCTTATTTCAATTTCCAGGAGTGTATTTAAGTATATCAAAAGAATTGGAAAGTCAACGCTGCGCACACAAACCAAGATTCGGAGTGAAAGAATTATCTTCTTCGCAGACGTATTGAGGCTACCTGATACCAAGCTAACTTAAAATTGTTCTGAAGTGCTTCCAGGGGGTTTCGAGTTGGCGCAGATGAGCCGTTCGGGTCACTTGAGGTGTTATAGGAGCTCGGAGTTCCATTCAATTTTTTTTTAGGGATTAGACTTTTTGCCTGATATTTTAGTGTGTTAGAAGAATCTTTAAGACAATAAAATGATATTCTTGAAAATTCGGCAATGTGTACCGCTCAGTTATATGAGATGTTTCATTCTCTTAGGATTAGCTTGCGTCAACAGCCTGTCTTGTCTGTGGTAGTGCCAGAGTAATGTTTTTAGTAACTGACTGGCACGTTGTAATGTTGTTACTTTAATTTGTTCTGATTACTGTGCTGGTAGACAATAAAAGCTGGTTAAAAGCTGTGAGCTGTCTGGGGAAGTTAACCTTGCATTACTGAGCAACTGTTTCACCAGGTATCCAGTCTAGCCTACCAAATTCCCAACCAGACTAACATTAATTATAATCTTTTAATCGTCATGCGACAACCGGTGATATATATATATATATATATATATATATATATATATATATATATATATATATATGAAAGAGAATTTAAATGAAAAGAAATAAATCAGTTTGTATTTGGAAATTTATTTTAACGTTGATCATTGAAATTTCAGTATATTAAACTTGAGTCATAACTAAGCTGGTGCCTTATTTAGGACTGTAAAAATGTGAGTTTTTAATCTTACGGAACACATCAAATAGGGAGCCAAGATTGGGAGAGTACATACAACACTGCATTCATAAAATAACACACAAAGAAACGTTGAAACATATGCAAGAGGAAATTAACCACAACTAACCGATTCAATTTTCACCCAAAGAAGTTACGTTCGTAGCGCAATCCTATCCGTCATGTAATTACTACACACTGGTATACTAAATTCATACTAACTCTCCGTGAAATCTTCCCGAAAAGAATAGCTGAGGGCTACTTTGATGCTTTCGCCACATGCTTCACGTGGTCAACTTGGTTTACACAAAGAGTGTAACTCCACAATAATTTTGATAATTAAAATAAATTACATCGAAACGCAATTTACTAAAGAAAAACCTCGAACTGGTTACTATCGTCTTACTATTAACCTGATGGGTCAAACAGTTGTATAAGCACGTGGTACTGGTCTCATAAAGTACACCCCACGTGGGTTGAACATAAAGAAAAGTTGCTATATTAAAAAAAATATTGTCAAGACGAGACGTTATAATCACACGAGCATTCGCATTTAAGATTGATGATCTTAGTTACAGTTACTGATCAACCCGTGGTTCCACTTTACTCACAAAGTAGTGACAAAGCAACTACCGGAAGATATTCTGAACTTCACACGCGAATTACACTGCGTTGCAATTTAGGATAACATTAGATATTTTAGAGCTAAACCTGAAATAAAGGTGATTAAATTTTCAGTTAGGCTGAACTTAAGAAATCCATTGTCCTACGGACTTAGCAGACACGCGCTTAGCCGGAGATCTTACCACTTCAGACGCTCGCCGCGGACAGACTGACCTGACCTCCTACCAAGGGTGCTTCCCTATACAAAACGGAAGTGACCAGAGAGGCAGCTCCCTATACCAACATGACATGGGACGGACAGGACCATACTAAAGATAGAAACCTCTTTGCTTTTAGAAAGCGTAGCTACCTGTTCCGACGTTGGTCCTACTGTTCTCTAGCAGACAGGCTTGTCTGCTACCATCCAGAATGCAACTAGAAATACATTTGCTCATACATCCTCTCACACAGAAGGGAAGGTGGATGACAGTATCTTATCATATACAGTATATAAAAGAAAGCGGATGTAGGTTCCGTATGAGACTGTGTGACACGAATTACATATAAACTGTGTTTTAAAGTGTGGTAGTGTGACAGATCGTTCTTGTTTATGTGTAAAAGTAACACGTTTCACTGCTCAGTCTCCTCCCAGATAGTCAGAAACACCATAGTAAATTTAGAAGAGGAATTTATGCCGTAAATGACAACATATTTAAGAAATTTACATGAAAGGAATCCAACAGAGACCTTTCAACGTCAGTTTTGCTGTGGCGTAATGCTGCCACAGATTATAGCTACAACTTTCTTTTTGCAGCATCGAGCTCTTTTGCCTCGATCTCCGCTGTTAAAATTATATCGGTTCCTCTTCCTTCGTCTATGTCATCAGACAGTTCTTCACCCTTCCACCTAAACACTCTCTCCACTACGTTTAACAGTGACTTTCACTTTGCTCTCTTGGTTGTGCCACACTTGTTTTTGTTGTTGTTGTTGTTGTGGTCTTCAGTACTGAGACTGGTTTGATGCAGCTCTCCATGCTACTCTATCCTGTGCAAGCTTCTTCATCTCCCAGTACCTACTGCAGCCTACATCCTTCTGAATCTGCTTAGTGTATTCACCTCTTGGTCTCCCTCTATGATTTTTACCCTACACGCTGCCTTCCACCAAATTGGTGATCCCTCGATGTCTCAGAACGTGTCCTACCAATCGATCCCGTCTTCTAGTCAAGTTGTGCCACAAGCTCCTCTTCTTCCCAATTCTATTCAATACCTCCTCATTAGTTATGTGATCTACCCATCTAATCTTCAGCATTCTTCTGTAGCACCACATTTAGAAAGCTTCTAGTCTCTTCTTGTCGAAGCTATTTATCGTCCACGTTTCACTTCCATACATGGCTACACTCCATACAAATACTTTCAGAAACGACTTCCTGACATTTAAATCTATACTCGACGTTAACAAATTTTTCTTCTTCAGAAAAGCTTTCCTTGCCATTGCCAGTCTACATTTTATATCATCTCTACTTCGACCATCATCAGTTATTTTTCTCCCCAAGTAGCAAAACTCCTTTACTACTTTGTCTCATTTCCTAATGTAATTCCCTCAGCATCACCCGACTTAATTCGAGTACATTCCATTATCCTCGTTCTGCTTTTGTTGATGTTCATCTTATACCCTTCCGTTCAACTGCTCTTCCAAGTCCTTAGCTGACTCTGACAGAATTACAATTTCATCGGCGAACCTTAAAGTTTTTATTTCTTCTCCATGGATTTTAATACCTACTCCGAACTTTTCTTTTGTTTCCTCTATTGCTTGCTCAATATACAGATTGAATCACATCGGGGAGGGGATACAACCCTGTCTCACTCCCTTCCCAACCACTGCTTCCCTTTCGTACCCCTCGACTCTTATAACTGCCATCTACTTTCTCTACAAATTGTAAATAGCCTTTCACGCTCTGTATTTTACCCCTGCCACCTTGAGAATTTGAAAGAGAGTATTCCAATCAACATTGTCAAAAGCTTTCTCTAAGTCTACAAATGCTAGAAACGTATGTTTGCATTTCCTTAATCTTTCTCCTAAGATAAGTCGTAGGGTCAGTATTGCCTACGTGTTCCAACATTTCTACGGAATCCAAATTGATCTTCCCCAAGGTCGGCTTCTATCACTTTTTCCATTCGTCTGCAAAGAATTCGCGTTACTATTTTGCAGCTGTGACTTATTAAACTGATAGTTCGGTAATTTTCACATCTGTCAACACCTGCTTTCTTTGGGATTGGAATTATTATATTCTTCATGAAGTCGAGGGTATTTCGGATATCTCATACATCTTGCTAACCAGATGGTAGAGTTTTGTCAGGACTGGCTCTCCCAAGGCTGTCAGTAGTTCCAATGGAATGTTGTCTACTCCAGGGGCCTTGTTTCGACTGAGGTCTTTTAGTGCTCTGTCAAACTCTTCACGCAATATCATATCTCCCATTTCATCTTCATCTACATCCTCTTCCATTTCCATAATATTGTCCTCAAGTACATCGTCCTTGTATAGACACTCTATATTCTCCTTCCACCTTTCTGCTTTCCCTTCTTTGCTTAGAACTGGGTTTCCATCAAAGCTCTTGATACTCATGCAAGTGGTTCTCCTTACTCCAAAGGTCTCTTTAATTTTCCTGTACGCAGTATCTATCTTACCCCTAGTGAGATAAGCCTCTACATCCTTACATTTGTCCTCTACCCATCCCTGCTTAGTCATTTAGCACTTCCTGTCGATATAATTTTTGAGACGTTTTTATTCCTTTTTTCCTGTTTCATTTACTGCATTTTCATATTTTCTCCTTTCATCAATTAAATTCAATATTTGTAGTGTTACCCAAGGGTTTCTACTAGCCCTCAACTTTTTACCTATTTCATCCTCTGCTGCCTTCACTATTTCATCCCTCAAAGCTACCCATTCTATTTCTACTGTATTTCCTTCCACCATTCTTGTCAATTTTTCCCTTACGCTCTCCCTGAAACTCTGTACAACCTCTGGTTCTTTCAGTTTATCCAGTCCCATCTCCTTAAATTCCGCCCTTTTTGCAATTTCTTCAGTTTTAATGTACAGTTCACAACCAATAGATTATGGTCAGAGTCCTCATCTACCCCTGGAAATGTCTTACAATTTAAAACCTGGTTCATAAATCTCTGTCTTACCATTATATAATCTATCTGATACCTTTTAGTATCTCCAGGGTTCTTCCATATATACAACCTTCTTTCATGATTCTTAAACCAAGTGTTAGCTATGATTAAGTTATGCTCTGCGCAAAATTCTACCAGGCGGCTTTCTCTTTCGTTTCTTAGCCCCAATCCATATTCACTTACTATGTTTCCTTCTCGTCCTTTTCCTACCGTCGAATTCCAGTCACCCATGACTATTAAATTTTCATCTCCCTTCACTACCTGAATAATTTCTTTTATCTCATCATACATTTCATCAATTTCTTCGTCATCTGCAGAGCTAGTTGGGATATAAACTTGTATTACTGTAGTAGGCGTGGGCTTCGTGTCTATCTTGGCCACAATAATGCGTTCACTGTGCTGTTTGTAGTAGCTTACCCGTACTCCTATTGTTTTATTCATTATTAAACCTACTCCTGCATTAGTCCTATTTGATTTTGTATTTATAACCCTGTATTCACCTGACCAAAAGTCTTGCGCCTCCTGCCACCGAACTTCACTAATTCCCATTATATCTAACTTTAACCTATCCATTCCCCTTTTTAAATTTTCTAACTTACCTGCCCGATTATGGGATCTGACATTCCACGCTCTCCTGATAACAACATCCTCTTGAGTAGTCCCCGCCCGGAGTTCCGAATGGGGGACTATTTTTCCTCCAGAATATTTTACCCAAGAGAACGCCATCATCATTTAATCATACAGTAAAGCTGCATGCCCCCGGGAAAAATTACGGGTGTAGTTTCCCCTTGCTTTCAGCTGTTCGCAGTACCAGAACAGCAAGCCCATTTTGGTTAGTGTTACAAGGCCAGATCAGTCAATCATCCAGACTGTTGCCCCTGCAACTCCTGAAAAGGCTGCTGCCCCCTTCATGAACTACACGTTTGTCTGGCCTCTCAACAGATACACCTCCGTTGTGGTTGCACCTACGGTACAGCTGTTTATATCGTTGAGGCACGCAAGCCTCTCCACCAACGGCAAGGTCCATGGTTCATTGGGGGGACTTGTTTTTAATCTCACCGAACTCTTCTGCATGATGAATCAGGCATGTCGCAGACCAATTCCAATTCAGTTTTCTAACATTTATCTGGAACCGGCCTTGGCTTGCCTGTACGTCTCGTTTATTTAATTCGTAAGTTATTTGTATTGCTGTAGTTCTGTCTTTTCCGGGACCCCTTTGTACTTCATTCTTTCATCGATCGATTGAAATGTCCATCATGTATTCACACCTCATTATTTCTGAGTACTTCAGTATTGCCTTTCTTTCAACACTAATTTTTCAGGACGAGTATATTACGCTTCAGTCCACAAAATTGTAATCAGAATCTTCGTCTGTATGCTTTAAAATTTAGTATTTGATTTCGGCATCTCTGTCTGATCAGCATGTAATCCAATTGAAATTTTTCCGTGTCTCCCGACCTTATACAAGTATACCTTCTAATGTTGGCTGAAATTTATTGCAGAACTCAATTAGCCTTTCTCCATTCTCACTTGCACTACCAAGAAGGATGCCCTGATAATTCTTTTATTATTTCCCCTACTACAGCTTTCCAGGTCCCCATTTTATTATATTATTATTTCCCCTGAGGTACTGATTTACCCGTTCAGAATTCTTATGTCTTCATCTGCTTGTGAAATTGGGCGGTATACATGAACCGTTGTTTCTGGCCGCAGTTTTCTGTCGATGATGGTGAGAACTTAATTTTTCAGTAACTCATTGTCTGCACTGTCTTCCTATTCATAACCAATCTTCTGTTGTAAAAGGTTCTTCGAATTTTGATACTACCCTGTATTTGTCTGACCAGAGAGCCTTATCTTCTTTCCGCTTATCAAATGACAGGTAATATAGAACTCGGAGTGGTAAGGTGTGAAACTGAACACATTCAGAAACAAGAAAGGTTTTTAAAACATTTATTCACCTTAGCGGCATTCAACAATATTGACAAAATGTACTCTTGAATTCCTGAGAAATGTAATATTTCAGTTTATACAAAATTTGTTGGCCCTTTTCCGAAACTGATGTTATATATTGCACCTTGAATTTATTTATGAATGACACAATCAAAATGACACTTCAAGTTATTCTTTGAAATATTTAAGAACTACAACAAGGTTTTGCACCTCAAGAATGAGAGAATTTGTATTAATAGAATTTATGAGTCTCACCACGATTTTCTTTTATTCGGTGGATGAGTTAATAAAATGCCCCAATCAAACACTCAATAGCATTAAATCACAGTTCGAAGAGCAGGAAAGAAATACTTTTGGGTAGTTGGTCAGGTGTTGTCATGAGGTGAGCTTAGCACATACATCGACCGGTCCCTTCATTCTGCTGAGATTAGGTAATCTAAAACACAAACAACGTAAACATTAAAATCACATAGCTACAGGGCGACAACAACAGCAGTGAATTCCAAACCCATGTCGAAAGGTACCGTACAACCGTTTCTGCTCGGTAATGTCTAAATAATCATTAAATGATTGTGGCACTTTAACACAAGATTGTTTAAAAAGGTACAAACAATTCAAAAGATTAAGCTTTCATGACAGTTATAGCACATGGGCATTTAAAAAGGAAATACAAATTTAAATGATTACTTTTTTTATACACACCCATTATTGCACCAAATAGTATAAGAGTTTCATTTTGGCAAGGTGCTGTGTTTTGAAAATGGGCTTAGGAATTATTCAGGCGTGTTGTGGTAACTATGGTGATACACAGCTGAGGACTAAAGCGAATTCAACAGCCACTAATCATAGAGAGACGGCGTTAGATGCGAGAACCCAACTCAGATTTCTGTAACAAGGCTTTGCTCAGGGAACACGGTTTTCAAATCGAAACGAGTACTTTAGTTACACATTACGAAATGTTGTAACAGTTTTCTTTCTATGCCCGCCCTTAGCTCTATAGTAAATAATGTCAGCTAGACATCCACAAATGAAAGTAACAGAAAAGGGAAATGTGCCGACTCTGAAGACTCGAAATCGCCACCACAAAGACAGCGGGAAGCAGTGATTTCGCGAATGTCTTACACACACTTTTCGCAGTTCACACGATGAATCTGATGTCCGCTGTCAGCGAACAATCGTAGCTAACAAGCCAAACAGCAAGGAAAAACTCTTGCAGCGGAGAGTGCGTTTCTTAGCCCCAATCCATATTCACTTACTATGTTTCCTTCTCGTCCTTTTCGTACCGTCGAATTCCAGTCACCCATGACTATTAAATTTTCGTCTCCCTTCACTACCTGAATAATTTCTTTTATCTCATCATGCATTTCATCAATTTCTTCGTCATCTGCAGAGCTAGTTGGGATATAAACTTGTATTACTGTAGTAGGCGTGGGCTTCGTGTCTATCTTGGCCACAATAATGCGTTCACTGTGCTGTTTGTAGTAGCTTACCCGTACTCCTATTGTTTTATTCATTATTAAACCTACTCCTGCATTAGCCCTATTTGATTTTGTATTTATAACCCTGTATTCACCTGACCAAAAGTCTTGCGCCTCCTGCCACCGAACTTCACTAATTCCCATTATATCTAACTTTAACCTATCCATTCCCCTTTTTAAATTTTCTAACTTACCTGCCCGATTATGGGATCTGACATTCCACGCTCTCCTGATAACAACATCCTCTTGAGTAGTCCCCGCCCGGAGTTCCGAATGGGGGACTATTTTTCCTCCAGAATATTTTACCCAAGAGAACGCCATCATCATTTAATCATACAGTAAAGCTGCATGCCCCCGGGAAAAATTACGGGTGTAGTTTCCCCTTGCTTTCAGCTGTTCGCAGTACCAGAACAGCAAGCCCATTTTGGTTAGTGTTACAAGGCCAGATCAGTCAATCATCCAGACTGTTGCCCCTGCAACTCCTGAAAAGGCTGCTGCCCCCTTCATGAACTACACGTTTGTCTGGCCTCTCAACAGATACACCTCCGTTGTGGTTGCACCTACGGTACAGCTGTTTATATCGTTGAGGCACGCAAGCCTCTCCACCAACGGCAAGGTCCATGGTTCATTGGGGGGACTTGTTTTTAATCTCACCGAACTCTTCTGCATGATGAATCAGGCATGTCGCAGACCAATTCCAATTCAGTTTTCTAACATTTATCTGGAACCGGCCTTGGCTTGCCTGTACGTCTCGTTTATTTAATTCGTAAGTTATTTGTATTGCTGTAGTTCTGTCTTTTCCGGGACCCCTTTGTACTTCATTCTTTCATCGATCGATTGAAATGTCCATCATGTATTCACACCTCATTATTTCTGAGTACTTCAGTATTGCCTTTCTTTCAACACTAATTTTTCAGGACGAGTATATTACGCTTCAGTCCACAAAATTGTAATCAGAATCTTCGTCTGTATGCTTTAAATTTTAGTATTTGATTTCGGCATCTCTGTCTGATCAGCATGTAATCCAATTGAAATTTTTCCGTGTCTCCCGACCTTATACAAGTATACCTTCTAATGTTGGCTGAAATTTATTGCAGAACTCAATTAGCCTTTCTCCATTCTCACTTGCACTACCAAGAAGGCTGCCCTGATAATTCTTTTATTATTTCCCCTACTACAGCTTTCCAGGTCCCCATTTTATTATATTATTATTTCCCCTGAGGTACTGATTTACCCGTTCAGAATTCTTATGTCTTCATCTGCTTGTGAAATTGGGCGGTATACATGAACCGTTGTTTCTGGCCGCAGTTTTCTGTCGATGATGGTGAGAACTTAATTTTTCAGTAACTCATTGTCTGCACTGTCTTCCTATTCATAACCAATCTTCTGTTGTAAAAGGTTCTTCGAATTTTGATACTACCCTGTATTTGTCTGACCAGAGAGCCTTATCTTCTTTCCGCTTATCAAATGACAGGTAATATAGAACTCGGAGTGGTAAGGTGTGAAACTGAACACATTCAGAAACAAGAAAGGTTTTTAAAACATTTATTCACCTTAGCGGCATTCAACAATATTGACAAAATGTACTCTTGAATTCCTGAGAAATGTAATATTTCAGTTTATACAAAATTTGTTGGCCCTTTTCCGAAACTGATGTTATATATTGCACCTTGAATTTATTTATGAATGACACAATCAAAATGACACTTCAAGTTATTCTTTGAAATATTTAAGAACTACAATAAGGTTTTGCACCTCAAGAATGAGAGAATTTGTATTAATAGAATTTATGAGTCTCACCACGATTTTCTTTTATTCGGTGGATGAGTTAATAAAATGCCCCAATCAAACACTCAATAGCATTAAATCACAGTTCGAAGAGCAGGAAAGAAATACTTTTGGGTAGTTGGTCAGGTGTTGTCATGAGGTGAGCTTAGCACATACATCGACCGGTCCCTTCATTCTGCTGAGATTAGGTAATCTAAAACACAAACAACGTAAACATTAAAATCACATAGCTACAGGGCGACAACAACAGCAGTGAATTCCAAACCCATGTCGAAAGGTACCGTACAACCGTTTCTGCTCGGTAATGTCGAAATAATCATTAAATGATTGTGGCACTTTAACACAAGATTGTTTAAAAAGGTACAAACAATTCAAAAGATTAAGCTTTCATGACAGTTATAGCACATGGGCATTTAAAAAGGAAATACAAATTTAAATGATTACTTTTTTTATACACACCCATTATTGCACCAAATAGTATAAGAGTTTCATTTTGGCAAGGTGCTGTGTTTTGAAAATGGGCTTAGGAATTATTCAGGCGTGTTGTGGTAACTATGGTGATACACAGCTGAGGACTAAAGCGAATTCAACAGTCACTAATCATAGAGAGACGGCGTTAGATGCGAGAACCCAACTCAGATTTCTGTAACAAGGCTTTGCTCAGGGAACACGGTTTTCAAATCGAAACGAGTACTTTAGTTACACATTACGAAATGTTGTAACAGTTTTCTTTCTATGCCCGCCCTTAGCTCTATAGTAAATAATGTCAGCTAGACATCCACAAATGAAAGTAACAGAAAAGGGAAATGTGCCGACTCTGAAGACTCGAAATCGCCACCACAAAGACAGCGGGAAGCAGTGATTTCGCGAATGTCTTACACACACTTTTCGCAGTTCACACGATGAATCTGATCTCCGCTGTCAGCGAACAATCGTGGCTAACAAGCCAAACAGGAAGGAAAAACTCTTGCAGCGGAGAGTGCGTTTCTTAGCCCCAATCCATATTCACTTACTATGTTTCCTTCTCGTCCTTTTCCTACCGTCGAATTCCAGTCACCCATGACTATTAAATTTTCGTCTCCCTTCACTACCTGAATAATTTCTTTTATCTCATCATACATTTCATCAATTTCTTCGTCATCTGCAGAGCTAGTTGGGATATAAACTTGTATTACTGTAGTAGGCGTGGGCTTCGTGTCTATCTTGGCCACAATAATGCGTTCACTGTGCTGTTTGTAGTAGCTTACCCGTACTCCTATTGTTTTATTCATTATTAAACCTACTCCTGCATTAGCCCTATTTGATTTTGTATTTATAACCCTGTATTCACCTGACCAAAAGTCTTGCGCCTCCTGCCACCGAACTTCACTAATTCCCATTATATCTAACTTTAACCTATCCATTTCCCTTTTTAAATTTTCTAACTTGCCTGCCCGATTATGGGATCTGACATTCCACGTTCTCCTGATAACAACGTCCTCTTGAGTAGTCCCCGCCCGGAGTTCCGAATGGGGGACCATTTTTCCTCCGGTATATTTTACCCAAGAGAACGCCATCATCATTTAATCATACAGTAAAGCTGCATGCCCCCGGGAAAAATTACGGCTGTAGTTTCCCCTTGCTTTCAGCCGTTCGCAGTACCAGAACAGCAAGCCCATTTTGGTTAGTGTTACAACGACAGATCAGTCAATCATCCAGACTGTTGCCCCTGCAACTCCTGAAAAGGCTGCTGCCCCCTTCATGAACCACACGTTTGTCTGGCCTCTCAACAGATACACCTCCGTTGTGGTTGCACCTACGGTACAGCTGTTTATATCGTTGAGGCACGCAAGCCTCTCCACCAACGGCAAGGTCCATGGTTCATTGGGGGGACTTGTTTTTAATCTCACCGAACTCTTCTGCATGATGAATCAGGCATGTCGCAGACCAATTCCAATTCAGTTTTCTAACATTTATCTGGAACCGGCCTTGGCTTGCCTGTACTTCTCGTTTATTTAATTCGTAAGTTATTTGTATTGCTGTAGTTCTGTCTTTTCCGGGACCCCTTTGTACTTCATTCTTTCATCGATCGATTGAAATGTCCATCATGTATTCACACCTCATTATTTCTGAGTACTTCAGTATTGCCTTTCTTTCAACACTGATTTTTCAGGACGAGTATATTACGCTTCAGTCCACAAAATTGTAATCAGAATCTTCGCCTGTATGCTTTAAAATTTAGTATTTGATTTCGGCATCTCTGTCTGATCAGCATGTAATCCAATTGAAATTTTTCCGTGTCTCCCGACCTTATACAAGTATACCTTCTAATGTTGGCTGAAATTTATTGCAGAACTCAATTAGCCTTTCTCCATTCTCACTTGCACTACCAAGAAGGATGCCCTGATAATTATTATATTATTTCCCCTACTACAGCTTTCCAGGTCCCCATTTTATTAGATTATTATTTCCCCTGAGGTACTGATTTACCCGTTCAGTATTCTTATGTCTTCATCTGCTTGTGAAATTGGACGGTATATATGAACTGTTGTTGCTGGCCGCAGTTTTCTGTCGATGATGGTGAGAACTTAATTTTTCAGTAACTCATTGTCTGCACTGTCTTCCTATTCATAACCAATGTTCTGTCGTAAAAGGTTCTTCGAATTTTGATACTACCCTATATTTGTCTGACCAGAGAGCCTTATCTTCTTTCCGCTTATCAAATGACAGGTAATATAGAACTCGGAGTGGTAAGGTGTGAAACTGAACACATTCAGAAACAAGAAAGGATTTTAAAACATTTATTCACCTTAGCGGCATTCAACAATATTGACAAAATGTACTCTTGAATTCCTGAGAAATGTAATATTTCAATTTATACAAAATTTGTTGGCCCTTTTCCGAAACTGATGTTATATATTGCACCTTGAATTTATTTATGAATGACACAATCAAAATGACACTTCAAGTTATTCTTTGAAATATTTAAGAACTACAATAAGGTTTTGCACCTCAAGAATGAGAGAATTTGTATTAATAGAATTTATGAGTCTCACCACGATTTTCTTTTATTCAGTGGATGAGTTAATAAAATGCCCCAATCAAACACTCAATAGCATTAAATCACAGTTCGAAGAGCAGGAAAGAAATACTTTTGGGTAGTTGGTCAGGTGTTGTCATGAGGTGAGCTTAGCACATACATCGACCGGTCCCTTCATTCAGCTGAGATTAGGTAATCTAAAACACAAACAACGTAAACATTAAAATCACATAGCTACAGGGCGACAACAACAGCAGTGAATTCCAAACCCATGTCGAAAGGTACCGTACAACCGTTTCTGCTCGGTAATGTCTAAATAATCATTAAATGATTGTGGCACTTTAACACAAGATTGTTTAAAAAGGTACAAACAATTCAAAAGATTAAGCTTTTATGACAGTTATAGCACATGGGCATTTAAAAAGGAAATACAAATTTAAATGATTACTTTTTTTATACACACCCATTATTGCACCAAATAGTATAAGAGTTTCATTTTGGCAAGGTGCTGTGTTTTGAAAATGGGCTTAGGAATTATTCAGGCGTGTTGTGGTAACTATGGTGATACACAGCTGAGGACTAAAGCGAATTCAACAGTCACTAATCATAGAGAGACGGCGTTAGATGCGAGAACCCAACTCAGATTTCTGTAACAAGGCTTTGCTCAGGGAACACGGTTTTCAAATCGAAACGAGTACTTTAGTTACACATTACGAAATGTTGTAACAGTTTTCTTTCTATGCCCGCCCTTAGCTCTATAGTAAATAATGTCAGCTAGACATCCACAAATGAAAGTAACAGAAAAGGGAAATGTGCCGACTCTGAAGACTCGAAATCGCCACCACAAAGACAGCGGGAAGCAGTGATTTCGCGAATGTCTTACACACACTTTTCGCAGTTCACACGACGAATCTGATCTCCGCTGTCAGCGAACAATCGTAGCTAACAAGCCAAACAGCAAGGAAAAACTCTTGCAGCGGAGAGTGCGGGTGCGGTCAAATCGGCATGAATAGCAGCTAGCTGCTTCTAGCGGGATTCCTGTCATCCTGTCGCTATGACGCAAAGTGCAAAGAAGTTTAATGAGCGACAAGTATTGATACTGACAATGCACAGCTCAGTTTTACTTCACTGACACCCACTACATCTAGACTGCCTGCCTATATTTCACTCCTCCGATTTACTGGCTTCCCTTAACATGTGCAAACTTTTGTCATTGCGCACTCCGACTCATATAATGTAAACACTTCGACGATTATTAAATATATTTTTCAAGGTCAGCTTCTGAAGGGCGGTCTAATATGGAATCATTTGGTGTTAAGAGTTCATTTTTCTCAATCACAGGCTAAGTGATCTGTCGATACACATTATGTGTTTTTAATGCATTGTTTTCCATTAGTTCCTTCATGTTCATGCCACTGATAAATGCTCACTCTTCTGCTTTTTAGGGACAGTGTCCCACCACAGGAGCAAGAGGTTGCCCTGAAATCTATACAGTCCTACAACCTCTCTGACTAGGATTCTGGAAGAAAGGGGGTGACACTTTATACTAGAAGTCTTCGGCAGCCTTGACTGACGATTTTAATTCAAAATTTAAGCAGTGGCTGGGGTCAAACCTGGGTCCTATGTTGCTATGATAGTTAGTCAAAGATCACACAAGCCTAGCTGTGGGTTACGTGAATGTTGTTGCAGACCACTTGCGTCTCCTCGTGGTTACGTATTTCTAGAGGGTGATGGTAACATCCGCAGGATAATCGTCTTTGTCAGAAGATCAAAATCGCACTACTACGGTTTGGGGAGCATCATGCTGAACTCACAGTATTGTGTTGGCCATGGTGGCCGAGCGGTTCTAGGCGCTTCAGTCCAGAACCGCGCTGCTTCTACGGTCGCAGGTTCGAGTCCAGCCTCGCGCATGGATGTGTGTGATGTCATTAGGTAAGGTTTATGTAGTTCTAAGTTCTAGGGGACTGATGACCTCAGATGTTAAGTCCCATAGTGCTTAGGGCCATTTCAGCCATCCTTTTTTTTTGTCACGAAATTAGTGATGTGAACCTGATAGTACGCAAGAGGAACGCTATCGAATGCCAGCTCCGCCCTCACGAACTACCTGCCAGTAATTTATGTAAACTACATGACCTGTGCATAGTCATATGGTGTAACATAGTAAGGAAAATGTAGCAAGAGCTGCAATGACATGTGGCACCACTGCTGTGTTGCATTCTAGAGACGGACCAATGAGCTGTTAGCAGGCGGTCGTTATGTACTGGCTCGACTAATCAATGCGTGTGTGTGTGTGTGTGTGTGTGTGTGTGTGTGTGTGTGTGTGCGTGTGTGTGTGTGTGTGTGTGTGGAGAGAGAGAGAGAGAATGAGAGAGAAGGAGAGGGAGAAAGAGAGGGAGAGAGAAAGAGTGAGAAAAAAGGACAGAGGCGGACAAATAGAATGAGGAAATGAGACGAAAAGGCAGAAGAGAATGGAGGGAAGAGTGTGGTTTTGGGACGCAGATGAGCACAGCATTGAATTTATAACAACTGTTAAAAATGATTTACAGACCTCAAGAGAGATTCCATGTGACCAAACAATGTAGAGACTTTGTAGTCTTGAGAAACCAGTGATTTATGATCCTTTCAATAAAAGGCCTAAATATACAGAGTACATCAACAATTAACAATTTAGACTGTTTTTCTTGCCTTCAAGTTAATTGCAGATAATTTCTGGGGCGGGACAGTCGTCGGGTGATACAAAGAATACCAAGTGTAGCGGCAAGACGCATAGAAATTAATCACTGGCAGTTTGTGCTGCATGCACGAGGACGAGACTGGGGAAGAGTGGGCGCTTACTGTCGGCCACGAGAGGTCGCAGAGGTCGACCTCCTTCTGTTTATGGGCGAAATTAATTTGCCTAGCCGTCCCTGCACGTTCCAGAGTTGAGCGCGCCAGCTATATTCAAGTCGTAGCGGTTTGATATACGGCGGGAGTGCCCCCACCAGACGCACAACAAAACGACCAAGCTGGTCCCGAGGAGCTCCCATTTAGGGAAGACTCCCCACTGGGCATTTGCCTTACGGCGTGTCCTCACCTCCCAAGCCGCGCCGCTGCTGCGTCCGTCGCACACGTGGCTCTCTCTTATGACCGTCGCTGTTTTTGCTATCGGGTATATATGAAGGTGAGCTCACTCTGCGAAGGCTGTGAAGATGATCTTCATGTTCTATGAGTTGCAGCAGTTAGCCTCAGGCTACAAACTAAAACTGTCTCATGAAATGTATTCCCAAACACCGTTTCTGTGCGACAACAGATACGTTTTTTTTAAGTCACGAGTGCTGTGACTGGTTTAAAGCGGTCTGCCACGAATTCCTCATTACTCTGCTGTCCCATCGTTTTCCTCTGAGAGCAGCAACTGCTACCTGAGTCATTAATTATTTGTTGGATGTACCCCATATATACCCTCTACATCTCCATATAGTACCATGGAAATTATTCCTTGATGTCTTAACAAATTTCCTCTCATCATGTTCCCTTCTCCTAGTCAGCGTTTTCCATATATTCCTTTCCTCTCCAATTTTACGCAGGATCTCATCATTCCCTATCATTCCACCTAATTTTCAACATTCGTATGTGGCACCACATCTCGAACGCTTTACTTCTCTTCTATTACTGTCTTCCCACAGTCCATGTCTCAGTTACGTGTATTTCTGTGCTCCAAACGTACATTCTCAGAAACTTCTTCCTCAAATTAAGTCCTATGTTCCTCTTCGCCAGGAATACACTTTCTGCCACTGCTAGCCTACTTTTTATGTCCTCCTTGCTTCGTCTGTCATGGATTATTATGCTACGCTGGCAACAGAATTCTTAGCTTTACCTACTTCGCCATCACTAAGCCTGACGTTAAGTTTCTCGCTGTTCTCATTTCTACTACTAATTTCTCTCAATTCTCATGCTGGACTTTGTTCATTCCATCAAGCAGATCGTGTAATTCTTCATATGCTCTAGGGATAGCAACGTCGCCACCGAATCATGACGTTGATATCCTATCATCCAGAATTGTAATACCACACTTGAACCTTTCTTTTATTTCCCTAATTGGTTCTTCGACGTATAGATTGAGCAGTAGAGGCGGAAAACTTCGTCCCTGTCTTGCATCGTTTTTAATCTGTGCACTTCATACTCCCAGTCTTAGTCTTCCCTTTTGACTTTTACACATATTGTCTATTACCCTCTCTCCGTATAGCTTATCCCTATTTTACTCAAGATATCTTGCACTACTTTACCCTGTCAAATGATTTATGTAGGTCGACAAATCCTATACATGAGTTTTGATTTCACTTGAGCCTTGCTTCCAGTATCAACCGTAATGCAGAACTACCTCCGTGACCCATTTACCTTTCCTAAAGTCAAACTGATCATTTTTAACAGTTTCTATCATTCCTGTTCGCTTTCTCTGTACTGGGGGGAAAGGAATGAAAGAGAATGGCACCTGGTAGAATTTTGCACAGAGCATAATTTAAACACAGCTACCACTTTCATGAAATAAGGTTGTATCCTGGAAGAGACGTGGAGGTGCAGGAAGGTTTCAGACTGATTACATAATGGTAAGACAGTTTTGGGAACCAGACATTTTCTGGAGCAGATGTGAGATCTGATCATAATTTACTGATTATGAGCTGCAGATTAAAACTGGAGAAACTATAAAAAGATAGGAATTTAAGGAAATGGGACCTGAATAAATCAAAAGCATCAGACGTTGCTGGGAGTTTCAGAAGGAGCATTAGGGAACGATTGACAAGAACCCGGTAAAGGAATACAGTAGAAGAAAAATGAGTAACTTCGAGAGATGAAATAGTGAAGGCAGCAGAAAATCAAGTAGGTAATAAGACGGGGGCTACTAGAAATCCTTGGATAACAAAAGAGATACTGAATTTAATTGATGAAAGGAGAAAATATAAAAATGAAGTAAATAAAGTAAGCGAAAGGGAATACAAACGCATAAAAATGCGATTGACAGGAAGTGCAAAATAGCGAATCAGGAATACCTAGAGGACAAAATGTAAGGATTGAGAAGCATATATCACTAGGGAAAAGATAGATGCCACCTACTGGAAAATTATAGAAAACCACCTCTATGAATATCAACAGATCAGAAGAAAACTAGTCCTAAGTAAGAGAGGAAAAGCAGAAAGGTAGATATGGAAGAGGGCGTAGATGAAGATGAAATGGGAGATACTATACTGCATGAAGAACTTGACAGAGCACTGAAAGGCCTAAATGGAAACAAGGCCCTGGCTGTAGACAACATTCCGTTAGAACTACTGATAGCCTTGTGGAGGCAGCCCTACAAAACTCTTCCATTTGGTGAGCAAGATGTATGAGACCGGTGAAATACCTTCAGACTCCAAGAAGAATATAATAATTCCAATTACAAAGAAAACAGGTACTATACGTGTGAAAATTACCGAACTATTAGTTTAATAAGTCATGGTTGCAGAACACTGTTAAAATTCCGGCCAGAAGAATGGAAAAAGTGGTAGAAGCCGACCTCGGGAATTATCAGTTTGGATTCCGGAGAAATGTACGAACACGCGAAAATCTACTCATCCTACGACCTCTCGTAGAAGGTTGGTTAAGGAAAGACAAACTTAATATTTATAGCAGCTTTTGGCAGTGTTGACTGGAATACTCTCTTTGAAATTCTGGAGATAATAAGAGTAAAATGCAATGTTTTTCGGTCTGTATAATGAGCAAGCAGTAAAGGAAACAAAAGAAAAATGTGAAGTAGGAGTTAAAGTTCAGGGAGAACACATAAAAACCTCGAACTTTGCCAATGGCATTTTAATTCTGTCAGAGACAGCAAAGGGCATGGAAGAGCAGTTGAACAGAATGGGTAGCGTCTTGAAAGGAGGGTATAAGACGAACATCAACAGAAGCAAAATAAGAATAATGGAATGTAGCTGAATTAAATCAGGTGACGCCGAGGGAAGTAGGTTAGGGAATGATACACTTAAAGTAGTAGATAAGGTTTGCTATTTGGGCAGCAAAATAACTGATGATGGTCGAAGTAGAGGGGATATAAAATGTAGACTTGCAATGACAAGAAAAGCACTTTTAAAGAAGAGAAATTTGTTAACATCGAGTATAGATTTAAGTGTTAGGAAGTCTTTTATGAAAGTGAGTGTACGGAGTGTAGCCATGTATGGAAGTGCAACAGTTTAGAAAAGAAGAAAATAGAAACTTTTGAAATGTGGTACTACAGAAGAAGGCTGAAGAGTAGATGGGTAGATCACCTAACTAATGAGGATGTACTGAATAGAATCAGAGACAAAATTAAATTGTGGCACAACCTGACTAGAACAAGGAAACGGCTTGTACGACACATTCTGAGACAACAAGGAATCACCACTTTAGTAATGGAGAGAAGCGTTGGGTGGTAAAAGTCGTAGAGTGGGACCAAGAGATGAACACAGTAAGTAGATTTAAAAGGATGTAGGTTGCAGTAGCTACTCGGATATGAAGAGGCATGCACAGCATAGAGTTGCATGAAGGTCTCCATCAAATATGTCTTCGGACTGACGCCCGCAACAGCAAGAACAACAATAATTCCATTCTTTCTGTTTACTTGAATGTATGAGCTATTAAGCTGATTGTGTGATAATTACAACGTTACATGGTACATAGCCTGATTCTAAATACCACCAAGATCAATAGCCGTTTTGCTGCTACTCTCTCTCTCTCTCTCCCCCCCTCTCCCGATGACTTCAGAAATTCTAATGGAATATTATCTATCTCATTTGTCCTATTCGATACTAAGTCTTACAAAGCTCTTTTAAATTCTGGTTCTAGTATTGAATCTCCCCCTCTTCCCCAGTGACTGCTGTTTCTTCTTCTGTCACGTCATCAGATAAGTCCACCCCCTCATAGAGTCGTTCAGTGTACCCTTTCCACCAACCGCTCTCTCCTCTGCATTTAACAGTGGAATTCCCACTCCATTCTTAATGTTATCGCCCTTACTCTTGATTTCGCTAAAGGCTGTTTTGACTTTTCTGTATGCTGAGTCATTGCTTCAGACAATAATTTCCTTTTTGATTTCTTCACGTTTTTCCTGTAGCCATTTCCCTTAACTTGCCTGCACATTCTTTTTATTTCATTTCTAAGTGACTTGTATTTCTGTATTACTGCATTTCTCTAAACGTTTTTGTTCCTCCTTTCATCTATCAGCTGAAGTATTTCTTGTATTACCTTCTCTGTACGTCTCTTTTTGTTTCCAGCTTCTTTGACTGCCCTTTTTAGAGATATCCATTCACCTTCAAGTGAACAACCTAGTGAGCTATTCACTATCGCAATATGTATATCCTGAAAGAACTTCAAGCATATCTCTTCATTCTGTAGTACTTCCATATCCCATTTCTTTGGACTATAATTCTGATTTTTGTCTTTAAATTAATTATGCTCTGGGGTGCGCCTTACAATCCAGTATATGATTTCGCAATTTCTGCCTGACCATGATGTAATTTGTTCTTAATCTTCCCGTATCTCCTGGTATTTTCCAAGTATACCTCCTCCTCTTGTAGTTCTTAAATAAGGTATTAGCTGTTAGTATCTGAAATTTACTGCAGAACTCAATTACTCTTTCTCTTGTCTAATTCCTAGTACCACCTTCATACTCTCCCATAAACCTGTCTTCTACTCCTTCCCCTACAACCGCATTCCAATGTCCCGTAACTATTAGTGCAATGTCTGTATTTGATACTGTCTGTAAAGTTTCTTTGGACATTGACTCTAACCTTGGCGTGGCTTAGAAATCAAATTAATTTGCTTGAAAATGTGGAATGATCGAATTAAACCTGTAGGATAAAACCAGAAAGAAACCCATATGAAATGTCACAAAACCACAGCAGTACCAACCCTAACGAAAGTGAAGCATGGGTGACAACAAGACACCAAGGCAAAACCACATAGCTTGCAGAAATGAGGTTTCTAAGAAGTGTTAAAGGAAGTACACGAGAGGCATATAAGGAAAGATATAGGAATATGACCTAAACGAAAAAGTAAAGGATTCTAGATGAATATACAGAACATATGAGTCGAGAAAAACACTCAGTGAAAGCTCTCAATTGCAAATGCATTGGAAGAAGAAACGTCGCAAGATTATACAAGGGACGGTTGCTGAAGATGACGAAGATGGTATTCTGGTGAGGATACATGACAGAAACATTTTTCGCACCTGTACATTAGTGTAATGAGATAGAACATCCTAAAACTCTGCGCGCTCCCCCCCCCCCCCCCCCCCCCCAACATACGCAGACACACTAGTTGTATTAGACAAAGATCGAGGTGCCAGAACAAAGTTGGCAGCGTGCGTAGACACCATAGACACAAGAAATGTCTCACTGCAATCTGGAACGACGAATCGAAGCCAGTCCTGAAGACACGCCCTCTCTCTCAGTACCGCAGCAATATCGCATGGAGGTCGATATAGTTCTGACCATTTCGTGCCCTCTGATGTAGCAGTAAACATCATCTAGTTAGGACACCAATGCTACTGAAGTCTCTGATGGTAATGTACTTTTGTAAATGTACTTCAAGAGGAAAGTTCCTAATTATGTGCATCAAGTGATGATTTACTATTCAAAGACCGTTGTAAATATTCGACTCATTCTTGTGGCAATGGATTGTATAAAGTTAAATAAACCTTTGCTAGAATTCGTGTAATAAAATGAACTAATGTTTCATATGTTACAGTTCCGCTCAGGCATCTCCCTGAGCAATCAGAGAACCCTTATTACGACCGGACGATTGTAGTTTCGTCAGATTACAGCACACACAAACGTACAAAACAAAGAAAATCACGATGTCAGCCACAATACACAACGAAAAGGAAAAGAAGTCGAAATTATTTAATGAAGCTAGCAGATACCTGTGGCTGGCTTGTTGCTGAACTCTAAGGGATGAGCCAGTCGTTACGAAACGCGCTGACATTTCCAGCCTAAAAGCTTAAGCCACAGTTCCGACACGTCACAAAATTTTTGAAACCTGACTACACTTGCGTCATCAGCAGCTAAAGTAGACAACAGGCCCCCACCGTAAGAGATGTAGTATTGTAACACGCAATTTGCCTAACACATGAAGTGAAGAAGAAGAATCCATTAGAAACCATTTGTCTAAATCTTTCACTCTTTTGTGAAATTTTTCGACAGATTAATAATGTGCACTTGGCAGCGCAAAGGTTGCCAAGGTTGTTTCAACTATATTTGCAGAACTTTTGGTAGATGACTGCCTGGAGCTGTTAGAGAATTAAAAAAAATATTTCTGCCATTAGCTTTACAATTGCATGTTTATTCTCTACCAGATTCAATTATGATATCTTCACAGGAGAAATCTATAAGGTACAAAATGGCGAACATAAAATATACTTAAGCATAACAGAAAGCCGGCCGGGGTGGCCGAGCGGTTCTAGGCGCTACAGTCTGGAACCGCGAAACCGCTACGGTCGCAGGTTCGAATCCTGCCTCGCGCATGGATGTGTGTAATGTCATTAGGTTAGTTAGGTTTAAGTAGTTCTAAGTTTTAGGGGACTGATGACCTTCGACGCTAAGTACCACAGTGCTCAGAGCCATAACAGAAAATGTAGGAATTAGAAAAGGCCATTTTTAAAACTACAGCAGTTACACAGTGCACATCAATGGACAAAACACACTTTAAGTCATATTTGAGCCTACCAAAGGTAGAACTTGTCATAATAGTCTGTGTAACACAGTCTATATAAACGCGTTGTGCCTTGGCCCAATTGCACTAGTGCACACTTAATAAATGACACATTATAATTCTCGCTTGTACAAACACCTAGTAATCGTCAAGGAAAACACATACAAAGTATGAAAACGGAAAAGGTTACGTGTGGTCTTTGACCTAGTCAGAGATTACAGTAACAGAAATAACATGGCGGTCTTGCTGTGTACGACAACATGATTACGTTACTTGTTATAACGTGGTGTATCGATTTTAACTTTACAGAAATTAAAAGAAGGTATTTATCTGAACCAAACACTGCAAAGAAGTCAATTTAAAAGATTGTAATGAAGCACAACATTACATACTGTTTCACTATGTGCTAATTGCATTGAATTCATTAGAATGTAGACCGACAGAGGCAGAAGAAGTATGAGAAGTGAAACTTCCTGGCATATTAAAACTGTGTGCCGGACCGAGACTCGAACGTGGGACCTTTGCCTTTCACGGGCAAGTGCTCTACCATCTGAGCTACCCAAGCACGATTCACGCCCCGTCCTCACAGCTTTACTTCCGTCAGTACGCGGCTCGTGTTGTCTGTAGTTCAACCATGCCTAAACTGTGGATACTGCGGTTCGATCGCGTCCGCATTGTTACTTTGTGCCAGGAAGGGCTCTCAACAAGGGAAATGTCGAGGCGTCTCGGAGTGAACCAAACCGATGTTCTTCGGACATGGAGGAGATACATAGAGACAGGAACTGTCGATGACATGCCTCGCTCAGGCCGCCCGTTGGCTACTACTGCAGTGGATGACCGCTACCTACGGAGTATGGCTCAGAGGACCCTCGACAGCAACGCCATCATGTTGAATAATGCTTTTCATGCAGCCACAGGACGTCGCGTTACGACTCAAACTGTGAATGACTTCCTTCAGGAAAATGACATCTCTTGACTAGAGTGGTCAGCATGTTCTCCAGACAAGGGCTTCTTATGGACGACATGACTCACCAACCACTCTGAGGGATCTACGCCGTATCGCCGTAGAGGCGTCGAACAATCTGGTCCAACAGTGCCTTGATGAACTTGTGCATAGTATGCCACGACGAATACAGGCATGCATCAGTGCAAGAGGATGTGCTACTGGGTATTAGAGGTACCTGTGTGAACAGCAATCTGGACCACCACCTCTGAAGGTATCGCTGTATGGTGGTACAACATGCAATGTGTGGTTTTCATGAGCAGTAAAAAGGGCGGAAATGTTTATGTTGATCTCTGTTGCAATTTTCTGCACGGGTTCCGGAATTCTCGGAATCGAGGTGAAGCAAAACTTTTTTTGATTTATGTATTATGGGTATTGGTTTACATATGAGTCAGTGAAGGGAGCATATGTAATCTATTTATTGTTTAATAAAGCCACAAATAAATGTAATCGAAAGGAATATAAATCTTAGGCCCTGCCATGCAACGTCTAATTAACAATGTTAAGTGGTTGGTTCTGTAAATCACGCAGTCACATGGCATAAGCACCGGAAACCCTTACCAGTACCTATATTCCTCTAAAAAGACGAGTTTTAATTAACTAATGAAAGTCATATTGTATACTCAAGGTACAAGTAATGTATTACGTAAGGCTTACATTATTTCTCAACTGAGGTCTTTGTAGCACATACCTGGTGTTATGATTTCGCCATGCAGGAATTGAGATATTATGCATAGCACGAGGATCAAATATAGTATAAGCAGGCACTCGAAGCTTCCAATATGTTACGGTAATTGCAAGAAAACCTCATCTTTCAAACTCCATATGCGAGGTTCTCTGAGGGAATAAACACAACACGCACCATAACTTATTTAGCAATCCATATGCCACCATTAAAAGCACTATCCTGGCCGCCAACATCCAAAATGCACACGGCGAGAACATTCCAGGAGTCAAATTGCTGGTGCACTCTATCCAAAACCCAGTAATGAGCCGCAAAGGATGCTAATGAGCATATGGCTCCGAAAACGCCAGGAGGCCCCAACGACCACCATATCAACAGACCGGCCCCTTAGTCCGAATGAGCCACCGCCTCGTACTATCACCAACTCGCCAACCGCTGCACGGGTCCCGCCTTTCCCTCACAAACAACCATAAACCGAGCGAAAAAGTGCGGCACTCGCGCCTCCTACGATGACGTCAGTCAGTCAGAGATTCCAAAGACAGCACTCGCCGCCACGACTTACATGTCCATAGCAAAGACGGCAGAAAATGTACACTACACAGTTATTAGAACGCTAGACTGTCTCTGCTAAGCACATAAACACGCCAGAAATCAAGAAAGTAAACTAGTGTCCACACAGTTAACTGAAAGTAAAATGTTACTGTTTGAAGATCGTAAATATAATTTCCAAACAAACAATGTGCTCACCATGTCAGCACCAGCTATGTAAGGTAGACACTCTCGCTGACTTTCCAACCGACATTGAAGGGCCAGTGGCTAATACTGGTGGGAATTACCCTTAGAATGTCTTTGTTCTACGTCTTCTGCGTCGAATAGTGTTTGGGTTGCATATCAAAGAGCAATGCACACAATATATTTATTTTAAACACAGTTATTTTAGGTTCAAATTTAATCTCTGAGGTTTTTCCAGACCCGAAAGTAGTTGCACTCGGCGAGGTGTATAAATTTTCGTAGTCATATAGCTAATGATGATGACTGTTACCATATGAATGCTTCTTCTCTCCACATGAGGCAAAGAGGGCTGTACGTCAGTATATAGATTACTGTCATGTACAAAGACTAACGAAGTAAAACTCTGTCCAAAGTATTCTTCTGTTTAGGGGCTCAACATGCATATGGGGCCATCCATGGAGATAAGCCACCACAAACTGCAACACAAAACAATATTACGAATCAGAAGTGAACAACATAAGTAACAGAGTACAAGAGGCCTTTGAGAAACTGTGAGCACTCCTTCAGGAATTGTGCTAGTTTTTCGAGACACAGACAGCGCTTAGTTCGTTTGCAGCAGGGATGAACGAGTTCCGTGTTGAGATAGGGCGGTACGCAGCTGGGAGCTGGCGGATCAATGGAAGAGTCAACAGGTGTTCTCGTATGGGCTAACGCTGCAGAACGTCGGCCCTCTCGTATCCAGTCTGTCATGGATCCAGCTAATGGTATTCGTCGATCCACAAAAACTCAAGTTATTACTTACTCAAGTCAGACCAGCATTTAGTCTCTGTTATCAACACTGTATTTTATCTTTACACAATAGAATCGATAGCCCTGTCAACCCTGAAAGAAAAATTGAGACCCTGTTACTATTTTATGTAGAGTTCACTTATTTATTAAGCAGTGGTAGCACACTGGACTCGCATTCGGGAGGACGACGGTTCAATCCCGCGTCCGACCATCCAGATGTAGGTTTTCCGTGGTTTCCCTACATCGCTCCAGGCAAATGCTGGGATGGTTACTTTGAAAGGGCACTGCCGACTTGCTTCACCATCCTTGCCTAATTCGATGAGACCGATGACCTCGCTGTTTGGTCTCTTCCCCCAAACAACCCAACCCAACTTATTTATTACACAATGTATCAGTGGCAATTTGTAATTCAAAGTCTTTTAGAGCTGCGATTACGTGCATCAGGTTTAGATATATTAAGAAAATGTAATACATGTCCTCCTTCAAGGGCAACATATTCCAAGGGTTCTGTTCATGTGAGAAAAGTATTCTTTAGGTTCCTGAGTTATTGTCATTGAAATGCTTCGTAGCACAAAATCAGGTAAGCAGAAGCTAAGGCATTTCAGTCCACTGTTTCAGGTATTCAGTTTTCTTTTTTTTGTAATGGCTCTTCATTTTGGAGCAAAATGGCTAAGCAGGGATGGCTAGAAGACAAATGTAAAGATTTAGAGGCTTATCTCACTAGGGGTAAGAGAGATACTGCCTACAGGAAAATTAAAGAGACCTTTGAAAAAAGAGAACCACTTGTATGAATGTCAAGAGCTCAGATGGAAATCCAGTTCCAAGCAAAGAAGGGAAAGCAGAAAGGTGGAAGGAGTATATAGAGGATTTATACAAGGGCGATGTACTTGAGGACAATATTATGGAAATGGAAGAGGATGTAGATGAAGATAATTAATGGGAGATGCGATACCGCGTGAAGAGTTTGACAGAGCACTGAAAGACCTGAGTCGAAACAAGGCCCCGCAAGTAGACAACATTCCATTAGAACTACTGACGGCCTTGGGAGAAACTTCAAAAATATGAAGAATTAGGAAAGGCGGACTAGAACAGGTAACGTATACACTGATGCACACTCCCAGCACTCCAAATAAGCTTTCTTCCTGAATACGGCGCTTAACACCGGCTAAAGGTTCACAAGCACTACACATCATAAAAGGTTTTGCATCACCTCGGGTCCGAGAGTTCCGCAACCTGTACAGAATAATGGAATAGACATCTACATAAATAACATTTCCGCCCTTTTTATTGCTCATGAAAACCACACATTTCATGTTGTACCTGCATGCAGCGAGACCTTCAGAGGTGGTGGTCCAGATTGCTGTACACACCGGTACCTCTAATACCCAGTAGTACGTCCTCTTGCAATGATACATACCTGTATTCGTCATGGCATACTATCCACAAGTTCTTCAAGGCACTGTTGGTCCAGATTGTCCCACTCCTCAACGGCGATTCGGTGTAGATCCCTCAGAGAGGTTGGTTGGTCACGTCGTCGATAAACAGCCCTTTTCAATCTATCCTAGGCATGTTCGATAGCGTTCATGTCTGGAGAACATGTTGGCCACTCTAGTCGAGCGATATCGTTATCCTGAAGAAATTCATTCACAAGATGTGCACAAAAGGGGCGCAAATTGTCCTCCATGAAGACGAACGCCTCGCCAATATGCTGCCAATATGGTTGCACTATCGGTCGGAGGATGACACTCACGAATCGTACAGCCGTTACGGCACCTTCTATGACCACTAGCGGCGTACGTCGGCCCCACATAATGCCACCCAAAACAGAAGAGAACCTCCACCTTAATGCACTCTCTGGACAGTGTATGTGAGGTTTTCAGCCTGACCGGGTTGCCTCCAAACACAACGGTTGTCTGATTGAAGGCATATGCGACACTCATCTGTGAAGAGAACGTGATGCAAATCCTGAGCGGTCGACATATTGTTGGGCACATCTGTACCGTGCTGCATGGTGTCGTGGTTGCAAAGATGGACCTCGCCATGGATGTCGTGAGTGAAGTAGCGCATCATGCAACCGATTGCGCACAATTTGAGTCGTAACACGACGTCCTATGGCTGAACGAAAAGCATTATTCAACATGGTGGCGTTGCGGTCAGGGTTCCTCCGAGCCATAATCCGTAGGCAGCGATTATTCACTGCAGTGATAGCCCTTGGGTGGCCTGAGCGAGGCATATGATCGACAGTTCCTGTCTCGCTGTATCTGCTTCATGTCAGAACAACATCGCTTTGGTTCACTCCGAGACGCCTGGACACTTCCCTTGTTGAGAGCCCTTCCTGGCACAAAGTAACAATGCGGCCGCAATCGAACCGTGGTATTGACCGTCTGGATATGGATGAACTGCAGACACCATGAACGGTGTACCTCCTTCCTGGTGGAATGACTGGATATGATCGGCTGACGGACCCCCTGCGTCTAATAGGCGCTGCTCATGCATTGTTGTTTACATCTCTGTGCTAGTTTAGTGGCATCTCTGAACAGTCAAAGGGACTTTGTCTGTGATACAATATCCACAGACAACGTCTGTCTTCAGGAGTTCTGGGAACCGGGGTGGTGATAAACTTTTTTTGATGTGTGTATAAGGTTAACACATAAAACAAACTGTAATGAGATATCAGCCAATGAATCAGTTTAAAATGCCTACCAGATCTTGCAGTCTCATTCCCCTTTGCATTCCATGGAGACACGGGAATCCAGACTAAACGAACGGAAGGAAGACAGACGAAAATGACAGTGTGCAGTGCCCTGTCAGCTCGGCGCCCTTCTGATAAATCACAACGGAAGCCACGTCGGTACTCACTAACTTAGACGGGGCACCATCACCCCAATATTTGTCGCCAGGCAGAGGCCAACACGACGGCGAAGGGGCTGCACGGAAAGCTCGCTACAGCTTCGTTCCTCAGCTCATTTTCCAAACCGGCCACCACACCCAGAAGACGCTACACCCGAGGGTGCTGCGCTCCATTGGTAACATGTTAATCAAAGATCATATGAATAGTGCTATCGATACATTGCAAGAAAGCCTCCACGGCTACACTAGTGGAAGAATATAGTTAATGCTATCTTAGACCTAAACGAAAGAATCGACAAAAACAAATCTGATCAAGGATCATTTTAGGGGAGAAGAAGGAAACAACAAACACACAATGCGTATGTACGGTGTCAAACGTTATTTTCATTTTTGAAAGCTCCTTCAGGTAGGCTGGCTTTTATTTTTTATTAACTTAGGTCTAGGCCTACTCGAGTTTATGTACAAAAACATATCTTCGAGGAAGGCTGGAAGTTTTATTGATCAACACTATGGTGCCAAGGCTCCATAAAACATTTGCATACTGTGTTTTCTGTATCAACAACTTGATATTACCAAGATCTCATACTAATATCTCAAAGTAAGTGACGTAAAAACACGTGACATATCCAAAGACAAATGAACTGCCCAAGTACCATTTTAGGGTTGAGGGTGGAGGGAAGAACTATCTGATGAGCTTTTTATAGTGTTGTAACACTTAAACTATATAATTTCGTAATATGTAAATTTAAGTTCATAATGCTCCAAATACGAAACGTAAACATGACCAGAGATCACGGTGGAGCAAGACAGAGACTAAATACTGGCAAAGACAATGTTATAAGAAGATGTATATGAGGGATCGATACCTTGAGTGATCGATACCTCATATTGCGCGGAAATGAGATTATTTGTCAAAAACGTATCGATTTTGAATTGAAAAACAGTTACAGACCTCAGATTCTGAACGAATGTTAGAACTACGCACGAGCATAAAATTGTATTGTTTCTCAAAGTATGTAAGTATGTAAGATTTCAATTATGCACATGTGGTTCCACTGTCATAGCTTAGTTGTTTCATAACAAAAAAAGAAAATTAGTATAGAGGGCTTACATGTAGGCGCTACTGATAAAACTTAAAATGTATATATGTGTGCAGCAGTTGTTGATCACCAGAGTGCCAATTCCACACTGCTCTTTGCAAGCGTAGTGGATCTTCAAGTTACATGTTTTCATATCAAAATTGTCTCCATTACTTATAAAAATACATTTGCCTCACTTATTAGTATTTTTGAAATAAATTATAAGTTAGTCGGTGAGCTTAGTTTAATGTTAGAGAAACCCAAACACATAACAATTTATTCTTTAATATTACAAAACGTAGAGATTACTGCTGATCTAACAGCTTAAAGTGCATATTGTCAACGACAATTACCGAAGTAAAAAAATTTATCTTCACGTCTAAATTTGTCAGAAAATCGTCTTACCTTAATTGATATCAAAGTCAATCAAACATTACAGTGATCCTTATGCTAAGGAAAGAAGGAATATTGGGGTTAAACATGACTAGACAGCCCTGTCATTAGAGACATAGCACGTGCCTGAATTACGAGAGGATGGGGCAGGAACTCGGGCATGCCCTTTTCAAGCAGCGAATTAGGGAAATCACAGAAATCCTTAATCGAAATAAACAGACGGGTATTTGAACAGACGGGTATTTGAAAAACGAATTTGAACCCAGTAAGTTAACCACTTCTCAACTACACTTCATCCGTGGTAAGGTATTTAACTTATATTGCAATACAGAACGTTTCTCAACATCTTCTGGCACACAGTGGAGACTATATGACATTTTGGTCTCCATACATCACCAATTTTCAGCAGCGTTGCAGCAAACTGCAACATACATCACCATGTTACAGCAAAATAGGATCAGAGTGCCCATACATTGACATGTTACAGCAATTTAGTAACAAATTAACGTACATATCACAAGTTAGGGCAGTGATGATCATGTTACATGGTGACTACAATTACCTCAAATGCAACTTGAGGGAGGGTGGGGAGAATAGCGGTCAGTTGACATATTGTGACTACCACTACCCTGAATGAAACAAACGACGGTTAGTTGGCATTAGGTGCCACTACCGCAAACACAAAGGGGGCATATGAGCCACTGAGATTAATTTACAGTGAGTACTATGCCCCTATGTCGTTCCATGGTCTAGGGTAGCGTCTTTTATTAATACTGAAAGCGTCCTTGGCCCTAGGCTATAAACTCGTCTCCGCTGAAAGTTTGATTAATAATCAGCATTTGGCGGCCGAAGACTCACGGCATAAGAAGTCCTTGCCAACGACCGTGTCAAAGAGGACTGAGAAGCGGGCAGAAGGTCAGGGCCTTAAAGTCGGATGAATCACCAATGATCAACGCCACGAAGATGCAGAAGGCAATGGAAACCACTGCATTAAACATATATAAAGTGTATACACAGCACATGTGGCATGTAATTGAAAGAGAAGCATGACTATCACTCCACTCACGAAAGATTCCGGAATAGTCTCCCAAACGGATCTCCAGAAGGGGACTTTCAAGGTGACCATGAGAAAAAGATTGCATAATCAACGAAAGGATAAGGTTCTACGAGTCGGGGCGTGGAATGTCAGAAGCATGAGGGTAGCAGGAAAGCTAGAAAATCTGAAAAGGGAAATGCAAAGACTCAACCTAGATAAGATAGGAGGTCAGTGATGTGAAATGGAACTAAGAAAAGGATTTATGGTTAAATGAGTATAGAATAATATCAAGAGCAGCAGAAAATGGTATAACGGGAGCAGCATTCATTAGGAATTGGAAGGTAGGGCAGAGAGTATGTTACAGTTATACGACGACGACGATAGTTCAGGTATACGTGCCGGTCTCACAAGCTGAAATTGAATAAAATGAATAGAGGAAGTATATGAGGACATCGAAAGGATAATATAGTACAAAAAGTTACAGGAATGAATGGTTCGAATGGTTCTGAGCACTATGGGACTATGGGACGTCTGAGGTCATCAGTCCCCTAGAACTAAGAACTACTTAAACCTAACTTAAGGACATCACACACATCCATGCCCGAGGCAGGATTCGAACCGGCGACCGTACCGGTCGCGCGGTTCTAGACTGTAGCGCCGAAAACCGCTCGGCCACCTCGGCCGGCAAAGTTACAGGAGAATGTGAGCTTAAGACAAAGAATGAGAGAGGAGAAAGACTAATTGCGTTCTGTAATAAATTGCGGCTAATAATAGCGAATTCTCGTTCAAGAACCATATGAGGAGGAGGTATACTTGAAAAAGACCTGGTGATATGAGGATATTTTACTTAGGTTACATTATGGCCAGACAGAGATTCCAAAATCAGGTACTGGATTGTAAGGTGTATCCCAGCAGTTCTGCAGGCTGCTCCGTCGCGTGACAGAAGTATTGCAATAAGAGATGTGAAATGAGAGGAAGGAAATAATTCTTTAATTTACGAACAAATGATCAAGAACCCAAACTGCATGACGACAGACAGCAGGAATATTTCAGAGGTAATAATGAAAATGTGCAAGCAGCCGTTTTCTGAGGAAGGGACGACAGCGACTGCTACTGCTGTCAGCACGTATAGGTTCAGCTTAACGGCGTCATATGAGATGAGCGGTTGCTGTGATTGACAGCCAGGCTACGGGAGGTATCAGACATCATATGCAGCAGTGGCAACATAATCTGGTGCTATATCGACCAGACTACCGCTGCTCTCCATTACGGCCTCTAATCCAAACACTCGCAGGGGCAAGATCGTACGTTTATCAAGTGTCTAAAAGTCTTTCAGATGAAACCTGCATGTAGCGGTCTGAGACAAATTAGTAATGGATAATATTGTACTCTTTGTCTGTAGAAATATGAAATACATAAAACTTATTTTACCAATGTCAGGACGTAAAAGATTTCACAAAAGAACCAGTGTAGATACGACAATATGGGCCAAAAATAGTTATTTTCCTGAGTATTGTAGTTACTAAGAGATCGTAGCACCTGAAAGACGGACTTGTTTTCATGGGAATCACAAAGGCAAGTGATTCTTTCAATAGGCCTCCAGTCCAAAATAGTAACTTCGATGTATCCTATACGGTATCAAAGTTGTTTGAATTACGTTGGAAGAAAAGGATCTGTTTGAAACTGCCTGGAAGATTAAAAATGTTTCCTAGATCGGATATCGAACCTACAACCGTTGCCTTTCGCAGGAAAGTCCTATATCGACTGAGTTATCCAAGCAGGGCTCACGATTCTCCCTCACAAGTTTACTTGCGCCAGCACCTTTGTTCCTACCATGAATTACGTTCAGTCTTTATTCTGCCGATTCATCCTGGAAGAGGACCTACTAGCTACATCGAGAAGTCACCGTATATGAAAAAAAAATGGAGTGCGTTAGTAGGACAGAAGGGCAGATATGAGAACAGGTAAACGGAGGGCGACGGCATCACGTGCGGTGCATCAAGTCGAGTCCGATAAGCATTGTAGGTTATCATTGTTATGTTCTAAAATGTACCATTCTTATCACGTATGGTGTCACGCTACAGATCTGGTGTCCAGTTATCCCCTTGGCTGACTTCGATTCACAGCCATCCCCACTCCACCCCCACAGAGGGACTGACCAAGTATTGATCAAAGTCACCTCCAGGACACCCCCCTCCCCTTCCCCACAAACGTTAGGAAATTGTGCGAGCTATATTCAAGGTGAAGACATAACTCGACAGTGGTCACGTGACATAAAATTGACAAGAAATCACTCACAGCCAATGAGCCCGATACAACCAAGTGGACTAAGGATGGTCGAGCTCTCCCTCCTTCTGGCCCCTATTCCCTCTTTTTTTCTTTTAAGTCATCAGTCTTCTGACTGGTTCGATGTGGCCCACCATGAATTCCTCTCCTGAGCCAGCCTCTTCATCTCAGCACTTGCAACCTATTGCTGGATGTATTCCTCTACACCTTCGCCCTCTACAGCTCTCTATAGTGCCATGGAAGTCATTCACTGATGTCTTAACAGATGTCCTATCAACCTGTCCCTTGATCTTGTTAGTGATTTCCAAATATTTCTTTCCTCTCCGATTCAGCAAACAACCTCTTCATTCCTTACCATATCAGTCCACCTAATTTTCAATATTCATCAGCAGCACCACATCTCAAATCCTTCGATTCTGTGATGTTCCGTTGTTCCAACACCCTTTATTTCACTACAACACAATGCTGTGCCCCAAACGAACATTCTTAGAAATTTCTTCCTCAAATTAAGGCGTATGTATCTTACTAGTAGACTTCTCTTGGCCGTGAATGCATTTTTGCAAATACTAGTCTTCTTTTTACACTACTGGCCATTAAAACTACTACACCAAGAAGAAATGCATATGATAAACGGGTATACATTTGACGAATATATTATACTAGAACTGACATGTTACATTGATCCTGAGAAATCAGTACCCAGAACAACTACCTTTGGCAGTAGTAACGGCCTTGATACGAACGGGCATTGAGTCAAATTGAGCTTGGATGGCGTGTACAGGTACAGCTGCCCATGTAGCTTCAACTCGATACCACAGTTCATCAAGAGTAGTGACTGGCGTAGTGACAAGCCAGTTGCTCGGTCACCATTGACCAGACGTTATCCATTGGTGAGAGATCTAAAGAATGTGCTGGCCAGGGCAGCAGTCCAACATTTTCTGTATTCAGAAAGGCCCGTACAGGAGCGGTCGTGCATTATCCTGCTGAAATGTAGGGTTTCGCAGGGATCGAATGAAGGATAGAGCCACGGATCGTAACACATGTGAAATGTAACGTCCACTGTTCAAAGTGCCGTCAATGCGAACAAGAGGTAACCGAGACGTGTAACCAATGGCACCCCATACCATCACGCCGAGTGATGCGCCTTTATGGCGATGACGAATACAAGTTTCCAATGTGCGTTCACCGCAATGTCGCCAAACACGAATGCGACCATCATGATCCTGTAAACAGAACCTGGATTCATCCGAAAAAATGACGTTTTGCCATTCGTGCACCCAGGTTCGTCGTTGAGTACACCATCGCAAGCGCTCCTGTCTGTGATGCAGCGTCAAGGGTAAACACAGCCATGGTATCGGAGCTGATAGTCCATGCTACTGCAAACGCCGTCGAACTGTTCGTGCAGATGGTTTTTGTCTTGCAAACGTCCCCATCTGTTGACTCAGGGATCGAGACGTGGCTGCACGATCCGTTACAGCCGCGAATAAGATGCCTGTCATCTCGACTGCTAGTGATACGAGGCCATTGGGATCCAGCACGGCGTTCTGTATTCCCCTCCTGAACCCACTGATTCCATATTCTGCTAACAGTCATTGGATCTCGACCAACGAGTGCAGCAATGTCGCGATACGATAAACCGCAATCGCGATAGGCTACACTCCGACCTTTATCAAAGTCGGAAACGTGGTGGTACGCATTTCTCCTCCTTACACGAGGCATCACAACAATGTATCATCAGGCAACGCCGGTCAACTGCTGTTTGCGTATGAGAAATCGGTTGGAAACTTTGCTCAATTCAGCACGTTATAGGTGTCGCCACCGGCGCCAATCTTGTGTGAATGCTCTGAAAAGGTAATCACTTGCATATCATAGCATCTTCTTCCTGTCGGTTAAATTTGGTGTCAGTAGCACGTCATCTTCGTGGTGTAGTAATTTTGATGGCCAGTGGTGTATGTCGTCCTTGCTCCGTCCGTCATTGATTATTTTGTTGCCTATGTAGTAGAATTCTTTAACTTCATCTACGTCGTGACCAACAAACCTGATTTTAACCTTCACGCTGTTATTATTTCTGCTACTTTTCACTATTTTTGTCTTTCTTGATTTACACTCAGTCCATATTCTGCACTCATAAGACAGATCATTCCGTTTAGCAGATCATGTAATTGTTCTTCACTTTCACTCAGGATAGCAATGTCATCAGCGAATCATGTCATTGATATCCTTTCACCCTGAATTTTAATTCCACTCCTGAACCTTTATTTTATTCCCATCACTGCTTCTTCGACGCACAGATTGAACAGGGGGTGAAAGACTACATCCACGTCCTACACTCGGAGCAATTAGTTCTTGGTCGTCCACTCTTATTATTACCTCTTGGCTCTTGCACATATTGTATATTATCCGTTTATCCCTATAGGGACCGATGGGCTTTGTAGCCTGGTCCCTTCAACCCCCACAAACCAAACAATCACACATCCTCCCTATAGTTTACGACTAATTTTTTCAGAATTTCGAACATCTTGCACCATTTTACATGTCGAACGCTTTTTCCAGAATGACAAGTCCTATAAAAGTGTCTTGAATTTTTTTTAATCTTGCATCCGTTATCACTCAGATTAGCCTCTCTGGTGCCTTTACCTTTTCTGAAACCAAATTGATCGTCGTTTTCACACGTCCTCAGTTTTTTTTATTCTTCTATACATTATTTTTGTCAGAAAGTTGAATGCATGAGCTGTTAACCTGATTGTACGATAATTCTCACACTTGTCAGTTCTTGCAGTCTTCAGAATTTTGTGGATGATACTCTTCCGAAATTAAAATTGTATGACACCAACGTGAATAGTCGTTTTATTGTCACTTCCCACAATGATTTTAGAAACTCTCATGGAATATGATCTATACATTATTCTTCATTCAATCCTAAGTTCTCCAAAGCTCTTTCAAATCCTGTTTGTATTATAGAATCCCCTATCTGTTCTAAATCGACTCCTGTTTCTCATTTTATAACAGCAGAGAGACTAACGTGTCTACAGTCACCGTATAGAAACGTCTCCTCGGAGTTCATTAGCACGTTTCCGATGCACCACAAAGAGTTCACTGTAACACTCGCACCATCACATCGACGATGCACCAAAGAAATTGCGTCGCGATTGAATACTAGAGGCTCCATGCCGATTTCACTCTGCGAGACTAACATGGCTCCGGTCAGCCAATGGAGCCCCTCTTGGGAGTTCATTACCCTAATTCCGATGCACCACACCCGTTTATTGTCAGCCTCGCACACTCACATTGACGATTCAACACAGATAATACGTCGCGAATGATTACTAAAGGCTCCATGCCGTCTTCTCTCTGAGATACTAACGTGAATATGGTCACCGCATGGAACATCTACTGGGAGTTTGAAACACGACAACCCATTTACTGTAACCCTCGCACCCACACACTGGCGATGCGACATAGAAATTATGTCGCGATTGAATACTACAAGCACCATTCCCGCTTCTCTCCGAGAGACCAACATGTCTGGGGCACCTCCCCTGGGAGCTTGTTTCCGATGCGTCACAATCCATTTACTATCAGCCTCGCACCCTCACATTCACGATGCAACACAGAAATTGTGTCACGATTCAATACTACAGGCTCCATGCCGACTTCCATCTGAGAGACTATCGTAGCTACGGCCACCACATGGAAACTCTCCTGGGACTATAGTGGCTTGTTTGTGAAGTACCAAAACCCCTCTTACTGCAACTCTCCTGAGGTACAGAAGCTTGTTTCTAATCACAACATATTTAGTGTATCCCTCGCACACTCACATTGACGATGAGACGCAGAAATTGTATTGCGATTGAACACTACATGATATCATGCAAACTTCTCTCTGACAGACTAGTGTGACTACGGTCAACGCATGGAACCTCTCCACGGAGTCCAGTAGCTGGATTCCGATTAATCACAACCATTTAGTGTAACCCTCTCACACTCATATTGTTAATGCTACACAGAAATTGCCTAACGATTGAACACTACAGGCGCCATGCAAATTTCTCTCTGACAGACTAGCGTGGCTACGGTCACCACATTGAAGGTCCAGTAGCTACTTTCCGACGCATCACAACCTATTTAGTGTTACCCTCGCACACTAATATTGACAAAGAGGTTGAACAAAACAGGTCAATTCGAATTTCTCTCTGACAGACAAGCGTGGCCATGGTAACCGATTGGAACCACTCGAGGAAGATCATTAGCCTGTTTCTGATGCGTCACAGCATATTTAGTGAAACCCTAACACACTCATATTGACGAAGCAACGCAGATATTGCGTCGCGATTGACCACTACAGGCTGCATACGAATTTCTCTCCGACAGACTTGCTTATCTACGGTCACCAGATGGAACCTCTCCCGGGAGTCGTACACTCGCATTGACAATGCGACACAGATATTACGTCGCGATTGAACACTCCAAGGCACCATGCAAATTTCTCTCAGACAGACTAGCGTGGCTACGGTCCCTGCATGGTATCTCTCCTGGGAGTCCAGTAGCTTGTTTTAGATGCATCACAACCCATTAACTGTGACCCTCGCACACTCATATTTATGACCCTGTAAATTGATTTGCAATTGAAAATTTCTCTCCGAGAGGAAGTATTTCTACTGTCACCACATAGAACCTCTCCTGGGAGTCCAGTAGCTGACTTTCAATGAATCACTACAAATTAAGTGTAACTCTCTCACACATTGTCGATGCGACACGGAAATTGCATCGCGATAGAGCACTAATGGATGCATGCAAATTTCGTTTCAACAGACTTGTGTGGCTACGGTCACCACTGGAAACCTCTCCTGGGAGTCCAGTGGCTTGTTTATGTTGCATTACAACCCATTTAGTGCAACGCTCGCACACTCACACTGACGATGCGACACAGAAATTGCGTCGCATTTGAACACTGCAGGCTGCACGCGTTTTTCTCTCTGACACTGTGGCTACAGTAAGAGCATGGAATCTCGCATTGGAGTCCAGTAGCTACTTTACGATGCATCACAACCCTTTTAGTGTAATGCACGCACACCCACATTGACGATTAGACACAGAAAATGCATCGCGTTTGAACACTAGCAGCTCCATGCAAATTTCTATCTGACAGAGTAGCGTGGCTATGGTCATTGCATGGAACCTCTCCTGTGAGACCAGTAGCTGGATTCCGGTGCGTTACAACCCATGTAGTGTAACCCTCTGACACTAATATTCATGATGCGACACAGAAACTGCTTCAGGATTGAACACTACAGGCGCCATTGAAATATCTCCCCAACAGACTAGCGAGGCTATGGTCAACGCATTGAACCTCACCAGGGAGTCCAGTAGCTAGTTTCCGACGAATCACAACGCATTTAGTGTACCCCTTGCACACTCACATTGATGATGCGACACAAAAATTGCATCGCTCCTGAACACTACAGGTTTCATGCAAATTTCTCTCCAACTGACTAGCGTAGCAAGGGACACCACATAGAACCTCTACTTGGTTTCCAGTAGCATGTTTCCAATGGATCACAACAAATTCCGTGTAACCGTTGCACACTCACATTGACGATGCGACACAGAAATTTCGTTTCGTTTGGACACTGCAGGAGCCGGGCGTAGTGGCCGGGCGGTTCTAGGCGCTACAGTCTATAACCGCGCGACCGCTCCCGTCGCAGGGTCGAATCCTGCCTCGGGCATGGATGTGTGTGATGTCCTTAGGTTAGGTAGATTTAAGTAGTTCTAAGTTCTGGGGGACTGATGACCTCAGAAGTTAAGTCCCATAGTGCTCAGAGCCATTTTGACACTGCAGGCTGCATGCGTTTATCTCTCTGACAGTGTGGCTTCAGTAACAGCATGACACCCCTCCTTGGAATCCAGTAGCTAGTTCTCGTTGCATCACAACCCGTTTAGTGTAACGCACGAACACTCACATTTGCGATTAGACACAGAAAATGCATGGCGTTTGAACACTACAGGCTCCATGCAAATTTCTGTCAGACTAGCGTGGCTATCGTCACCGCATGGAACCTCTCCAGTCCCGTAGCTAGTTTCCGACGCATCACAACCAATTTGGTGTTTCACTCGCACATTCATATTGACATGCGATTGAACTATACAGGCTCCAGGCTAATTTCTCTCCGACTTACTAGCGTTTCTACAGATACCGCATTTAACCTGTCCTGAGAGTCGAGTAGTTTGTTTCCAATGGAGACAACCCATTAAGTGTACCCTTGCAAACTCAGATTGAAGTTGCGACAGGGAAATTCCGCACGATTGAAAACTAATGGCTCCAACCAAATTTCTCTCAGACTAGCATGGCTTTGGTCACCACATGGTACCTATCCTGGGAGTCTAGTAGCTTGCTTCAGAAATGTCACAACCTATTTAATGTAACCCATGCACATTTACATAAATAATTCGACACAGAAATTGTGTCACGATTTAAAACTACAGACTCCATTCAGATGTATCTCTGCCAGACTTGCGTGGCTACGCTCACCGCACAGGACCTGTCCTGGAATATCAGTAGCTTGTTGCTGATGCGTTACAACATATTCTGTGAAACCCTAACACACTCACATTGACAATGCGACACTGTAATTGCGTCGCGATTGCACACTACATGCTCCATGCAAATTATACTCCGACAGATTTGCGTGGTTATAGGCACTACATTGTCCTCTCCTGGATGTCCAGTAAATTGGATTCCGATGCATCACAAACCATTTACTACAAACCTCGCACAATAACATTGACCATGCGTCACCGCTTAGAACCCCCCCCCCCCCCCCCCCCTTGGTTTCCAGTAGCATATTTCCAATGGATCACAACCAGAATGTTACTTAAAATCCGTCTTGATTGCAATCAGACGGATTTTAAGTAACATTATAAAATCACTGATTGCTGTTATCCCATAAGACATTATGTCTGTTTTTGCAAAGGATCACAACCAATTACGTGTAACCCTTACACACTCACATTGACGATGCGACACAGGTATTGCATTGCGACAGAATATTACAGGATCCATGCATATTTCTCTCTGACACACTAGCCTGGCTACGGTCACCCCTTGGAACCTGTCCTAGGAGTCCAGTAGCTTGTTTCTGATGCAAAACAACCCGTTACTGTAAATCTTGCACACTCACATATTCGACGCGACACAGAAATTTCGCCACATTTGAACAGTACAGGCTCCAGCCAGTTTTCTCTGTGACAGACTAGCGTGGCTATCGTTACTGCGTGTTACCTCTCCAGGGGTACAGTAACTTGTGGCCAATGCATTACAATCCATTTAGTGTAATCCTCTTACACTGTCAATGACGATGTGACACAGAAACGGCATCGCAATTGAATACTACAGGCTCCATGGAAATTCCTCTCTGACAAGAAAGTATGGCTATGGTCACCGCATAGAACCTCTCCTGGGAGTCCAGTAGTTGGCGTCCGATGAATCACTACAAATTAAGTGTAACCCTCATACACTCAGATTGACGATGCGACAAAGAAATTGCTGCTCGATTGAGAACTAAGGGCTCCATGCCAATTTCTCTCAGAGACTAGCATGGCTTTGGTCACCTCATGGTACCCATCCTGGGATTCAGTAGCTTGCTAACGATGTGTCACAACCCATTTAATGTAACCCTTCCAAATTTACATAAACGAGGCTGCACAGAAACTGTGTTACAATTTAAAACTACAGGCACCATGCATATTTTTTTCTGACATACAAGCGTTGCTATGGTCACAGCATGGAAACTCTACTGGCAATCCAGTAGGTAGTTTCCAATGCATCACATCCCACTTAGTGCAAAGCTCTCCTGGGGGCTAGCAGCTTGTTTCTGATGCATTGCAGCCCGTTTAGTGTAACCCTCGCCCACTCACATTGACAATGCAACACAGATATTGCTTTGCGCTTGAACACTACAGGCACCACGCAAATTTCACTCCGACTGAGTAGCGTGACAATGGCCACCGCATGGAAGCTCTCCTGGGAGTGCAGTAGCTGGTTTACGATGAACCACAACCCATTTAGTGTAACTCTTGCACACTCACGTTGCGATGTGACAGAGAAAATGCGTCGCGATTCAACACAAGCTGTGAGACAGACTGGCGTGGTTACGGTCACCGCATGAAACCTCTGCTGGGAGTCGAGTAGCTCGTGTCCGATGCTTCTCAAGCCGTTTACTGTATCCCTCGACACTGACGATGACGATGCGAAACACAAAATGCGTCGCGATTGAACAGTCCACAATCTCTGACAGACTGGCACGGCTACGGACAAAACATCTAACCGCTCCTGGGAGACCAGTAGCTTGTTTCTGATGCAACACAACCCGTTCAGTGAAACCCTTGTACACTCACATTGACGATGAGACACAGAAATTGCGTCACGATTGAACACTACAGGCTCCATGCAAATTTCACTAAGACAGAATAGCGTGACTACGGTCACTGCATGGAACGTGTCCTGGGAGTACAGTGTCAGGTTTCCCATGAATGACAACGCTTCTAGTGTAAGTATTGCGCACTCAGATTGACGTTGTGACACAGTAATTGCGTCGACATTGAGCACTACAGGCTATATACAAATTTCTCTCAGACACACTAGCGTGGCTACGGTCACCGCATGGAACCTCCCCTGGGAGTCAAGTAGGTGGTTTCAGATTCTTCACAAAACATTCAGCTTAATCCTCACACACATGTACTGAAAATGCGATACTGAAAGTTCGTCACAGTTGAAAACAACAGGCTCCCTGCAAAATTTTCTCCGAAGAATTCGCGTGTCCAGGGTAACCGCATGCAACTCCTTATGGGAGTTCAGTAGCTTGTTTCCAATGCATCACAACCCGTTTGCTACAACCTTCACATACTCACATTTATGATGCAACACAGAATTTGCGTCACGATTGAACACAACAGGATCGATTAAAATTTCTGTCCGACAGAGGAGCGTTGGATCGGTCACATCATGGAACCTCTCCTGTGAATCCAGTAGATTGTTTCCGGGGCACCACATTGACTATGTGGCACAGAGAATGCGTCGCAATTGAACACAACCGACTCCATGCAAATCCCTTGGACAGACTTGTGTTCCTATGGTCAACACATGGAATCTCCCCTGGGAGTCCTGTAGGTTGTTTCCGATGCATCACAACATGTTTAATACAAATCTAGCACTAACACAGTGACTATGCGACACAGAAATTGCCTCGATTTTCAACACTACAGGCTACATGCAAATATCTAACAGACTAGCGTGGGAACTGTCACCACATGGAACTTCTACTGAGAGTCCAGTCCCTAGATTCTCATGCATCAAAATCCGTTTACAGTAATCCTCGCACACTCACATTGATGATGCGACACAGAAATTGCTTCACCACTGAACACTACAGGCTCCATGCAAATTTCTCTATGACAGAAAAATGCGGCTACGGTCACTTTATGGAACCCGTCCTAGGATTCCACTAGCTTGTTTCCGATGTATCACTACTCATTTAATGTAACCCTTGCACATTCGCATTGTTGATGCGACACAGATTCTGCACCGCGATTGATATCTACAGGCGCCAAGAAAATCTCTCCAAAAGTGTGTTTATGGTCACAGCATGGAACCTATCCTGGGGTGCTATAGCTTGTTACCCTCGCACTACCATATTGACGAAGTGACATAGAAATTGCCTCGATATTGAACACTACACGCTACATGGAAATTTCTGACAGACTAGCGGAGGTACTGGCGCAGCATGGAAGTTTTCCTGGGAGTCCAGTAGCAAGTTTCTGATGCATCAAACCGATCTAGTATAACCCTCGCTCACTCACATTGACAATGCGACACAGAAATTGCGTCACGATTGAACACTACAGGCTCCTTGCAAATTTCTCTAAGAGAAAATATCTTGGCTTTGTTTACCTCATTGAATTTCTCGTGGGAGTCCAGTAGCTTGATTACGATGCATCATAACCCCTTTATCGTAACCCCCGCACCCTCACATTGACAATGCTACTCAGAAATCGCGTCGCGATCCATCACTACAGGCTCCATGCAACTTTCCGACAGCCTAACGTAGTTGCTATCGTCTCATTGAACGCCTCCTGGGAGTCCATTTGATCATTTCCGATGCATCACAAACCGATAACTGTAAACATAGCACAATCACAATGACGATGCGACACAAAATTTGCGCCACGATTGTACACTACAGGCCCTTTGCAAATGTTTCCCGAAAGTCTAATGTGGCTATTGTTGCTATGGTCATCGCATGGAACCTCTTCTGTGAGTTTTGTAGCTCGTCTCCGATGCATCGGAACTCATTTACTGTCAACCTTGGACACTCTCTTTGACGATGCGATGCATAAATTGCGTCGCAAATGAATACTGCGGGCTCCCTGCAAATTTCTCTCTCACAGACTAGCGGTCATGCGGTCACCACATGGAGCCCATTCTGGGATTCCAGCAGCTCGTTTCAAATGCATCGCAACCAGTTTAGTGTAACCCTCGACCATTCACATTGATGATGCGACACAGAAATTGCGTGGCGACTGATCACTACAGTCTCCAAGCAAATTTCTCCCCAACAGCCTAGCATAGTTGCGATCACCGCACGGAACGTCTCCAGGGAGTCCATTAGATCTTTTCCGAAGCATCACAACCGGTTTAGTGTAAACCTCGTACAATCACATTGACGATGCGACACAATAATTGCGTCACCATTCATCACCACAGTCTCCATAGACATTTCCACTGGCAGATTACCGTGGCCATAGTCAGCTCATGGAAACTCTTCTCGGACTCCAGTAGCTTGTTTCTGATGCATCACAACTCAATTAATGCAACCCTCGCACACTCGCATTGACAATGCAACACAGAAATTGTATCGCGATTGAACACCACAGGCTAAATGGAAATGTCCCTCCGAGAGACTAGACTGGTTAACGTCACCACATGGAACCTCTATTGGGCGCCGAGGAGCTTGTTTCTGATGCAACACATCCCGTTTAGTATAAACGGACATAGGCTCGAAAAGCTACAGGCAACCGCCAGAGCAGAAGATTGTATCCTGGCTACTTGGCACCTCCACACTTTCGAGTTAGCTAACTGACTGACCGCATCTACCTGACGGCGCAGACCCAGTATGTCGCACCTACCGGTTATAAACTGGGACGCTTACGGATTCTTTGCGAGAACAAGTTTTCTGAAAGCTGTAATGGTAATATACTAGACCCTATAGATGCAGACAGACAGGATCTTATCGACAGCGTCATCACTTACGTAGAGGAATTACGGGTAAAGTTTAAATATATTGTAAACCGTGGTCTGGAGAACTGTGTGCTTAATAAGTGGATTAACGTCGGGGAGTGCCCACCGTGAACAACGAACAACGAAATTTGGAAAACCGTTGAGGAAGCAAAGACTGTTGCACTCTTGGTTCAAAGGAGAACGCGCAAATGGCGACAGGCCGTCGTTTGAACGTCGAGTAGACTTCCATATCGACGACTTGGTAACAACCATCTCTTGCATAGAGAAACAGCTGAAAGACTTAAAAACAAATAAGTCGTAAGGTCCGGATAGAATCCCAATGCGGTTTTAGAATGAGTACTCTACACCTTCGGCACCTTATATAGCCGGGATTTATCGCAAAACTCTCGTACAGTGTAAAGTCCAAAGCGACTGGAAAAGCGCTTGTGACTCTAACATTACATCGGTTTGCTGCAGAATCCTTGAATGTGCTCTGAATTCGGATATAATAAATTTTCTTGAAAGCGAGAGGCTTATGTCTCGAATGAACACGATTTTAGACAGCATCACTTGTGCGAAACTCAGCTTGCATTTTCTCACTTGTACTGCGAACTACGGTAATAGGTACCACATATCTAAATTTCCGGAAAGCATTTGTCATGGTGCTCCATTATAGAATGTTTACGAAGGTACGAGTATATGGAATAGGTTCTCAGGTATGTGAGTGACTCCAAAACTTCTTGGACGTTGTCCTCCACGTCGAATGTTCAACAGAGACAAATGTATCGTTAGGAGTGCTCCGTGAAGTGTGATTGGACCGCTGTTATTTTCTATGTACATAAATGATCTTGCGCACGGGTTGCGCAGGAATCTGTGGTTGCTTGCTGATAATACTGCAGTGGACGGTAAGATGCCGATGTTGAATGACTGTAGGAGAATACAAGATGACTTAGATAAAATTCCTATTTGGTGTAATCAATAGCAGCTAGCAGTAAATGTAGAAAAATGTAAGCTGTGGTGGATCAGTACGAAACACAAATCTATAACGTTCAGATACAGCAATAGCAGCGTCCTTCCTCGACACAACCACATCGTTCAAATATCCGCACATAATGTTGCAAATTGATATGCGTTGGAACGAGCATGTGAGGTTTGTGGTGGAGAAGGGAAATGGTTGACTTGGTCTCGATAGGAGAATTTTAAGGATGTGTGGTTCAGCTGTAAAGGAGACCGCATTTAGGATGCTAGTAGGGATACTGCTCGAGTGTTTGCGATCCGTAAATTTTTGGATTAAAGGAAGCATCGAAACAGTTCAGAGGGGGGCTACTGGATTTGTTACCGGTTGATACGATGATCACGCAAGCATTGCAGAGATGTTTTCGGACTTCCAAAAGGAATGAGTTTTAAGGTTATTAACCGTCATTTAGAAATGAAATACTAAGCTTTAAACCAACTATCTTGAAGATTACGTTTTAGTTCATTGTTTTAAAATTAGATTTAATAAATATTTTAGGAAGCTTATTAAAATTCGAATTTCATTAAAAAATTTTCTCAAAAATATTCCTGGAGGGGAGGGGACGTTCTTGTCGAGGAATACTACTGAGAAAATTTAGAGAACCGGCATCTGAAGCTGAATGCAGAACGATTTAACTGTCGCCAACAAACAGTTCGCGGAAGACCACGAAGACAAGATACGAGAAGGTAGGGTGTTATGAATAAGTAGTCTTGCACTCGGCGTGCCGGCCGGTGTGGCCGAGCGGTTCTAGGCTCTACAGTCTGAAACCGCGCGACCGCTACGGTCGCAGGTTCGAATCCTGCCTTGGGCATGGATGTGTGTGATGCCCTTAGGTTAGTTAGGTTTAAGTAGTTCTGAGTTCTAGGGGACTGATGACCTCAGATGTTAACTCCCATAGCCCTCAGAGCCATTTGAACCATTTTTTTGCACTCGGCGTATGTGTTCTTGCTTCACAGTGCGTAGTCCTCATAAAGAGGACACCACACTCCCTACGACGTAGTTTTTCTGCATTCGCGTCAGGCAGTGCAGTAGTCCATAATAGGTCATGGCGCAACAGTGGCAAATGGATATTAATCAGGTGCGCATTATTGGAACTTAGTGATCTCAATTCACTGTCTCTCTGAGATGCTAACAATTGCTTATTTGCTCTTTCTAGCAGAAACACTCTGCTAGCCTTCTTATTTGTCGTAAACATAGCTGCTATACCGACATCAAGATCACTAACCCTCGCCTCAATACTGACGCTGTAGATGAGGTCCGGCCTGTTCGCAGCTAAAAGGTCTATTTCCATACCGTCTGGGCTGCCGAACTGTGTACTCAAGACAGTTTTCAGAAAACACGTTTCAAAGCAATATGCAAGACTAAAAACAGGGAGAAAGGTGGGGTTTAACGTGCCGTCGACATCGAGATCATAAAAGACGGAGCACAAGCACAGATGTTGTCAAGGATGGGGAAGGAAATCGGCCGTGCACTTTGAAAGAAACCATCACGTCTTTTACATTGAGCGATTTAGAGAAATCACGGAAAACCTAAATCTGGATGACCGGACGCGGATTTGAACCGTCGCCCTCCCGAATTCGAGTGCAGTGTGCTAACCACTGCGTCACCTTGCTTGCTACGGAGAAGAATCTGGTTTGAAGGCACATCTACGGGAAAAGCGGAATTTATATACGAATTATTTGAAATGTAATAAATAAATAAAGCGTTAATTAAAAATTAATTACTACGAACGGTTGTATCGCCTGAGGGATACAAGAGCAAAAATAAATTTAGAATTACGTCCCTCATATATTTTTGTGAAGGGGACGGCACCTTTTGTTTTAGAAGCGAGTCGAGACTGACGCTCTTCTGTGATTAAGGCAGATTTAACGACACCGCCATTATCATTTATGTTTTGCTTAATGTAAGATTCATTGTAAATTTACTGTTTATGTGTGACAATGGAATATATTGATTTTACTTAATTTTTTTCATTTTATGTTAAAAGTCATTCTCAGCATTCTTGAGATGGCGAAAGGTTCCGTGTTTGTTAAATGGACGTAAATAGTCCAGTACGAACTATTTCTTCAGTGAGTAAATGTTTTCGAAGTCCAATAAAAGTTTTAATTTGGAGAGATATCCACATCGAGTAAAAGAATGAGAGATGACCTTACACAGCAAGCTGCTGTCAAGCACGCCTAACAACAGTAATGTATTTACAACCATTATTTATTTACGAAATTACTTAATTATTTTAATAAGTTGGCCTTCCCTAGCATTTATCCATGCACAAATCCGTCAGCATTCTTAATAATAGAAAATTTAAACTGTCCATATCTCCCGCAATGAATCCGTAATTATGCATCCCAGTTTCTAGTCGTTAGGTTAATGTCACCTCCATCTGGTATGTCATGAGCTGGTATTTACGTGCTACTGACGGTAGACTTTCTTCGAATGACTCTAGAACTGTCACAGCTGAAGCCGTAAAAACATCTAATAAGAATGAAACTACTGAACTGAAAGAAAGGTAGTGGAGGTAGGTGAACGATGATCTAGACCTATTTATCGACGTCCTCTATAACTTTTCGTACGTGGCATTGGTGACTGTCACTACCACTTCAGCTACCATCTGTGCCCTCTCCACAAATTTTACAGCAGAGGAGGTGCATTCCTCACTGGTTGCCCTCAATTGAAGTCACCTATACTGGCGGAAAAAAATCACAACACCAAGAAGCAGTATCTGAAAGTTGATATTTATCCAATTTCACGCCAGTCGCCTAAGAGTGGCGTTAGTAACTCCGCTATCGACGTGCAAGTCTGGTATCCATTAAATAGATGCTCTAATGGTCGTAAGCGTTAGTTACCTTTGAGATAGGGCGTGATGAGTTGATGTTAGGCAGGAATGCCTCTAACGCGAAACGTCGTTATCAGCACCTCAATGAGTTTGAACGAGGTCATGTAATAAGGCTACGAGAAGCTGGATGTTCGTCCTGCGATACTGCAGAAAGACTTGCCACGAATGTAGCTGCAGTACATAACTGCTATCAGTGGTGGTAACGATAATGTACGGTCTCAAATAGACCGGGCTCCGGACTTCCAGGTAGTACTACCGTGACGAAAGACCATCGTGTTGGGCGTATGACTCTGCAACTGCGGCAATAATTTGAGCAGTAGTTGGCACAAAAATGACACAACAATTTGTTACAAATCAGTTACTTCAGGGACAGCTTCGAGCCCGACGCCCTGTAGCTGGCGTTCCACTGACCCCCCATACCACTGCCGTTTGCTAAGCGAGAGCTCGCTGGAGGACAGGGTGGAGGTCTGTTATGTTTTCTGATGGAATCTCGTTTTGTGTCGGTGCCAGTGATGGTCACGTGTTGGTTACAATGAGGCCAATTGAGGATCTGTAACACATCTTTCTGCCTCCTAGGCACGCCTGACCTACTTCTGTGTTAGAGGTTTTTCGTATGAAAGCAGGATCACTCTCTTTTCGCAAAGATGTACGTCTGGTTAGCCGATATGTTGTGCAGCCATTCATGAAAAACATTCCATGTGGTGTTTCCAACAGGATAAACTAGTCCTGGGTTTGTGGTTTTTCGTATGAAAGTAAGAACACTCCTGTTATTCGATATGTGGTGCAGCCATGAATACCCAACATGCTCTGCAGAATGTCGACATTTTTCCTATTCCTGCTCGATCACAGCCTCTGTCTCCAATCGAGCACATATGGGACGTCATCGGATGACAACTCCAGGCTCATCCATAAGTAGCAATTACCGCCCTTGTACTCAGCATCCAAGTGCAATAGCATGGAAATCAATCCCACAAACTAACGTCTGCCACCTGTAAGACACAATGCTTGCACGTTTACATGCTTGCATTCAAGATTCTGGGGGTTACACCGGTTATAAATGTACCAGCATTTCACATTTGCACTGACTTACTTACCGAGACCTTAAACTGGGACCTTGAAATGTTAATCGCTTAAATGTGTTACTTAGATGAGTGTATTCCGAAATTTCATTATCCTACATTAAATATTTTTTGTAGTTGCGGTTTCTTTACCATTAGTGTATATTTCAAGTTATTTTTAAATAAACATTACATTGAGCGTAAAACAGAGATGCCGATCAGATGGTTAAGGTTTTCAAAATGTAAGTGTGCAAGGTAATTGTTGGGTCTTGCCCACTCGCCTCTCATACGGTGCCTAAGGGATGCTGCGTTCTCGGAATGCTATACAACAATTCAAGGAAATATCATTAGCAGCTTTATTTCTATAAACCAGATTTACAATACCTAGCTTTAATGTACAAAGGTGTCGCTAGCGATGGGTGACACGCACCCAAAATCCGAGTTCTTGCTTTACACAACGTTCAATTAAGCAATGAATATGGATCCCCACAATCTGATATCGTAGCACTCTCTGCTAGGCTGTGCTAATGCTGTCCACTAATGACCGTATACTGAGACGATCTGAGCGTCCGAGGCTAGCAGGAGCGCCGCTTATATTCACTTCGGCTTGAGGGCGCTCCTGTCGTGGTAAGGGTCCTATTCCGCGCACCATTGGCTGACGTCGTTTCACAGCCTTCTCTGGTCTTGCGATCTTTGTCTTCGTTCGGGCGCTTGTGGTTACGGAAGAACAATAACGATGACAACAGGCGATATGGGAACCCTCACAAGCTTCCTCACAACGTACTGGTCTACTCTTGTATGTGGGCGTGGTCTGGCTTATGCTTTATGTGGGCACCACTGCCCCACACGACTCAGCGAGCCAGAAACCCTAGTGGACCTAAGATGTCGACGTCAGGAATTGGGAAGCGACAAATGGCTAATGTGGCTTCAACCAAGAAGCAAATATTCAGGTACTCTGCCGCAACGAAACGCAGACTCCCTGTTCTGCACATCCGACTGGGCACGAATCACTGAACTACCCAGCCGGGACCAATTTGCGCAACAGATTGATTGTTACCGCCACAGCATCGGCCTTCACTTTGGAAGTCAACAGGAGCCGATAGAGACTAGAGAGGGGAGTTCTTCACGTATCCCCAGATTAAAATTTTGTTGGCTAGCAGAAGAAATACTTCGGTTGTTCAACAAAACAAGGAAGTGCAAAAATTTTCCAGCAGATTCAAGAGTACAGAAATACAGGTCACTGAGGAATGCAATAAATAAGAAGTGCAGGAACCTAAGGCGAAATAGCTATATGGCAGATGTGAAGAAATTGGAAACGAAATGATTGTCAAAAGAAGTGACTCAGCATATAGGGAAATCAAAACAACCCACGATAGAACTAAGAGCAAGGGTGGTAACATCAAGAGTGCAGTGGAAATTCCACTGTTAAATGCCGAGGAGAGATCGGATGGGTAGGAAGAGTACATGGAAGGCCTCTTTGAAGGGGAGCACTTGTCTCATGACACGTCAGAAGAAGAAACAGGAGTCGATATAGATGAGATAGTGGATCGAGTACTGGAATAAGAATATAAAGAGCTCTCAATGAGTGAAAATCAAATAAGCCTGAGGGGCTTGATAGCACTCTATCAGAATTTCTTAAATCATTGGGGAAAGTGGAGACAAAACACCTATTCCGGTTGGTGTGTGGAATGTATGAGTCGGGCGATATACCATTTGATTTTCGGAAAACCATCACCCACACATCTCTGAAGATTGCAAGAGCAGACAAGTGCGAGAATTTTCGTACAATCTGCTTAATAGTTCAAGCAAATACGTTTCTGACAAGAATAATATATAGAAGAATCAAAAAAACTTGAGCATCATTTCAGCTTTAGGGAAAGTAGAGGCACTATGGGTCGGATCTGAAGTTGCGGTTGATAGTGGAAGGAAGATGGAAGAAGTATCAAGACATGTTCACAGGATTTTTCGACCTGGAAAAAAAGTTTGACATTGTGAAATGGGGCAAGATTTTCGAAACTCTGACAGAAATAGGCGTAAGCTATAGGGTGCTCTTGCCGTAGTGGTGCCAACGGCTCCCGTAATATCACTGAAGTTAAGCGCTGTCAGTCTTCCCAAGCACTTGGATGGGTTACGGTCCGGTCTGCTATGAGGCGTTGGTTAGTGGGGTGCACTCAACTCTTGTGAGGCCAACTTAGGAGTTACTTGACAGGGAAGTAGCGACTCCGGTCACGGAAGCTGACAACGGCTGGGAGAGCGGTGTTGTGACCACATGCCCCTCCATACCCGCATCCAGTGACACCTATGGGTCGAGGACACACGGCGATCGGTCGGAACCGTTGGGCCTTCAAGGCCTATTAGGACAGAGAGTAGTTTATGAGGAAAGAAGAGTAGTATATAATACGTATAAGTGTTAAGATTGAATAATAAGAATGGAGACCAAGAACGAAGTGCTCGAATTAAAACGAGTGTAAGACTACTAAGAGTGTACACTACCATTCAATGTATACATTGAAGAAGCAATGACAAAAATAAAATAAAAGTTCAAGACTAAATCAAAAATCAAAGTGAAAGGATATCAGTGATAAGATTCGGCGATGACATTGTTATCAACAGCGAAAGTCAACAAGAATTACAGGATCTGCTGAATGGAGTGAACAGGCATGAGAGGATTGAGAGTAAATCGAAAACAGAGAGAAACTTAGAATCAGGATGAGTGATCACGAAGTAGATAAAGTGAAGGAATTGTGCTAACTAGGCACCAAAATACTCCAAGACAGGCGGAGCAAGGATGACATCAAAAGCAGGCACTGGCAAAACAGGCATTGCTGGTAAAGAGAAGTCTTTTAGAACCAAATGCAGCCCTTAATTTGAGGAAGAAATATCAGAGAATGTACGTGTGGAGACAACATTGTATGCTAGCGAATCATGGACTGCAGGAAAACTCGAACAGAAGAGAATCGAAGTATATGAGATGTGCTGCTATAGAAGGATTGCGAAAATTAGGTGAACAGATAAGTAGGGAATGAGGAGGTTCTCCACAGAATCCTCGAGGAAAGGAATACATGGAAAACACTGACACGAAAAGGGACAGGTTAGTGGAACATCTGTTGAGACATCAAAGAATGACTTCCATGGTGCTAGAGGGAGCTGTAGATGGTAAAAGCTGTAGAAGCTCGAATACATCCAGCAAGTAATTAAGGACGTAGGTTGCAAGTGCTACTCTGAGATGAAGAGGTTGACACAGGAGAGGAATTCGCATCAAAGCAGTCAGAAGACTGATGACTTAAACAAGAAAAAAAAAACATGAAGTGAAAAATATGCCATGATGCTAAAATCTCGTAAATACGTAAGGTATAATCATATAGGCATGACAGTCCCGCGACATACATTCACAACCAACTTGGTAAGACCTACACAGCTGTGCTCGTGGGTTCTTATCATTCCATATATTGCTATATCGTGCTATATAGTGCTGAGCATGTCCTCCCTTATAAACAATGGTGTTTGCAAATAGCAAGAAAGAATAAAACACTATCCGAGCAGACCTTGAAGACCAATCGGTATCGACCAGCTGCCGTGTCATCCTCAGGCGTTACCAGATGCGGATACGTAGGAGCATGTGGTCAGCACACCGCGCTCGCGGCCATTGTCAGTTTTCGTCATCACTGTCGCTGTTTCTCAGTCAATTAGCTCCTCAATTGACCTGATAAGGGCAGGGTGTACACCACTTGCCAACAGCACCTGACAGATCCAGACAGTAACCCATCCAAGTCCTAGCCAAGCCTGACAGCACTTCAGCGATCAGGCATTTGGCATAAACAGAAATAAACTAGAAAAAATGATTCTCTGCCCATTGCTATAGGTATCAATATGCAAACTCTGTTTGATAGGAAATGCCAGCCGGCAGCAGTGACTGCGTCTTCTTTGGGAGGCACGGATGCTAGAGGTTTTCTTGTTACCTTCTTAATAATTTTGTTTTGGTTGCATTCAGAGCTCGTGGAACGCACCGACTGCTGCTGGAACAATTGTTTGAAATCACATGTAACACATTCGGTTTCGGATTAAGTGTTCTGGCATACATATCACGGCCAGTATCTTCCATTCCTAACGTGTAACTATCTGGATTCTCGCCGGAGCCTGTGTAATGATGCAACTGTTATTTGTTTACGTCGCTGCGGGAAAAGAGCAGCACACCGCTGTTGCACCTCTCTTCCAACGTATTCAGTGAAACCGTACATGAGTTGCTTATTAATCAGTGCTTCATCTGTAAACCCGTATACGATGCTGTGTATCACTGTCAACGCACGACTAACGCCACCGGAAAAACAAACTTGGGATGGAACTGAGCCGTACTGAATTCAATCTGCTCTCAACAGCAAGTACACTGAGTGAGTAAAACAATGTGATCGTGAGTGCACGCTGTGAATATTTGCACTATTGGGAAGGTGTTTCCTGTGCAATACAGATGCAATGGGAGGTAGAAGTTAAACGTAATGCAGGTACTCTGTAACGAGCACCATAGATCACGGGTCCGTTATAATAAAAGACCTGCATTTGACCTTGGACAAACTCTGGAATTATGTCGTTGGATTTCGAGCTCACCGCGTATGAAACAAATAACAAAATATTAAAATTCTTATGTGTAGCCAAGATCAAATAGTAGGAAAAGTAAGCATGTATGGAGGGAATTTGAAAAAAACTGCTTTTAAATATCTATATAGCAAAATGAACCACTTTAGTTCAGGGTATTCAAAACTTACCTCAGCCTTACGAGAAAAAGTCATTAGTATAGCTACAGGGATCATGGAACACATTCCGTAAGTATACACGTACCGACCTGCTCTTAGAACCTTACCCATGACATCTCAGGCACTAGTTGTCTACATACCTGCCAGGAGATTCTTTGTCAGCAGCATCCTGACACAACTTCCTCAGCTAAAAGTCTGCCTCGTCAGTGTATTTCGTCTCTCTCTCTCTCTCTCTCTCTCTCTCTCACACACACACACACACACACACACACACACACACACACACACACACACGCACGCACGCACGCACACGCAAGTATATGTATATACTCACGATGAAATATACACATAATTTTTCAGAAGATGATGTATTATGGAACAGTATCTCGCATGAGCAACAACAATATTCTCAGTAAATTAAGGTTTGGATTTCAGAAGAGTTGTTGTACTGGGAATGTCATTAACACGTTCAACTATCAAATTTTACTTGCTTAAATAACAAAATAGCACCGGTTGGTACTTTTGTGATCTATCTAAGGCAACTGGCTACATGAACTACAATACACAATATACTCGTAGATAAACTGAAGTTTTGTGGGACTGATGGTATAGCCAAACAATGAATAATGTCATGTCTCTTACCGAAATAATGCAGAAAGTTGTGCTTAGTAATTCAATCAATGTAATCAGGGGAGGTTCCTCCGACTGGGGAGAAATCAAATGTGGAGTTCCCCAAGGCTCAATCTCCGGCACGTTTTTCTTTCCCATTTAGGCAAATGATCTATCTAACTTAAAACCAGCACAATTAGTTCTTTTTGTGGATAACACTAATACTGTAATCCTCCAAATTATACAGACGTAAACAGAAGATGTAGTAAACAATGTTCTAAAAAGTGTGGTTGGTCTCACTCTTAATTTTAAATGGCACTAGATTCATTTCTATGAATCTAAAGGTAATATACCAATGATAAGTGTAGCACATGGTGAGGAAAAAATAAACAGGGTGGAAACATCAAAGATTTTAGGTTTTCATATTGATGAGAACTTAAACTGGAAGAAGTATATTTTAGATCTCCTACAACAATGTAGTTCCTTCACATTTGCACATACAATCATTGCCAACCTCGGGGACAGGATAATATGTGGTACTCACCCACGACCATCTTGTAGACACCAGTTTAAGGAGTTGGGCATTCTGACTACAGCTTCATGGTATCTTTCTTCCCTTATCAAGTTTATAGTAAATAATCCATTGCTGTTCAAAAGGTAAAATGATGTACATAATTACAATACGAGAAGGAAAAATGACATTCATTCGCCCACTCTGAGGATTTCTTCAGTACAAGGAGGTGTGAACAATGATGCAACTAACATTTTTGATCACTTACGCACTGATATAAAATGTCTAACAGACAGACAAGTAAAATATGAAAGTAAACTGAAAAAGTTCCTACTTGAGAACTCCTTTTATTCCATACAAGAATTTTTGATTATTGTACCGTGTAAAAAGTCGTGGCTAGGTATTTCTAATACACAACTGTATATTTTACAAAATAAAAATAAATGCTTACATATTTTCAGCTTGCACCTATATTTGTGAATTATTTTGCAATGTGATCTAAAATTACTCATAACACGTCATTACAATTTGTAGTGGAAGTGATTCATAGAACTTGAAATTAACCAACTAAAGATATTGGTAATAATAATTAACACAGTATTTCAGCATCTAAATTGTCAGTATTACTGTTCTATAACCATACAAGACACTTATTAGCTAAAATAATTAGCTAAGCGTGCTAGACATTAATAGTTTAATTTCTATTACGCCTTAATCACGCTGTTTTACTGGTTGTCCAAAAACTTTTAACTCCTGGCCAAGCACCATCTTAGAGGGGAAGACAATAATGCATCATGTTCTACACTAGAACAATATAATTTACGTTTCGGACTGGCCAATATAATTTTTATTATTGATTTTCATCTTTGATTTAACTGTGATTATGCTGCAACGATATACGAAAACGAACTTCTGAGGAAGGTTGCGTCGTTTATGGATCAGAGCTATTGTGCGAAGGATCTTCAGAAAGGTCTACATACTGTGTCTCCACAATCAGTAACAAGGTGAATATTTATCCACTGGGGTCGCATTTTGTAACTTTTTATGACAAAAATCGAAAAAATTATGTCTTTTCGTGAGATCTATAACGCCATGTATCGCTTAAACTGTATTATGCAACTACAACGTGGAAAAGCATGCAGTGCAAATGCTAGTTTCACTAACGCTTGGATAAAGGCGTCAGTTGCTCGGTTTATTTATTTCAAAGACGTCAGTGACAAAGGTTCCACACCGATCATGAATTAAAAATGCATGTATTGTGTATCAAAATACATTTAAGATAACGTCTACAGCAGTATAAAACAGATATGGCAGTACTAGTTTGACTTAATTGTTCTGTCCACATGGTTCAGATATAAAAATACATGTGGCTCAGATATTAGCGTTATTTACAGATCAAACTGCACATGGTGTCGAGAAAAATTCGATCATTGCGCTTCTCGTTGATTAAACCAAACTTTTCTTTGTTAATTATCAAAATATACAAAGATATTGTCATTACCTATCTAGCTTACACGTTAAAGTGCACTTGTTCTTGAGAATAGTTCCCCCTAAGTGTTAGTTACCAAAACAGAAAAAAGACTCTGTAGGTACTCCTGACGAGGACTGACTTTTGCAGTCACACAGCAGAAACCACCAGGCATTTTTATGTAATATCAAGCCAGACAGAAGTTTTAACATATAAGTGCTCAATGAGGATTACAACGGTTTCAACTACCCTCTTTCAGTACCGTCCAAATCATGCTAAATTTCTAATGACTCCACGATTTTGTATGGTTGCTATGCCTTGTTCTACACACTTTCAACTATTTTCCAAAGTAAGTCAAACGTTACAGTACTTTTTCATCCTAGGATAAAAATTTTGCCTTGCAGGACACAGCGTTTGGCAATGCTGATTATGCTATTGCGCAGTAGAGACTGCGTGATGCTTCAGTGTAGGAACACACTCAACAGAAGTTTTAACATGTGAATGTAATACACTTTAGTGAGCAGGCTGGTCAGCTACTGTAGTGGTGGTGTGACAGGGTAGCTGGTAGGTGGAAGTGAGGATGCCAATTGTCCATCATGCAGTCAGTGTAACACAGAGACTGTGAATGGATGGCTGGTAGATGTCTGATTAGCCATTTGTCAAACTGAATTGATGAATAGTACATTTATTACTACTACAATATACGTGGCGTTTCCTATAAAGGCCGCTGCCTGCGGGTCATAAGCCATACACAATCAATGGGAAAGGCACTGAGGTCAGCAGTGACTCGACAGTGCTGTAGCAGTGAGGAAGTGCTGACAACAATGGCAAAGCAAGGCCACTGATATCAGCTAGTAGAAATCCCATTGCAGCAAATGTACAGTCTAGAGACGACCAAGTAACCCCAGATAAGGTGTATGGTAGTGCGTGAGACCAAGCATGGATCCTGAGCAGAAGAGGCAACTCACCATAGTAATGATTGCCCACACGAGCAGGGGCAGGTAGTTAGCATTTTGCTTTCCCAAGTGACGATGGATTAGTGGCTACACTGCCCTGAACAAAAGCCAGGATGCAGCTGAAGAAGGCACTCCCCCCCCCCCACCCAAATGGCCAGCTGGATAGGGTAGAAGTCCACAGTCTCGGACTTCGCACAAGCAGAAGCAGAGCCAAGTAGCTGGGATTTGTGCCTGCCCAAGTGATGGTGGATGAGTGACTGAAATGTCCTAGACAAGAGCGAGACAACAGCTGAAGAACCCCCTGCCCAACTGACCATCAGCAGAGCTGCAGATACTATTGGGAGAGTCTGGAGAGAGTGAGTAGTTGCGCCATACGGACTCGTAGGCTTGTGGACTCATGCACTCCTGGATTCGAAGAGCAACGTAGCTCCCCCCCTTGTGGCTGGTGGCCGTCAGAATCCGATACCTTTCCAGTATGAGATTTTCACTCTGGAGCAGAGTGTGCGCTGATATGAAACTGTGTACCGGACCGGGACTCGAACTCGGAACCTTTGCCTTTCGCGGGCAAGTGCTCTACCAACTGAACTACCGAAGCACGACTCACGTCCCATCCTCACAGCTTCAGTTCTGCCAGTACCTCGTATCCTACCTTCCAAAGTTTACAGAAGCTCTCCTGCGAACCTTGCAGAACTAGCACTCCTGAAAGAAAGGCTATTGCGCAGACATGGCTTAGCCACAGCCTGGGGGATATTTCCAGAATGAGGTTTTCACTCTGCGGAGTATGTGCTAATATGAAACGTCTTGGCGGATTAAAATTGTGTGCCGGACCAAGATTCGAACTCGGGACCTTTGCTTTAGTCTTTCAAATCTCTTTTAGATTCTGATTCCAGTGCTCTATCCTCTATGTCATTCGTATCGACTTGCATTTCCTCTTCTATCAAGACACCAGATAAGTTCTTGACCTTGTACAGGGGTTGGGTTGTTTGGGGGAAGAGACCAAACTGCGAGGCTATCGGTCTCATCGGATTAGGGAAGGAAGTCGGCCGTGCCCTTTCAAAGGAACCATCCCGGCCTGGAGCGATTTAGGAAAATCACGGAAAACCTAAATCAGGATGGCGAGACGCGGGATCGAACCGTCGTCCTCCTGAATGCGAGTCCAGTGTGCTGACCATGACCTTGTAGAGGTGTTCAATGCAATCTTTTCTCCATTCTGCGAGGACCAGTTCTGTTTCAGTTTCTGTACAGTTTTCATGCAAAAATTTCACCTTGGCTTCTCTGCGCTTCTTGGCTATTTCATTCTTTAATGGTGTCTTCCACCGATCTTTAGTACTTGCTTCATTCGTGGATCAGTTGAAATATTTCTTGTGTCAACAAGGTTTCTTCGCAGCTTAAATCCTTGTACCTACGTATGTTACGCCAATTTCTGTGAGTGGCGTCTTCAACTGATCGGCCTACTATGGTGGTCACAATCGCAGTATCTGCAACCTTAGAGAGCTTCAAACACATCCCATCATTCGTCGGTATTTTAGCATTCCACTTTCTTCACAATTATTCCTCACGATTCTCTCGAGCGTCAGTTCTGTTCTTCAATATTAGTAAATTTTGATCCGAGTCTATATCTGCTCCCAGATATGACTACCAATCCAATATCTGATGTCTGAATCTCTTTGACCAAAATGTAACCCAGCCGGTATCTTCACGTGTCTCTGGACCTTTTCAAAGTTTATTTCCTCCCTAGTGATTTGTGAACAGTGTGCGACGAAGCGATGTTCCTACTCGCCACGTTCTGTACGCTGGCTTGCGGGGTATGCACTCGTACGTGACGCGCGGAAGGTAAATTATTGGGACGTCGGCAGCTAGGTCGGGTCCCCTAGATAACATTGGAAGACCATGCCGTTTCAGTGCCTTGTAGGTGTTGCGTGAGAGATAATGGAACTGGCTCCGTATCAGAGGGGAGAGTGACCGCTCTGAGAGGCCGCCGCAGATGTCGGCCGCGGACAGCCCATCAATTACCGGCTGCGGTGTTCGCCGTAATTAAGTGGGAGGAGGACCTTGGCGGCAGGCGCCCCGTGAATCACTCACGCGCCGATTAAGACATTAAACTGCGCGATAAGCGAGCAGATAAGGCGTGCCAGCATTGCTTCTCTAATCACACTGACAACTCTCGTCGTCTGTGGGGATTTCGCTAACAAGATAGTGGACAACGTCTTTGTGCTGTTTACATTTGGTAGATTTGCACTTGAGGTAACGTCGCCAATGTTATTTTCTTCTAACCTTGCTTCTCTTACAGGGTATTCCAAAACTCCTATGTTGTAGAGTGAACTTATTAGGTAAATTTCTGATGAAACGCCACAAGCTAAAAGAGTCCGAGCAGTAAGTATCCAAAATAAAGTTTGGCACATTGACGTGTTGTTGAAGGATAGCCGAATCTTTCAATCTTATAAGACGCTGTCAGATGCATGGTTATGGTAGGAAAGATGCTACAGAGTTCGTTTTATGTGCTACAACGACTTCAGTCAGCGACTAGTGGTCTTTTAAAATGTCGAGGGAGCCCTTCCAGCCGAAATAAAGGAAGCTATCTGCCAACGCATTGAAAGTTTTCCACGAAAACAATATCAGTATGTTGGCAACCATATAAAGTGTTTTGATGCCAGACGTAACATTCTTGTTATATGTAAGACGTTCAAGCAGAAATATCCACAGATAAGCTCGACCTACGCAACATATTTAAAGGAAAATCCCAATTTGCATTTCGGACGCCTTCATATAGACTGCTGATTCGCAATTGCAAAGCTGACGGTGAAAATGAGAAGCTCTTCCTTTAATGATGTTGCAAGGCGATGTGCCACTGGAGAGCTGAAGGCTCAGAAGGATCTGAGCTTTCAGATGAAGCTAGAAGGACGTACTATGCCCATCTACTTGCTTTTAGTTGTGACTGCATGCAGAAAGTCCAAATTCCACAGAATCCTCCCCAGGATACATTTTATCTAAGACAGTTGAGAGCTCATATATTTTCTATCCATGATGTTAAGAATCTAATTCCATTATGTACCTACCTCATGAAGGAAATTGAAAACAATGGCCCAAAGAAGCGTGCAATTTGCTCGAAAAGTTTCTGCTGAGCATTCCTTAATCAGTCGCTGACTTACGCTTATAAGTGTGGGAGGACAGAACAAAAATCATGTTGTATTGAGAATGTTATTGGCACTGACTGACTGCAAACGGTCTCACGAAACTAATTATTACTACCCTGTCAGGGAATATTTCTTTCTCCCTTGTTCTCACAAGAGATTTTAGCACAATCAAAAGAGAGCTTACAAAGCATGACATGTACTATACGATAAATGAACTAACGAGGTTCATAAAAAAATCCTACCAAAAGTCAAGAACTTCTTATGACTGAAATTTGTAATTACTGGTTACTATTAAAGACACATTTGAACACATTTATTAAGAGAAAGGAACAGTATCTACTATAAGAAATCCAGAAAGATGCTGAAAGAACCTCAGTCATCGAAATTTACACTTTTTTGTGCATAATTTTTATTTTTTCGGAGCGTGAAACTAACCATGGTATTATATATCACTTTTTTCAGGACTAAAGAAAGAATGGTTTAAGTGTAATTACGTTTTTATTAGTTATCTGAAAACTAGATACGAATGACTAAGGTTCTTTTAGAATCTGGCGATTCAATGTGGTGCCCCAAAACTCATAAATATTTGAAAAATGTCATGATTTACCACCAAGAGCTGCTGAATGTTGTTATAGCATGAATGAGTGGACTGTCTAGCACGTTTTATGATTGGTGATGTAATTAAAATTACTATGTGACAACAGTGAACAATTGATTGATTTTATTGTCTGACACTATCGACTTTTTATCGCCTAGTACGATGCTGTATGATGACGTATGACTTGATGATGGTCTGTGTACCGAAACATGTTGTTCAATACAGAAATTTTAACAGCACTGTTGGTGGAGAATCTTGACGTTCTTAAGATAATGTTATGCGTAGAAACTTATCCGAAATGTATCATTTGGATGTAAAATAAGTTTGCAGTTCTGATCAATTTCAAATCTTCTTCTTCACGGTACGCACACGGCACATAGATCATGTGTGATCTACAGAAACCCAGAGCACTGGAAATGTTTCGTGAACTCGTCGTCAGGTTCTGTTCAGCGTCACAAAGGACACCCACTCGTGTTTCCACAGATGCACACTACAGTAGCAATCGAACAACTGACAAGTTTCGTGTTTCTGAGATGATCTCTCCCAGTCTCCGAGCCATAAACAACCTGCCCTTTGTTAAAGTTGCTAAAGTCAGTAGATTCCACCATTATAGGCTCGTATCGTCGCTGGAACGATTTCCCACTCCTTTTTGGTTCAAATGGCTCTGAGCACTATGGGACTTAACAGCTGAGGTCATCAGTCCCCTAGAACTTAGAACTACTTAATCCTAACTAACCTAAGGACATCACAAACATCCATGCCCGAGGTAGGATTAGAACCTCCAACCGTAGCGGTTCTAGACTGAAGCGCCTAGAACCGCTCGGCCACCCCGGCCGACCCAATCCTTTTTGCTTGGCTTATATACTTTCCTTACACTTAAATTGTTCGCAAAGCCACCAGGTGGCATCAAATCTTGCGTTGGGCATTGGTCATGATGTTTAGGATTTTTAGTGTATCTGAATAATTTGGTCACTTATAAGTGTGTGTGTGTGTGTGTGTGTGTGTGTGTGTGTGTGTGTGTGTGAGAGAGAGAGAGAGAGAGAGAGAGAGAGAGGGGGGGGGGGAGACCAGAAAGATTGGTTTATGTTATGCTATGATCTCATGGCATTGTTTCGATAACCGTTTGCGTACTCATGTCGCGTATGTACATATAGGGTGAACATAAGAGAAGTTAATAGTTTCGAAAACTCATACCAGCGAAACGGTACAACCTATTCGCTTCCAACCTTATCCTGTTAATAGACTATCTTTGTAAATGTTTTACGTATGGGCTCAATTTTTGTGATTCAGGTTCCGCAACCAAAAGTTTTAGTGTGGAAAATCACAATTCATCTCAACAGAAAAGCTGGTGTGTCCTTCTGTTAGCAAAGTGAGAGTTGGTAACTGCTGTTCAACTGGCAATTCTCACTCACTTTCAGCAGAAGCTACCAAGCAGGGTATTTATGCATGGTATAAACAATCTGAAGGGTTTCATTTGCAGAGGGGCTTCATTTGCAGAGACAAAAGTCCTGGTTGGGCTCATGCGTCAGAACAAGCTGTTGATCACCTTCGAGCAGTATTCCTGCGAAGCTCACATAACTCAACACGGTGAGCATGTCGTAAGTTTCAGATTCCATAAACAACCATCCCCAAAATCTTACGTAAGCACTTGCTCATGAAACTATAGAAAATACCGTTTACCAGGAACCGAATCCAGGAGACTATGCTGCAAGATCTATCTTTTGTATCAAGATATTGGCAAGGATGGACTATGATGTTAATCTTTAGTCGTGAAGCTACGTTTTCTACCATGGGTACTTATAAGTTTCACGACCCCTTATTTTTAATAGGGAAAACAATCACAACCATTTGTTACCTCGATGTGCGTTTTTTGTAGCTTCTATATCAAATACAAGGAGAAAAACTTCATACTGGAAAAGATAGAGAACCTCTTAACTTCCAGATGGCGGTGCGGGAACACCTTTTTCGATGGCTCTGCTGTGCTGTTGCTGATGACGTGGGGCGCATATAATTATCACGAACAGTAGCCATACTCTCTTATGAGTTTTAATGACGTTTGTGGAAGACAAATTATTTGTTCAATATTCCCACTAACCTTCCCACAGCTGCAGAAGCGTATCGCAGCTGTGGTGGAATTTATCACCTTCCACATGTTGTATAATGTTTGAGAAGAACGTGGAGATCGTCTCGACGTTGACTGTGTGGCGTGAAGAGCCAATCAAGTTTCTATACCCTGTAAAGAAACTTCGAGAGGGCACTATTAACTGTGTAGGGTTTGAAGCGAATACGTTATACCGTTTCTTTTAAACGAATTTTAGAAAATGTAAAGTTCCTTTACATTGCACTTGTTTAGATTACAAATGGCTCTGAGCACTATGGGACTTAACATCTATGGTCATCAGTCCCCTAGAACTTAGAACTACGTAAACCTAACTAACCTAAGGACAGCACACAACACCCAGTCATCACGAGGCAGAGAAAATCCCTGACCCCGCTGGGAATCGAACCTGGGAACCCGGGCGTGGGGAGCGAGAACGCCACCTCACCACCACGAGCTGCGGACTTTTAGATTACAGAAAATATTTGCAGACAACAAGCTGTACTGAAATGAGATGTTCCTTATAATGCTTGAATGCACATTGCCAACATAGACCTTCGTTAACATAATCGTGACGGAAAACGTATACATCTTCCCTGTTTAATCCTCGTTATCCGTAATACATTCGTCAGCTCATGAATGCTAATACTATCGGTAGTTCTGTGGTCTTATCAGCTTTAAACATCATTTACACTCCCAAAGGCACGTACATTATTTCATACGCTGCTCTGCGTAATGCTTTCCCCCAAGCGTTGTGAGTATTCCATACAAAACTCAATCTGCAAGCGAGATAACGCAGAACAAATACATTCCCGTCAACTGGCAATCAAGTCTATTATGTCGGCGGCGTTTGCATCCAGGTATTATTTATGTTTGATAAAACGGCCAGAACGAGTTTTCAGACCCTGTGGCACTGCGTACGATTGTATTCGTCCAGCGGTGGTGGGAACCATGCACGTGCGACCGGATAATGCGTGCGCTGAGAACTGCCAGCTGCGATGGTGTGAGTGTTTTAGGAACTTATTGCATTATAACTGTTGTGAAGACGGATCTTGTTTTTTTTTTTTTTTTTTTTCACTGGAAAACGTAATACTTTTTCACACAAGAAAGGGAATTGTTCTTTTTCATGGACTAGACAGATCTAATACTGCAAATTAACGTCCATGTCTTTTCTGCCCGCCGCTACGGTCGCAGGTTCGAATCCTGCCTCGGGCATGGTTGTGTGTGTTGTCCTTAGGTTAGTTAGGTTTAAGTAGTTCTAAGTTCTAGGGGACTGATGACCACAGTAGTTAAGTCCCATAGTGCTAAGAGCCATTTGAACCATTTTTTTTTTCTGCCCGTTAACATACGGCGTTGTGTTGTTAGCGAAAGTAATGGAGCTGCAGCATTAACTTCGAGAATATTTTCGATTACATAACTAAGGGCGATTGCACTGAATAGGCGACCGTGAATTTCGCCAGAAGGAGTTCATAATTTGCAACCTACGACTATTGATTAGGTCCTTTAAAATCACGTGAGACCAAACTTCATAACATTTTACATAATAATAAAATATTTTAAGGTCCCGCTACATACACTGGCAGAACAAATTCGCAACACCGAGAAGGAATTGTGCGAAATTAACGAAAGTTGGTAGGCGTGTCTCTACATCTGAAAGATGATGTCTACTCAAATTTCACTCCAGTCACGTAAAAAGAAGTTTGCTTTGAAAACACACTGCAACGGTCGTGAGATTTAGTTACATTTGAGATTGGAAGTGATGAGTTGATGTTAGTCAAGGATACCTTTAAGGCGACAAAGATGCTGTTATAGAAAACTCACTAAATTGTAACGAGGTCGCGTAATAGGGCTACAAGAAGCTGGATATTCCATACGCGATACGCCAGAGGTCACGGCAGGAATGTAGCGGCCGTACACGATAGCTGGCAGCTGTGGTCAGGGGAATGTATGGTCGCAAGAACACCGGGCTACGGACGGCCACGTGGCACTACCGAGAGGAAAGACTACCGCGTTCGGCGTAGAGTTCTGGTGCATCGTACTGCATCCGCAGGAGCAATTTGAGTAGAAACTGGCACCACAGTGACACAACGAACTTTTACATATCTGTTATATCAAGGACAGCTCTGAGACAGATCCCATGTCTCCAAACTAAGCTATTCCAGGAATTCCAAAATTTCCTTTTTCAAATTTGCATTTTCATCACTAAGGTTACCCAAAAATTATATTCTTCCATTAAATGCACCAACTGACCAACCGCAGGCGATCCATAAAATTTCCTATTGTGCAAGAGAATATGTTTGACACAATTCTCTGAACTATCAGGAAATAGTCACCATTTGGAAGAGTCTGCCCCTAGTTTAATGAAAATACTGTCTCTGTAATAGCGAAAGTGCTTTTCTTTGAAGAAAGTTCTGAAAATAACTATTCCCACTGTTGAAAATATTAAACTATAGCAGAGATGTAAAATAATTATTTTGATTACACCCTTCAGGCCAATAACTTCCTTGAAGCAGTCCAAATCGTTCAATTCCACCTGCTTTAACAATTGTAGCCCCAGTCAGTTACTGAAATCAGATGAAGAGCTTTCAAACTGCATTTTCACAGCCTCTTGCAACATGTCACTCGCCATATAGTCCTCCACATTATTTTCATTTTTTCCATCATATATATTACTGCGAATTTCCTTCTATCAAGTCAGTAGGTATTTCCTCGCAGTTCAGTTAAAATATGCAGTATGCTGAGACCGTTTCCTGTCTTCCTGGCCATCCGCGGTGGTCTAGCGGTTCTAGGCGCGCAGTCCGGAACCGCGCGACTGTTACGGTCTCAGGTTCGAGTCCTGCCTCGGGCATGGATGTGTGTGATGTCCTTAGGTTAGTTAGGTTTAAGTAGTTCTAAGTTCTAGGGGACTGATGACCACAGTAGTTAAGTCCCATAGTGCTCAGAGCCATTTGAACCATTTTCTTTTGTCTTCCTGTGAGGAACTTCAAAATACAGGGTTTCATTTATTGAACTATATGCAAAAAACGTAAATTTGTTACAAACTACGGCATGCACATACTTTATTCAGCATGTAATCGTCACTACAGATGTTCGGATTTAGGTTATGGCGTGTTCGATATGCCTGCCACCATTGCCGATGACCCGCTGAAGTGTCGGAACATCGATGCCGTCGATGACCTACTGAATGGCTGTTCCCAGCTCACCAAGGATTGTGGGATTATTGCTCTGCACCATTTTTTTAATATAGCCCCACAAAAAGAACTAGCATGTGTTCAGATCTGGAGAATATGGCAGCCAATTGAGGCCCAGGCCAGCGGCCTCTGGGTACCACAGAGCCAGAGTGCGGTCCTGCGGTCCTGCTTCGATAGTGTCAAGCTCTGTCTTGCATGTGCCATATTTTGTCGAAATCAGGCTTACTTTGGACAATGGGGATGAAATCATCTTCCGAAATCTTCACGTTCATTATGAATCTACCATCTGAGACTATAAGAATTAATAAGAATCAGTTTTTTACCCGACAGATTCCTCAAAATGGTATGAGAAAGTTTTCGTAGCAGAAAACGCACACGAATCCAAAAATGGTGGTTTTTAATTTTGTTATGCAAAAAGTTAAATTTTTGCTGAGGAACTTGCTACAGAGATAGATGTAGCTTTGATTTACTTACACAAAACAACTCTTTTAACGGCACAGCAGATGGCTCGATATTTGGCTCTCTGCAAATCGTTTCGCATCTCACCGATGAGTATGTGACTTTGCGACTGTGTACAGTGTGCCTTTCGTCAGAGGAACATTCCTCTCGTAAGGTCCCAGTCTAGGAATAAAGGCGAGACTCTGCTTCACTGCGTCTGGTTTTTCGTTAAAGGCTTTCTGTTCTACGCTTCACTGTATTCATCTTTAAGGAATACTTCAGATGTTTTAGCTCGACTGACAGGCCCTTTGTCATAGGCGATGCGCGCCGAATGTATCAGTATAATTGGGACTGTGATTCTTAGCGCTGGACGATCGCAGCTTATTACATGCTGGTAAAGATCTGAATCAGTCTTTCTCCTTTAAACTGCCTAGCTTAGACTATCATCAGCCTTTTTCCTTATTACATAATCCAGGAAAGAAAGATGACGGTAATGTTAAGGTGATTTAGAAACTCATACAGCGTCTGTCTCTCATGTTCCAACGTGCAAATGTATCTTAGGCATAGTGGAAGAAGTGTTTACATTTTTCACGAGCAGTTTGAAATACCACTTCCACAATGTATTCCACGTAGAGATTTACGATCCCATGGGCCAGTTTGGGTCACATGGCTAATCCATGTGCTCATAGGACTCCCCGTGGCACTTGAAGAAGACTGTGATGAGTGAGTGTTCAGTGAGTTTTACTGTTGGCAGTTCGAAGTGATAAGCAGTGAGTGCCTAGCAGTATCTAAGGGGCCACAACTTTGGAGAAATCAGCACTGGCAGAGCAAAGCCTAACTGAGCAAGAAGTTGGTGTGCCGAGCAAGTAGTTATTTGGAAAGTAGTGTAAAGAAACCCGTATCATAAGGATACAAGAGAATTAGATCAGCAAGGTCGATCTGCTACGTTCAGCAGCCAAACGCTGAGATGGCGCCCAACCGAAGCTAAATACATTTGAGCGAACGACTGCATTAGCCTCTTCCATCCCCACTCACAGATCGTACAAGACATAGCCATCATAAATAAAGCGACAGCCGCAATAACTTCACACTTTGTTTGAATGTGAATAGTGTGATACTATTCGAAATGTCAGATGTATCAACACTGCCACCCTGCTAGAAACCCGAGAATTTTTCACTACAACACAGTATACTGTATTAACGAAAACTTCGGAAATATCTTCCACACACGATGTGAGGGTACAGATGAACGGTCCAGTCACAGTAACGTGACCACCGCCTATACTCCACATCAACGTGCAAAAGCCACTCACAGACGATATGTGGCAGCACTGGTAGTAGAGGGTATATAAATCGTGACGGGGATGCGGAAAAAAGTGTAGTTGTTGCAATGCGGAAACGTAGAAATGTACCTGACGTCCAAAAGGGCATACTATTTGGTTTTTAGGCCTATAATGGAAGCATTTTCAGAACACCTATGTCTATAAACTGTGTTCGTGCCGCTGCTTGAAGCGTACCGTGCATGGCAAAACGGCCCTATCCAAAGGCAGCACCGGGGCGGTAGCAGTGCAGCACGGGCAATAGAACACGGGGATGATCGGCAACTGCGGAGATGTGTACAGGGGAATGGAAGTGCCACTGCTGAACAACTGACCGCCTAAATTAACCAACGGGCTACCAACAGCGTCTTCTCAACAACCGTTCAGCGAACCGTTCAGCCTCCAAAGCAGGCGCTTGGTTCAAGCAGCCTTGCTAACTGCTGTTCATCGGTGACGGAGAAATTTGCACGCCAGTACCGTAACTAGAGGTCTAATGAGTGGTGACAGGCTGTTCTTTCAGATGGACCACGTTCTAAGTTCCATCGGACAGATAGCCGTTGGCGTGTTCAGCGTGAAAATTCTGAAAGCAGACATCCTGCAACGAGGCGTGAGCATTGTGGTCTGGGAAATGTGTTCGTGGCATTCCCCTGGGTAATCTCGTCAGTCCGGGAGGCACAATAGATCAACACAAGTGCGTATCTATCCTGGGAGGCCATGTCCACCACTACATGCAATTTTCAATCCTCGGCGCGATTGCATCTACAAGGGTAAGTGAATTATTATTGGCAATTTAGTTATATTTTTGTTTATATTGGTAGTATTGTCATTTTACGTTGATGACGCATGCTTTGCAATTTTCAAGCTGCTAGGTTAGTTTCGTTATCGCTGCTGTGCTGTTAATCGTAGCTGTTCCGCTGTCTATTTGCACCAAAGAAGGGCAACGTTCAGTGATCCGTTTTTTGTGGTCAGAAGGCGTATCAGGGGCAGAAATTCATCGAAGACTTTCGGTAGAGTACGGGAACAGTGATTTACCACACGGGAGTGTCTACGAATGGATTGAAAAATTCCGAAATGGTCGCACAAGTGTTATGCACGATGAAGGAGCCGGACGACCGTTTACCACCACAAATGAAGAAACCATTGAGCGTCCACGTGAAATGATTCTCTTAGACAGACAATTAACTTTGACAAAGTGGCAAGATGTGTCCCAAAACAACCCACACAGTTGCATAAACAAGCGCTTGGATATCTGCAAAAAACATTTGGCTCGCTATGGTAACGAAGGGTACAACTTCTTAGACAGGATCATTACTGGTCACGAAACATGGATCCATCATTACGAGCCGGAGAGTAAACGGCAGAGTGTGGAATGGAAACATCCAAATTCGGCGTGCAAGGAAAAGTTCAAGACCCAACCGTCCGCAGGAAAACTGGGACGCACAAGGTCCAGTACTGGAACATAATGGGGAAAGGGGCACAATAATAAACAAAAAATTCCTGTCCACATCGCTCAAACGCTCCAGAAACTCAAATTTGAAGTACTGGATTATCCTCCATATAGTTCCGATCTTGCCCCTTCTGACTATCACTGGTTTGGTCTACTCAAACAGGCATTACGGGGCCGTCGATTTGCTCAGACGAAGCAGTGAAAGAAGCGGTGCATTCCTGGCTCGCAGCTTAACCGAGAACCTTTTTTTATAAGGACATCAGGAAGCTTGTACAACGTTGGACTAAATGCGTTGAAACACAAGGAGACTATGTTAAAAAATGATGTTCTTGTAAGTTTCCTATTTCATTACAATAAAATTTTATAACTACTTTGCGGATAGTAATTGACTTACCCTCATACCAACAGGAAAATGCAACATGTCACACAGCTCTCAGCATACGTGCTGCGGTGGGGCGGTTCGCTCGCCCATTAAACAATCTGTCCACCAACCTGGGCAGGCTTCAAGTTTTCAGACCCTGCACTCTGCATTGGTAGATACCAGTTTAGCCGAAAAAAGCAGCGTTGACGAAAAGTCAGCTAAATACCTACCACGCAAAGGCTACGTAGCTCCAGCCCATGGGCAGCATCTCAGAGTTAGTTAAACTATCAAGCGCTCGGGATCCGTGCATGAGTCGTTTGAAACAGCCGCCCAAAATTTCCTTTTAGTTGGCTTATTGTCTTTAAAACTAGGAAAACAGCATTCAAGTCCGTATTTAATACCCCGACATCAATTACGAAATGTTATTGATTGTCCTTCTTCCAAGTTCACGCCTGATAGCAGCCAGAAGTTATATAAAATTACAATGAAATCCATACCATTAACTGCTTACAGGCGTTCATAAATATCAACGGGGACCTTTGAAAATGTGTACCATGACCGGGACTCGAACCCGGGATCTCCTGTTTCCAAAGCAGACGCTCTATCTTTTTTTTCCAAATATTGTTCGTTGAGTTTGTTCGGGTTGGACGTCCGATGACATCCGTTCAGGTTGTTCGTTGATCGGTTTACTCAGTTTTTTTATTACAGTGGGCAGCTAGCCCTCTGACCGAACACGCTGAGGTACCGTGCCGGCAGACTCCAGCAACTTACCTCTTCCACTTTCGGACAGAAAGAACAGATACCATCTTCATATAGACGTTATCTAGTCCAACCCAACATTTTAAACGTCCTGAACAGTAACTGACCTACGACTGCTTGCAAATTAACACATTCAGTGTTTCAGTAGGGTTCTTCTACAGAAGTGGTCGCCGTAATGTCTCAAAATCTGCTCGAAACACGCCACGCTGAGTTATATTCGACACGAAAAGTTCACACGCGAATATCTCATTAAATAAACACTCACGGTGCTCAAACGTTCACAAAATACTCAGTAATGTTGTCGCTCTTCTTCAACGGCACGAGAACCGATTAAAAGCGTGAATTTCTCCATTTTGGTACCAATGTGTTCAGCGCGCTTTCAACATGGCTGTTTAGCAGAGGACGGCTCCCGAGCGACTCTCTCGACTCATAGATCTGAGGCACAAAGCCCTACTCAAACGCGCGGAAAATGTTGAATTCCTATTGGCTGGTACTCACATGTTTGGCAGCCAATAAGGCCATGTCGAGCACTTCTATATTCGCAGTATTTCTATCGTCAGTCAATCAGATTACCACAAGTAATTTAGACCAGAAATTCCGTAATTCCGAAAGTAGATAAAATTTAATGAAAACAAAATACGACTTCTTTTCACAAAATAAGTTAGGTAAACTTAATACTTGACGCCCCTTCTGGATCCCTTTTACAAAATCAAGCTCACTCGTACATACGTAACAATTTCCCCTACCACACAACTTCCTCAGTCTTACATTTACATAGTTTTCACAAAATATGACGTTTTCACTTTACATATGTCTTCCATTCTTTCTCACAACCAAAATATAATGAAAAAATAATTTTCCAGCGCACTATTAATTATATCAGAAAACTGTGGCAATGAAACTAAAGAAAATTCCATTAAATTAGATTATATGAACCTAGCTTCTTGTTTATAGTTTCAATTGATACTATAGACGAATAAATTACAGTCCCTAACTCGGTTCCACAATGCGTGCACAGTTATTATGTATTTCAGGTAAAATGTATAGCTTCGAAAATATTGAAGATATTGATTTGAAATTTTAGCCGTATGATTCTGAATTTGGTACACGAAGTATGAAAAAGATAGATTAATATTTAATAATACCTCTTCAGATCCATAGAGAGTATGTGTAACATATTGCACGCAGCCAAGTACACCGCTCGCCTGCCCAGTAGCCAGTGTCAGCTGTGGGAGATTCAGAACTAGCCCCTCCTCTCCTCCCGGCTCCACGGCAAGCTACGTTTTCAAAGCAAGGTGACAACTCTTAATAATTTTGCTGCGTTACAGTGCGAAGAGCACCAGAATAAATTTACAATACTCCCCTGGCCACGATACTCACCGGTTTTAAGCACAGTCGAGGATCTGTGGGTCCACCTGGACCGGGCTGTTCGCTTCATGGGTCCTCATCCGAGAAACCTTGTGCAGCTGTCCACGGCACTGGAGTCGGCATGGCTACACATCCCTGACGGTGCCTTCCACATCATCACTCTCTTACCGCACGTCTCGTGCTGTAAAATATGGTTATTCTGGCTTTTGACAGGTGGCCGCATTAATGTGGCGAGAATGTGTATAATCTGATAAGAGAAATAAGATGAAACGCCTTGGTTTTGCTGATGATACATTATATGGTTCAAACGGCTCTGAGCACTATAGGACTTAACTGCTGTGGTCATCAGTCCCATAGAACTTAGAACTACTTAAACCTAACTAACCTAAGGACATCACACACATCCATGGCCGAAGCAGGATTCGAACCTGCGACCGTAGCGGCCGCGTGGCTCCACACTGTAGCGCCTAGAACTGCTCTGTCACTCCGGCCGGCGATACATTATATTTTGGTTCTTGTAACAAAGATGCAATACTGAGTGGAAGAGATTTATTACTCAAATAATGTACGATAATTCCACTGGAAAGTAATCCAAATTAAAAATGAAGTCATGACGCCACTGGTAGTAGACATTTTCGTTTAATCTTAAGTTAGAGAAGTTTGCAAAATTTTTGTTTTCCATTACTTCAGCTGTGTCTTCTATATTCAGTCTATTGCGATGTTTTACAAAACCATTGAGCCACTTGTGACAGGTGCGGATTTTTGTCAAAGTGTATTAAGTTGGATGTGTTTTACGTAATCTGTAGATTGTGGTTTCACCGGGTGGGCAGCAGGAAAAGGGGGAATTATAGTGCAGAAGGTAGGGGCATCCTCAATAACGCTGTTCCACGGAACTTTAGATTGTAAGAGAAATATTAGAAAGTCGCGCAACAGAACGACTTCTCCTTCCCATTCAGGCTGAATAAAAAAAAGCGAAACTGGAATAACTGCAGTTAAATGATAGTCGTTGGAGTGGGAGTCGTTTAGGGAATGGAGAGATGAAGGTATGGTGAGCATGTGCGTTTTGTTATCACGTTCGAAAATTATTTGACGAATAGCTCTGTTCCGTATTAAAGCTAGACAAGGGAAACAAGAGCTATACTAGGAACTTCACAGTGAGTCACAAGAAAGATCGAGAAAAGTGCTGTGCTGAAGGTTGCAGATATGAGGGGGGGGGGGGGGGGGGGGCGCAGTGCTAAGGAAAAATTACCTTTATGGAAGCATATCACAATTCTTGTGAACTCAGATATCAAGTAAACAGATAACTAAAGACAAATGCGTAAGGATTTTGCAAAGATAATCATGGATTATTGAAACAGCAAATAACATATCCGTTAAAATCCTAGAATACAATATTATGTTTGATAGTAGCAGCTGTTAATCATGTATGTGTAGGTTTCGTGAAGGTTCTTTGGTGATTTGATCAGTCCTTGGTTAAGTTCACTGTAAAGCGAATAAATTAGGAGCTTGGCGAGCTCTTTGGGATAGCTCTAAATGCTGTAGGTGATGGTGAACAGACCTACTTCTCACATAAAGACAAGTGAGCATCACTTAGCAGAAAACATAAGGGGGCCAACAGAACACAAAGCAAACCCCTGTGGATACTAGGATCAAACGACACGTGCATATTGAAGGAATCAAACGACAGTCTCCCATGTTCACTTTTTATGAGCAGAGGGGAATTGTTAGTTTCTTTGGAAACTCTTAGCAGTTGTAAAGAAACCGAAGTCAGTTGTCTTGTCTGAGACAACCACACAATCTCACAACCACCCAACCACAAGACAGAATAACTTAAGAATTAGCTACATATTCAGTATTCGTTACAGATAAAGGAGAATTTTCACGTGAGTAAAAAATGAATGTAAGTTAAAAATAAAAAAAAATCAGTAAATTATGTATCACTATATAAAGCAGAAGCATACATACGTGCGTTAATACTGGACAACTTATTACACGTTATTTTACAACTTACAGTTCTACAGCAGATAAATGAGAAACGTTTAAGAAAAATACTGTAGTCTTATAATGTTGCCCGATAGATAGAAGGGAGAGATAACTGATTTATATCAATTTTAATGTAAGTTTCATAAGGAATCTGAGACGTAAACCGCTTTAGTTTTGATATCAAGCAACTGAAATTTCATCATAATTGCAATATTCCTTACTCCGGTAGCTCTAGATGATGTAAGCTGATGGACAGAGTATTCACACAACAAACAAAAGCAAACACATACTCATTCTGTGGTAAGTATACTATCAGATCATAAAGCAGTTACCTACGTTACATTATTTAGCTGCATGTACAGTCCAAAAATACTCAATTATTGTGGTTAATGATGAAACAATGAAAAATTCTAGGCAAACCACAAAAAATGTTGACGGCGGGCTACGTTTAATACCCGTTTAATGACATCTTTAAATTCACAATATTTGTTAATAAGCTGAGAATCATTTCTGGAAGCAGTTAAAAAAAGGTTATACTATGAATTCCTTAAAGACTTCGTTATAGGTATCAGATTATCTTCAAAACAAGAAAGGGAAACCTGCAAAATAGCCAAAACAAGTGAATACCCGACAGCACTATCGTGTTATAAAATATTAAGTAAGTTCAAAAAATTATTAAACATCAAATAATGTGGTCTTCTTGTCAGAAATTTACAGATTAAAATATAAATTCAAATCGATGTACAATGTTGATAAAGAGAGGAGCTGCAGACTTTGCATGTATTTATATTGAAGAGAATAAGAGGAATATAAAATATACTTTATATCTTGGTGATATGATTCCGTAATTCCTTGTTAAAGAATGTGATCGACTGCTTGAAAATACAGTATTCTGAAAATGCCCTTGAGGGAGAAATTTAAGGAAATCAAATTTTTCATACATCCTCATCTGAAATTAAAAAAAAAAAAACCCTCAATTCAGCCCTTGGCACTAAGAGTTCATATAGAAATAACAGCAATAATACATAAAAAGTGTGACACTGTAACATGTAATGTTTTCAGTGATATGCATAATCAAAACTATATCTCAGTACCAGACAGTCTCACTCTTTACATCATTTTCCTAAAAGTTTGAGATGGTTACGTAATCAACGACTGTCATCCACCTGTGCAATAACAAGATACTGAATCACCGTTTGTAGTTGCAAAGAGCAGCTCATTTGAGGCAGCTACCTATAAATTAACTGAGCATATAAAAATATTTTTTAAATCAGAAAATATCGTATCCTGCAACTTAGCGACGGTGTTTCACTGTGGAAGTCATAATAGTCTGTTGGAGAAATGATGTTATCGTGGGATACATGTGTGTGGTCTGGATCCTCTTTAAGGAACAGTGTGGAGAAAGTTACATTTTGATGTTCATCTAATACAGATAGGGATACAATATAATCTGCACGGTAATAAATCACAATGGGCGTTCCTCAGGGATCGAAAATGCCCATTACTGTCCTTTCTCTATTTTAATGATCCGAATCCGAAGGGCCGTTTCGCTTGGAAACGTCTGTCGTCAAAATGATCGGCAGAACTCACTGATGTTAGAACACATAAAGCAGCATCATGGGTGCCTATAATTTGTGACAGTCCAACTACGAGGGCATGCTGAAAGTGGGGGAAAAGATTTCGTATTAATTTGTTTTGAAAAGTAAAATGCCATTACGCAGTTAATCGTCTCTGTGGGAAATGCAGTACTCAGTCGCAGCAGCCTGGAGTGTTACAATGAGTCAACCGGCAAGGAACATCCGGAGGCTATCACCGTTTATTTAGAAATTAAGTTTAAAGCTTAACACGTCAGTCATTGAACTGTATAAGTAACACACTGACGTAATGACGTGTTTAGCGCAAGGAAAATATGTCTCATTGAACTTCATGATGATATCAAATGAAATCCTTCAAGAATAGGTATTTACAAGACACAGTGCTTGAAACGCTACACGTGTTGACTAAAGTAAGTTATAACTGAGTTTCCTGACACTTTGGAAGAAATGAAACTGTAAAGGTGCTTCGTGACTAGCATTAGATAGCTCAGTTGATGGGAAAGCAGTATTCTAGGGTCAGACCATGGGATTTTACACTGCTGAGAGTTTTGTACTATATAATGTAAGGAAGGACACCAAAGAGCAAGTTCTGAGGTTGTGGTTGGTAATAGAAGAAAGGCACATTCATTGGATTTGTCGACCTGGAAAAAGCGTTTAGCTATGTAAAATGGTAAAAGGTGTTCGAAATTCTGAGAAGAATTGCAGTAAGCTATAGGGAAAGGGAGTAATGTGCAATATGTGCAAGAACCAAGAGGGAACAATAAGCCTAGGGGAAAAAGAACGAAGTGCTCATATTAGAAAGGATGTAGGCAGGGGTATAGTGTTTCGGCCCTACTGTGCAGTTTGTACATCGGAAAGGCAATGAAATTAAATGATAATGTGGCATTGATGGGCGGTAGGTCCTACCTGGAGAGTTGCAAGTCTTGTTTCAGGTGACACCACATTGGGCGACTTGAGTGTCAGTGATGATGAAATGATGATGGGGACAACCCAACACCCAGCCCACGAGTGGAGAACATCTCCAGCGCAGCCGGAAACAGAACCCGGGCCCGCTGCATGGTAGGCAAACATGTTAACAATCAGCTAAGCAGGTGGACCGAAGAAGCAATGATAGAAATAAAAGATTCAAGAGTGAAAGGACTACAGTGATAAAATTCACTGACGTGACTGCTATTCTCAGTGAAGAAGAATTACAAGATGTTCTTAATGGAATCAATGGTCTAATGAGAACAGAATATGGATTGAGAGTAAATTTGATAAAGACGAAAACAACAAGAAGCAGCAGAAATGAGAACCGCGAGAAATTTAACATCAGTATATGTCGAAGTAAATGAGGTTAAGGAATTCTGCTGCCTAGGCAGCAAAATAACCTATGGCGGATGGAGCAAGGTGGACACGAAAGGAAAACTAGCAATGACGAAAAGGGCATTCACGGCCAAGAGAAGTCTGCTGGTATCAAACTTAGATCTCACGTTCAGGAAGAAATTTCTGAGAATGTACGTTTGGAGTAAAGCATTGTATGGTAGTCAAACATGGAGTACGGAAAAGCCGGGATGGAAGACAATCGAAGCATGTGAGATGTGGTGCTACAGAAGAGTTTTTAAATTAGATGGACTGCTATGTAAGGAATGAGGAGGTTCTTCGCAGAATCGGTGAGGTAAGGAACATTTGGAAACAACTCACAAGGAAAAGGAACGGGATGAGAGAACATCTGTTAAGACATCAGTGGTTAACTTCCATGGTATAGAGGGAGCTATAGAGGGCAAAAACTGTATAGGATGACAGAGAATGGAATGCATTCAGCAAATTGACTACGTAGGTTGCTGTTGCTACTATAAAATGAAAAAGTTGACGCGGCAGAGGAGCTCGAATTACGTCGATTACATTTAAATGCATATTAGGTGATTTTTATACTATAGCCTTCTTTATGTGAGTGTATGCTGTTTCAAAGCAGGCACACAGTAGAATCTCCGAAAACGCGTCGTTTTCACAACGTTTCGTTATAATAAAATGATGAGTGCTAGAAGGCGTTTCGTTTTACAACTAACGTGCTATGTAGGTGTACCGGTTCAAATTACTAGCAGTTTTAGTTTGTATAAAAATGTATAGTTTTTGGATCTATTTGTAATATTTAAGTATCAGTTAAGGATATATCAGAAAACAAAGCCTTCACATTGTTGTAAGATGAAAGTCTTTGGTTCAGACTGGTATGTTCGGTGTAGTGTAGTGAATGGTGTCGCAGACTATCATGTGGAAGGTGCCATTCCGCGTGTTACTGTGTGCATATTTTTATTGACCTTCGCATTTTCCAAGCGTCTGCTTTTACACTGGCGGGTCAGCCTTTCTTGACATCCAGTGGCCAGTTCTACATTATACAGTTGTGTCAGGATTCTTTTGACGACATAGTGTATATGTTACAGATACGGATTCGTAATAATGTTAGTGGAAATGTAACTGTAAGGCACTAGTGAACTTCATTTTATGTGTTGTAGTAATTTGTCAGTAGTAAACGATAAATATTCCTTTAACTATGGACGTGTATGCTATATTGAAATATTCCTTGAGCAACAGACACAGGTAACTTAGAGCTGAAGACGTCACGTGTTTAGATTCGGGTGAGTGACGGACTGTTTTCCTACGCGAGGAAACAAATCTCCGCACACGGATCTCTTCCAGAGCTTCCATTTCCGGGGCCACTGGGGTGGGACGCTGGCGGAAATGGTGTGGAAAACTCTTCCGCATTGACAAATAGCAAGGCAGCTGGGAGAAAGTGTTCTGCACTTGAAATACGGCCGTCTTTGCGTCTTTGGGACTTGTTTCCACGTAGTTTAGCCAACTTGTCAGGCCATCAGGTTACAGCTGGAGCAAATATGGGTTGTATCTTGCTCAAACAGAATATCTAGTCGTATTTCACTATTCTTCTTGCAAGACAAGCTCATCAGTGATGATCACCCCACAGGATACATTTCCTGCATAGTTCACCTTGACCTTGATTTCCTTATTGGGTGAGTGTTGCTTTTACAAATATTAAAGCGTAGTTATTTATTTACATGTTCCGTTCATTTGCATGACGTACCACTATTTGGTGCAACCCATTTCACAGCAAATTTAACTTAATACATCTGATAAAAGCCATATATATGTTATAATGTTAAATTACGTAGAGAGTTTTTATACATCTTTGTCTGTTGACTAGACATAATAGGTTTAGTTAACTTCCACTTTGTGTAAGTGAGTATATCACCAAATACTTCCGACTCAGTGTAATTCATCCCATTTCGAACTTGAATAAATTTCAATGAAGATTGAAAAACGCATTTTTTCATCTAGCATTGTAATTATGGAATCTTTGCAGGTTCTTAAGTGTAATGGTTTAGTTACAAAATATTAGAACAGTTGGCACATATAATTTGAAACCTAACAGTTCAAGAAGGATTGTATAAAATGACTAAGCACCGATATCATTCGTACTGCACCTATTGTTTCACAAGATGCTAAAGAATGAAAACTTAAACAATACACTAACATTTCAGGATTTCCTTATCTCCAAGGATTACAATCAACTACAGCTTCTAATTAATCAGTCCTTTTCATTTCTGAGTATGGTACTTATATATATATATATGGTCTTCCTGTTTTTGAGCTTTAGTACTGCCTTCTCCGGAAGGAATGACCAATCACCCAGAAATTCCCCTGAACATACTAATCAGGTGTGAACTTGTATTAATACAGACACTTCACTTTTAACGTAATGATACAGTATTGTCTATAGTGCGTCAGCCTTCAATGTTACCAGCGCGCTTTGCAAATATGGGCAGTCTCCCTTTTCCGTATACCATTCTTCCCCCAAAAATAATGGCAAATTCTGGTAACGATGATGGGGGTGGACATCTGTCTCTCCAGTGTTGGCTACAAAGTCTCAATAATACTGATATCTGGTGACTGGTGGCTAAAGGAAAAGTGACAGTTCATCTGTGTGCTCACAAAACTAGTCCTGGACAGTGAAAGTTGTGTAAATAAGTACTCTGACGCCCTGGAACACTGCATCACTGCTGGGAAATATAACGGATCTTTTACGTTGGGATAAATTTATTTTATTTTTTGTTAGATGTTTTCGTTAAATAGCTGAATAAATTGTGATTAGGAATAATTTAATTAAGCAGAGTAGAGAAGATAAAGTCAAAGAGATGTTCATTGGATGGACATTGTCGTAATGTAACGTCGTTGCGTTGTTCGGTTGTTAAAACAAGTCGTTTGTGTTCCGTTCTGCTGTTCGGTCGTGCTCGTATCTGAAAGGAATTAATTCGGGGACTAGAATAAACTTTCACATAATAGTTACGGTTCGATGTTCCGACAAAAGGGGTAACGTCAGTGTTAATTTGAATTATGGGCAACAGGATTAGTTTTGACAGATACGTGAAAACGGACGTAACGAAAGTTGTTCGCGTATCATCCTTGAACGTGACTTTTTATTTAATTAACGATTGCGGGCTCATTAAAAGCTATTATCTCATGATTAGGATCAATCCCTCTTTCCTCCTAGATAGTGATCATTCATTAACATTTACGTCATAAGAAAAAGGATTATTAATAAAAGTGATGTTAAATGACAATTACTTGTTATTCCGTTAGTGTGGAATCGACGTAATATCTCTGAAATGACATTGATATATAATTTGTGTTAAATACTGAACTGAGATAGGAAGTAAAATGAAATTAGTGAACATTTGATACTGAGACTATAGAAGCAGAAGCGCTTAAGGTTTCTCTTCTCTAAAATCGCAAAACAGGTACGAACTTTAACTCAATAGTCGACACTATGTATTGCAAAGACATTAGCATTTCATACTTATTTTGACGACGCGCTGTTAAGCAAAGAAACGTTGAGCCTCTGTACGAGTAATAAAAATTAAATCTAAAAACATAATTAATAACGGCGAATTCCGCTTTAACAAACTGTATTGCGTGTCGTCGTCGGGTAACTGCTCAACCCTGGAGACCTGTGTGGTGAAATTAGAAGTCTGGCATATGAAACAAACTTAAAAATCCATTCAAGCTACAGTGGAGTCGGCAGAACACGACGTGGGCAGTTATCATCTATAACTTCGTCTCGTTTTCTTACCCGCGGCGACAGCACCGACGCCAAGCGGCCAGCAAGCTACACTTCTGAACACGATATCGGATGAGTGTGAAAAGTACGGTTTATACTGATTTGTAACTTAATTTCAGGTTAAGAAGTGTATGTAGTTCTATAAAAATCAACAGTAACTGAAAACCGACATTTTTATTTTCCTTTAGTTTCCGAATGATACTGGGAGGTACGAAATGCCATATTACAGGACGGTTTATTTAGAATTCTCTTGTAACATACAGATGTTTACAGAAGAATGTCTTCTTTTAAGAATAAAAATTTGTAGGAAACAGAGAGGACCTGTCCTTTTGCAGAAAGACGTCGTATATCTACCCAACAAAGCGAACTTTGTTTCGATACACCTCCAATCAAATCATTGAGTATACAAGGAAGTAAATTTGTATAAAATGCAGTACCGATATTATTTAACTTCCCAAATAATCCACCACAACTGTAGCTACAGGGCAAGCCCCATGGACTTGATAATAAAACGTCAAAAGCAATATAACTGTTTCCTAACGTAGAATAAACCAATTCCACAGAGCCGATTCGTTGAAAGGTGTTGATGTTTAAGAAACCCGCAAGGGTTGCTTATGGCTCACGAAATCTGGGAGTCATGCGAATAGTCCCATTATTTGTAGTGCGTGCTGCAGCGAAGGTGATGTTCAAACGTGTTACGTGTGTCTGAAGTCGGTGGTTAGTGAGCGCTAGTGATCAACAAAATTATTCTTACAGAACAGAGAACTTCGAATAATTCTGAAGTGTATTTCCTCGTTCCTAGATAACTGATAAAGTGTATCCTGTTTTGTAGGACGATGTTTTGGCTAAATGCGTGCGTATGTGATTGATCAGCGGCAGAACTGTATGAGATCTTTGAACCATTGGGAAGGTGTAGCAACTACAAGTAGCAGCAACATCCTTCACAGAAAGTACAATAAGAGTAGATTCACATTTAGGGAGAAACAATTTAAGCAGCACATCACATTTTGGATTTCAGAAGGATTGCTCGACTAAGAATGTTTATATACTCTCTCATCAAATACGAAAGCCTTAAACAATAAAATACCCCCAGTTGGTATGTTTTGTTGGTTGGTTGGTTGATTTGGGGGAGTGGACCAAACAGCGAGGTCATCAGTCCCATCGGATTAGGGAAAGATGGGGAAGGAAGTCAGCCGTGCCCTTTCAAAGGAACCATACAGGCATATGCCTGGAGCGATTTACGGAAATCACGGAAAACATAAATCATGATGGCTGACGCGGGTTTCATCCATCGTCCTCCTGAATGCGAGTCGTGTGCTAACCATAGCGCCACCTCGCTCGGTGGGTATGTTTTGTGATCTTTTCAAGACTGATTTGAGGTAATATTAAAGAACAGATTGCAAGAATCTGTGCATGAATGATTCAAGCGATGTTGGAGAGTTGTTGAGTCCACTCCAGTTCATTTTCCAGTGTGTCTCACAATTCCTATTGCAGGATTCTAGAGATTGTAGAAGAGACTTAGTAGATAAAGTTTTGATAAGGAATCATGTCTATAAACGTACCGTTTGGACATAAATTAAGTTTGAAGATCGACTTACTTCCAAATCTCAGACTTCATGTTTCGACAAGCAATGGCAGAGATGCACAACACGTGTATCAAGAAAGTTTTCTGGATCGTCTGAGTCCTTCACACAACATTTTTATCCGACTACAACAACCGCCGCGAGAAACTGGTATGTTCTCAACAAGGGAACATATTACTGAGCTACTCAGTCAATTAAGTGCAGCTACTTAAAATCTTCGTATAAATGTTGGAACAGAGGTTAATCTCTAGAACTGACTATGGTTGAGCCCGGCATACCGAACAGGATGCCAAAGCGAAAGTCCCCGAGCAAAAGGAGGAGGGATGCTATGAGGGCAAACAGATTTAAGAATTTTTTGAGGTCGCTTTCGAGCGCCTCTAAAATCGAAGTAAAAGATAAAGCCATACAGACTGAATTTCCAACAATGAACATTGGCGTACAAACCAGTCTCCCCCTCACGGCTGAAACTCTCTCCTCTGGAAGCCGGGGAACAAAGCCGGAACTACACCAACAACGGCAAGGGTATCCTGTGGTTGTGGCAACGCCTAAAGACAATCACACAAATAAACAACCCATTCAAGAAAATACAGTGACAAGCTCATGCACGAGCCCCACTGTACAAAGCTCACCGATAGTCAAACTGCCACCAGTTGATCCGGTTAGGGTGTACCCCAATTTGGAGTACACCATGCAACTATCCAGACTAGAGCAGCCGGCTACCCTGACCACTGCCTTACGACATGTGGTCCGTGTAGGACATGAAGACGGCAGGAAGATAACCTTCTCGGTTATGGAGGCTGTTGACAGAATCCAGCTAAAATCAGTGAATCTCCCCACTGACTTCGGAGCCTTGCGAGATCTGCTTAAAAAAGTGTTCGAAAGACGAGGTGAAAAGTTTGATCTTGACGACATTTACGCACAATCAGTAATAGCACATGGACGAATTGCCTTCGACTGGAGTAAGACTTGGCCACATGACCGAATACATACGTACTTCCCCTAATGACAAAAATAACTATTGGACAGCTCAACACTCATAACAGCAGACTCGTGATGCAGGAGCTCCGAAGGGAGGTGGAGGAGAGGAGACTAGATGTACTCTGTCTACAGGAGCCATACTCCCTGGCTGGAAAAATAGCTTTTGCTGCCGCGAGCTGGCAAATAGTCAGCAGAGGGGATGACCCGAAGGCGGCTATCATAATCATAAATAAACTACTGAGAGTCACCACACTCTCACAGTTCACAACTAGCCACTGTAACGTCGTGGAGCCAAACCCCCATGGGAACCATAATTCTCATAAACATGTATTTTCAGTATGGGGACAACATAGAAAACTACATAGATCACCTAGCGAGAGTTACCACGCCGTTGCAGGGAAGAAAAATCATAATAACAGCTGACATTAATGCCAAATCCCCCCTTTGGTACAGTGGCACAAGAGATGCTAACGGTGAAAAAGTCGAGGAACTTACAATGGCATCACAACTTGTGGTGGCAAACAGGCCTGGCAATCCTCCTACCTACGCTGCAGGAGGAGGACAGGGCACAAATATTGATATCACCCTTGTAACTCCAAATACAGCTAACATTGTCCAAAACTGGAGAGTCACAGAGAATGCCACCACAAGCGACCACAATTTGATATCTTTTACCTTGGGAGAAAGAGAGTGCCGCTGGGCCACGGGGTGGGAGGTGCAACTAAATTACAGAAGAGCTGACTGGGAGCGCCTAGCGAGGGAGTGTGACATTCCTCCATCACCAGAAGGTGACATGCATCTGGACATGGACGTGGACCAGAGAGCAGAGGTGAATGCAGTGACAAGAGCGGTGAAGGCAGCCGTACCTACAAGGAGGAAGGCCATGGCGGCCTCTCCGTCACCATGGTCTGCTGAACTAGGAGAACTGCGTCAATCTGTCAGAAGGCTGAGGAGGCATTACCAGCGCAGTGTCGTCTGGCAGGAAAGACAAAGGTGGCAGATGCTATATACAGAGGAAAAGCGGAAGTTCCAAAAGGAACTGCGCGAAGTTAGGATGAGAAGCTGGGAAAACTTCGTGTTCAACCAGCTAGTCACGGATCCATGGGGGCTTCCGTATAAGTTAGTGAGAGAAAAAATTCGCTCTCCTCTGGAGCTATCAACAGTCAGGTGCGGGGACAGGATGACGGAGTCCTGGCAGGAGACTGCGGGGGTCCTCATCCGGTCCCTGTTGCCTGACGACAATGCGGATGGGGAGACAGAAGGGCAGAAGCAACTCAGAGATGAAGACCAAGAAGTATACGTTAATGAGACGGCTGTCTACCCCTTCTCAGAGGAGGAGGTGGCAACCCACATAAGATCATTGAAAAAAGGGAAAGCACCTGGGCCAGACGGCATTGTGGCGGAGGTGGTGCAGTTTCTGGCGCCTCAGCTGACTGTGCCACTAACACATCTATATAACGAATGCCTCAGACAGGGAAAATTCCGTAAGAGATGGAAAATGGCAAATGTAATAATTATAAAGAAAGGACCAGACAAGGATCCAGTAGAAGTGAAATCTTACAGGCCGATTTGCCTGCTGGATGTATTTGGCAAAATACTGGAGAAACTGCTGGCTGACAGATTGACAGCACACCGAGTGTTGTGCGGGGTGAGCGACAGGCAGTTCGGGTTCAGGCCGGGGTGGTTGGCATCTGATGCAATCGCCCTGGCGGCCAAGGTCTGTGGCTCGACCCCGCACAAATACGTAGTTGGCATCATGGTTGATATCAGTGGTGCCTTCGACAACCTGTGGTGGCCTTCGTTCTTCTCCTGCTTGCGGGAGAAAGAGTGTCCACGGCCGCTATACGGTTGCCTGAGGAGCTATTGCAAGGATCGGGAGGTCTGGTTATCATCATCTAGCGAAAGAGTTGGAAAGATAATTACCAAAGGATGTCCCCAAGGTTCCGTCTTAGGACCCCTCTTCTGGGACATCCATATGGAGCCTTTATTAGATAGATTACAACAAAGTGATGAGGTGCTAGAGGTGATAGCCTACGCAGATGACCTCCTCCTGTTGGTTGGTGGCCGTAGCCGCGAAGACATTGAACCGAAAATAGAGACAGCATTAGACAAACTCCAACAGTGGTGCCACACGACTAAAATGACGATATCGCCCAGTAAATCCACCTACCTATTACTAAAAGGACATCTTATTAGAAATCCGACTGTCAGAATAGACGGTTCACCAGTTCTCCGACGACGTGAGACACGCTACTTGGGAGTTATCATTGATGAGAGGTGGAGTTTCGGAAAACACATTGATACTGTCACCCAGAGAGCCCTTCAGATATTAAATAACCTCATTTCAATAGGCCACAAAAGATTCCATCTTCCCCCACACCTAATTAGACTATATCACAACAGTATCCTAACCTCAGTTGTGGGCTATGGCTCGGGGGTCTGGGCGCACAGGCTCACGAGGGTTGTGCCCGCCATGGCAGTGAGAAGGGTCCAGAGAAGCATGGTATTAAAAGCTGTGGGAGCCTATAGAACATCTCCAGGGGGGGCCCTATTAGTCATAATGGGGCTCTGCCCTCTGGACATAAAGATAAGAGAACAGGCGGCTTGGTATTGGGTCAAGAAGGGAAATTATGAGAAGATTGTGGATATTATGGGTATTAGAGTGGGGGACAAAAGAGAATAAGGAAAAGAGGGGAGGAGCTCTGGCAGGAGACTTGGGAGGTAGAAGAGGCTGGACGAAGAACCTTCCAGTTTCTACCTGATGTGAGGGAACGACTTGGACTGAAGTATTTTGAGCCCACAAGAGGTCTGATTCACTTTGTCACTGGCCATGGACCCTACCCGACTTATCTATGTCGATTTGGGAAGAGGGCAACACCAGCGTGCGACTGTGGCGATCCGGAGGGTACACCCGAGCATGTTGTTTACGAATGTCCCCTCTTCAATGATATCGCAAACACACTACGAGACAGACTACCCAACCGTGACACATACCAACTACTCAGACGAGAGGAAACCTTTCAGACTCTAAACATCTTGGCAAACGAGGTATCTCGAAAAGTTCTATTTGACTACTTAGGCGAGATACACTAAATAATGACAATAACCACCGATTGCGTCTAAAAGCCCTATTCCCATGCCGCCTGTGCCTGGACTGGCCGACTACATCTAAGTTGGAATCCGCCACGTGCAGGACTAGGGGGAGTAGGGAACAACCACCGATTGCGACACACCAAACATGACGTAGGTTAAGTTAGTTGGTAGGACTTAGTTATAGGAAATTAAGGTAGGGACTGCAGCGAATTTTAACGTCGAGGCCTGCCCAGTGCCAGGGGCATGCTCTTCGGGGTTAGCTCGAAGAGCAAGGCATATGGAAGTAGGTTTATATCCTCACTGGCACACATGTGACGCTGCAGATTACATACATAAATTAAATTAGTTGTAGGAATTAGGTATAAACGGTATATGTAGATAGTAGATGCCCATTGTTATGTCAATAAGTGTAGCTCACATACTAACACTAAACTAGCTGCAAAATTTATATAAATGTATAACTGTTAGGACCCACTAATGAATTAAGGAAGTGGGTTGATTTGTATAAATTATAATGGTTTATTAACAAAGAATTTTAAAAAAATGGTAGTCTTGTAAATAAACGAATCAAGCCAGTACATCTATTGCCAATTTACGCTCAATAATGTGTTATGGATTACTTATACAGGCTAAATCTTAATTTGACTTTCAGAAAATATATATAAGCGGGAATACCCCTAGATCACAGCTGCTGAATATATATATATATCTGTGTGTGTGTGTGTGTGTGTGTGTGTGTGTGTGTGCTATTGATATTCGTTATAAATAAACGATCGCAATTTCAGAAAAACAGCAATTTTCTTGCCTACAGCACTACACTAATAAATAATCTATTACATTTGTTACTCTCCTGTCAGTGGCGCAGAAAGGCGTTTAATATGCGCCACTAAAAAGTTTTGATCAGTTACTTTACAATATAAAATGTCTTACAGGTAGCAAAGCAATATTTAATCTAACGTTATATACCTGTTTCTTGACAGATCATTCTATTCCATAGACTACAGTTTGTCTAAGAACAGGTAAATTAAAAAAGAAAGAAACTAGATTACGTGTAGTTGCATGAGTAGGACTGACAAAATATGCGCACTATTGTTCAAGCCAGTTGCGTTAAAAGAAATCATTTATGCATATCTTCTAAACTGACTCGTTCCACGTCATTTCGATAATAAATGGGCCAAATGATCTACAGAACATGCAACTGACTAAATACGAGATGTTGACGTAAGTCACAGATTTGGTGAAGTTAAGTGAAACAATATTCCCGTACAAATGAACTTAATGTTGAAGCTTCCTGGCAGATTAAAACTGTGTGCCAGACCGAGACTCGAACTCGGTACCTTTGCTTTTCGCGGGCAAGTGGTCTACCATCTGAGCTACCCAAGCACGACTCACACCCCGCCCTCACAGCTTTACTTCTGCCAATATCTCGTCTCCTACCTTCCAAACTATACAGACGCTCTCCTGCGAACCTTGCAGGACTAGCACTCCTGAAAGAAAGGATATTGCGGAGACATGGCTTAGCCACAGACTGGGGGATGTTTCCAAAATGAGATTTTCATTCCGCTGCAGAGGGAAAATCTCATCCTGGGAACTTAATGTTTTTAATGATACGTGTCTCATGACTTATGGGCAGTTTAAATACTCTCCTGTTTTTCTTTTGTGGAAATTATTCGCTGAAGCTGCAGGGAGACTGTTTGCTAAAGTATGTTGACTGTCAATGGTGCACGTTTATCACTCCACTTGACGGGTCTTTCTGAGCGTAATCGGAATGCCAGTGGACTTACGTCATTCGCGATAGAATGGTGACTTTTAATCTTGTATCACGTCTGAAAGCGAAGATGATGACACTTATCAAGACTGTTTCATACGTTCTGGGAACTGATTCGGGACCATCGATATCTTTCCTCAATAAATGGGTTGTTTAATACGTCACGTAATTTCTCCAGTACTGGTGCGTTTATGAACCCTACTGGACGCCAACTGCAGACGTATGTGAGGCTTCGCAGGACGTGATGGCATCTCGCAAGAACGTAATAGTACTGTGCGCAGAGCATCCAGAGTATCAGCAGTAGTTTGGTGGCTGTTGATTTTTTAGCGAGAGGGCTGAAGAAGAGAAATTTGTTAACATCGAGTATAGATTTAAGTGTCAGGAAGTCGTTTCTGAAAGTATTTGTATGGAGTGTAGCCATAAATGGAAGTGAAACGTGGACGATAAATAGTTTAGGCAAGAAGAGGATAGAAGCTTTCGAAATGTGGTGCTACAGAAGAATGCAGAAGATTAGATGGGTAGATCACATAATTAATGAGGAGGTATTGAATAGAATTGGAGATAAGAGAAATTTGTGGCATAACTTGACTAGAAGAAGGAATCGGTTGGTAGTTCACATTCTGAGGCATCAAGGGATCACCAATTTGGTATTGGAGGGCAGCGTGGAGGGTAAAAATCGTAGAGGGAGACCAAGAGATGAATACACTAAACAGATTCAGAAGGATGTAGGTTGCAGTAGGTACTGGGAGATGAAGAAGCCAGCACAGGATAGAGTAGCTTGGAGAGCTGCATCAAACCAGTCTCAGGACTGAAGACCACAACAACAACAGGACTGCTAACAACTCTTCCGGCAGCATCACATCACTTTGTTGTCTGCCTCAGATGACGTAGCCATAGACAGAAGGGTGGCTGTGGAAGAAGTAATATGCTTGGACATTCCTAAGCTATATTGGAATATTTGTTGTTACAATTAGGTTGAGTCTAATGTCCACCTACACTGAAGAGCCAAAGAAACTAGTACACCTGTGTAATATCGTGTAGGGCCTCCGCGACCACGCAATCGTGCCGAAACACGACGTGCCATGTATTCGGCTAATGCTTGAAGTAGTTCTGGGGGGAACTGACACCACAAGTCTTGCATGGCCGTCTATAAATCCGTAAGAATACGAGGGGTTATAGATCTCTTCTGAACAACACATAGCAAGGCATTCAAGACACGCTCAATAATGTTCATTTCTGGGGACATTGGTGGCCAGCGGAAGTGTTTAAACTCAGGAGAGTGTTCGTGAAGGCACTCTGTAACAATTCTGGACGTGTGAGGCGTCTTATGTTCCCGCTGAAATTGGCCAAGTCCGTCGGAATGCACAATGGACACGAATGGATGCAGGTGATCAGCCAGGATGATTAGGTACATGTCACTTTCAGAGTCGTATCTAGACGTATCAGAGATCCTTAATCACTCCAGCTGCACACACCCCACACCATTACAGAGGCTCCACCAGCTTGAACAGTCGCCTGCTGACATGATGTTGTCTCCATACCCGTACACGTCCATCCACTCGATAATATTTGAAACGAGACTCGTCCGACAAGGCAACATGTTTCGAGCCATCAACAGTGCAATATCAGTGTTGTCGGGCCCAGACAGGCGCAAAGCTTTGTGTCATGCACTCATCCAGGATACACGAATGGGCCTTCAGCTCAGAAAGCCCATATCTATGATGTTTCACACACTGACACTTTTGATGGCCCAGCACTGAAATCAGCAGCAATTTGCGGAAGGGTAGCACTTCTGTCACGTGGAACGATTCTCTTCAGTCGTAGTTGGTCCCGTTCTTGGGGGATCATTTCCTGACCGCACCGATGTTGGGAGACTTGATGTTTTGCCGGATTCCTGATATTCACGGTAAAGTCGTGAAATGGTCGTACGGCGAAATCCCCACTTCATACTGTGTGCCATCTCTCGTGCGCCAGCTATTATAACACCACGTTCAAACCACCATTATAGCAGCAGTAACCGATCTAACAATTGCGCCGGACACTTGTCTTTCGTAGGCGTTGCCGACCGCAGCGCCGTATTCTGCCTGTTTACATGTCTCTACGGAGCGAGGTGGCGCAGTGATTAGCGCACTGGACTCGAATTCTGGAGATCGACGGTTCAATCCCGCGTCAGGCCATCCTGATTTACGTTTTCCGTGATTTCCCTAAACCCCTCCAGGCAAATGCCAGGATGGTTTCTTTGAAAGGGCACGGCCGAATTCCTTCCTCTAATCCGATGAGACCGATGACCTCGTAGTTTGGTCTCTTCCCCCAAAACAACCAACAACCAACATGTCTCTCTATTTGAATACGCGTGCCTAACCCAGTTTCTTTGGCACTTCAGTGTATAACGTTCTGATGATAACCGCACTGTCAGTTGAAATCTAGATGTGTAGTGCAGTAGAAAAGATAGGTGAGATTACGACCGATGCTGACCTTCTGTATGTCCTACAAGTAAAGTTGTGTGTACTGACTTGGACAGGTACTGTGTTTGCGTCGGTGACGATTATTTCCGAGAGTAAAGTGCTAGGAGAGTGACACATACCGAAATGCCGTGTGACTATGGCCTCCCGTCGGCTAGACCGTTCGCCTGGTGTACGTTTTTCAAGCTGACGCCACTTCGGCGACTTGCATGTAGATGGGGATGAAATGATGATGATAAGGACAACACGCCGTCCTTGAGCGGAGAAAAATCTCCAAAACAGCCGGGAATCGAACCCGGGCCGTTAGGCATGCCATTCCGTCGCGCTGACCACTCAGCTATCAGGGGCGGACAGAAGAATGGTGTGAATAGTTACAGGCTCAGGGATGTTTGGCAAGTCCGTAGACATGGTGCGGAGCTCCGGAACCGGTCTGTCCTTATGTGAATCCGAAGAGGTGGTCTCCGTCTCGGGAGTAGGTCGAAGGGAGTGTTGGACGCTTTCGAATCTTGAATAGCAACCGATATGTTATCAGCCGGTCTAAGCCCAGGGAGGGGAGAGGCCTCCTCCAATGAAATCCTTCCAGTAGAGCGGAGACACGAAGAGGAACCGTCTGACTCCTTTTCATCTGGCGTCCGTCTACGCTTGTTTTGAAGTGAAGGTGGTGGCGGCGCGTTAGCTAGAATGGCGAAGTCTGGACACGAGGCTAACGGCGGAAATGCGATAGGACCATCAAGCAATGGCTCGCCTTGCTTCAGAAACATGGTTAGAAACAATGGCAATCACTTGGGGAACCAAATGCGCTAAAGTTTGCCTTTTACGATGTTCATAATTGGATTTTAATACCGTGAGACGGAGCGGGCAATCTGTACTGAGGTGTCCAATCTCGTTAGATATAGAGCAGGTCCCTCCTCGTCCTGTGTAAATTACATGTACCCGGTATTCACACACCTGCAAATGGAATATTCCGTTTGATCACCATGCCCATGGATCGATCTCTGCTATAAACTTGTAAACGATTCTGGGAGTACCAGCGTTCGCTTCATATATTCCATATATCCGGAAACGGAAGCAGGACGGTCTTGTGGAAACTGTCATCATCTTCGGGCGGAAGGTCAAACACCTTCACATTTGTGTATTCGATCTCCGCGTATGGTGTTAGAACCATTGCGATGAGTGAAAGGGACTTGTTATCTGTCTCGCAAAAGGAGCCTGTCAAACTGAAGCCGGTCTATGAACAAGACATAAAACACATGCGATTCAGAGTCGTAGTAAGGCGTGAGGACCTGTTCCGAAGTGACCTTGATCGTATCTACAAGCCAGTCATGAATTTCTAACGAACTCGGCTGCACACGGCGCTTGGTTCAGTCAAAACTAAAACTGCCGGTACCTGTGCGTGGAATGTTCGTAGTAGCCATGAATATCATAGCGCAAGACAACGCCGCGTCAAATTGGAATCACAAACACGAGACGCCGAGAGACAAACAACGATGTGACGCTCGCAACGACTCGCACGGCACCGAGGGCAAACGAGGAAGGTCTCGCAGCGCAGCGACAGAGGCAGGAACGGGTGGAACCCTCTCACCCGTCGTGCGAAGCGGGAATACCCCTAGATCACAGGTGCTGAATATAAGACATCTACCTTAATTCTCACACCACCACAAAGATTAGTCTTGTCAGTATCGGTTCGCCGAAATCTTTGAGCTTAAACAACGGTCCAAGCTCCAAAGCAACCCCTTTGAAGTTTCTATACGGATTTAAGGAATCTCCCGTTAAAGAATCTCCTGTTTTAACTGTTTCAATCACCAGTTCTCTCCTCCGATTGCGAAAACATTCTGTTGGCACCCACCTACATAGGGAGAAATGAACAGCATGATAAAATAAGAGAAAAAGGGCACGCACAGAAAAATTTAAGTACTCGTTTTTTATGCGTGTCGTTCGAGAGTAGAACAGTACAGAGACAGCCTGAAGGTGGTTCATTGAACCCTCTGCCAAGTACTTTATTGTGAATAGCAGAGTAATCACGTAGATGTAGATGTAGAACTGTTTTAGACCTCTTATTATTCGAATAAGAACTGTGCTCAGAGACTGGGAGAAACCAAAGATGACACACGTCAAAGCAAGGATAGCAGAAGAAAACAAGACGGTTATTTTTCAATATCATTGCAGAATCTTAGAACGCTTTCCAAAATCGAACGTAATGAGGCATCTCGAACAGAATGCTTACGCTCATGGATTCCGAAAACAATGGTCATTTGAAAATCAGTTCGCACTTTTCTCACACATCTTGAAATTCAGGGAATCAGGGGGGCGGCCGGCCGTTGTGGACGAGCGGTTCTAAGCGCTTCAGTCCGGAACCGCGCTGCTGCTACGGTCGCAGGTTCGAATCCTGCCTCGGGCATGGATGTGTGTTATGTCCTTAGGTTAGTTAGGTTTAAGCAGTTCTAAGTCTAGAGGACTGATGACCTTAGACGTTAAGTCCCATAGTGCTCAGAGCCATTTGAACTATTTTTTGAATCAGGTGGAAGCAAAATTTTTTAACTGCCAAAAAGCATCTGAATCAGCGTAATACCAATGTTTACTGTACAAAGTAGATGACGTAGTGTTACAAACTAAATTTGTGACTGGTCTGAAAATTTATTAATAAGGGGGTTGTTGAAAGTTATCTTGTGCTGGCAGCCATCGATGGATGTAGAAGTTAGTTCAGCCGTTCCCCGAGGAAATAAACTGCCAGGAAAATAAAAGTAGTATGACAGGAAAGAGGACGTGGATTTTGATCCGATAATGGCATATGCCACGTGCACGTGGTGGTCGATGTACTGATTATGGTTTCATCGTCGTCCGCCAGCAGATAGCGCAGTGGCATAGCTACCAGAGTGCCATCTGCCACTACCCTTTAATAGGGCATGCTCATAGCCAGAAGGCTCAGAGTGGGGCAGACGTGTAAACAAGTAGGCATCCATGCGACGCAGACGCACCCATACTTCCTACAGCCAACTGAGTATGAAAGGGGTCAAAGGGTAGTATTCCGACTGGCAGGGTGGTCCTGTAAGAGAATTGCTACAAAAGTCGGACGTACCTTGTCAGCTATGCAAGGATACTGGTGTCAGTGGTCACGTGAACATCCTCACACCTGTAGGCGATGTTTTGATCTTCAAAGCGCGCCGTGATCGTCGTATTGTAGGGTCAGATTTGGCAGATCGTACAGCTATCACAGCACACATAAGGGTTCTTGTGAACCAAGACATGTCAACACGAATTGTTGCGAACCGGTTATTAGCAGTGGCATCACAGGCAAACCCACCTCTAGCCCATCTTCCATTCACGTCACAGCATAGAGCTGCTCGGCTCTAAAGTTGCAGCCAGAGGATCGGTTGGAAGATGGAACGACGCGCTATGATCTACGACAGTGAAAGCCGACTCTGCCTGCACGCAAGTGATGCGTGTTTGCGTGTGCGACTTAGACCTGGTGAGCGCTGTCTCGTAGTCTGCGTTCGTTTCAGACACTCTGGTACCACCGTACAATAAGCTACAGCCCTAGTTCATGTTTGCTGTTTCTGAAGGGTTGCTAGGCAGAGTTCCGTAAGTGCAGAATGGTCTTAGACTTATTATTTTGACATTCTTGCAACAGGAAGGTGATACCTTGTTCCAACAGGATAATGCTCGCCAACATACTATCCTTGAAACTCAAGGTACTCCGTAAGAGAAAGCATGATCTCAGCACTTGTCTCCAAACGAGCACGGGTGGGATATGAGGGGAGGATAAACGACTCATGCGATTCGTCAACGAACAATTTTCACATAACTACGTTAACATGTCGAGGAGAAGTGGAATAAAGTATCCCAGGACAGTATTCGCCATCTGTGCGGTCGACTGGATGCCAGAGTCAGTCCCCGAATTGCTGCCCATGGAGGCAACACAGCATACTAATATGGCTGATTCACCACAAATCCTTATCTGGTACCTCAGAAACGCCTGTGCTATTGATATTGTTGTTGTAGTCTTCAGTCCTGAGACTGGTTTGATGCTGCTCTCCATACTTCTCTAACCTGTGCGAGGTTCTTCATCTCCCAGTACCTACTGCAACCTACATCCTTCTGAATCTGTTTAGTGTATTCATTTCTTGGTCTCCCTCTACGATTTTTACCCTCCACGCTGCCCTCTAATACCAAACTGGTGATCCCTTCATGCCTCAGAACATGCCCTACTAACCGATCCCTTCTTCTAGTCAAGTTGTGGCACAAATTTCTCTTCAATTCTATTCAATACCTGCTCGTTAGTTAAGTGATCTACCCATCTAATCTTCAGCATTCTTCTGTAGCATCACATTTCGAAAGCTTCTATTCTCTTCTTGTCTAAACTATTTATCGTCCACGTCTCACTTCCATACATGGCTACACTCCATACAAATACTTTCAGAAACGACTTCCTGACACTTAAAAAAAATGGCTCTGGGCACTATGGGACTTAACATCTGAGGTCATCACTCCCTAGAACTTAGAACTACTTAAACCTAACTAATCTAAGGACATCACACACAGCCATGCCCGAGGCAGCATTCGAACCTGCGACCGCAGCGGTCACGTGGTTCCAGACTGAAGCGCCTATAACAGCACGGCCACACCGGCCGGCTGACACTTAAATCTATACTCGATTTTAACCAATTTCTCTTCTTCAGAAACGCTTTCCTTGCCATTGCCAGTCTACATTTGATACCTACTCTACTTCTACCATCATCAGTTATTTTGGTCCTGAAATAGCAAAACTCATTTACTACTTTAAGCGTCACATTTCCTAATCTAATTCCTGCAGCATCACCCGATTTAATTCGACTACATTCCATTATCCTCTTTATGCTTTTGTTGACTTACATCTTATATCCTCCTTTCAAGTCACTGTCCATTCCGTTCAGCTGCTCTTCCAGGTCTTTTGCTGTCTCTGACAGAATTACGTCATCGGCGAACCTCAAAGTTTTCATTTCTTCTCCATGGATTTTAATTCCTACTCCGAATTTCTCTTTTGTTTCCTTTACTGCTTGCTCAATATACAGATTGAATAACATCGGGGATGGGCTACAAACCTGTCTCACTCCCTTCACAACCACTGCTTCCCTTTCACGCCCCTCGACTCTTACAACAGCCATTTGGTTTCTGTACGAATTGTAAATAGCCTTTCGCTCCCTGTATTTTACCCCTGCCACCTTCAGAATTTGAAAGAGAATATTCCAGTTAACATTGTAAAAACTTTCTCTAATTCTAGAAACGTAGGTTTGTCTTTCCTTAATCTATTTTCTAAGATGAGTCATAGGGTCAGTATTGCCTCATGTGTTCCAACATTTCTACGGAATCCAAACTGATCTTCCCCGAGGTCGGCTTCTACCAGTTTTTCCATTCGTATGCAAATAATTTTTGTTATTATTTTGCAGCCGTGGCTTATTAAACTAGTAGTTTGGAAATTTTCACATCTGTCAACACTTTCTTTCTTTGGGATCGGAATTATTATACTCTTCTTGAAGTCTAAGGGTATTTCGCCTGTTTATACATCTTGCTCACTAGTTGGTAGCGGTTTGTTCGGCCTGGCTCTCCCAAGGCTGTCAGTAGTTCTAATGGAATGTTGTCTACTTCCGGGGCCTTGTTTCGACTCAGGTCTTTCAGTGCTCTGTCAAACTCTTCATGCAGTATCGTATGCCCTATTTCATCTTGATCTACATTCTCTTCCATTTCCATAGTATTGTCCTCAAGAACATCGCCCTTGTATACACCCTCTATGTATTCCTTCCACCTTTCTGCTTTCCCTTCTTTGCTTAGAACTGTGTCTCCATCTGAGCTCTTGTTATTCATGCAAGTGGTTCTCTTTTCTCCAAAGGTCTTTTTAATTTTCCTGTAGGCAGGTGATATGCACCTCTACATCCTTACATTTGTCCTCTAACCATCCCGGCTTAGCTATTTTGCACTTTCTGTCGATCTCATTTTTGAGACGTTTGTATTCCTTTTTGTCTGCTCCATTTACTGCATTTTTGTATTTTTCTCCTTTCATCAACTCTTACGTTACCCAAGGATTTCTATTAGCCGTCGCCTTTTTAACTACTTGATCCTCTGCTGCCGTCACTATTTCATCTCTCAAAGCTACCCATTCTTCTTCTACTGTATTTCGTTTCCCAATTCTTGTCAATCGTTCCCTAATGCTCCCTCTGAAACTCTCTACAACCTCCGATATTTTCAGTTTATCCAGGTCCCATCTCCTCAAATTTCTACCTTTTCGCAGTTCCTTCAGTTTTAATCTACAGTTCATAACCAATAGATCGTGGTCAGAGTCCACATCTGCACCTGGAAATGCTATTGATATGTAAGTGTAATAATTTCACTAACAACAGTAAATCATGAGTGATCTGGATAGGTCTAAGTGGGTGAACTTTTTTTTTGAGTGCATATTGAGGCCCTTGCTTTCCATGCCGTATATTAATGACTTCGAAGAGCAGCTTTTGACTTTTTCCTGTTGATGCAGTTTCGTATAAATACTGCGTTAGAAACAGCTTCACAAATATCCAGTCCGAACTCGATAAAATGTAAAAGCGGTGCAAAGATTTGTAACTTGCTTTAAGAAATGTAACGTTGTACACACGACGCAAGACAGAAAAGTTGTATATTATGTCCGCAGCATCAATGAGTCACAAATGGAATAAGTCATCTCATACAAACTGTCAGGAAATGGAGTGTGAGTGATCACATATTGCAATTATAGGTAAAACAGATGACAGATTCTAGAATCTAAAGCGTGTATGCCGGACACCAGACAGGAAAATGGGGGGATTTTCAGCGTCTACAGGGAAGGTGAGCGTGAATGGTCACAGGTTTCTTGGACTCACGGGGGAAAGTCACGGAAATGCTGGAAAATCTGAATGGGTGGACTCTTGAAGATAGACCTAAGTGTCGCTTCATGACGGACCGCAAATAAAAGGCTAATATTAACCTGGAATTTATACCGTTTTTCTTCCCGTGTTCCATGCGCAATGGCAACAACTAAGAGACTGTAGTGTTTGTCACAGTTCTGAGATAGCCTCTGCCATGAACACTGCACCGATTTGCATTTTATGTAGTTATAGAAGTAAAAGAGCAGTTTACATTGTTGACATTAGCTACGCTGTAATATCCATACCCGTGTATAAAAGTCTCTTCTTTGTCGTTTTCAGTTACTTTTCATTTCCGAGGTAGAGTGCTCAGTTCGAATAATGACCAGCTGAAGTCACGGAAACTTCAGTCATACACTAGGTGAGCTATTAAGGGAGCTTATGTAGTGCGAATTGAGAAGTTTTGGGAGAACATTTTCAGATCCAGCATTAGCCTCATACCCAAAGGAAACCTCCCGAGAACCTTTTCCGGAAATGAGAGCCATTTTTCATTTAATATTATGACAAAATATCAGAGTTAAAGATATGACAGCCTGGTGTATGTGAATAATATCTGTCTGTGTGCTTATACCGTAAAACGTGGTCGGTACGTGCGCACAGCCTATGCCACTGACTGTTAAAACAGTCTAATGCATGATGTAGTGAAACGACTCGAGGCGATGTGGCAGTTACCAGAGACTTGCTAGTATACAGTCCCGGCGAAAGTATGGATCCTTTAACAAATTAAAAGAGTTATATTCTCGCTTGAGTCTCATTGCTTTTTGTAATCGGCTTCCTGAGTTTTTTCGCGTTAATATTTTGAAATGTAATACACTAGCGACAAAACCTGTTTCACACGGCCGGTCGACTTGTCTGACACAGCAGTAATAAGTTATATTTACAAATCTTCCCCGTGAATCAGTCTAGCGCTGAAAACCGTTTCAAAATCACTACAGTAATTCCTAGGATCGCGGAACTTTATAATATGTATAGAAAGTTCACATCATGTATTTTAATATTGTAACTATTTCATCACATTCAATGTTTTAGTTTACTAATTTTATTCTCTGTATAGCTTCTGACGGTGGTGTCATGAAAGTACTCAGCTGCGATGTGTTATACACTAGGATAACGGAAGTCATGGGATAGCGCTATGCACATATACAGATGGCTGTATTATCGCGTTCACACGCTATAAAAGTGTAGGACATTTACAGAACCGTCATTTCCACTCAGGCGATTCATGTGGAAAAGATTCAGACGTTACTATGGCCGCGCGACGAGAATTAACAGACTTAGTTGGACGTAGACAAATGGTATATTCCAAATCGTTAGGGAATTCAATATTCCACAGTGTCAAGAATGCGCGGAGAACACCAAATTTCAGACATTAACTCTCACCATGGACAACGCATTCGCCGAGGACCTTCACTTCAGGACTGAGACCAGCGGCGTTTGTGTAGAGTTGTTAATGCTAACAGACAAGCAACACTGCATGAAATAACCGCAGAAAGCAATGTGGGACGAATGAGGAACGTATCCGTTACAAAAGTACGGCGAAATTTGACGTTAACAGGGTATGGCAGCAGACGACCAACGCCAGTGCCTTTACTGACATCTCCTGCTCCTGGCCAACAAACAAAGAAAGCCATTTTCCAAGTTTTCTTAAGTTCGCATTTTTATGTTGTTCTTTTGGTCTTCAGCCGAAATACAGCTTTTTATGCAGCTTTCTACGCCGGTCTGCGTTGTGCAAACTCCTTCTCAGCATAACCATCGCAACCTACATCTATCTGAACATACTTTCAAGCCATAAGCTTTGTTTACAATATTTAACTGTCACACTTCCTTCCATTTTCGAACCGATGTTTCCGTTATGCCTCAGGATACGCCCAATCAACCTATAATTCCTTTTCGTCAAATTGTGCCCCTAAATTAATTTTTACTCGTTTTTGCACTTTTTCATCAGTTACTCTACGTTCCTACTTAAAATTCAGTATTCTTCTTTTGCTCCACATTTCTAAAGGTTCTGGTCTCGGTTTGTCTGGACTGCTTGTCAACCATGTTTCACTTCCGTAGCAGGCTACTTCCAGGAGGCGTCAAGAGAAAGACATACGCTTGAATTGGTGATTCTTAACAAAACAAGCTTCAAATAAACATCTGCCTGTTCTTAACCGTATCCGACACCCACCTGTTTGAAAATCACGGGCTTCAGTCGCATGTTCTTCACTAGCACTCACATGCAAATACAACCAAAGCGACATTAGGCTGCGTAGTGTTGTCTTTAATGACCTTTCAGAGCCCTCTTCACTTGCTCATGAGTGGGAGGGGGGGGGGGGCGGCGGCGACGAGGCCTGCAAGCTTGTGCTCACACAAGGGATTTTTCATTCCTCAAAGCACGTACCTTTCCTCTAGACTCATCCTGTACGTAGCCTTGTACGGAAGTGAAACATGGATGATAAGCAGGTCACATTAGCAGCACGGCAGCTTTCTACAAGAGCTGCTAAATGCATTGCAGTAGATGGTGAATATTTGTGAGGATATATTCATAATTAAACAAAACATTCGATCAGAATGTTTTATTTACTATAATCTGCTTTCGTCCTGTTCCTGGTCGTTTTCATTAATTTCCTCGGAAACTGTTAAGAACAGGACATATGTTCATATGAAGCTTTTTGCTCAGAATCACTAATACTTTTGTACCATCCTTCAATGCATGCACCTTTCCTCCTGACTCACCCTGTGTAAATACCTTAAGAAACGACCACCTAACACATTTTTTCTTGATGTTAAGTGTTCCGACGTAACGACAAGCGCCGGCACGACGATCAAGAACGATACAGCAGAGATGGCTGTGAGACGACGTCAGCCAATAGAACACTGACTAGCACGTCACCACGACAGGAGCGACGTCTGCACGAAGAGAATAGAAGCGCCGCGCCGCCTAGCTACGGTGGGAATAGACGACGCGCCATCATACAAACACTGCAGCAGTGACATATGAACTGTTTTGTTTCGCTTGCATTGAACTTCTATATACAGAAAGACATTGATTATTTGCATGTCGCCAGTTGATTGTTACACACCTTTGTGACTAAGCAAAGTTTAATATTGGGAATTTGACTTACTATAATAAACTCCATTAATATGGCTCTGAGCACTATGGGACTTAACATCTGAGTTCATCAGTCCTCTAGAACTTAGAACAACCTAAGCCTAACTAACCTAAGGACATCACTGCCCCGAGGCAGGGTTCGAACCTGTGACCGTAGCGATCGCGCGGTTCCAGACTGAAGCGCCTAGAACCACTCGGCCATCTATTAGTATGATTTGCTTGCATTGTTGTCTAGCGATCCGAGAAAGCAGCTTCCTAGACATCCTATATTAGACGAGTGGGCATGATACTACATTAACAAATTCCTCATTTTCATAAATGTCTTTATAGCTGTCACCATTCTACATTTTTCAGAACTCATCGACTTCATTTAGTGTCACATTTGCTAATCCAATCATAGCCTGATTACCTCTTCTTTAGATTCGTTGACGTTCATGTTATAATCTCTTTTGAAGATGATGGCCGTTTCGTTGAACTTATACTCTACTGGCCATTAAAATTACTACACCAAGAAGATTTGCAGATGATAAACGCGTATTCATTGGACAAATATATTATACTAGAACCGACATGTGAAATCAGTATCCAGAACAACCACCTCTGGCCGTAATAACGGCCTTGATACGCCTGGGCATTGAGTCAAACAGAGCTTGGATGGCGTGTACAGGTACACTGCCCATGCAGCTTCAACACGATACCACAGTTCATCAAGAGTAGTGACTAGCGTATTGTGACGATCCAGTTGCTCGGCCACCATTGACCAGACGTTTACAATTGGTGAGAGATCTGGAGAATGTGCTGGCCAGGGCAGCAGTCGAACATTTTCTGTATCAAGAAAGGCCCGTACAGAATCTGCAACATGCGGTCGTGCATTGTCCTGCTGAAATGTAGGGTTTCGCAGGGATCGAATGAAGTTTAGAGCCACATCTGAAATGTAACGTGCACTGTTCAAAGTGCCGTCAATGAGAACAAGAGGTGACCGAGACGTGTAACCAATGGCACCCCATACCATCACGCCGGGTGATACGCTAGTACGGCGACGAATACACGGTTCCAATATGCATTCATCACGATGTCGCCAAACACCGATGCGACCACCATGATGCTGTAAACAGAACCTGGACTCATCTGAAAAAATTACGTTTTGCTATTCGTGCACCCAGGTTCGTCGTTGAGTACACTATCGCAGGCGCTCTTGTCTGTGATGCAGCGTCAAGGGTAACCGCAGCCATGGTCATCAAGCTGATAGTCCATGCTGCTGCTAACGTCGTCGAACTGTTCGTGCAGATGGTTGTTGTCTTGCAAACGTCCCCATCTGTTGACTCAGGGATCGAGACGTGGCTGCACGATCCGTTACAGCCATGCGGATAAGATGCCTGTCATCTCGACTGCTAGTGATACGAGGCCTTTGGGATCCAGCACGGCGTTCCGTATTACCCTCCTGAACGCACCGATTCCATATCCTGCTAACAGTCATTGGATCTCGATCAACGCGAGCAGAAATGTCACGATACGATAAACCGCAATCGCGAGAGGCTACAATCCGACCATTATCAAAGTCGGAAACGTGATGGTACACATTTCTCCTCCTTACACGAGGCATCACTACAACGTTTTACCAGGAAACGCCGGTCGACTGCTGTTTGTGTATGAGAAATCGGTTGGAATCTTTCCTCATGTCAGCACGTTGTAGGTGTCGCCAACGGCGCAAACCTTGCGTGAATGCTCTGAAAAGCTAATCATTTGCATATCACAGCATCTTCTTCCTGTCGGTTAAATTTCGCGTCTGTAGCACGTCATCTTCGTGGTGTAGCAATTTTAATGGCCAGTTGTGTGTTTTAAGTCGTTTGCCTCCAGGGCAATCGTGGCCCCCACAAGCCCTTCAAACCCTGCCTCACCCAGCAATATACGTGTGTGACTTTAATAGCCACCATGAACTGTGGAAATATCGAATATCTGACCAAAACGGCGAAGACCTGGTGAAATGGACAGAAGATCATAATACTCAACTAATCTTTGACGCCAAAGACCGAGGTACATTTAAATCAGCCGCTTGGCTAACTGAGACCTGCCCTGACCTCAGTTTTGTTACAACTGACAAGAACAACAAACCCCTGCCGGTCTCTCGCAGGGTACTTGAGGATTTCCCCCACTCTCAGCATCGTCCAGTGCTCTTAGAAATAGGTCTTACTATTCCCCTGATATCCTCTTATCCTCGTCCTAGATGGAACTTTGGGAGTGCAGATTGGGTTGCTTTCTCGGAGAAACTTGATAAATGCCTTGGATGGATACCCCCAACGTATAAGAACTACGAAAGATTTGTTGGAGCCGTCATCAGCTCAGCTAAAGTTAGTATGCCCAGAGGATTCAGAAACGAATATGTGCCAGGATGGAGCGAGGAAAGTGAACGGCTTTATAGACAGTTTCTGGACAATGGGGATAAAGAAATTGCAGACGATCTATTACATAGCCTAGACGCGGCCAGGCGTGCTAAGTGGATGGAGACCGTGGGGCAAATGGATTTTACAAGATCAAGCAGAAGGGCGTGGTCTTTGCTTCGGAGACTTGGAGGTGGAGGTAAAAATCTGCGAATGACCAGCGCTATGTCCCCATATACAGTTGCGGTTCACATCAGCAAGACGTCCAGGGCCACAAAGGAACGAGCCCATACTATAAAAATTAAAAAGGAGCTTAAAGAGCTAAAATCGACAGCAGAGAACAATACATCTTATTCCCAACCCTTTTCAGTGGAAGAGTTAAATATGGCCCTGAACGATATAAAACCAGGAAAGGCCCCAGGGTTTGATGGGATTCACCCAGAATTTCTGCTCCACTGTGGTAAATCTGCAAGATTATGGCTTGCACGATTCTTCTCTAACGTGTTGCAAACGGGAAAAATTCCGCACTCTCTCAAAAAGGCTAAAATTGTTGCCATATTAAAACCGGGCAAACCGAGTGACCAACCTCAGAGCTACCGCCCAATCGCCTTACTCAGCATGATCTATAAATTACTGGAGAGACTTACGTACAACAGAATGAGCGAAGTCATCCTGGAGGCTGTACCGGTAGAACAGGCGGGCTTCCGGCCGAAAAGAAGCTGCACGGATCAGGTCCTCGCTCTAACAACCTACATCGAGGCGGGCTTCCAAAGACAGCAAAAAACATCAGTGGTATTTGTTGACCTGACGGCGGCTTTCGACACTGTCTGGACACAGGGCCTGATTTATAAGCTCCTCCGCATCGTGCCATGTCTAAAAACGGCTAACCTTATCAACGAAATGCTCTGCAATAGACCATTCCAGGTTGTCATCGGTAACAACAGAAGTAAATTCATGAAACTTAATAATGGCCTGCCCCAAAGTTCAGTACTGGCTCCACTGCTTTTCAGCATGTATATAGCCGATATGCCTAGGACGAGATCCAAAATGTTCGGATATGCGGACGACTGGGCCTTGGCCACACAACATCGAGTGATGGAGGAAACTGAGATCACACTATCCAGCGATTTGACCACTCTAGGAAAATACTTCCGTGACTGGAGGCTCCAATCCAGCCCATCCAAAACAGAGGCCGCTTGTTTCCACCTGAATAACAAATTAGCAAACAAAGAGCTCAAGATCCGCTTTGATGGCGGCATTCTTCCATATAATAGAACACCAAAGTATCTGGGCGTGACACTCGATAGAACATTGAGCTATAAACAACACCTTGTAAACACTGCTGAAAAAGTCAGAACTAGAAAGAACATTGGGGGTCCACTGCCTCCGTTCTGCGTAGCTCTGCACTAGGACATGTCTATTCTGCAGCAGAGTACTGTTCCCCAATATGGTTAAATAGTGCTCACATCAAGAAGGTGGATGCAGTCTTGAACCAAACGATGAGAATTATCTCTGGAACGATCAGGTCAACTCCTGTCCAATGGCTGCCTGTATTGAGCCATATCCCGCCGCCACATTTGCGCAGAGAACACGTACTTGTCAGGGAGTGTCGAAAAATCCAAAATAGCCCAGATCTTCCTATCCACACCCTGAGTAATGGAATTGAGCAAAATAGATTGAAATCCAGACACCCCCCTCTCGTAAGTGCCAAAGATCTGGTAAAGAACGCTTTTATTCTTGAGGACCGGTGGAGAGAAGAATGGGAGGAAAAGACACCGCCTCAGGTTAACACCTTATTGGGAACATCTAACAGACCTCGGGGCTTTGACTTGCCCCGCAAAATCTGGTCTACCCTTAACAGGATCAGGACGATCCACGGCCGTTGTGCGGACTCCTTGTACAAATGGAGCATAGTGCCGTCACCACAGTGCGACTGCGGCGCTGACAGGCAGACAATTCACCATATCGTGGTAGAATGCCTTCTGAGGGCCTACCCTGGGCCAACAAGGGACTTCATGGATGCGACTAACAGTGCAATCGATTATATTTCTAACCTAGACGTTTGTTTGTGATACTGTAACTGTTTTGTGTGTTATGTACTTTTAGATTTTTCATACGTGATTTGTACTTGCCATACGCTAAATAAATAAATACCGTCTCTGATGGAATTACAAGTCGGCCTCAAAATTTCTAAAGGGGGTTTATCCAGATAATATTATCAAAAATTTCTCTCAGTTTTCAAACACTATAAACGTAGGTATGCCGTTCTTCAGTATAACTCCCGTGATACATCATACGGCCATTATGGACTACTGTGTTCTTACATTTCCTCTGAACCCAAAATGAACTTCCCCCCAGTTTGGCTTTTATCAGTGTTTCCATTGTTCGATAAATAAAATTCGTGTCAGTATTTTGCAGCCATGGCTTGTTAAGCATATTTACCAAAGAAAACTCAACAACACCCGTTTTCAGAACTTGTTATTTTATTTACACCCCTAGTTTCGGCATCTCATTAATGCCCCTATGAACTTCATCTGTATAGAATCAGTACATTGATGCATGCATAACCGACTCATCAGTACCTGGATTTCGTGATTTTTTGTGGAGTCCGCCTTTCTAAGACTTGGGGATAACTTGTGGCATCGGTGTATCTAATTCTCTACACGTGATATGCATAGGGGCCTGAAGATGGCATTAATGGGATGCCGAAACTGGTCTTGTAAGTAAAATAACAAATTCTGTGAACATACGAGTGTTTGGTAAATATCTGATGGGCTTCCGTCCCATTTCCACAATGGATCAACAGACACTGATATTAAACAGATGGTTTGATGACATCCGTAACTCTCAGCACTTGCCTTCTTTGGAGTAGGAATCATTAGATTCTTCCCGAAATCCGAGGGTATTTCGCCTCTCTGGAATATGTTGGATACAAGGATACAGCTCACTGCTGGTTCTTTCAAGGTTCTCAATAGTTCTGAGTGAGCTCGTTTACTGCAGGGGACTTGCTTCGACTGAGGTCTTTCAGACCCGTGTCAAATTCTTCTCGTATTATTTATATCTCATCTTCATTTATTTCCTTTTTTCCTTATTGTTCAATAATTGTCTCTGGAATGTTGGAGTGTTTATTCAAAATGGCTCTAAGCACTATCGGACTTAACATCTGATGTCATCAGTCCCCTAGACTTAGAACTACTTAAACCCAACTCACCTAACGACATCACACACATCCTTGCCCGAGGCAGGATTCGAACTTGCGACCGTAGCAGCAGCCCCGTTCCGGGATGAAACGCCTAGAACCGCTCGACAACAGCGTCCAGCGGACTGTTTATTTTTTGTTAATAAATCAAGCGGCTTGCTATTTTCCTCCAACATCGTACTGCTGAGTTTTATTTGGAAGCAGATCTTGTGTAAGACAGACACCTTCCGCAGTACATCTTCGCGCTAACAGCAGTAACGGGCTGTCGCCTGGGGAGTGAGTTAGTGTTGCAGGTGTCAGGATAAGTAATTGACTACCGCGACCACCCAGAAATGTTCTATTGTCCTCGGCCTGGGTGGTTCCCACAATGGAGGGCGCGGCGCCGCTAAGTACGACGTACGGGCTCATTTCGCAAACGGCCGGTGGCGAGGTGCGGTGCGAGCTGCTGGCTGCGTGGGCGTGCGGCCTGCTCCCAGAGGGTCAACAAGAAACGCTTTGCCGCTTTCTGTTCTCAGACCTGCGTCCTCGTGCGTTTTATTTGAAGTGACCTGCAGAAACTCTGCCTCCTACGTTCCAGTGTGTTAGCTGTTGGGACTTCGTTACTGCTATGATCCGCATAAAGGACAGAAAAAAAAACTGTCGTATTTATTCGGAGCGAACTGCGGCCACGTGTTAAGATAACGAGGTAATGAACTCGGTCACGATATTTTCCCTTGCACATTCAGAGCCAAGTTCTCCATTCTGAGTGTCTTAATGTATGTTTCTTTGTTCTGCCTGCTTCCTACGCGATCGAGAAAGAACGTGCGATATGTAAATCGTAACATTTGCAGTCCATAATCCGTCCGGGAATTATTATTACTGCAGTAGACAACAGACTCTCCGCAACCCAGTGTGAAACATTAATTTTTTTTGAAAACAGTGAATGAGTTCATTTCCCAGATACAATGGGTAGTCATAAAACTTTGGTTATAACTTCGAATAAAATAAAGTTACGTAAATAATTTTTAGTTTGCTGGCAGGTGCGTGTCTGCAGTCCTATTACGCACTGAAATCTCCCCGCTAGAGATGGGTTTCACAGACTGTGAGAATAAATGCCCTGTGAAAAACTATTGGTAACAATGCATTTTAGTTTTTCGTCTCTTTGACGATACTGTTTTACTAAATTTTATTGCGATTTTTGTGTTATTAGTTATGATTGTAAATTGGAGTAATCACTGAACAAAACAAGTTTCTCTCACTATGTAAAATTTTATTAACGTTCAAAGTAAACAATGCTTTCCACCAAAGAACTAGGATTGTCGATGTGTTCTGTCGGAGGAAAAGTTTGCAAACACCTACTCTAGAGGATCCAAAACAAAATGACGCGGCGTACTGATTGAGATTCACACAGTAATCCATTTACTCCGTTTAAAGGGGATTAAAGCCGAAAAAATTCGTGACAAGTTGGTGGCAGTGTGTGGCATCTACGCCCCGTTGTATAACACAGTGATTAAGTTTTACACTCACTTCCATTGTTGTCAAACAAATGGGAATGACGAAGAAGGAAGTGGCCGACCACCTGTCTGTACGGAACCAGGGACCAAATGAGAACTGATGGTCCCGGTTTTCGAAGACCATAGTGTAAGAGCCCAGCCTATACAGAAAAAAGAGAAAATCTGTCATGTATCATTTATGAACATCACCAATGACATTTTGTGCCTGACAAACGTTGCCCCCACTGGATCCCTCGACTGCATTCAAAAGCCGCCAGAACGAGGTCTCAGCGGAGATGCTACGGAGCAATCCAGACGTTTTCTTTAGCCAGCTAGTCATTATGATCTTGAGACAAAGAAAAAGAAGTGAAGCAGCGGGAACATATGCATTCGTCACTGTCTAAAAAGGCAACGGCTCAGCCAACATCCAGTAAGGTCATGATGAGTGTTTCAGAGACCACCATAGTGTGATACTAACAGATTTGGCTCTTTATGCTTGTAAGGGGCAAACCGTCACTGGAGCCTGTCAAGATAATGCGTCCTGGTAAGCAGCCCAAATGATATCTTCTTCTTTTTCACAACGTCGAACTCTTTCAGCGCAGGGCACAATCGCACAAATGCCACTTCTTTAGGGGATCACATTTTGTTGCATCCCGGGCAATCCATCGGACGTCCTCTACTCCGGTGAAGGATGAGGTACGTTGGGGGGGGGGGGGGGGGAGGGTGGAAGGGCCTTAAGGTACATGAAATACGAGTATTTTCCGAGCCAGTTTTATTTAAGGCACTCTGCATATAAAGCTAGGTTAACACCGTCACCAGATATGAAGGTGTTAGTTAGGCTGTTTAGAAGTAGTAAATAAAGCACTCTCTCATAACAGGCTTTACTGAGGTGGTACCCTCAGTCTCGCTAGTAATATTTTTCGAAAAATCAAATAGACTTATTTTTATTTCTTTAAAGTCAGTACCACTATTAGACTGTTGTTTATTTACAGTGTTATAATTATGACTGTGGTCCCGCATTATGAAAAAAGAAGTTAGAGATGTTTGGACGAAATCGCCAAGCTACATTTCTGGCCTTTGACTTCCCGTTGGACCAAATATGCTCTCCACGTGGCACGTAATGAGTTACTAAACACGGTTTTGCAAATTACTTTACCAGCGTTGTAACAAGCTACCAAACACAGCTTTCCGGAATTTCTTCACCGAAGAAGACAAAGTAAAAATTCCAGAATTCGGCTCGAAAACAACTGCCAACATTAGTAACTTAGAGGTAGATATCCTCGCTGCAGAGAAGTGGCGTAAGTCACTTAATTAGCGCAAGGCCTCCGGTCGAGAATGTATATCAGTCAGGTTCCTTTCAGGGTATGCCGATATAATAGCTAGATACGTTGCAATCATATACAACCCCTCGGTCATCGAAAGATCCGTACCTATAGACTGTAAAGTTGCAAAAGCCACACCAATAACCAAGAAACAAAATAGGAATAATCCGCTGAATTACAGAACCATATCGCTGAGGTCGATCCGCTATAGGATTTTGGAACATATCCTGTATTCGAATGTTATGAATTACAGCGAAGAAAACGATTTTTTTTACTCATATCCAACACGGGTTCAGAAAATATAGTTCTCATGAAATAATAAATGCTATCGACAGAGATTGTCAAAATGATTTCGTATTTTTAGATTTCCTGAAGGATTTTGACACCGTACATCACAAGCGGCTTCTAATCAAACTGGTGCCTATAGACTATCGTCTCTGTGAGATTTCCTGTCAGAAAGGTTACAGTTCGTTGTAATTGAAAAAGGTCATCGGGGAAAACAGAAGTAACATCTGGCGTTCCCAAAGGAAGTGTTATAGGCCCTCTACTGTTCCTGATTTATATAAACGATTTAGGAGACAATCTAGCAGCCATCTTACATTGTTTGCTGATGGATATGTCATTTACTGTATTTTAAAGTCATCAGATGAACAAAACTAATTGCAAAATGATTTAGACAAGATATCTGTATGGTGCGAAAAGTGACAGTTAAGAGTAAAGTGTGAAGTCATCCACTGAGTATTAAAAGGAATCTGCTTGGTATTGGTTAGAATAAAAATAACGCTAATTAAGGACTGTAAGCTCCACTAAATACTTATGGACCACACTTACGAATAACTTCCATTTGAACGAGCAAATTGATAATAATGTGGAGAAAGCGATTTAATGGCGGAATACGTAGAAAGTGCAACATGTCTACTAAGCAGACTACCTACATTAGCTTTTGATTGTGCTGCGCGGTGTGGATTCATGTCAGATAGGAGTGACGGTGGACATTGCAAAAGAATCTGTTTGGATTTTGGTGAGCATCAGGATACAGCAAGCGACTTAAAACGTAACTGTGAAATTTTGTGAAATGAATTAGGTAATTTAGACAAATGGAATAAAACTGTATGCCTCCAGAGACCTATTTAAGTCCCAAAAGACTATGATGTATAGACCCAAACTGTAGTTGTACCAAGGCCGGGATTTGAACCGAGGTCTGCTCACCAGGCAAATGCGTTAACCACTACACCAAGTGGCACAGTAGTTCTTCGCAACTGCACAATTGCTGTTCTGATACAGTTGGAGAACATCTGCGAAACTGGTCGAGTTTAGAGAGAATACCAAGTGGACACTCTTGAATGAGAATTTGGACTGAGGAGGGAGACGTGCTAGGGGAATCCGTACAGATGTGAAAAGCCACTGTGCCACTGTGCCAGGGTGGCGTAATGGTTAACAGATCCATCCAGCGAGCAGTAACCCCAGGTAAGAGTCCCAGCCTTGGCACTAATTTTCATTCGCTGCTTCCGTCTGCTTATGTACACCACAGATGTTTAAAGCCTGGAAAGGTCTCTGAAACTCAAGCACCTATGCCTGGGTTTCATGCCGGTTCCCACGCTTGTTTCAATACTGAGGTGCTATTTCACTAAGTTGGAGAGCTTCTGCAGTGTTCCTCGAGTTTATGGGGGATACTGTGTAGGCTTGGCGTGAACGGGAATTTGGATTAAAATAGGAGGAATGTTAGCGCAGTCCGTGCAGTTGTGCCAACCAACTATGCCAGGGTAGTGTTCTGGCGTAACCACAAGCGCCGGCAGGAAGATGAAGAACGCAAGAGCAGACAAGGCTGTGAGACGTCAACATGACAGGAGCGGCCTCTACAAGAAGAGAATATAAGCGCCGCTCCTGCCAGCCTCGTCCGGAAAGTAATAGACCAGAACTAGCAGACCCGAACAGTAGCAGGCCGGCACTAGCAGACCGGGACAGTAATGGATGCACACTAGAAGAGTCGTCATCCTGTTATACTGAGAACTGAGCCTTATATTAACTGCTTTTGTGTACATTTTAAATACTGAAGCACTCCGTCTTTAAGCCACCAGGTACCCATCTGGACCATCCGACCGCCGTGTCATCCTCGGCTGAGGATGCGGATAGGAGGGGCGTGTGGTCAGCACACCACACTCCCGGTCGTTATGGTGGTTTTCTTTGACCGGAGCCGCTGCTCTTATGTCGAGTAGCTCCTCAGTTGGTTTCACGAGTCTGAGTGCACCCCGAAACATGGCAACAGCGCATGGCGGCCCGGATGGTCACCCATTCAAGTGCCGGCCACGCCCGACAGCGCTTAACTTCGGTGATTGTATATAGTGAAGGACATTAGTTATTGGCATGTCAGCAATCTCTTGCGACACGTTCTTGTAAACTAAAGTTAAGTATTGTCAATCTACTTTATTGTAATAAAAACCGTTAATCTGATTTGCTTGAATTGTTGTATTGCTATACGAGAAAGCAGACCATTTTCGGCCCCCTGTAAGAGACGAGTGGGCAGGACCCCACAGGCAGCATGGTGGTTAGCACATGTGTGTACTGAGCACGAGACCCACGTTCGAATCGCGGCTTTAGCACAAATTTTCAATTCTCGCTTTAGCCTGCATATGTTGATGTTGTGTTCTTCAGTCCACAGACTGGTTTGATGCAGCTCTCCATGCCACTCTATCCTGTGCAAGCTTCTTCATGTCCCAGTACCTACTTCAACCTAAATCCTTCTGAATCTGTTTGTGTATTCATCTCTTGGTCTCACTCTTCGCTGCCCTCCAGTACTAAATTGGTGATCCCTTGATGCCTCAGAATATGCCCTACCAACCGATCCCTCCTTCAAGTCAATTTGTGCCACAAATTCCTCTTCTCTCCTATTCAATACCTCCTCATTAGTTATGTGATCTACCCATCTAATCTTCAGCATTCTTCTGCAGTGCCACATTTCTAAAGCTTCTATTCTCTTCTTGTCTAAGCTATCATCCATATTTCATTTCCATACATGGCCACACTCCATACAAACACTTTCAGAAACGACTTCTAGACACTTAAAACTATACTCGAAGATAACAAATTTCTCTTCTTCAGAAACGCTTTCATTGCAATTGCCAGTCCACTTTTCATATCCTCTCTACTTCGAACATCATCAGTTATTTTTTTCCCCAAATAGCAAAACTCATTTACTACTTTAAGCCTCACATTTCCTATTCTAATTCCCGCAGCATCACCCGATTTAATTCGACTACATTCCATTATCCTCGTTTTGCTTTTGTTGATGTTCATCAAGTATCCTCCTTCCAAGACAATGTCCAATCCGTTCAGCTGCTTTCCCAGGTCCTTTGCTGTCTCTGACAGAATTACAATGTCATCGGCGAACCTCAAAGTTTTTATTTCTTCTCCAGGGATTTTAATTCATACTCTGAATTTTTCTTTTGTTTCCTTTACTGCTCGCTCAATATACAGATTCAAAAACATCTGGGATAGGTTACAACCATGTCTCACTCCTTCCCCAACTACTGCTTCCCTTTCATGACCCTCGACTCTTATAACTGACATCTGGCTTCTGTACAAAATTGTAAATAGCCTGTTCCAACATTTCTACGGAATCCAAACTGACCTTCCCCGAGGTTGGCTTCTACCAGTTTTTCCATTCGTCTGTAAAGAATTCGTGTTAGTATTTTGCAGCTATGACTTATTAAAATGATAGTTCGACAAATTTTACATCTGTCAACACCTGTTCTCTTTATGATTGGAATTATTATATTCTTCTTGAAGTCTGAGGGTATTTCGCCTGTCTCGTACGTCTTGCTCACCAGATGGTAGAGTTGTGTAAGGACTGGCTCTCCCAAGGCTGTCAGTAGTTCTAATGGAATGTTGTCTACTCCCGGGGCCTTGTTTCGACTCAGGTCTTTCAGTGCTCTGTCAAACTCTTCACGCAGTATCGTATCTCCCATTTCATCTTCATCTAGATCCTCTTCCATTTCCATAATATTGTCCTCAAGTACATCGCCCTTGTATAGACCCTCTATATACTCCTTCCACCTTTCTGCTTTCCCCTCTTTGCTTAGAACTGGGTTTCATCTGAGCTCTTGATATTCATACAAGTGACTCTCTTTTCCCCAAAGGTCTCTTCTGTTTTCCTGTAGGCAGTATCTGTCTTACCCCTAGTGAGATAAGCCTCTAGATCCTTATATTTGTCCTCTAGCCATCCCTGATCAGCCAATTTGCACTTCCTGTCGATCTCATTTTTGAGACGTTTGTATTCCTTTTTGCCTGCTTCATTTACTGCATTTTTATAATTTCTCCTTTCATCAATTAAATTCAATATTTCTTCTGTTACCCAAGGATTTCTAGTAGCCCTCGGCTTTTTATCTATTTGATCCTCTGCTGCCTTCACTACTTCATCCCTCAGAGCTACCCATTCTTCTTCTACTGTACTTCTTTCCCCCATTGCTGTCAATTCCCTTATGCTCTCCCTGAAACTCTGTACAGCCTCTGTTTTAGTCGGTTTATCCAGGTCCCATCTCCTTATATTCCCATCTTTATGCAGTTTCTTCAGTTTTAATCTACAGTTCATAACCAATAGATTGTGGTCAGAGTCCACATCTGCCCCTGGAAATGTCTTACAATTTAAAACCTGGTTCCTAAATATCTGTCTTACCATTATATAATCTATCTGATACCTTTTAGTATGTTCGGTATTCTTCCATGTATACAACCTTCTTTTATGATTCTTGAGCCAAGTGTTAGCTATGATTAAGTTATGCTCTGTGCAAAATTCTACCAGACGGCTTCCTCTTTCATTTCTTACCCCCAATCCATATTCACCTACTATCTTCCCTTCTCTCCCTTTTCCTACACTCGAATTCCAGTCACCCATGACTATTAAATTTTCGTCCCTCTTCACTACCTGAATTTCTTTTATCTCATCATACATTTAATCAATTTTTTCATCATCTGAAAGCTAGTTGGCATATAAACTTGTACTACTCAAGTAGGCGTGGCCTTTGTGTCTATCTTGGCCTCAATAATGCGTTCACTATGCTGTTTGCAGTAGCTTACCCGCACTCCTATTTTTTTTATTCATTATTAAAGCTACTCCTGCATTACCCCTATTTGATTTTGTATTTATAACCCTGTATTCACCTGATCAAAAGTCTTGTTCCTCCTGCAACCGAACTTCACTAATTCTCACTATATCTAACTTTAACCTACCCATTTCCCTTTTTAAATTTTCTAACCTACCTGCACGATTAAGGGATCTGACATTCCACGCTCCGATCCGTAGAACGCCGGTTTTCTTTCTCCTGATAACGACGTCCTGAGTAGTCCCCGCCCGGAGATCCGAATGAGGGACTATTTTACCTCCGGAATATTTTACCCAAGAGGACGCCATCATCATTTAACCATACAGTAAAGCTGCATGCCCTCGGGAATAATTACGGCTGTAGTTCCTCCTTGCTTTCAGCCGTTCGCAGTACCAGCACAGCAAGGCCGTTTTGGTTATTGTTACAGGGCCAGATCAGTCAATCATCCAGACTGTTGCACCTGCAACTACTGAAAAGGCTGCTGTCCCTCTTCAGGAACCACACGTTTGTCTGGCCTCTCAACAGATACCCCTCCGTTGTGGTTGCACCTACGGTACGGCCATCTGTATCGCTGAGGCACGCAAGCCTCCCCACCGACGGTAAGGTCCATAGTTCATGGGGGGTAAGTCTGCATATATACATATTTAAAACATTATGATCGATGCCAAGGTACCTGTTCAGTATAATATTTAAGAGAACCTTTATGTCTTGTTTTTGATCGATCTATTACGTATAGGGCCAGAACCTTAGTATTGGGAGGAGCACCCTTAGTGAGCCTAAGCACAACGAAAATATCCAGTCGTTGCATTGTTTTTCAGTGTGACTCAGCAGTAGCACAAGCTCCTCTCCTCTAGATTACTTTTTTTTACTCATAAGTCTTCTGACTACTTTGAAGTGGCCCACCATGAATTCCTCTCCTGCGGCAACCTCTCTATCTCAGAGTACCAATTGTAGCCTGAGTCCTCAATTGTTTCCAGGGTATATTGCAGTCTCTGTCTTCCTGTACAGTTTTCACCCTCTACAGCTCAGCTCCCTCTAGTACCGTGGGACCCGTGATGTCTTAACATGTAACGTACATCATTCTGCCCAGTTTTCTCGCCAGTGTCTTTCATATATTTCTTTCCTCAACGATTCTTGGCAGAACCGCCTCACTGCATACGTGCCAGTCCACATAGTTTCCAACATTCTTCTGTAGGACCACATCTTAAATGTTGAGATTTCTTTCTGTTCCAGCTTTTCCCGACAGTCCACGTTCCAATACCATATATAATGTGCTTCAAACGTATGTTCTCAGTAATTTCTTCATGAAATTAGGGCCTATGTTGGATACTAGTAGACTTCTCTTGGACAGGAATGCCGTTTACGCTTTGCTATTCTCCGTTTTACATCCTCCATGCACCACACGGCTTGGGTTATTTTGCTGCGTACGCAGCATAATTCATTAACTTCATCTACTTCGTGATCACCAATCCTGATTTTAAATTTCTCGCTGTACTCATTTCTGGTACTTCTCATTACTTTCGTCTTTCATAGATTTACTCACTGTGCATCTTCTGTACTAATCAGACTATTCATTCCATTCCATCCTGCAATTCTTCACTTTCACTGGTTACAACATCATTGACATCCTTACACCTTTAATTTTAATACCCCTCTTGAACCTTTCCTTTATTTACATCTTTGCTTCTTTAATGTGTAAATTAAAAAGCATTCCTGTCTTACACCCTTTTTAATCCGAGCAATTTGTTCTTGGTCTTCCACACTTATTGTTCCCGCTTCGTTCTTGTACGTATTACATACTAACCGTCTTTCCCCAACAGCCTACCCCCATTTTTCTGAGAATTTCGAACATCTTATTAATTTTACATTGTCAAACGCCTTTTACAGGTCGACAAATCCTATTAACGTGTTTTGATTTTTGTTTATTCATGCTTCCATTATCAACCCTAACGTCAGAACTGTCTATCTGGTGCCTTTATCTTTCATGAAGCCAAACGGATCGCTATCTAACAAATCCTAAATTTTCTTTTCCATTCTTCTCTATGTTTTTCTTATCAGCACTTTGGGTGCATTAGCCGTTAACCTGATTGTGCGATAGTTCTCGCACTTCTCAGTTCTTGCAGTCTTCGGAATTGTGTGGATAATGTGTTTCCGAAAGTGAGATAGTATATCGTCAGATTCATGCATTCTACACACCAAAGTGAATAGTTGTGCTGTTGCCACCCCATCCAACGATTTTAGGAGTTCTGATGGTATATTATCTCTCCTGCCTTATCTGATCTTCAGTCTTCCAAATCTGTTTTAAATTCTGATTCTAATACTGGATCCCCACTCTCTTCTATGTCGACTTTACATATCACGTCATCTGAAAAAGTCCCCCTATAGAAGCTATGAATGTACTCTTCCCACCTATCTGCTCTCTCCTCTGCAGTCAACTGTAGAATTCCCATTATATTCTTGTTGACATCATGCTTTTAAATTAACTGAAGATTGTTTTCTATATTCTGAGATTGTCTTCTATATGCTGTCCCCACAATTTCTATTTCAATTTCTTCACATTTTTAAACCAGTCATTTCACCTTAGCTCACTTGAACTTTTATTTTATGCCTAAGTGACTTTTAGGGATTTCTGTATTCGTGAACATTTTTGTACTTCCTTCTTTTATCGATCAACTGAAGTATTTCTTTGTTACCCATGGTTCCTCCGCAGCTGCCTTCTATGAAACTATTTTTTCGTTTCCATTTTCTGTCCTTTCCTTTTCAGAAATATCCCGTCTCCTTCAATTGCCTACTGAGCTGCTTCTTATCGCAGCATCTATAGCCTCATACAACGTCAAGCGTATCTCACCACTCCATAGATTCGTATCCCAGTTCCTTGCGTAGCGATTCTTTCTGACAGCCTGCTCTTAGTTACAACTAAATTACGATCTGAATCTATATCTGGTCCTCGGAGATTACGGAATCTCTGCCTGATCATGATGTAATCTAACTGAAATCTTCCCGTATCTCCCAGCCTTTTCCAACTATATCCTCTCCTCTTTTTGCTCTTGAACAGAATATTCGCTATTACTAGTTGAAATTTATTGCAGAACTCAATTAGTTTTTCTTCTCTCTCATTTCTAGTATCAGGCCCGCATTCTCTCGTAACTATCTTCTATTCTTGACCTTGTATTGTATTGTATGTTAACCAAGGACCTAGAAACGACGGAGAGGCTCCGTCCCCGCCACAGCCGCAGTGGTCCACGGCCCCACGACGACTACTGCAGTCCACTTCACCCCTCCGCCGCCCCACACCGAACCCTGGATTATTGTGCTGTTCGGCCCCGGGTGAACCCCCAGGGAAGGTCTCACACCAGACGAGTTTAACCCGTATGTTTGCGTGGTAATGATGGTGTAAGCGTCCGTGGGGAACTTGTTTGCGCAGCAATCACCGACATAGTATAACTGAGGCAGAATAAGGGGAACCAGCCCGCATTCGCCGAGGCAGATGGAAAACCGCCTAAAAACCATCCACAGACTGGCCGGTTCACCGGACATCGACACAAATCCGCCGGGCGGATTCATGTCGGGGACCAGGCGCTCCTTCCCGCCCGGAAAGCTGTGCGTTAGACCGCACGGCCAACCGGGCGGGCATTGTTTACCTTACAACCACGTTCCTCTCCTCCATGGTTATCAGTTTTTCGTTTTCCTTTACTATACTGAATTACCAGTTCAATGTCCTTGTATAATATGTCTATTCATATTCAGTTTGTGACGTCGGTATGTATACCTGCACTACCGTTGTCGGTGTTGGTTTGCTGTCGGTCCTGGTGAGAACAACTCTATCTCTGAAGTGTTTACAGTAACTCACTCTCTGTCCTACCATCATGTTCATCACGGATCCTACTTTTGCCATACCATTTTCTGCTGCTGTTGATAGTACCCTATACTAGTCTGATCATAAATCCTTGTGTTCAACATATAACACGCCAGCCCAGTTGCAAATAGAAACCAATCTTTACCTAGGTTTCAGCCAAAATAATTTGGCCTTCTTCAGAAGCTACTGACACTAAACCATTGCCATGGCCATGTCAAGTATAAAACTATAGCACCGTAGTACCCAGTCATAATCTACACAACTTAGCTGCAGAGAAACAGCAGGCCTCACTGCGCGGACGAGGTCGGTAGGCGGCGAGAGCTGCACAAGAACAATAGCAGGGAGCATCTATATACCGAGCACCGCTGATGGTTACGCGCGCGTGTAAATTTAGATGCATAACAGTAGCTACATTTACGTTAGGAATTGGATTACTCTAACCATTAAAACTGTTAATGGCGTAATATGTAACCGAACTTACTTCAGAGGAGAACGGGAACCCCATAAACAGATTCGGAGCCTGTAAGAAAGAATAGCTATTACTCGGCAAAATTATTCCTCAGTTTTTAATACGTTAGTATTCTACTAAATAAAGTGGAGTCATGCGTCGGCGACTGTAAAGGCAATGTAACATCAGGGCCGGTGAAGCAAAGGTTGAAAACCTTCGGAAAAAGTTATTATTTCTTCACTGTAGCCGGTCATTAAGTAGGTTTTCTTAATCAAGCAACAGGTGTTTAAAGATTTGCAACTCCTCAAGGATGTCGCAATTTAATAGCTCTGTGATATTTGGTGGATTGAGAGCATGGGTCAATTGAACAAAGGGCTCGGCAAAAGTCGAGCCACGCGTGCCATCACCACTTTTCGCCAGCCGCGGTGGCCGAGCGGTTCTAGGCGCTTCGGAACCATGCGGTTGCTACGGTCGCAGGTTCGAATCCTACCTCGGGCATGGATGTGTGTGGTGTCCTTAGGTTAGTTAGGTTTAAGTAGTTCTATGTCTAGGTGACTGATGACCTCGGATGTTAAGTCCCATAGTGCTTAGAGCCATTTGAACCATTTTGAACCACTTTTCGTGGGTATATGTTCTTTATATCTAACTAAGAGGGCTCTCCCTGTCTGGCCGGTGTAATAACTCGGGCAATCACTACAAGTGATTTTGTGCACCCCAGAACGAGATAATTTGTCATTGGCATTCTTTAACGAGTGGACCAAGTTCTTTTTGATATTCGCAGAATATGCAATCTTAAAGCCGTGGCGCTCTGAGAGTCGCCCTGTTTTATAGGATGCTTTGCATACAAAGGGAATAGAAGTTACTGGAGTTATCCTCTGGTGCGACACCTAGTGTGGATGAGGTCGCAGTTTTTCTAACTGTTCTCTTGTTAAAGAGCTGTCTCACAATTTCTGGTTTATATCCATTATTGTAGGCGATAACGTCTATGGTTTTGCAACTCGTTCTCCATCGCGTCTGCTGAAAGAGGAGTAGTGAGCTGTCGGTGTATGCAGGAAGGTGTCGCACCAGAGGATAACTCCACTAGCTTCATTTCTATTCCAAAAACAGTTAGTTTCAGTTCATTCTCTAAGAGTAACTTGATCAAATAGTGAAAAATGTCCGAAAGTAATTCTTTATGTGACTGAGAAACTCTTGCACAGACGTAATGATTGACATAGGTTGAGGAGTTGAAACGTGTTATGGGAAGTTTCTTTAATCTAGCATCTGTTACAAGTGTTCTATTATTGCCAGGTACTCTTCAATAGAGTTTCAGAAAATAAAAGAAAGTAAAGCTGTTCATACTTACACGACACATTCTTTTCGCGTGTCGACAGCGATATGAAGTTGAAGTAGCCCCTAAATCTGCAAGCCAAAGTAGATTTGAAACAAAAACTGTCTCTTCTGGAGTGCTTGGGTGAAGGAGAACTGTTCCTCCCACGCACTTACACAGTCTTATCTCTTAATAAATGTTCAACTACCGTAGGACTCGCCATTAAAGAGTATGCTGAGTTCTGCGAAATATATAATCACGATATATGTAAGGACGAATTTGTTTTCTCTATAAAAATCCAATTTTTCCTTATCATCCGGCACTGTCTTCGTCTGGAACACAGCTCTCAGTAGCTTTCCTCATGGAGACAGCTGTCCAAAATTCGGATATGTCCAGGGAATTAAGCGATAAGTTCACCTAGGACATGTAACACAAAATTTAAGCAAGTTGAGAGTGAATACGGCAAACTAAATCATAGACCATCTTCCGATTATTGTGTGGCTTAATTCTGTTGGAAAATAAAATCCCTTTCGATATTCGATTCCATGAACAGCTATACCACAGGTTTTGTAAAACATCATTAACCTTTACGTTTGATTTAAGCCTGTATAGACGTCCATGCCTGTCTGTAACCCGATCCTGCTATATCACAGCACTTAACACCCATTATGTTGGCACGTCTTTCAGTTCACTACGGCTCTTAGAGCGTGAGGTATCGTGCACGTAGCGAACTGTAGCAATCTTCAAAGATGCCTCAGCGGTCACCCAGTGCCAGTTGTGGAACAGTTACACCTTGGAGGCTACGACATTTAGAAAGTTCACTCATGCAACATCTCCTTTCTCAAGTCCCTACTGCCAGCGAGAAGAGTTCAGAAACAGCTACGTGGCGTTGACTTTTGACTGCGCACGTCAATGATGTTATTTTCCACTCTCTGAATTGTCGTTTGTGAGTGCTCAATCGTTTCATTTCCCGACATCACACACAGTTCCCTGCTGTTCTGATACAATTCTATTGAACTCGCAGCTCTTTTCATAAATCAAAGATTAATTGAAACCATAGGACCTGTTCCACATCGACTGCTTTGAAAACTATAACCTAAACGTATAGGTAAGAAAAGTAACATAACACATTTTTGGTCAGAACATATCACTGCTTGAGTTTATCCGTCCATTTTTCACGTTGGTCTTCCAATTTATATTTACTCTATCGGCTTCTTTTAAGTGGCCTAAGTCTTTAAGCTTCCGTGCGTCAGTCGGTAGTAATGGAACCCGTAATGGGACACCTTGTTGTCCGTCTGTCTGTCTATCCGTCTGTTGAAAACTGTTTCACTCAGTAACATACAGACGTATCAAGTTGAAATTTACACCACACGCTGAAGTCTGTAGTGCCTTGGCGCTGTAAAATATTGAAGCTTCTAAGTCAATGCAGTCAACAGATAAGACCATTTATGTTACATATTTTAATACTCGCAAAGTCACTCATCAAGACCTGTAGAATACTTACCGGTGGCCTAGAATCATAAAAATAGGCAAAACTGAAAGCTTTGCAGCCCAAACAAAGGAAAAAATCCTAAAACTTTAAATATATTATTATACCACATACAAAAAAAAAAAAAATTGTGTCACATATTATTGACTGGCTGTCTGTTCGTCCGTCGGTTACGACCACTTTTCATTAGGAACTGGTAGACACATCAAGCTGAAAGTTGTTTCACATACTAAAGCCTACAGTGCCTTGGTGGTGTGAAAATTGGAAGCTTCTAAGTCAATGAAATCAAAAGATACGGTCATTTACGTCACATATGTTGGTATTCACAAACTCACTCATCGAAACTTATAGAGTACTTCCCGTCAGAACCATGAAATTTGGCAAGAAGCAGTGTTTCCCAGTGCAAGTAAAGGAAACAGATCCGAAAATTTTTGATTTATAATTGAATCACACGAAAAAATATTCCTTTGTCATTTGTAATCCGACGTCAAGCTTGAAATTAAAATAAACAGTGATTCTACACTCATGTTGACTAAGTCGCAGCGGTAAAAGTAAAAAACTAGCCAATATATGACTTTATTGCTTATATGATACGTTTCGGAATTTATCTATCATCAGTATCGAGCATGAACGACTATAAACAGTATCTTTGTCGAGAAAGCTGTGTTATGAAATGTAGCTAACTCCAAGTGTGCAACTAATTTGTGTGGCGAATAACATTAAAATGCGATGAACTAACTCGCTACGTTATAGAAATGAGTGGAGATACAAATGGAAGGTAAGACTAATCTCGTCCAAGTCAACAAGTCTGTGTACTACATACAAATTAAAATCTTAAAATAATTTCATAAAACGAAGCGCAATAGCCTCTAACTGTTTTTCACACGGGAGAAATATGCCCAATACAATTAAAAGTCATAGCTACGATCAGTGGAAGGAGAATGAGACGCGCTGCGTGTGTGTGGTTTAGTCTTTTAGGTCGAAACAGGAACAGCCGAATGTGGAAATATCTTGAGTTTTCTTTAGTGTAAATGACTAAAAGGCGAATATAGGTGACATGTCTCGACTATAATTGACAGAAAGGACACTGATTATGGATTGAGGGACAGATTGAAATCATGTGTTTATGAAATGTCCGAAAAAGTACTATTTTTGTCAGAGACCAAGGAATCTTTTGATCTGCAGGAATCTTTGCTACCTATAGAAGGAATCTAAGAATTCAATGCCTATAGCTACGCGTACTCGAATACGGTACATATTTTTAAGTGTTTCGTGGGGCGGTAAATAATTTCGTAAATAAATGCAGTGGGTTGTAAATCATGAGAGGTTAAGCGAAAAAATATTTTAAAATTATTTAATTATGGAATTAAGTGTCAAACTTGCTACTGTCTTATAATGGCGTTATTTACATATGTGTAACTATAAAGGATGTCCAACAAATTCTACGTAATGCGCAAAGGAATTTGGGAACCAGTTGCGTTACCATTCATTATAAATCATGACTGAAATCGGTGGACAAACTTTAATGTTTCCAGACATCGAAAGAGTTAACAAAATAAAATCTAGTTAGTTTCAGAAAGTCTCCAGTGTTTCATTAGAGAGCATTGAAATGATGATTAAGTTCAAACTGTCATGTTCACATGCAATAAAAGTTTTATTTTGTCTGTAAAAATGTATTCACCTCTCTAATGGTCTTGACCCAGTAAAAATAATAATGAAGATAGTATCGACTGAGAATATAAGACATATTTTCAGTGATTCGTGAAGTTTAACAAACAAACATGAATTATCGTTATGGTTGTCGTTTTTCCTTCGTTTTTTACAACACCTGTATATCCGTAGATGATGTGGTCAACATTTCAAAGCGCCCATATTTTTTCGTCCTTATTTCACGTAGATACGAGACGCTCATCTCTCGTGGAATTACATTGTGCGCTAAATGCTGCGCCGTACCGTGGGCTTCGAATCACTTGCGCCAGCACCAACGTTTCTGTCTGTCGTTAGATCTGCCACAGTTCGCTGTCTGTCACGCTTCAGGAAGCGGGCAAGATTCTGACGTCTGCATCCCACACCTTGTCGCCTTCCGATGGTTTCACCTTCCCTCAACCACCTACCATAGATGATCACGACAGTAGCACGTGAACAACGGACTAGCGCCACTCATTTCGAACTGTTCGCACCCTTATCATCGCTAGAGTGATTTTACATTCGTCTCTGATCAGATTATTTTCTTTCTTTAGCTTGCCCTTGAATTCGCAACGGCACATAAAGGAATTTAAACTGGCACTAATTGGTAACCAGCCTGATCACGTAACATAAATTTTGTTTATCCTTTATTGAGCATGTGTTCAAACTGTTGACCATGGTCTGAAAGAACGGTGAACAGGGGCTATTACAGTGGATGATATGGTAGAGCATGCACTAGCAATTCGACGACGCATATCGTCTGGCGTAGTCATAGACTGCATCTATGAATTCTTCCAAAGAAAGAAATCAAGAGGAGCCAAGTCGCGGGACCTCGGAGGCCGTTTGACGACAGAATGTCGCCCTATCCAGCCTCCCTGCAGTACTTGCGTGCAACACGGGATGAATGAGCTGGACAACCGTCATGTTGCAGCCACAAAACAATGTCGAATATCCACTGGTATATCTTCTAGAAGAACCGGCAGAATGTAGGCCGGAAAATGTGCGTACGAATGTCCTTTCAGAACGCCTGAGATGAAGCCACGTCCCACAATTTCCTATGGTGCCGCATCATACTTTTACGCTCCACGGTCGTTGATGTCGCTCAAGACGAAGCTAGTAATGGTTTTCGGCTACCCATTAATGCTTGTTATGCACATTTACTTTATCATGATTAGTAAACGTTGCTTCATCGGTAAAGAGCATACGATGGAAAACCGTAGGGTCGTCTCTCATTTGCCGAAGAGTAAACCGGCAAAATTCTGTACGACGTTCGAAATCACGTTCATCGAGCACCTGATAGAGTGACAGAAGACGGGGATGGAAATTCTGTCGACGCAGGACGCGAATGACACACGTTTCGATCATTCCACATTCCTTGGCAATATTTTTCGTACAACTGTGCGGATTCATTAGCATCGTAGCCAACTTCTTCGTGTTCTCTATCAATAGCACTCTTGTTTCTTGTCCTCTTCTTGACGTTCAGGTGGCCTGTCCGCACTAGCATCTTCATAATTCGTACAGTCGCCTGGCGTGCAGGACACTGCCGTTACGGATAGATGATCCTACACCGTTGTACTGTTTTGTCGGCATTTCTTTTACATTCACCATACAAGAGTTGTATATATAACTTCTAATCATTGGTGTACACATCTGCACGTAACGAATATTGAAGCAGAATTGAACAGTCTGCAGTGCAGACAGGTAAACAGGGACATTTGTTCAGATACTGACAGCGCAGCACGACAGCTCTGCTTGACGGAGTTTGCAGCGCTAGTACCGATTCCGGCAACCGAGTTCTCAAATTTTATACCACATGACGCATTTTTTACGGTGAGATTTCAACGTCAACATTAAACGCTATATCACTGTAGTTGGCTTCACAACAGCTATCGAATGCAGTTATAAAAAGCATACGGTTCTATTTAAAAATGAGGTACTTGTTTCAATATCTCCGTTGATATCAGCACGAAAACAAAAAAGTACGTACCCCTCGACTGCGCTAACATTTGCCGAAAACCGCTTTTCGATATGTGTAACTATTCACGAAGTAAAAGGGGTATTCGGTGTTACGTGAATCACCCTATGTATATACAGTATGTGATCAAAAGTATCCGAACACCTGACTGAAAATTTCGTGGCGGCCTCCATCGGAAATACTGGAATTCAGTACGGTGTTGGCCCACCCTTAGCCTTGATGACAGCTTCCACTCTCGCATGCATACGTTCAATCAGGTGCTGGAAGGTTTCTTGGGGAATGGCAGCCCATTCTTCACGGAGTGCTGCACTGAGGAGAGGTGTCGATGTCGGTCGTGAGGCCTGCCACGAAGCCGGTATTCCGAATCATCCCAGATGTGTTGTATAGCATTCAGGTCAGGACTTTGTGCAGGGCAGTCCATTACAGGGATGTTACTGTCGTGTAACCACTCCACCACAGGCCGTGCATTATGAACAGGTGCTCGATCGTGTTGAAAGATGCAATCGCCATCCCCGAATTTCTCTTTAATCGTGGGAAGCAATAAGGTGTTTAAAACATCAATGTACGCCTGTGCTGCGATAGTGCCACGCAAAACAACAAGGGGTGCTAGCCCCTCCATGAAAAACAGAGCCACACCATAACACCACTGCCTTCGAACTTTACTGTTGGCACTGCATACACTGACAGATGACTTTCACCGGGCATTTGCCATACCCACACCCAGCCATCGGATCGCCACATTGTGTACCGTGATTCTTCACTCCACACAACGTTTTTCCACTGTTAAATCGTCCAATGTTTACGCTCCTTACACCAAGCGAGGCGTCCTTTGGCATCTACCGGCGTGATATGTGGCTTATGATCAGCCGCTGGACCATGAAATCCTACTTGCCTCACTTCCCGCCTAAATGTCATAGTAATTACAGTGGATCCTGATGCAGTTTTGAGTTCGCGTGTAATGGTCTGGAGAGATGTCTGCATATTATACATTACGACCCTCTTCAACTGTCGGCGTTCTCTGTCAGTCAGCAGACGAGGTCAGCCTGTGCGCTTCTGTGCAGTACGTGTCCCTTCACGATTCCACTTCGCTATCACATCGGAAACAGTGGATCTAGGGACGTTTAGGAGTGTGGAAATCTCGCTTACAGACGTATGACACAAGTGACACCCAATCACCTGACCACGTTCAAAGTCCTTGAGACCCTCTGAACTCCCCAGTATGTTGTCTCATTATATCTAATGACTACTGAGGTCGCTAATACGGAGTACCTGGCAGTAGGTAGCAACAAAATGCACCAAACATGAAAAACGTATGTTTTAGGGTGTGTCCAGAAACTTTTGATCACGTAGTGCATATACAGGTGGTCCATTGATAGTGACCGGGCCAAATAGTTCACGAAATAAGCATCAAACGAAAAAACTACAAAGAACGAAGCCCGTCTAGCTAGAAGGGTGGAACCAGATGGCGCTATGATTGGCCCACTAGATGGCGCTGCCATATGTCAAACGGATATCAGTTGCCTTATTTAAAATAGGAACCCCTCATTTTTATTACATATTCGTGTAGTACATAAAGAAATATTAATGTTTTAGTTGGACCACTTTTTTCACTTTGTGATAAATGGCTCTGTAAGAGTCACAAACAGATGGCTCACAATTTTAGACGGTCAGTTGGTAACAGATAGGTTTTTTAAATTGAAATACCAAACTTAGGTACGTTTGAAATTTTTATTTCGATTGTTCCATTGTGATACATGTACCTTAGTGAACTTACGTTTCTGAGAACGCATGCTGTTACAGCGAGATTACCTGGAAATACCACATTAATGCAATAAATGCTCAAACCTCAATGCATTTTGCAATACGTGTAACGACATTCCTCTCAACAGCGAGTAGTTCGCACACGCATTGGCAATGCGATGATGCATGTTGTCAGGCGATGTCGGTGGATCCCGATAGCAAATGACCTTCAATTTTCCTCACAGAAAGAAATCCGGAGACGTCGGATCCGGTAAACGTGCAGACCACGGTATGGTGCTTCGACGACCAATCCACCTGTCATGAAATATGCTATTCAATACCGCTTCAACCGCACGCGAGCTATGTGCCGGACATCCATCATGTTGGAAGTACATCGCCATTATGTCATGCAGTGAAACATCTTGTAATAACAACGGTAGAACATTACGTAGGAAATCAGCATACATTGCACCACTTAGATTACCATCGATAAAATGGGGACCAATTATGCTTCCTCCCATAATGCCGCACCATACATTAACCGGCCAAGGTCATTGATGTTCCACTTGTCGCAGCCATCGTGGATTTTCCATTGCCCAATTGTGTGTATAATGCCGGTTTACGTCGCCGCTTTGGGTGAATGACGCTTCGTCGCTAAATAGAACGCGTGCAAAAAATCTGTCATCGTCCCGTAATTTCTGTTGTGCGCAGTGGCAGAAATGTACACGACGTTAAAAATCGCCACCATGCAATTCCTGGTGCATAGAAATATGGTACGGGTGCAATCGATGTTGATGAATCATTCTCAACACCGACGTTTTTGAGATTCCCGATTCCCGTGCAATTTGTCTGCTACTGATGTGCGGATTAGCCGCGACAGCAGCTAAAACACCTACTTGGGTATCGTCATTTGTTGCAGGTGGTGGTTGACGTTTCACACGTGGTTGAACACTTCCTTTTTCCTTAAATAACGTAACTATCCGGTGAAGGTCCGGACACTTGGATGATGTCGTCCAGGACACCGAGCAGCATACATAGCACACCCCCATTTGGCACTTTGATCACAACACGGTATCGACCTTCTCGGCAATTGGTAAACAGTCCACTTTAACACGGGTAATGTATCACGAAGCAAATACCGTCCGCACTGGCGGAATGTTACGTGATACCACGTACTTATACGTTTGCGACTGTTGCAGCGCCATCTATCACAAAGCGAAAAAAGTGGTCCAACTAAAACATTCATATTTCAATACGTACGTATTACACGAATATGTAATAAAAAATGGGGATTCCTATTTTAAAAAAAAACCGCAGTTGATATCCGTTTGACCTATGGCAGCGCCATCTAGCGGGCCAACCATAGCGCCATCTGAGTCCCCCCTCAAGCTACACGAGTTTCGTTCTTTGTAGTTTTTTTCGTTTGATGCTTATTTCGTGAGATATTTGACTCGGTCACTACCAGTGGACCACCCAGTATATGCTTGTCTGTCTGCATGTGTTGGTGTTTTGTTCTAACAGCGTATCTATATGAGTATTTATTTTACTGCGACTGTTATCCACACTCATCTCATAAAATGTTAGTATGGCACTAAAGATCTCGCAAGCAACCTTCACCGTCATCGTCATCGAGATGGAGCATATCAGAGACTGTGACTGCTCTGTTTCCTCAACGTGATTTAGAATATTCCGGCCTTTCAGCTAACAGGTAGAAGCATTACAGTTAGCGGCTACCACCACTTCACCCCTGCCCTCCCCTACCCACACTCCGCACACGGCGGCCATGCATCACGGCTGACGCGGCTGCCCGCGGCCACAGCTGCCTGTCATCGCAGCGGATGCCGCTGACCCTGCGCCGCTGCGACTGTCAGCTGCCACCGCTGTCCTCCTGCCAGTCATCGTTGACAGCCTGACAGCACGTCACTTTACTCTCCTGGGAAATTAACGCAATATGCCTTGAGGTAGCCTAGTGTACATTTTGTGCACACTTCACGTTAATCCAGAGTCTGCACACACCCACTGAAAGCTGTCTATAGGACGATGAGCAAGACAAACGACGTGTAGGGTAATGTAATAGAGAGCGGAAACTGACACATAATTATACAGGCCGTTTTAAAAAGAATACACGCATTACAAAGTTTTGTGCTGTCAAACCCATCGATCACTTCGCCACAGCTCGGTTATTGGAGGAACTTTGGTTTATATCCATTCCCACTGAATGCTGATTATCTTTTGTTCGTTTGGTTACCATTATATGTTGCAAAATGGCTACTCCGCACCAAAAGTTACTTCAGGATGAAGTAACAACCTGATCATCCGAATGGATGGAACATTCGCAGATTGTATCAACACTTTGTAGACACAGCATATGTTTCCGACGGAAATGTCGCACAATTCCGACTGAGTTCCAATCTAGTCCTACAAAATCAACTCGTTGTGCCTTTCGAGAGTTACAACTGCCTACAACAACAGTTTGGCTTGCTTTGAGACGTTGGTTGGTTATTAAGCTGTACAAGTTACAGCTTATACAGTATCTACGTCATGACGACAAACGCAAATGTGTGGCACTTTCTGACCTTCAGGATGGCAGTGACAATGATAACGCTTTCACACAACGCATCGTGTTCATTGATGAAGCGACTTTCCAAATTAGTGCGAAAATTAAAAAAAAAAGGTTTGCAAAAACAGACATAATGTCTGATGGGGTACCTCAATCACTGGTTATACAATGTTACTTATAATCCGTCTTGATTGCAAAAATGTTTATTCACATGACCGGTTTCGGTTCCTCTAGAACCATCTTCAGATCTGAAATGGCAATGATACTAATTTACTATTTCAGAAATGCAAACCAATATCATCCTCCGACCAACATCAAATGTACCCACGGCGATGGACATCAGACGACTGAATGGCTCGCGGCACAACACCGAAATAGCGAGAACCAGGGAAACAGACGATGGGGGAAAACAAGACTACACCAGAGCCATGGATATAGAAATCACTCTTTGTTTCGATCGTTCAAAAATGATAATTTTATTGTGTGTTTTAATTTTGACAAGTACAGATTTTAACCTTGACAACTACAGATTTTAACTAAGGATTTTTAGAGATAAAATCAAATTAGAAAAATCTACTTAATACAGTATGTGCATTTGTAATGTAACAAATGTACCAGACGGCACCTGTCGGTAAGAGTTTTATAATTAATATAAATGACGTGCATTCTGCCAACCAATTTTATGTGACGCAGCATGTGAAGGTTTCTGTGTGTGTGCACGGGTTACTCCTGTAACCGAAATTGCAGGTATGTTCTGGTATATTTTATGTTGATCGGGTAGGATGAAATACGTTTGCATTTGTGAAATAGTAAATTAGTATCAATGTCATTTCAGATCTGAAAATGGTCCCAGAGAACCAGAAACCGGTCATCTGAATAAACGTTTTTGCAATCAAGACGGATTATAAGTAACAAAAAATGGTATTCCACGCTTGGGTCTACAGAACCCAAAAGCACATACTGAACATGTACAACATTCACCCGAAGTCAATGTATTTTGTGCGATATCACACTCATCTGTTCACGGGCCATTCCCCTTTCATGGAAACTAGGTTAATGGTCAGTAGTATCTTGCCATGTTACAAATATTGTTTTTTCCGACGCTGAACGAGGACCGCTTCATTTTTCAACAAGATGAGGCACGCGCTCACTAGAGTCGCCAATTGCGTGTATATCTGAATGGAACTCTACCGAGCCGTTAGAATTGTCGTCAGACAGCCAAAAACACAGCATTTCTCAGGTGGCCTCCACGGTCACCGGCTTCGACGCCTTATGACTTTATCTTGTGGGGTTTCATTAAGGACAACACTACCAAAGACCTAGAAGAGATGAAGAACCGGATCCGTACGGCCATAACACCACTGACGATGGACATGCTTACCCGAGTATGAGAGGCATTCCAATATCTATGTTATAATGTCGAAGTCGCTGGTAGAGTGCATACTGAACATCCGTAATCTAAACTTGGGAGATTCGTAAACACTTTTCCCAAGTTTCATATTTGTATATCTTACAGTTTGATAAATATATAGTTCAAAATAGAATATTCTTTTTCAGGCATACTATATTTACTTCCCTATTATTTATTTAGCCTGGCATATTAAAATCTTAAATTCATCTCTTACATCGGAACAGAAACAACACTTATCAAAGAGTACTTCACAACGTTCTCAGTTTCTACGCGTACTTCAATTACTCGTACTTCTGAGAAATTATAACCAGAATTATAATTACTGAAACAAATAATAAAATTGAATAATAATAATAATAATAATAACAAAGGCTATTAATAGTATCATTAGTATTGATTAGTTTATGACATTTCTAGCCGACATACTCTCTGAAGGAAACTTCAAGAGGTCGTCATCGCTAGGAAAGTCTTTTTTTCGATCACCATTTTCGGATCTTATGCTTTACAAATACACATCACTCATGTAATTTAGGAGGAGGGAGTTGACAGGTGTAGAGAGAAGATATAATTTGTGATGGAATGCGCACCACCAGCTGTCATTTTAAATTTGAAAGGAATGGAAGATCCAAAGTCGGGTTCCTGTTACAGAAAATGATTTTGAGTAGATGATTTTGTTCTGGTGTAGAGGTTATTTTACTGTATTGAGATTGAGTGTTTCTGCTGTGCTTCTCAGATAGTATCGTAAGACTTGAACATAGATAAGGGGAAGTATAATGACTGAACAGACTGCAGAGAAAACTCAGGTTATGGTAGATACGCTTGTCGTCATTTAGGAGTGTCATTCACAGACAGGAGTGGTATGACCCTAATAGCGTACGTCACACATCTGTTTTACACAATCGTTAGTCGCCTCTTTCAGTCAAGGTGAGCTCTCGTACGAAAATCCTTGGAGAATAACATCACCACAATCAAGGACTGCGAGTACCAATGATTGTGCTAGTTTTGTTATACGCTCCGTATGAGAAATTTTTAATATTTCTTTAGTGAATTAAATGGTGATACCGTCTGCACTCCAATTGTGCATTCAGATGAATCTAGGTGAAGGTCCAGAATTGTACAGTAATACTAGCGAACAAGTGTTACAGTGAACATGGCTCTGCAAACGTGCTGTTTGCGGGATATTTGGAAGTGTGTGGTTTCGAGGTGACAATGAATTCGATATGTTGTCTTATTTATTACGCAGGCACCTGAAATTTAAACTTCTCCATCAAGTGCTCTTCTAACTGGGCTCAAATTTCACCCTTGGCGGGCAAAGAAGATATTCAATAAAAAAGAAATACAACTTCATTATATGTTGCAGTTTACTGTACGTTGTTGAACGAGATGTTCTACGTTTCGTATCCGGATTTCGATGAAATACTGCACTCGTCTGTGCAGTGAACTACAAATTCTTTAAGATTCCCTAATAACATCCAGTGTAATTTGAAAAGGTTGCACGATTCGTTGCTTCATATGTCGGACAGTATCAATAGGGTGCTGTACATTTCACTTTGAGACGACCCCAGACCGAAAGATAATGAAAACTGAGATCATGTGGCCTTGGACATGCAGGTATAGGACCTGATCGACATTATTCGTCTTGACCTATTTTATTGTACTAGATGCCTTCTTATACCAGTAGGAAAATGTACTAGTGCCCCATGACACATGTACCTCGTGCCACAACTACGAGCTGTGGGTGACATTTGAGTTCAATTAGGTAGAGTCGTAATCGAAAAGTGGATGTAATGCTTCTGCAAATGAGCCACGAACACTCCTTATGGCACAGTGAGGATGGGTAAACAATTATCACTTGACAGTTCACAAAACCAGTCCGTGTTGGTAAGCCATAAAGAGAATAATTCAGTCCTCTGTCACACAAGTCCGTCAGCATCCAAGTGAGATCCAGTGAGCAGTCCATTCATTATCCACAGGGTCAGCGAGGTAGATACTAGAGCACGGCAGGAAGTGAGTCCACGCTGGAAAGGCTGTCAAAGGTCATGCACGCGTGATTGCTCCCGCTCTTAGCGGCCTCTTTTTGGTAGCGTACATCGCTGACTTTCGACTTTGCTGTTTGAGGACACAGACATAGTTCTCAACCCCTACAATTCTTCCCAGGCCGCGTGGAGTGGATTAGTTGTTTGCAAGTCCTATCAATATTAGTAGCGAAAAGTAACACAGGTGGAGTACACGAGGAAAATGACGTGGAGCAGATGGCCGCCAAATTATATACATCTACGTTTACATGATTATTCTACAGTTTACAATGAAATGCCTGGCAGAGGGTTCATCAGACAACTTTCAAGCTATTTCGCTACACTCCCGAACAGCGCGCGGGAAAATCGAACACATAGAACTTTGCGCGTGACCTCTACTTTCTCTTACTTTATGATGATGATTTTTCCCTGTGCAGGTGGACGACTACAAAATATTTTCACATTCTGAGGGGAAAGCTACTGACAGAAATCATGAGGAGATCCTGTCGCAACGAAGAACTCTTTGTTTTAATGACTGCCCCCGCAAATCGCGTATCACAACCGTGATAATCTCTGCCCTATTTCGCCATATTACTAAACGAGATGTCTTTCTTTGGACTTTTTCACTGTCGTCCGTCAGTCCCATCTGATGTGGATTCCACGCCGCACAGCAAAACTCCATAAGAGAGCGGACAAGCGAAGTGTGAGGATTCTTTAGTAGCGTCTTGTATATTCTAAGTGTTCCTCTTGTGATCGTTGCGAATTAAGTTATTTGTAAAGGTACCCTCTCAGTATTTAGTTGATTTGACAGCCTTTAGATATGTGTGATTTATCGCGTAAGCGAAATTTAGCGGATTTCTTTTAGAACTCGTGTAGATGCCTTTACACCTTTCATTGTTTCCATCAACTGCCACTTTTCGCACCATACAGATATCTTGTGTGAATCATTTTACATTTGTTTTTGATCATCCAAGGACTTTAAAAGACAATGAATAACAACATCATCTGCAAAAGTGCAAGAGGTGTGTTCATATTGTCTCCTAGATTGTTTATGCAGACCAGGAAGAGCAGAAGGCCTTTAACACTGCCTTAGGGAACACCAGAAATCACTTCTGTTTTACTCAGTGACTTTCTGTCAATTACTGCGAACAGTGACCTTTCTAACGGGAAATCACGAATCCAGTCGCACAGCTGAGACGATATTCCATAGGGAAGCAACTGGACTGGAAGTCGCTTGTGAGGAACGGTGTTAAAGCCTTCTGTAAATCTAAAAGTAAAAAATCGTTAGACATACCTTTTTGATAACACTGATTATTCGTCAGAATAAAGAGCGATTTGTATTTCACAGGAACGATGTTTTCTAAATCCGTGTTAACTGTTTGTCAGTAAACCGCATTCTTGGAGGTACATCATAATATTTAAACACAGTAAATGTTCCAGAATCCTATTGCAAATCGACGTTAGCGATTTGGGTCAGTAATTTAGTGGATCACTCTTAGTTCTCTTCGTAGGTAATGGTGTGACCCGTGCAACTTTCCAGTTTTTAGGTACGGATCTTTCGACGAGCGAGCGGTTGTATGCGATTGATAACTATGGAGTATCAGCATACTCTGACAGGAACCTGACTAGTATGCAATTTCGACCTGAGAATTTATCTTTATTAACTGATTTATGCGGCTTCGCTACGCCGAGGTTATCTACTTCTAAGCTGCTGATACTAGCAGTTGTTATTGATTAGAATACTGAGATAATTTTACATACGACCAGAATCTCTTTAGGTTTTCTGCCATATTTTGAGACCGAGTTTCGTTGTAGAAACTATTAAAAGCATCTCGCATTAAAATTGGATTCTGTAAAACCTTGACAATAGTGGAGGTTTTGCATTCTTTTAAATTTTGCATACTGTTTTCGATGCCTCTGCGAGTGTTCGGACGTGTTTTGTGTATCATGGGTGATATGGGGGATCAGTGACATCCTTTATTAATTTATTTGCTACACATCTCTCAATTTAGGTCTATACTATTTCTTTGAATTGAAACTACATCCGGTCTGCATTTACATAATCAGATTGGAAGAAGTTGAGACTGTGTCTTTGCAAGGCGTCAAGCGAATTTATGTCCGCTTTTTCGAACAGCATCCCTATTTGTTCAGGAGTATTTGTTGCAAAGAGGTCAAGTATGCTTTCGCAACCCTTTACACTTCGGGTGAGCTCTTGAAGTAACTGTTAAAAGACTTGCTGAGAACGCAATCAGTACTATTTCGGGCAACTTGTGTGTAAAAATGTTCTCGAACAGGTCTTCTTGGTTTCTTTTACTACTTGCTTGGCGCTTAGATTGCATAACGTTGCCGATCGCCGTTAAACTAGACTATATTTCGACTTGGTATCTGACTGTGTCCCTCAAGTGACTCATAGAAGACTAAGAAACAAATCCCTAGTTAATCTATTAGTTCTCTGTGGGAATGTCTTGCATGCTTCAAGATCGTGGGAACGTGGACATGCTTCCGGTTGGCAGCGTCCTCACTCATGGAATTTCGGAATTCAGTTGTCCTCAGGGTTGTCGCCCGCCACAGTTCTTCAGCGCGCTCCGTCGTCGATTAGCGCAGATCGTGGAGATTATAGAGTTCCACACATCATCCAATTGTAGCTGCTATTCTGGTTCGTCATATTTTCTGCCAAGTGTATATCCGAGTATTATTTGCTAACAGAGACACAAAAATATGTAATGGTGGCGAAATTTATTGGTTTATCGTACACCTTTGAATGTTCGCCTCAGATAAAATATTTGGCCATAGCAAACTTGATTGGTTGCCAAAGGCGAATGGTACATTGTTGTTATATGCAACTGGCAAGGTATTTCGTAATTCGTCCTCCACAACAACAAATTGTTCTTCAATGATCCCAGAAGGTCTGCAGCTTTCTACGCGCACCGTGAAAGAAGCTTGCGTCGAACATTCAGACTAAACATTAGTTATCAATACTATATTTTCACATTTTTCACCTGATACTACCTGTATCAGCAGCTGTTAGACACTGGTCTTCAACCAAAACCGGGGGCCCTATAAAGAATAAATTGAACAGCAGCTTGAGGTGTTACATTATGTCATTTCTACAGTCTGATGAATTGAGTACGTAACGAGGACCACTGTGCAGACCGTGTTTCATGACTATTAAGGAACTTTACTCCCCGACCATCTAAAGTCATAACTATTTCGAAAAACTCGTGAGATTTAGTTAGTCACAAGGCTCATTTTTCGGGATAGCGTGCGGCTATCCGAAGTCAGTGCCGGAAACCTCAAACAGTGGTGCAGTAGACGCTGTTACCTACAGCTCAAAGTATGAAAAATGCTACATGAAATTGCACATGCAATATTTATGTGGAACAGCTACTGAACAGAAATAAAACAGTGCTCTGTAAAACTTTAAGACGAGAGTGAGAAAGATAAAGTAACATAGTATGTTAACAACTCGGTAAATAAATCAATTGCGGAAAATGTGACCAGAGCCTTCCCAGTCGTCCACAGATAGGTGGATGCTACGTGAGGTCCTCTTCAGCGGGGCTGACCCTGCAAGACGAGGTGGCTGAAGTAACGGGATAAGACAAAAATGTATGTAAATTCCTAAGGGACCAAACCGCTGAGGTCGCCGGTCCTTAGACCTACACTCTACTTAAACTAACTTACGCTATGAACAACACATACACCCTCGAACCTCCGGCGGGAGGGGCCGCGCAGTCCGTGACATGGCGCCTCAATAAATTCTGACCTCCAATAGAGATTGATCGCTTATTGATGTCTGACGAAGAACGTTGGTACTATGTTTTGCTGGAGTTACAGTATACATCATAATTAATTTATGAATAAGTATTACACTGTTTACTCCCAATTTCAGTATAAGATGATATCGTTATACATGGTTCGGTTACTTTAATGTGACCACCTGTTATAGACTTGACTAATCATCTTTTTACAGCGCGAATGTTCAGGAAGAGAGTTAGTGAAGTTCTGGAAGGTTCCGACAGAGATCCAGAGCCGGCGGACTCGAGTGAAGTGGCCAGCTGCGCTAGGTTTCATGGCTGAGGGTCCATGACGCTAACAGCCAGCTCGAGCTCCTAGGGGGTATGAGGTTGGTGGCCAAGGGTCTATGGTAAACTCAGCCTGACGCTCTTTGAATCAAGCTCGTACATTGAGAGCTGTGTGACACGTTGCGTAGTCCTGCTGGTATATGCCATAATGCCAAGGAAAACCAAACTACACGTAACAGTGTAAATGGTCCCCAAAGATAAATTCTTACTTTTGGTGATAGGTTGTGCCTCCCAGAATGTCGAGACCACTCACGGAATGCCACGAAAACATGCCCACATCATAAGGTTTCCTCATCTGGCGCGCAGCCTTGCGACAATTGTTGCGTAGCCGTACACACCAACGGCCATCTGTCCGCTGGATCGTAAGACGTGATCCATCTGAAAAGGTGACGCAGTGGACGACCAGCTTCGGTCCTGGCGCGCAGCTTCCGGTCATTGTCGCCGATGAAAGGCAGTGCGTGAAGAATACCGCCTGTTGCGGAGGCCCATTGAACTTCCATTGGGGAGACATTTTTGGCAGCCCCTTGGTTCATCTGGGCGGTAAATTTCTCCACAGTTGAGCGCTTGTTCCCCCGTATACATCTCCGTGGTCGTCATTCAACCCTTGTCATATCTGGTCCATGGTGCATCACAGTTGCCCTGACGCAAGTTTTGGATAGCGCCATCTTGCCACGCATGGTATGCTTTAACCGCAGTGGACAGCCTACAAACTTAGCCGTTTTGGAAATGCTTCCAACTTGGCCCGAAATCCAATGGTCATGCTCTTCTGGACGTCATAAAAACCGCTCTGTTTCCACATTACGACAAAGACTGCATTATATTTCGTCTCCCCTCCCCTTACTCCTCCCCCCTGACACGCATTACACTCTGCACTGCTACCGCTGCCACCCGCTGCCATCCGCCGTCCGTAAGTGACTGTAGCACGTGCCGTTGAACATTGGCTGTGGTGACATTAATGTGACTGGACCGCTTAGTAGCACGGTACTCAAACAAGAAAAAAGCTTTCTTTGTTATCCACAAGGCTCCTGACAAACGGTAGTACCATGTCGGCAGCAGAAAATGTTAGCACACATACTGTCTGAGCAGGGAAGGAAAGAATTGCTGTGCTGTTTGCATTCTTGAAGTAACTTGTTAAACAATGGCAAGGGTAATTTGTTTTTCAGTTCTGCTGTGGTAACAATTTCCGAGTGTACCTGGTCATACTTCCGTCTCTGTGCAGAGCCACATCCAAGCGATCTCGCACTCCTGGCACAACCGCTACCGCCAACGCTGCACACCCATTTTCTGCCCACACCCGCAAATTACTATCCTCTAACTTTTTCTACGCAGGTTTAGCATTTTTTATGATTTTGTATGTGTTGTGACTTGGCCAGACCGCCAAGTCACTATGAGAGGAAGCCGAAAGGCACGCGTTTAAGCTCACGCAGGCTGGCGTGAAGTCTGGAACATTACAAGGAAATAAGAACTTAGAAAAACGGACGCAGTTGCTGTAATACTTAACTTTAATCCACAATTGTAGAACAACTCTCTTCACGGTACATGTTATAACCACAATATAAAATAATATCAAATGCTATGGCGCCTTGCTAGGTCGTAGCAAATGACGTAGCTGAAGGCTATGCTAACTATCGTCTCGGCAAATGAGAGCGTAGTTGTCAGTGATCCATCTCTGGCTAAGTCGGCTGTACAACTGGGGCGAGTGCCAGTACGTCTCTCTAGACCTGCTGTGTGGTGGCGCTCGGTCTGCTATCACGTATACTAACGGACCGCGGCCGATTTAAAGGCTACCACCTAGCAAATGTGGTGTCTGGCGGTGACACCACAGTATGTTTAATAAAAATGAAGCACTAACTTTAATGAGATCGTAGGGAGAGTACTCTGTTTAAAACTGGATTATCAGCGCAAGGAAATCCCAACATGTCCCCATTTGGAAAAGGTATGCCCTACAGGAAGTTATGACCACGTAATTATGAGGGATAGTCAAATGAAAACAGAACGCCCGCCACAGCGCACGGAATGGTTCCATTCAAAAGGAACCAGCTCATACCCTAAGACACTGGAAGCAGAGGCGATCAGTTCCTATTTCGTAGAAAGCGGTCGGCCGCTGACGGATCCACAACCGCATCGTCTCTTGCACTTCGTCGTCCGAAAAAAACGACATCTACAAATGTCTTTATTAAGATCGTCGGAGATATATAAACATCACACGGTGAATATTCCGGGCTGCACGAAGCATGTTGGAGTCACTGCAAACCAAATCGCTCAAACGTAACCTTTGTCCGATATGAAATCTCTGTGGATAACCCTAACAACATAACAATCTCACCAAACAGCAACACCTCGACCTTTGCATTCGACGCCAACCATATCTGCTTCTCGTTTACAGCATGTCCGAAAGAAGAACTTTTTTAAAAACTGTGGCTCAGCAAGCTTTGTGTGCGGGGAAAGCTCGCATTGTTGTAGACACTCTTCCACAAACCCTACAGAGAAAACCTCTCAAAGATAGTCAATGTTTGTACGAGGTCGGATTGAAAAGTATTGCCTGCAGATGTGTAATGTGAAAACTGGAAAATCTTTTTAAATAGCACAGACTTTGTTGCCTTCCTATATATTTTATTCTTCATGTCAAACTTTGCTGAAGAAAATATCAGAAACATCTAATCAAAATTTCTAAAAATTGGAAGTAAAACAAAATCTTTATCTTATTGTTTATAGCAGCTGCTGCATCTATTACCATGGGCACGAATGGCAGGCACAGTGAAACCGGCTGTCCACTGAGATTTGATACAAGAACTGCATGGTTCAAAGTTTAGCACAGTGCTGAGCAAAGAAACCTATGACCATCAATGTTTAAGGATGTCTCAGAGTTTCATTCTCGCTACAATAACAATATATCATACTCAGATGCTAGGAATGACCAACATAACAGGACACGTGTGTTCACGCTAGGGTTAAACTTGGATCAAAAGAGTACGGATACCTATAGTCATAAAAACTGTCTTATTCTTGAACTGTTTAATTTACATACAAGATCATGCCAATGAAAGCTTGAAAGCAACCCTGGGTTCGGTGTGGGGCGGCGGAGGTGTAAAGTGGACTGCGGTAGTCGTCGTGGGGTTGTGGACCACTGCGGCTGCGGCGGGGACGGAGCCTCTCCGTCGTTTCTAGGTCCCCGGTTACCATACAATATACAAAGCTTGGGAGCACCGAATATGTTCGCTGGTGGGGTAAGTAAGTTCAATACCCCCTCCACCTGTTTTTGTTTGCGGCTTCCACCGTCGTGTGTCGCTCCATTCCTTGATGAGCAGAAACGTATAAAAATCGGACGCCTTAGCTCTTTTGCTTCATCAACCGCTAACCTGCCATTGAGATCCTACATTACCGTACCGAGGTTGCAACAAAAAATCCATTGTTGAACTTGTTGTGTATAGAAATCGTGAATACTCGGTTCGTTAGACAAACAATCAAACAACTCGTATTAATGAGTTTTATTACAAATAGACAAATACAGTTACTTAACTTTGCTATGTGTCGCAAGGAAAGGGTGACATACAAAATAATCAGTTTTCATCAGAATAGCAAAGAAGTCTGTGCTACGTAGAGATTACGATGCGTCGCTAACTGAGTGATTAACGCTGAAGCTGCTATGGAAGTGGATTGTCACCAGTCGGGCGCGGCGCTTATGTCCTCTTCATATAGGGGCCGCTGTTGCCGCGTTGTCCTGAAGGCAGGTCGGTCAGCGTGCGACTGGCTGACCTCTTCTCATAGCCCTGTAGTTTCCGACTGGCGTGCCGTTACAGAACATGAGCGACTTGTGTCTGTTTTAGCGATAGAAATCTGTTTCTCGGGCATGGATGTATGTGTTGTTCTTAGCATAAGGCAGTTTAAATTACTTTAAGTAGTGTGCAACATCAGTGTGTGTTTACGGCGGCGAACCGAGGGAAAGACTTCTTCTCATAGATATAAGACTCTTAAGATAGGAATATGAGAGGCGGGAGAACACACGTACCAATCCGATTAATTCTTAAACCGTTTTCCTATCTTGTTTTCTTTTCCAGTCGGTTTTTACACCTTCCACCTGCCTAAGCCGCTGGCGTAGGCCTATCTCGCCACCTCCTCGGTACACCTCTGTCTCTGTCACGTAACCGCCCGTTACTGTCTCACCAGCCCACACTTGTACTGCTCGGGTCCTGTGGCTGACCACAGCTGTTGGGCGGTCAGTGACTTCGCCCCCATCACGGAGCACTCGAATCCGCTCATCCGTGCCAGTATGGAACTTACTTCGAAAGGAGGACTTGCTGGCGATTCCCTCGGACTCGAGAGGACAATTAAGAGCTTCTTGGAGCGGAAGAAGCCAATATTAGCGCCGAGAGAGCAGAGTGTCTAACTTGTGCCCCTCAAATACTTTAGGCAATAGAATTAGCCACGAGAGGTCATTGTTCTCAACGTAGATAGAGGGTATTGAGTTTAGTAATTAGTATGTAGACTACGTGCTAAGTAAATCAGTATAACGTAGAAGCAGAAATCAAAAACTAAACGGTAAGAGACGCAGATTCACTCTCAGAAGGGAAGCATAAACCCAATTTGTCACCGATTTTTCTGGCCTGCTTTACGGTTGCCGTACGTATTTAGATTTGACAAATATCACTGTAATACGCTGCGCTTCTCAGATGAGTCAAAGGGACTTCACAGATCCACACGCGCAATATATGACGCACATACATACATGAAAGGCTTTTCCTTAAAGTTTTGAGAGTAATATTCACCAGCGAACCAGAAAGGCTAGAAAGAAGTGGTTTCCCGCGGGAACAGTGGTGAAGCGTCTTCGCTGTGGTTCAGTGAGTGTCCGGGCAGTCTGACAGAGAGAGAACCGCGTTTCTTGTGTAGTGTATTTTTCGTGGCTCGTCGAGATTCAAGATACAGCGGTAAACCGAGCAGCAACGCGCATCCAAATTTTGATTTAGACTGAAAATATCGGGCTCTGTAAAGGTGAGAGTAATTCGGCAAGCATTACGCGAGGAAGCCATATACCAACTGTGAATTTACGAGTGGGCGAAGATATTTCGGGAGAGCCGAGAAAATTTCGACGACAACGACCCCCTCCAGTGTCTCTCAACAACCCAAAAGCAGGAATATGTGCAGCAATGCGAAAGGTTTTGAATGGGGAAGATGAGAATAGTAATATGCCAAATTTGAATGTTTATTGCATTCTAAGAGACATATTAAAGAAGAGAAGAGTATGCGCAAAGATAGTGCCGGATGTACTGACCAAAATCCAGAAGGAATTAGGTATTTTGAAATGTTGCGAGCTGTTGAGAAACGTAGAAAGTGGCCCTAATTTTTTGGACAGAGTTATGTCAGGCGCCGAGACATGGATTTTCAGTTAAGCTCGTTCTAACAAATAGTAATTACCGTTCCTGATTTATTTACGTATCTACTTCCCAACCATATTTTGTAATCATTCACTTACTGCCATTACTGTCCAATGACGATGAAGTTTTTGTACGCGCTGTCATCTACTCCTTTGCTATTGTGTTTGATCTCTTAATCTTTGTTTGTACCTAATTTTCAAACATTTTGAGTAACTGTGTAGTGACTTACTTTGGTATGAGTTTAGTAGATTAACGATTATGTTCGCAAAATCGATTATCGCAATCGACTCAGGCGAAGTATTAACATTAAATGTTTACAGTTCCACCGAAACCGTCGTGTCTGCATAGCCTAATGCACACAAAATGTCGTGTCTGCTCGCCACATTTCCGCTGGGCGGTCGGCAGAATGTTTGTGATCGGTATCTCTGTGTTTGGTCTCTGAAACGATTGCAGGGTAGGCAGTTCTCTGAAATACTTGTTGAGAGAAAAATTCGACACACTGCTCCGTTTATGAGCTAATTAGAATTGAAGGTAGCCACTCAGGCCGTTGCTCGCGCAAATTTAAGCGCTCCACCAGAGATGGTATCGGCAAACGCGTCTTTCTTTTGAGTTCTTAAAACTGAACAAGAGAGCGATGCAAAAGTTGGACGTAGGTCGGCAGTAAGGCTCGAACCCGAGCCAAAGGCTGACCAGTCTCGTGCGTTATCATTTACGCTATGAGAACAACTTTCCGGCCGGAGTGGCCGTGCGGTTCTAAGCGCTACAGTCTGGAACCGAGCGACCGCTGCGGCCGTAGGTTCAAATCCTGCCTCGGGCATGGATGTGTGTGATGTTCTTTGCTTAGTTAGGTATAATTAGTCCTAAGTTCTAGGCGACTGATGACCACAGAAGTTAAGTCGCATAGTGCTCAGAGCCATTTGAACCATTTTTTGCGAACAACTTGAAACTTCTTTATTATGTTTTTACTTACTCGATCTGAAACAACTGAGAAGGTGAAACTTCTACGTTATTTAATTCTGAAACTGCTGAGTGAAACTGAACGTACTGGGCCTACTTTCTCTTTACTTATTCTTATCATCTCAGAACTGACCCACAATATCCTGGTGCAACGCAATCTCGTTGGTCAAAAATGATAACCTGACTTCAAATAATTAATAAAAAAGAATGGCCACTAGAAGAAAACCTAACAATAACCCATACATTTTATGTCTCTTACCTCACAGAAAATCTTCATTACACGAACTACAGCAATGCCGCAAGCACCAGTACTGTCAGGTAAATAAAAGATTCTAACTACCGAAAGCTCGAGCTACTAATAGGCATGTGGTTAGCAAAGGAAAGATTTAGTTGCAGAGCAAACAATGTATTTACCAGATTTTACCTTAATCAAGTGACAAAAAAATTATGTAATCAAAAAAATTATATAATCATCAGTATTAAATCTCCATGACGGAAATACATCCAGACCGTCCTCTCGCACTAATAGTGCAAACGTCCAACACCGCTAATTATTAACTTCTAACCTCCATCACTGGTGACTACTCACTCCCAAACTCCATCACTGCTGGCTGTTCACCTCCGACTGCGAGTCCGACCAGCCACAGAGTCTCTTACAGAATGCACACAGCGCTGTCAGAGTTATTAATGCAGAGCGCTACATAGTGCTGCCACCATACAAACACATAAACAGCCTACTTACAAACTGACTAATCGCATCTGGCGGGCTGCTTGAATATGCGCGCACAGTGGCCTCATTGGCTAACTTAAATGATAACTCGCAACCAGCGCACAGTATCGAATTTCTTTTTTCTAAACCTACCCTGCAACCCTTATAAGCTTTTCAGAGTGTTTCTGACCAACCTATATGTTACAACCAGACCGCTTGTTTGTTGATTTGATCCAAATTATTATTGAGGATTTAGGTTAAGACTGTTGGCAGTATTGAGTGCTTATTATATTCTTCAGCTTTAGTCTAATTTCTTGTTTTGTTTAGTGGTGGCAACCTTAAGATGTTCCTCAGATCGAAACCGGTCGTAACACAATAAATGCGTTATAATAGAGCTGAGGTGGTTTTCACTGATCATTAAAATTATACCAAAAAGACGGAAGTCTATTTGGCTTATTACTTTTACTTTACCACATTTACATATGCTTGTAGTCAGATCTGGAGATTAACTAGTGTAAAATATTGTGATCCACAATAACACGGAGTTGTGCGACATGAACGAAAGTTTGTAGACGTGTTTCTAAATCTTAAAAATGATGTGTATTCAGATTTCGCACCCGTCGCGTAAGAGTAGCGCTAGTACCGCCACTATTACGATGCAAATCAGGTTTGCTTTAAATACACTCTGTAACGGTCATTAGCGTTAGTTGCCCTGGAGATCGGACGTGGTGTGTTGATGTTGGTCAAGTATACCTCTGAGCCGACGAATTCGCCATTATCAACATCCCACTGAGTTTGGACGCGGTCTTGTAATAGACCTACGACGAGCTAGATGTTCCTTCTATGATATTGTAGAAAGACTTGCAGGGAATGTAGCCACTTTACATTACTGCCGAGCGGTTGTCACGAGAATGTTCTGTCGCAAGAAGACCGGGCTCTGGACGGCAAAGTAGTTCTAGCGAGCGCAAAGACCCCAGTGTTCGGCGTATGGCTCTGGCGCATCGTAATGCATCTGTAACAGTAACTTGAGCAGCAGTTGGAACCACACTGACATAATGAACTGATACAAGTCAGCTACTTCAAGGACAATTTCGAGGCAGACGCCCAAAGATTGCTTTCCACTGAACCCAAATTACCGCCATCAGCGGCTGGAGTGGTGTCAAGCGAAAACTCATTGGAGGGCAAGATGTAGGACTGTTGTGTTTTCTGATGAAAGCTGGTTCTTCCACGGTGCCAGTGGTTAGTATGAGGTCAATGGGGGGCATCAGCCAAACTGTCTGTAATGCACACTGGACCTAAACCCAGAGTTATGGTCTAAGGTGTGGTTTTTATATGACGGCAGGAGGACTGCCGTAGTTATCCCACGCACCCTCACTACAAAACTGTATGTCAATCTGGTGATCAGACCTGATGTGCTGTCATTCATAATCAGCATTCCAGAGGGTACTTACCAGCAGGATAACGCTCGCCCACATACTGCTGTTATAACCCTACATCCTCTACAGAATATCGACATGTTGCCTTCGCCTGCTCGATCACCAGATCTGTCTCCAATCGAGCACTTAGAGGGCATTATCGGACAACATCTCCAGCCTCACCCATAAACAGTGTTAACTGTCCCAGTATTGACCGACCAAGTAGAAGGGGCATGGAACTCCATACCACAAACTGATATCCGACATCTGTACAACACAATACATGCATGTATTCAAAATTCTGGCAGTTACAACGGGTACTAATGTACCAGTAATTCACATTTGAGATGGCTTATCTCACGCTTACAGTAACCTGTGATCTTGCAATGTTAATCAGTTACTCTACATTAATTATTTTTTGGTGTTGCTGTTTCTTCCGTCCGTATAAGATCAGTGTTCCAGTACGACCAGAGTTTTACGAAGGTTTCCCTTGCTTGTGACACAATTGGTAATTCCATGCCTCTGATTTTCCATTGGGACCACTATGTCCCATTCCCAGTCTACTATGATGTTTCCTTTAACGGGACCGCTACTCTAGAATGGGCCAGACCACAAGCATCCAGATCTGTACTTTGGTGAAAGGCAAGTGTGAAAATAGTGCTGTTCTCGAGTGCTTAAAAGTGCCCCGAGCCTGTTGGAGACTTTACGAGAGTGCCGCTCACTGTGTGGTGGCGTTAATGCAAACTCCTTACCAAATTATAGAGATTAACGCAGGGTGGCGTAAGGTGGAAACGTTATATTACCATGTAATGTATGTCAAGTATACAACGCAGTTTTATGGGAAAGGCTCCACGTGAGATTCAGGACAGTATTCCCTTCTTTCATTTAACACACGTACATCGTTTTAAAGGACAGGCGCAATTAAAACAGGTAAGATATTTTAAAATTTAACAAAATTAGAGGATTCCCATAGATTTACATTAGCAACAACTCGTCACTCTGAGCAGTCAAGTCAGCGCTAGAACCAACGTTGAAGACCATTGTATTCATCAACAACATACCATTTCTTTGTCCGCCAGGTTGACATTACAGTTTCGCAATGACGTGGTGCAAAATTCACTTGTATCACAGGTATTTTACTACTCGTTAATTAAGCTCCCTCGCCCATCTAACCCCTCTCCCTCCCCTCTCACACTCATACATACTTCTCACATTTCACTGTCCTTAGACTAAAACTATTTTATTCCAACAATTAAAGTGTATTCAAGTCTGTACCCTTGCATCAGCAGGCCTCAAAATATACTGCATTTGTTGGGGAAGTGTACGAAGTGTCGGAGTAATATCTTTCCCGTTTTCTCTTTTATTGCAGAATGCATCCACCAAGTTCGACATTTGGTACACTTTCGTGTTGTTCAGAATTTCCGTGATTTCACTGACAAGATGCGTAGTAAAGGCACGTACCGTAAGTGGAACGAGGAAACATGTGTCGTTGTTCGTCTTGAATCTATATGCTCACGGTTTTATTTATTTGTTATTTATTTATTGTAAGAGATTAGGGCCTTAAGATGTAGCTGTAGTTCCAAGTTATTTGCCAGCGTTGAATTTAACAGCGCTTAAATCTGTGTGCCTAATTGTGTAAGCGAAATTTAATGGATTTATTTTCGTAATCATGTGGATGACCTAACTCTTTTCAGTATTTGGGGTCAACAGCTGCTATAAAGACATTTTGCCTAAATCGATTTCTAATTGGGTTAGATTATCTGCAAACATTTTAAAAGGGCTGCTCCGGAACACCACAGGCCCAACAACACTTCTTTTGGAAACACCAAATATCACTTGTATTTTATTCGATGAATTTCCGTCGATTACTACCTGCTGCGACCTTTCTGAGAGGAATTCACGAATTCTGTCGCAAAGCTGAAGCGGTATTCCTTAGGCACGGAAACTGATTACATGTCCCTTGTGAGGAATGGTACCAAAAGTCTCCTGGAAATCTATAAATATGGAATCAATTGGAGATCTCCTTTCGACAGCACTCATTATTTCATGCGAATAACAAGGAAGTTTGACAATAACTATATTTTCTGAACCTGTGCTGATTGTATGTCAGTAGGTAGTTACCTTCGAGGTGATTCATAATGTTCGAACACACTATATGTTTGTTGTGGTGTCGCCGCCAGACACCACACTTGCTAGGTGGTAGACTTTACATCGGCCGCGGTCCGGTAGTATACGTCGGACCCGCGTGTCGCCACTATCAGTGATTGCAGACCGAGCGCCGCCACACGGCAGGTCTAGAGAGACTTCCTAGCACTCGCCCAGTTGTACAACCGACTTTGTTAGCGATGGTTCACTTACAAAATACGCTCTCATTTGCCGAGACGATAGTTAGCACAGCCTTCAGCTACGTCATTTGCTACGACCTAGCAAGGCGCCATGTTAAGTAACTATTGATATTGTGAATCATGTATCGTCAAGAGCTACATTCATCATTAATGGATTAAAGTTAAGTATTCCACCAGCTACGTCCGTTTTTGTAAATTCTAATTTCCTTGTCCTGTTCCAGACCTCACGCCAGCCTGTGTGAGCTAAAACGCGTGCATTTCGGCCTCCTCTAGTAACACGGTGTTGGCTCTCCTGCCAACCACAACATTTGTAATTCCTACTGCAATCCATAGTCGGAGATGTGAGTCAGTAATTTAGCTGATTACTTTCCTTTCTTGAGTATTGGTGTGACTTATGCTACTTTGCTGTCTTTCGGTACGGATATTTCGTCGAGCGAGTGGCTGTGTATGATTGCTAAGCAGGGGCTATTGCATCAGCGTACTCTGAAAGGAACCCAACTGGTATGCTACCTGGATCTGAAGATATGCTTTTTGTTAATTCCTATAAGCTACTTAGCTACACCGAGGATCTCTGCTTCTAAGTTGCTCATGTTACCAACTGTTCTTGATTCGAATTCTGGAACATTTACTTCGTCTTCTTCGGTGAAAGAATTTCTGTAAACTATATTAAACAACTCAGGTTTGGCAGCACTGTGATTGGCAATATTACCATTGATACCACGCAGTGAAGCTATAAATTGTGTTTCGTCTCTGCTGTACTTTACATACGAGGAGAAAATCTTTGAATTTTATGTCACATTTCAAGACAGAGATTCATTGTGGAAGCTACTAAGAAAATCTCTCATTGAAGTCGGCACCTAATTTGAAGCTTTAAAAAGTCATCGTCCATACCGTAGATTTTGTGTTTTTTATATTTAGCAAGTTTTTTTCGTTACTTGTGTAACTCTATTCGGACCTGTTTTGTATACCCTGGGGGAATAGTAACATCATTTATTAATTTATTGCGTAAAAATCTCTTGCCTCAGATATTATTTTATGGAATTCATTTTTACATAATAAGTTGAGAATTAGAGGAAACTGTCTCTTAGCAAGGCGTAAGCTAATTTTTTACCTGCTATTTGAAATGGAAATATTTTGCGTTTACTTTTGGTGAATTTTTGATGTTCCGGTGGTCAGTCTCACTGCAACGATCTGTATCCATCATTATGCTAACAGTTTGCTCAGGTTTAATTGTTGGTGAGGGCTCAAGTATGTTTCCGTAAACTTTTACATTTCGAGTGGGCTCCTGAAGAATCCGCAAACAGATGGTGCCCACGACTTCCATGTCCTACGTTAGCTGGACGGCTGTAGAGTCATGAAGAAAAGTGGACCGCAATATTAAACAACAGAATAAATTGCCAAAATCTTTAAAAAGCAGAGCTCCTACTAGCCGGTATAAACTATAGGGAAAAGAAAATGATAACAAAGGGAACTAAGAATAACAATAATATCGATTAGTTTAGCACATTTGATGCCATATTTAGTACCATCAAAAACGGAAGTGATAATTCGAGAGGAGAAAATTGAAACGGCAGTGATAATAAATGCTAGAAGAGAACTGTGGGGTTCTGCCCTTTTGTCTTTCATCGGGTGCCTAAAGGATGCTGCTTCCTCAAATAGCTATACAACAATTTGAAAAATCCACGTTAATGGTTTTTATACCTATAAAGCAAATTGACAAGACTTTACTTTGATTTAGAAGAACGGGTCGCAAAAGATTGGCGACCTGCTAACACTCAGTGTCCTTCGCTATATACAGTGTCCATATCAGGAACAAATCTCAGTATCACAGTCAGGATGACGTCTCTTCTGTGTGTTCTCTGCTGGTGCCGGTGTACTACTGTTTAGCCGAGGCTGGCAGGAGCGGCGCTTGTATTCTGTACTTGTGGAGGCCACCCCTGTCGTGGTGACGTCCTGATCAGCGTGCAACTGGCTGACGTCGTCTCATAGTCCTCTCTGCTCTTCCGTTCTATACCTTCGTGCCGGAGCTTGTCGTTAGGCCGGAACAAAAACACAATTTAAATAGATGACTCTGTGTACAAGGGAGAGGAGTAAGTGGTGGGGGAGGGGTGTCTGACTGGTTGGTTGGTTGATTTGAGGAAAGGGACCAAAAAGCGAAGGCCGCGCGGGATTAGCCGAGCGGTCTGAGGCGCTGCAGTCATGGACTGTGCGGCTGGTCCCGGCGGAGGTTGGAGTCCTCCCTCGGGCATGGGTGTGTGTGTTTGTCCTTAGGATAATTTAGGTTAAGTAGTGTGTAAGCTTAGGGACTGATGACCTTAGCAGTTAAGTCCCATAAGATTTCACACACATTTGAACATTTCACACAAAAAGCGAGGTCATCAGATGGGGGAAGGCTAGGGTAGGAAGTCGGCCGTGCCCTTTCAAAGGAACCATCCCGACGTTTGTCTGAAGCGATTAGAGAAATCATGGAAAACCTAAATTTGGATGGCCAGGCGCGGGTCTGAACTGTCGTCCTTCCGTATGCGAGTCCAGTGTGCTAGGATGTCTGACAAAAGAGAGCTGCTGACAGTTATGTGGAAGCAACAGCTACTGTTAGTAAATGGGCTATTCGCTGTCTATTGAAGTTTAAAAAGTGTTTAATTTCTCTGAAAATTGGAGAAACACCGTCATAAAACCTTGTTCCTGACACACAAAGTGGTTTTGAGGAGAGGGCTGTGTTGTGTGTGTTCTAGTGCGGGCTTTACTTCGTCGACAACGAATATTTCTGCTGTTATGTTTACGTATAAAGGCGGAAGATAACTAAGAGGAGAGCCAATGATTGTGAAGGCGATAAACATGGGATATGGTTGTCTCTACGATTATTGACATGTATCCATAATAATTATAAGCAGCGGGGAGTGATTTTAGGATTTCGGTTGTAAACAGCGATGAGGGACAAATTGGTTGTTTTGAGAATTTGCTCAGTAGACTTCCAATAAAATCTATATGTACATCTACGTCGGCAAGATTACTCAGCAATACAAAGTTAAATGTCTGGTAGATCGTTCATCGAAACATCTTTGCCGGCCGTAGAAGCCGAGCGGTTCTAGGCGCTTCAGTTTGGAACCGCGCGACCGCTACGGTCGCAGGTTCGAATCCTGCCTCGGGCATTGATGTGTGTGCTGTCCTTAGGTTAGTTAGGTTTAATTAGTTCTAAGTTCTAGGGGACTGATGACCTCAGATGTTAAGTCCCATAGTGTTCAGAGCCATTTGTAACATTTTTGAAACATCTTTAAGCTACTTCTCTACCGTCCCACTCTCGTACAGCGTGCGAGAAAAACGAACATGTCTTTCCGTGGGAGCTCTGATTTCTCTTATTTGATTATGATGATGATTTCCCCCGTAAATAGATAGACGCCAACAAAATTTTTCATCTTTGAGGAGAAATCTGGTGACTGAAATTTCATGACAAGGTCCTACCGCAGCGAAAACCGCCTTTGTTTTAACGACTGCCACTCAAGTTTCCGTGGGAGCTCTGATTGATCTTATTTTATTATGATGATGTTTTCTCCTTATGTAGGCAGAAAACAAAATTTTTCATCTCTGAGGAGATCAGCGTACGCCGATAGAAACCTGACTGGTATTCAATCTCGACCTGAGGCCTTGTCTTTCGTGTTTCAAGCTGCTTTGTTACACCTAGGCAATTGTTCTTGATTCGAATTTTGGAGTATTTACTTCGTCTTCTTTGGTGAAGGAATTTCCGAAAACTGGGATTAGTAATTCTGCTTTAGTGGCACTTTCATCAGTAACATTACTAATGTTATAGCGCAGTAAAGGTTCTGATCTTGTCTTCCCGCTGGTGTACTTTACAAACGACCAGAATCTTTTTGAGCTGTCTGCCAAATTTAGAGACAGTTTCGTTTTGGAAACTATTATAAGCTTCCGCATTGATGTTCGCACCAAATTTCGAGCGAGGTGTAAAACATCGCCAGTCTTGGTTTATGTTGTGTTAAATTTGGCATGCTTTCTTCTTTACTTGTGCAGCAGTATTTTGACCTGTTTTCTTTACCGTGGTGGATCAGTACCATATCATAAATAACATACCTTAAGTTCATGCAATGTGATGATTTTTATTCAGATGTGTCATTGTTTTCAAAGTACTGCGCTGAAAAGGTATTTGAATGTTGTGCAGGTGTGGTTAAATTTAATGGAGCTAAACTTCTAACTGTTGTTATTTATAGATCCCCAGACTCTGGTTTCACAACATTTTTGCTAAAGCTAGAGGAGGTTCTTGGTTCACCTTATAGGAAATACAAAAAGTTAGTTATATGTGGTGACTTCAACATTAATTCTATAAGTGATTGTGGAAGGAAAATGATGCTGGTAGACCTCCTTAATTCATATAATCTTACGCAAACCGTATTATTTCCAACGAGAGTTCAAGGGAACAGTAGAACAACCACAGATAACATTTTTGTTCATTCCTCATTACTAGAATTGCATTCTGTTAGCAAAAAGGTGAATGGCCTTTCAGATCATGATGCACAAATTTTAGCTCTAAAAGATTTTTGTGCTGAAACACATGTTAAATATAGTTATCAACTGTTTAGGAAAGCTGATCCAGTTGCTGTAGAGACCTTTGTAAACCTTATCAAGGAACAAGAGAGGCAAGATGTTTATAGCGCTGATACAATAGATGATAAATATAATGCTTTTCTCAAGACTTTTCTCGTGCTCTTTGAAAGATGCATTCCGTTAGAACGTTCAAAACATCAAAACGTTAGAAACAGTCAAAATCTAAATTCAGCAGCCCATTACAAACAGTATTGTAAGAAGCTTAAAAATGTTTTTAGGGAGGCAAAAAGTATGTGGTATGCAGATAGAATAGCTAAGTCTCATGATAAAATTAAAACCATATGGTCAGTCGTAAAGGAAGTTGCTGGTCTGCAGAGACAGGTCGAGGATATAGAATCAGTGCGTAGTGGGAATGTCCGTGTTACTGATAAGTCGCATATATGTACAGTATTTAATAATCACTTTCTGAATATAGCAGGTGAACTAAATAGAAACTTAGTCCCAACAGGGAATCATATAGCGCTCTTAGAAAAACGTGTTCCGAGACTGTTACCTGAAATGCTCCTCCATGATACTGACAAGAGGGAGATGGAGTTAATAATTAAATCACTAAAGACCAAGAACTCTCATGGATATGACGGGGTATCTAGCAGAATACTGAAGTATTTTTCTATGTATGTTAGCCCAATACTTAGCCATACCTGTAACTTTTCCTTTAGGAGTGGTCGGTTTCCTGACCGATTAAAGTACTCGGTAGTGAAGCCACTTTATAAAAACGGAGACAGGGATAATGTTGACAATTTTAGACCTATTTCTATGCCATCGGTGTTTGCTAAAGTTATCGAGAAGGTTGTATATACAAAGTTGCTGGAGCATTTAAATGCACATAATTTGCTGTCAAATGTACAGTTTGGTTTTAGAAATGGTTTAACAACTGAAAATGCTATATTCTCTTTTCTCTGTGAGGTTTTAGACGGATTAAATAAAAGGCTGCGAACGCTGTTTTCTTTGATTTAACGAAGGCTTTTGACTGTGCTGACCACAAAATATTACTGCAGAAGTTGGAGCATTATGGAGTAAGGGGAGTAGCTTACAATTGGTTCACCTCTTACTTTAAGAACAGAAAGCAGAAAGTAATTCTCCGCAATATTGAGAGTGGTAGTGATGTTCAGTCCCAATGGGGCAATGTTAAGTGGGACGTTCCCCAAGGGTCGGTGCTGTGGCCACTGCTGTTTCTTATTTATATAAATGATATGCCTTCTAGTATTACAGGTGATTCAAATATATTTCTGTTTGCTGATGACACCAGCTTGGTAGTGAAGGATCTTGTGTGTAATATTGAAACAGTATCAAATAATGTAGTTGTGGAAAATAATTTGATGCTAAATCACAGTAAGATTCAGTTTTTACAGTTTCTAACAATTCAACAAGAACCGATATTTTGATCAGACAGAATGGGCATATTATAAGCGAGACGGAACAGTTCAAGTTCCTAGGCGTTCGGATAGATAGAAAGCTGTTGTGGAAAGCCCATGTCCAGGATCTTGTTCAGAAACTAAATGCTGCTTTATTTTCCATTAGAACAGTATCTGAAATAAGTGACAGTTCAACACGAAAAGTAGTCTACTTCGCATATTTCCATAAGCTTAAGTCGTATGGTATTATTTTTTGAGGTAATTCTTCTGATCCAAAAAGGGAATTTTTGCCTCAAAAACGGGCTGTTCGAGCTATATGTGGTGTAAGTTCGAGAATCTCTTGTCGACCCCTATTCAATAGTCTGGGAATTCTGACATTGCCTTCACAGTATATATTTTCTTTAATGTCGTTTGTTGTTAGCAATATTAGCTTATTCCCAAGAGTTAGCAGGTTTCACTCAGTTAATACTAGGCAGAAATCAAATCTGCATGTGGAGTGCACTTCCTTGACTCTTGTGCAGAAAGGAGTGCAGTATTCTGCTGCGTCCATTTTCAATAAGCTACTACAAGAACTCAAATATCTTAGCAGTAGCCCAAACTCTTTTAATTCCAAACTGAAGAGTTTCCTCATGGCTCACTCCTTCTATTCTGTCGAGGAGCTCCTGGAAGAGCTAAAAAATTAAGCAAATTCCAGTGTTACATTGTTGATTTTCTTTATTTAAACTTACGACTTGTCGCCTGAATATGTTTTTTATATTTCATTTTATCTGTTTCTACTATCCTGTTATAATTTCATGTATTGACTCGTTCCATTACCATGGAGACTTCTCCTTAATTTGGTCCCACAGAACAATAAATAAATAAGTAAAAAATAAAATTAAAAATCTACAGTAACGACGTACAAATTTTGTTCTTAAAATTTCATCAAGGGTTACTTAACATTGTTTACTTGCATATTGAGTGTGATCAGCAAGAGTTAGCATTGTCTTACCACTATTTACTTGCTGGGCGATTTAGTACATAATTGGTAGCATTCCCTTCACACAGATCAGGAACGCGTTTCGAGAGCCAATGTTGACGTTATCAGGTTGTAAAACTTAACTGAAGAGGTTATAATGCTAAAAGGTCTACCAACACAACTGTGACGTTCACGAAATAAAATGGAATAAAAGCATATTGGACTACGAGTCCTTGTCCTTCAAGTTAACATCGACGACTTCTATCAATGGCCGTCCCATCTCACACCGAGCACTGATGCGGGGTCCATCAGTGTCAAGTTGGCGTTTCAGCAGAGGTACGGGTGTTGCTGTGAACTGACGTGTCCACGGTTTTACTGCTTCAGAGCAGCTATTGGCTCAACCGTAATGCTCAGCCATTGGTGGCACACATTTTCCTTATTTCCTAAATGGTCGATAGTTAGTTTATAGCTACTTCGTCAAAGAGGTATTGAAAATACGTAATTGTATCTACCTTAAAATATTTCTACAAAGGCGTTAAGAAACTACTTTAGTTGACATAATCGTCTTGAGAGATTCAGTAACTGTATAAATATTTAAGATAATTCTCATGTATTGTTCCGTCTCAGTTGCACATTTGTTATTACATTACATGTTTAGATCGCCCTGGGTCATCTTCAGATCTAAGAAGTAGCGTCAGTAGTCCGTCTTTTCTCCTCAGAACCACATATCAGAGTAAGTTAAGGAAACTCATTCCATTGTCATTTACTTGTGCATGCAGAACATTGGCATTCGTGAATGGCGATCGCTCATTCTTCCAATAAGAAGAGTTTCCTTCACTCCTTTCCTAAGTGAATGGCTTCTATTCACTAAAGGGGATGGCCGGCTCCATATTCATGAGTCGCAACAGCTGATTTGACATAATTACCCAATCTGAATGCATGTTTATGTTCCTTGTATCTCGTCTCTATTACTGCGTATCATCTCAAAAACGTAAAAATGATGGAATTGTTTCAGTGCTTTATACTAAGAAATGCATGTAACAATTTTTGCAGTAATAAAGTAGGACAACTTGTGTATGATTCATCTCGATCTGAAATTGATTTTAGCAAGTATCTTACTGCAGCATGTAGAATATCTTATAGATGACCTTCACCATTTCTACCATTAACCTGTGACGTAAATTCACGTAAACTTTCCTAGGGGACACGTTATTTATTGCTTCAATAAATATTCACATTTACACGATTAGCAATCGGATTTGCATTCAAAAATATATTCAAGATCTTGACGTGAGTTGTAGTTATAAACATAATTATCAGATTCGTGGAAATCGTCCCTGAAAAGCATTTTCGTGGCACGAACACCGCATGCGTTACTATTACTGGCAACCGTGTTTTCGGCACTTCTCACTGTTTGCATGCACTCACTCTGACAAAGACACCATGAACAAGAGTCTGAAATTTGAGACAGAATTGTCATACTATGGTTTTTCGTGGAAGTGTCATCTATTATGAAAAAAGCACATCATTATCAATGATATACACCAATAACTCTGTTTCCAAAAGAATGTTCCTTATCGCTTTTTAGAGACTACATCTTCACACGATGGAAATAGCATCATCGTTTCTTCCAGCCAGCGTGAGCTCTCTCACGAAATTCCACGAAAAATATCCCCATAAACGAGAATTGGTTGTATTAGTGATTCCACGAGATTCCTTTTGAGCTCGAGAGGGAATACTACTACTTATTTCTGCAGGGAACGAAATTATTGTAGCAGAAGACTTTCACAACTTCGATGTTGCAAAACTAACTCGAGATTTTCGAACACTGATGTGACGCCCCATGCTTAATTGCAGGCCATTTCGTACAAACACGAACAGCACTCTATCATACCCTGTGGTTATAATTAAAGTGCAGCTACTCATGCAGGTACAGTGTCAGACGTAATGATCGTACTTCAGCGAAACTTGACAGATGTGCTAAGGCGTCAATGTGGAACCGACTTACTCTGGTAAAACAGTAGTTCCAGTTTTGCCCACCAAGAGCAATTCTGGCACTGTGAATACAAGAAAGATGGAGAGAAATGTTTCCATGTGTAATGTGGAATGGGACGTGGACAGAAAATGTCGTACCGGCGTGCGATGGATAATGTTCATATTATTACTAACCCTTATACTCGTAACTTGTCAAATGACAACAGGGATGTCATACTGTAACGGTAACACCGACCACCTAAAATGGCAGTCGATGCTAACATTAAACCTCTGTGAGGAATTTTTGAGAAAGTTGTGAGCGTGAGATAACATAATGAGAACAGAGCAATCAGGCTGGGATTCGTTTTCGAAAGACTCTAGCAGAGTATCACCTACAGTAAATAGGTGGGTCAGGAACGGCCGTTGTTCCAGCAGAAAAGCAAGTTGTAACAATACTATCGGTCACCAGACTAATTAGGCATTCTTGTGTCAAGCAATATAATAAAGCATAAGGCAGTGCTAAAGTTAACCTAACCTTCGTGACACACACACTAATCTATTTCTTCACATCTGTTCACACTACAACACAGTAACCTAACCTAGCATATAAATGCACGACTAACTTGGAAATCAGACAAACAAATGGCCAAAGAGATAGCAAACAGTAACATATGCCTTTCAACAAAACGGACCTTAAATGAACTAGATGCAGCAGTGTATAGAACCAGTCACCAACACCCATGCAACTAATAACAATACTAAACAGGGACGAGCATGAAAGGATTCTGACTTAAATTAGGGAGTCTGTTAATGATCATACTCTACAACATCATTCCTTATTACAAGGCCTCTGTATCTGTGCATTAGCCAACTTGCAAATAGAAGCAATTAAACAGATAACGAATGTAACTACACTGACTCTGAAGGAGCCTTTGCTTTGCTTCATTAACTAACTAGCCTAGCACATGAGGGCCCTTAAACTTTCATGGTTTGATGAACCATGTTCATCAACAAAATTACACAAGGTTGTATGAGAAATAGCAAGTATTCTCATCAATAATTATTAATTAAGTACAGCACAACAAACCATAACTCTTTAAATAACAAATGTGCTCCAATAATCAGTCTTCTAACCTGCTCAAAGTATAGTTGGCTGTGCAAATGCCAACACAATATTAAATTCAAGTTCAAACACCTCTTCATGAAATGAACACTCATACAACTTTGTAATTCTGATCAAAGTGCATAGATGAAACAGTTAGTAATCTCTTTCACTTCAAATAAATGTTATTGTTCTTTTAAGTAACAACTTTACGATTTTCAGGCAGCTTTTCAAGTAAGGCAAATTATTTAAGAAAATTACTGCAGATTGAATTAAAAATGCACTGGAAGTGGAGCATTTCTCCACAATTTAGAAAGCAATGTCAACTATTTTTAAAGCTGCCGAGTAAGTCTTTCCATAATAAATTACGACAGTCGGAATTAATTCACTAGGACAGGATTCCTGTCCAGGTTTGTGATTTAGGATAATCGCGGGTGTGAGATGGAGATTTTAGCAATACCATTATTATTATTAAAGTTAACCAAATTTCACAAATATGTGGTCTATTTACAGAATGCCAAATACAAACAATTTAGTGGAAGGCTGGTGGCACTGGTGGCGTAATTTGCAGTGGCTGTTAACGTGGCGGCGATGCAGTAATTGCAGTAATGTTGGCCTCGCCCTGTCACAGATTTTGTTGGCGTCGGAATTATATTTTTACAGGCTCAAAAACCAACGCATGATAACAGTATCAGCAAATGCTGCAACTGAGACTCATAAATACTGCTCTTAAGCACCTCTGGCCTCAAAACTCCAAGAGTATGAGCCACAATGACCTGCTTCTGCTAGTGAGATGTTAACAAAGGCACTGCTCAGCCCAGACTCCTTCCCCGTCGCAAAGGACGAGTTTCGACTTGTGCGCCAACCACAGCTGTCGCACTCCGCCAGGTTACTTCCGTAGTTTCGGAGCTTCCCCACATCTTTTGCATTCAATCCTACGTTCTCTGTGGACCAAGTCATTATATAACAATAATTCCAGTAGTTATTTAAATCCAGAAACACATTTCAAACAACATCGTTCAAAAAATTCACTTAATTGAAACATGTATACATTGTTGTTGTTGTTGTTGTGGTCTTCAGTCCTGAGACTGGTTTGATGCAGCTCTCCATGCTACCCTGTCCTGTCCAAGCTTCTTCATCTCCCAGTATTTACTGCAACCTACATTCTTCTGAATCTGCTTAGTGTATTCATCTCTTGGTCTCCCTCTACGATTTTTACCCTCCACTCTGCCCTCCAATGCTAAATTTGTGACCCCTTGATGCCTCAGAACATGTCCTACTAACCAGTCCCTTCTTTTTGTCAAGTTGTGCCACAAACTCCTCCCCAATTCTACTCAACACCTCCTCATTAGTTATGTGATCTACCCATCTAATCTTCAGTATTCTTCTGTAGCACCACATTTAGAAAGTTTCTATTCTCTTCTTGTCCAAACTATTTATCGTCCATGTTTCACTTCCATACATGGCTATACTCCATACAAATACTTTCGGAAACGACTTCCTGACACTTAAATCTATACTCGATGTTAACAAATTTCTCTTCTTCAGAAACGCTTTCCTTGCCATTGCCAGTCTACATTTTATATCTTCTCTACTTCGACCATCATCAGTTATTTTTCTCCCCAAATAGCAAAACTCCTTTACTACTTTAAGTGTCTCATTTCCTAATCTAATTCCCTCAGCATCACCCGACTTAATTCGACTACATTCCATTATCCTCGTTTTGCTTATGTTGATGTTCATCTTATATCCTCCTTTCAAGACACTGTCCGTTCCGATCAACTGTTCTTCCAAGTCCTTCGCTGTCTCTGATAGAATTACAATGTCATCGGCGAACCTCAAAGTTTTAATTTCTTCTCCACGGATTTTAATACCTACTCCGAACTTTTCTTTTGTTTCCTTTACTGCTTGCTCAATATATAGATTGAATAACATTGGGGAGAGGCTACAACCCTGTCTCACTCCCTTCCCAACCACTGCTTCCCTTTCATGCCCCTCGACTCTTATAACTGCCATCTTGTATCTGTACAAATTGTAAATAGCCTTTCCCTCCCTGTATTTTACCTCTGCCGCCTTTAGAATTTGAAAGAGAGTATTCCAGTCAAGTCTAAGTCTACAAATGCTAGAAACGTAGGTTTGCCTTTCCTTAATCTTTCTTCTAAGATAAGTCGTAAGGTCAGTATTGCCTCACGTGTTCCAACATTTCTACGGAATCCAAACTGATCTTCCCCGAGGTCGGCTTCTACCAGTTTTTCCATTCGTCTGTAAAGAATTCGTGTTAGTATTTTGCGGCTGTGACTTATTAAACGGATAGTTCGGTAATTTTCACATCTGTCAACACCTGCTTTCTTTGAGATTGGAATTATTATATTCTTCTTGAAGTCTGAGGGTATTTCGCCTGTCTCGTACATCTTGCGCACCAGAGGGTCGAGTTTTGTCAGGACTGGCTCTTCCAAGGCTGTCAGTAGTTCTAATGGAATGTTGTCTACTCCCGGGGCCTTGTTTCGACTCAGCTCTTTCAGTGCTCAGTCAAACTCTTCACGCAGTATCGTATCTCCCATTTCATCTTCATCTACATCCTCTTCCATTTCCATAATATTGTCCTCAAATATATCGCCCTTGTATAGACTATGTATACATAGTCGAAGAATTTCCATGTCAGATACAGCATTCTATATAAGCAACACTACAAACTGAAATAGAAATATCGATACAGATACGAAGTAGGTAAAAAATAGGTGTTACATATAAACAGTGTACAGCGACAGATTTTCACGTGGTGACCAAAACTGGAACTAATATTTTTGGCTTCAATCGGTTCCGCATTAAAGTATTAGCTTGTTTATCACGTTCCGCTGCCGTACGATAATTACAGCACACAGAACCTCCGTGACAAGCTGCAATTTAATTATAACCACTTTGTATTTACCGGCGCAACACGGAGGTGAGTACGTGAACTCGTGATGTGGAGTTTTGTGACTTTACCCATCCGATTTCCCGTTATGTTAATTTCCCTAAATTGCTACGTACTTGCACGGAGACACAACTTATATCATATCCGGCACTGGTTACCCATCATTCCGAACCTGTAACAGTAAATGGTTAATGTCGTGTCGCTAATGATATCGTTATTCATGGTCCATTACAGCCTAAAAACGGACAACAGTGTTCTTTTGTAGTAAGAAAAAGTCCCGTCAGAAGCAAGAATTTACCTCCAGTTAATGAGCGTCATTTACGGAAATGTTAAGAGACCGTGGTTACCCAGCCTTTTTTCAATTCGTTTCTTACGCTCTGAATAAACAAAACAGTCGTGATAACGCCAGCGGATCGCGTTAATGGCTCGTTCTTACAGGGAGCGGAACATCCACGACTCACGTCCGCGACCATTATGATGATCCGTCCACATTTTCCGCATACGCTGATGACGGGGTATTATGACCCGCTGTAACAGCGGATCGTTATGCGGCGATCGTGCGTTGCTAATAGCCGTTCCGGCCCATCGCACACTTAGCGTATCGGCGCGCTCAAGTTTCACATCACCAAGCTCAGCATTGTGGTCAAGGATGCCGTGAAATACTACGCTGCTTCGGCGTCTCTTGGACAGTGTCTCTCACAAGGGAAGCTTACAGCCAGTGACTCACAGAATTTGCTGATCTCTCGCACGTTTGTGGCGCTTATTTATATGGAACAAATGCTGCTCTAGTTCGATACGGTTCTCAAGAGTTTTCGAGAAATCGAGATTGAAAGTTTTACGACGGCTTCAGCAGTCGGAAAATGGCGCATACGGCGGACAGAAAATCTGCATGTACTACAAGCAAGACATTTTCTTTTTTGAAATTTCAGAAAGAATTCTGGAGAACAGAGATCGGTATTAAATGCTAAAAATCAAAGAAAAACAGTGTCGATAGTTTTTTATTTGTTAGCAACCGGTTTCGGTCGTTTCCTCATACCACCTTAAGGCTTTCAATTGCCTTTATGGCTGCTGTTGGTGGCAGACGGAGCTAGAAGTGACAACCTTACTTCTGAAGATCTCGGTCCGTTTGCCACCCCCAGCTGCCATATTGGCGATCAAAAGCCTGAAGGTGGTACGAGGAAAGGGCGAAAACTGGTTACTAACGTATAAAAAAAATGTGGAAACGCGATCGAGACTGTTTTTATTTGATTTTTATAATTTTCTTTTCTGTTTGCGTGCGCCGGCCGCGGTGGTCTAGTGGTTCTAGGCGCGCAGTCCGGAACCGCGCGACTGCTACGGTCGCAGGTTCGAATCCTGCCTCGGGCATGGATGTGTGTGATGTCCTTAGGTTAGTTAGGTTTAAGTAGTTCTAAGTTCTAGGGGACTGATGACCACAGATGTTAAGTCCCATAGTGCTCAGAGCCAATTGAACCATTTTTTTCTGTTTGCGCTCTAATCTTCCACCAGTGCTTTTGAAGCCGCACCAAACAGTAACAGACCAAGGGCGCTGATACACAGCTTCAGGCATCCATGCTGGTTTTCCACACTCAAATAACTGATGTTAACTTTGCTATTATTCGTAAGAGTACTCGACAGAAAATTTGTGGGTCATTTTGTAATTGCATGGGTGCTCAATTGCAAAACCCCGTTCGAGTCTGAAAATCATTCCCACGAAGTTCTTTATGCTTGGAGATATAGCACTGCAATTTCATTGCTGCCGTTCCGTATAACATTTGCGTCACTAGTTCTTTTTTCTTTTCTTAGACGTATCAGTTCGCTCGGTAGTAAACTGTTTTACGGTACTGTAAATAATGGAACAAAGTCGTGGCCTGGCATAAAGAGCAACAGCGGCGTCCAGATTTTTTGCATCCACGTCATAAATTATAATTATTACCATTTTCTCTTCTACATAAAACATTCATTAGCTCAAATGTGCTTATGAAGACTCCGACGCTGCGATGGGCACGCCGCTTGGTAGGGTGCTAAGCGGTGGGGAGAGTGTGCGACAGTTCACTTTGCAATGTGTTTATCCGTGGCAGGAGTGCCTATCACAATTTTCGCTACGGTAATAAGTTTCATTTAATTTACGTCTATGGTCACAAACTTTTTGTTAGCAGATTACCGGTTTCGGTCTTTAACGACATCATCAGATCTGTTTCTTAAAAACAAGGTCCTAATGTACTTACGGTGTTTGTGGACTGTATATCGCCGGTAGCCGCCTACCGGCCAGAGCGAGAATTATGACTGCTGGATGGAAGAACATCCTGAAATCAGTCACTTTCTCGATGGTGAGGTTCGAGCGACATTATTTTTTCATCAGTCTTCTGACTGGTTTGATGCGGAGCGCCACTAATTCCTCTCCTGTGCCAACCTCTTCGTCTCAGAGTAGCATTTGGAATCTACATTCTCAATTACATCCTGGATGCATCTCAACCTCTGTCTTCCTCTACAGTTTTTACCGTCTGCGGCTCTCTCAAGTGTCATGGAAGATATTCACTGATATTTTACCACATGCCGCACCATCCTATCCTTTCTCCTTGTCAGTGTTTTCTATACATTTATTTTCTTTCCGATTCTGGGCAAAACTACTTCATTCCTTATCGTATTACTTTTCAACATTCACCTGTACCACCACATATCAAATGCTTCGATTCTCTCCCTTTCGGTTTCGCCATCGTCCATGCTTCACTACCATACAATGTTGTGCTCTGAACGTACATTCTCAGAATTTTTTTCCTGTAATTAATACCTAATATATTTCTTTTGACTCGGAACGCCCTCTTTGTTAGTGCTAGTCTGCTTTTTATATCTTCCTTGCTCCGTTCGTCATTGGTCAGCTCCTGCCTAGGTAGTAGAATCCCCTAACTTGATCCGTTTTCTTATCACAAATTCTGATGTTAGGTTTCTCGGTGTTCGCGTTTCCCCTACTTCTCATTACTTTCGTCTTTCTTCGGTTTACGCTCAGTCCATATTCTGTACTCCTTAGACCGTTCATTCCATTCATCAGATCGTGTAATTCTACTTCATTTTCACTTTGGACAGCAATGTTATCAGTAAATCTTATCATTGTTTCCCTTTTACCTTGAATCTCAGTTCCACTCTTGACTCTTCCTTCGATGTATAGATTGAACAGTAGGGATGAAAGACTACATCTTGGTCTTACATCCTTTTTAATGCGAAGACTTCGTACTTGATCTTCCACCCTTACTGTTCCCTCTTGTTTCTTGGACATGTTGTACATTGCCCCCATTTTTCTCAGAATCTCGAACGTCTTTCATTATTTTGCATTGTCGAACGCTTTTTCCAGGTCGACGAATCCTAAGAATGTCTCTTGATTTTCCTTTAGTCTTGCTTCCGTTATCAGCTGCAATGTCACAGCTACCTCTGTGATGCCTTTACCTTTTCTGAAGTCAAAATGATCGGCGTTTAACATATTCTCAATTTTCTTTCCCATTCTTCTGTTTATTATTCTTGTCAGCAACTTGAATGCATGAGCCATTAAGCTGAAAGTGCGACAATTTGCGCATTTTTCGAGTCTTGCTATCTTCGGAAGTGTGGATGATGTTTTATCCAAAAGTCACATGGTATTTACAGTCTACATGTGTCTTATTAATTGCAATAACCGAAAAAATTGATTAATATCGATTAGAAAGCCATTGAACACAAATGGAAAAATAATGTTTGGGTAAACCTTAGGTGCTTTTTTAGCATGGAATACAAATCTACAATAAGAACAGACGGTCCAAATTTTAAATAAATATGTGACTTCCATGGGGGGGGGGGGGGGGTTTGAAAGACAGCTAGTTTTAGTACAAACAGATGTCTCGTTTGAAAATAAAATACTAATTTTTCATCTGGAATGATATTTTTGTATGATGTTTCTTTTTGGAGATATTTAGTTCTACCAATTAAAGAATGAAAATGAAAAAACTCGTGTACGTATGTATCACAATGAACTCATACAGAGTAACATCTCATAGTTTCGAGGAGCTGGGCCGTGGCTGGCTCATGTTTGCGTTGGATTAAACCTTGGTTGCTATTCTGTGTTTAGTCTCCCGCTGTAATCGCGATTATGCTGTTATCCTCTCGCTCCACGAGTGGCAGCAGCGGTGTGTGTCGATATTCACACCTTGAACTATATTAGGCCTGGTGCTTATAGTTTCCGGCTGTATGGTGTGCGTCCAGTTGGTCGGTTGGCGGGGAGCAGCGAGGAAATCTCCGCGGCGCGTAGTTTGACCGAGGCCGCTGGCGGCGTCCACGTGCTGTTGGAGTGTGTGGTGCTGTTCTCATTGCTACGAGGTCCATGGCTCACCAATCCTGCACACTAAAGTAGAGTTTTGACTTAATCTTCCAGCAAGTCATGACTTTTCACATTGTGTCGTTTGGATTTCAATGTCGGCTGTTGGGACATTCCCACGAGCAACAACGTGTGTTTTCAAAATGACAAATTTTAGCCATTCTCCGGTGGAGTTTAACTGTACTTGGTTATTTGAATTGAAGTGCACCAGCGGAATCTTCTGCCTTGTGGCCGTTGACGTTTCGGTTACCTGCCCTGGCCATTGACGTAAATTCAGGCAGTGTATTTTCCTCACCATGTTGTCGCTGTCCAGTACGGTGTGTAGTTTGACAGCTCAATGTATAATTGGTTGTGGGCGCCAATACCTTCTACGTTGTTCCATTGAAGTCCCTGTTGTGTGCTGGTCGGTTGGAGCGGAAGTTATCTTGCCGGTGGGTCCGTTGACTGTCTGTTAGTTGGGTTGTCGTTGGATCGAGAATGGTTGGGCTGACTACCTGTCTCACCTAAGCGAGTTCCAGGCCGACTCTCGGAAACTTCTGAGGGCCGTTGGGTGTACTACCTTTTCTTATTAAGCTTGTTTTGCCCTTAAGGCGTAAGATTGTTTGGGCCTTCAGCCTAGTTAAAGAACTGTTTGAAGATATGTCCTTTTGCATTTTAAAATATTCTGATTTTGGTTTGAGTCTTAAGTTATTGGTTTTCTGTCGATTTTTAAATTAAAGTGGTCTAGCCCTTAAGGCATGAGATTGCATGGCGTATTCAGCCTGTTATTAAGTCCCAAAAATTAATGCTGCGTTTTTTTAAATTTTTATGGCTCTTGTAATGTTTGGTCAAATGAATAAAGTTGTATGTTCGAGTGTAACTGACGGCACCTTATTTTTGCCCCCTTCCACGTTTGTTCTGTCCTGTCCTGCATGTTCAGCAGGGCGTATCACTGGTAGCAGAGCGTGGTCGCGCTTGTGTTTGCCATTCTATTTGCTGTAAGTTTCACTCTTGTTTCGTTTGTGTTCTGTGGAACCGTATTGTTTCGGCTGTTACTTGTTTCAGGTGCTAGTCGTAATGGCAGTCGGATAGTGTCCGGGGATCGGCTTGCTCAGAGAGGACCACCTTGTTTACGAGTTGGCAATAAGGCGCCAACCGATTGAGGTCAGTGTTCCCGAATTGGTAGCCCGTTTTCGCGCTGCCGTTCATCAGCTGGTTGACGTCATGTCGGCGATGGTAGGTGAGATAGGAGCGGCTATTGAATTTTTATTTGAGGCTATTAAAGGCCTTGAGGACAGTATTTGTCTTTTGGAGGGAACCCAACGTAGTGACCTCAGCTGCATAGGGTGCGGGCACAGTTAATGCATTTATGTAATCGGATAGCGGATTTAAGCACGTTAGATTTGGAAGATCATCACAAAAAATTTACCGTTAAGTTGGGAACTTTGGTGAGCGCATTACAGTTTAAGCTTACGTTTCTGGAGCTGGATGGGAGGAAGGTTCAGATGGACCAGAGGACCCACTCCATCCCAGGTATACAAAGCCCACGCCATTAAGGAGCCACCACCAGCTAACATAGTGCCTTGCTGACTACTTGGGTCCATGGCTTCATCGGGTCTGAGTCACCACCCGCTCTTAAGAACTGAAATCGGGAGTAATATAACAAGGCCAGGGTTTTCCAGTTGTCTAGGGCCCATTCCATATGGTCACGAGCCCAGGAGGCGCTGCAGGCAATGCCGTGCAATGGCACTCACGTCGGTCGTCTGCTGCCATAGCCCGTGAACACTAAATTTCGCCGCTCTGTCGTAATAGATGCGTTCGTCGTAAGTCCAACACTGATTTCCGCTATTATTTCACACGGTGTTTCTTGTCTGTTAGCACTGCCAGCTCTACGGGAACGCCTCTCCTCTCAGTCGTTAAGTGAAGGTCGTCAGCCTCTCATTTATCCGTAGTGAGAGGTAATGCCTGAAATTTGGTATTCTCTGCACGCTCTTGACACTATTGATTTCAGAATTCCCTAACGATTTCCGAAATGGGATTTCCCATTAGCTTAGCTTCACCTACCATTCCGCGTTCAAGCTCTGTCACTTCCCGTCGTGCAGTCACAATCACGTCGGCAACCTTATAACATGACTCACCTGAGTACAAATGACTGCTCTGCCAACGCATTGTCCTTTTGTACTTCAAGTACGCGATACTGCGGCCATCTGTATATGTGCATATCACTATCCCATGACTTCGTTGTACTTCGTCTTGTACAGCAAATCCTACTCTTCACTAAAGCTTCACTAACCTCCTCTGTAATCTCCCGTACAACTGCCATCTTAATGAATATGTTGGGATGTTCGGATCACTGCACAACGCAAAAATTAGCCGCACGACATTGCACTACCTCCCTGTGTTCTGCAGCAAGCAACTTCTTTTCCTCTGTTAGGGTATATGATGTGACTTTACGATCTTTTACAGTAGAGTGAACAGTATGTGTGTTCTCTCGGTCGGTAGTCGTCAGGGATGGTTGTGTCTTGAATGGCGATCAGTATGGCTCTAAGGCTTCAACTCCATATACGTATCATGCCCAACGTGAGCAGCAATGTTACAGAGCAATAAAATGCAACTCTACGAGTTACCACTATGTGCCGCCAGTATCGGATTCCGACGCATGCTGGTCGACGATCCTCCTCCTTATACGAGGCATAATAAAATAGCTGACATCAACATCAGCATTCTTGGAACTGATGACATCAGCATCACCTCTTCTGCCGGAATCGTTGATGCCAGCATCCGGCGCTGGAGCAACAACACTATCCCGGAATTTGCCTCTCCCCCTCGCGCTTGTGGCCAATGGGGTTACGCGTTTGCAAAAACGCGCGGTGCAAGCTCTGCGCCCCAGGCTTCAAGCAGTTATCATTTTCATAGTTTGGCTGCGCGAGTGCTGTCATTTTCCGTATGTACTTCGTGAATGAAGGGCTCCCACTGCTTTCGAGCACTATTCTAGTTCAGTACTCAGGCATTTATTATGTTGTTGTTTTTGTTGTGGTCTTCAGTCCTGAGACTGGTTTGATGCAGCTCTCCATGCTACCCTATCCTGTGCAAGTTTCTTCATTTCCCAGTACCTACTGCAACCTACATCCTTCTGAATCTGCTTAGTGTATTCATCTCTTGGTCTCCCTCTACGATTTTTACCCTCCACGCTGCCCTCCAATGCTAAATTTGTGATCCCTTGATGGCACAGGACATGTCCTACCAACCGGTCCCTTCTTCTCGTCAAGTTGTGCCACAAACTCCTCTTCTCCCCAATTCTATTCAATACCTCCTCATTAGTTATGTGATCTACCCATCTAATCTTCAGCATTCTTCTGTAGGACCACATTTCGAAAGCTTCTATTCTCCTCCTGTCCGAACTATTTATCGTCCATGTTTCACTTCAAATGGCTCTGAGCACTATGCGACTTAACTTCTGAGGTCATCAGTCGCCTAGAACTTAGAACTAATTAACCTAACTAACCTAAGGACATCACACACATCCATGCCCGAGGCAGGATTCGAACCTGCGACCGTAGCGGTCGTGCGGTTCCGGACTGTAGCGCCTAGAACCGCTCGGCCACACCGGCCGGCAAGGTTTTAAGTGTTAGTGCTAAAATACAAATACAAAATTAGAATTTTAAGGCAAATGACCGCAATCACGGCTGAAGGCCTTACACGCCAGGAACGGCAATAATATTAAAAAAAATTAGAAACCTGCTGTAAAACAGTAAATACAACAGCAAAGGTTAATTAGAAAAAAAGCAACTGATCACCAAACGGGTGAAATGAATGATGGTAAACTTTGTATCACAACCCTTGACATCCACTGAACACTACAATCACACAATCACACTACAATCACACGGGTCCAGACTGTAGCGACTAGAACCGCACGGCCACTCCGGCCGGCATGTTTCACTTCCATACATGGCTAGAATCCATACAAATACTTTCAGAAACGACTTCCTGACACTTAAATTTATACTCGATATTAACAAATTTCTCTTCTCCAGAAACGCTTTCCTTGCCATTGCCAGTCTACATTTTATATCCTCTCTACTTCGACCATCATCAGTTATTTTGCTCCCCAAATAGCAAAACTTCTTTACTACTTTAAGTGTCTCATTTCCTAATCTAATTCCCTCAGCATCACCCTACTTAATGCGACTACATTCCATTATCCTCGTTTTACTTTTGTTGATGTTCATCATATATCCTCCTTTCAAGACATTGCCCATTCCGTTCAACTGCTCTTCCAGGTCCTTTGCTGTCTCTGACAGAATTACAATGTCATCGGCGAACCTCAAAGTTTTTATTTCTTCTCCATGAATTTTAATACCTACTCCGAATTTTTCTTTTGTTTCCTTTACTGCTTGCTCAATATACAGATTGAATAACATCGGCGAGAGGCTACAACCCTGTCTCACTCCCTTCCCAACCACTGCTTCCCTTTCATGTCCCTCGACTCTTATAACTGCCATCTGGTTTCTGTACAAATTGTAAATAGCCTTTCGCTCCCTGTATTTTACCCCTGCCACCTTTAGAATTTGGAAGAGAGTATTCCAGTCAACATTGTCAATAGCTTTCTCTAAGTCTACAAATGCTAGAAACGTATTATAACAAATAAAATTTTTGGTCCTGAAGTATTCGAACGATCTGATGCCGTAGCATTGGCGTCACATAGATATCACATTGGCGTCACACATTCGACAGACACCGGTGTAACCTCACGTCAACGTCCATCATTAATTTAATGCTCAAAACAAGGTTTAATCACTCGAGCATACAATCACTACTAAGTTAACAATGGATACTAATTGTCGAAGATATTAACATCATTTATTATACCGACATAAGGACAAGAAACAAGGGCTACTATACTTTCAGCTACCTAGTTTCGACTGCGTATTCAAAATCACCCAGTTAACCACCTCTCATAGATGTTGATCATTGTAAATAAGAGACTTTTTTAGGATTTTTTGACAGGGCTGGCAAAACGACAACAGAAATTCTTGTACGAAGTTATTATAAAATTCTACGTATACATTTATACACACAGAAAATACCTCTTTCGTTATTTGAGATTGGTCTGATTTTAATAACATCCGCTTAATTCTTAACCTGCCTGCGAGCAGTTACATGGAAGCAGCAATGCCAAATCGCTATGTGGTATTTGACGAAGCAGGTAGCCATGCCGCCGGGATATGCAGGGTGGGACAAATAAAAGTGGCCTGGAGAACAGAGTTGCAAGTTGCAAGGAAAGGCAACAGAGGAAACGGAATAGAATACAAACCTGACTATAGCAGACGCAGTAAGTGACCGCCATTCATCTCTTTGCAGTTTTGTGCCCTGGTCAGCAAGTTCTTAAAGGCGGACGGTAGCTGGACTGCTGGAATTGCTGCAGCCTCATCTGAAGTGTTCTGCTGAGGATTTTGAAGACTATGTTGTGATAGGCCTTAGACATGAGGGCTCCAAAGACCAAGTAATCACACACTAACAAATCAGGTGAAAGCTCGAAGATTCGGCTGGCTGTAACGGCAGTTGCTCCATCCTGTTGGAAGTAACTATATGCAATACATTCACGTCCAGTCGTATCAACTCGTCTGGGTCACTCTCATTTGTCCCATCCTGTACAAAAAGGCGTCTTGAACCACATCGCGCTTGTAGCCTAAGTGTTGCTAGAACTCTACTTGGAGCTTACATGTACTAACTGAGAATTCCACAGCATACAGAACCCAAATAAAGAGTATCTTTCAAATCATAATGCATACGTAATGAAACGGTTCTAGGTATATGGACATAGGGCATGTCAGCGATTTTTTAATTCTTTTTTCCCTGTATTCCTATGTACAAAAGTAGCATTTTAACAAGCGAATGGATGCCTACCACTATGAGCCATAATATAGCCTTATGGCTGGTCAGGGCACATAATGGATCGTTTGTCTGACTCTGTGCAAGACTGTTTAATTGTATTAGACACCAAAAAACAGTATTTACAATGTGCTGCACTGTACTCCATGCCAATGTATTCATACAGTGTGAGTAAACGAAAAACATACGAACAACTACTGTGCGGTGGTAGCTCGCCAGAGTATCGTCATTTTGGTTCCTTAGAACATGAATGGAGACGTGGCTGCCGCAACCGGCATGTCTTCTGTGGGTGAGGAAACTGTCACCATGAATTCCTCCAAACTTCTAACGTCCCTAAGCATTTAAGGAGGAAGATAAGGCCAACCAACGAACACTTTAGTTCGTGGTTATTTCTGGAGAATGTGGACAATCTTATTACTAATATTGGCAACGTAAGTTGCACCGAAAATCGGACGTTGCCTAGCAAGAATAATATAGATGTGCTTACACCCGTTACAGAACAGTTTTGTGATAACACTATGCTAGTTAAATTTTGTGATTGACTGGCCTGTTAGAAGCGCTCAGAAAAAGGACGGTCTATAATTTTTAATAAAGAAATGCGTGGTGCTTTCAACTATTACTCACATAGACAATTCTCCAAGTTCGTCAAGGCGAAGCTACCATTACTCCTACCCGGTAATGAAAATGCATCGGCATTGGAAGAAATCGCCAAGAAAGCACTGAAACTCATATCGAAAACTACTGGATTTGGACATAACACAATGTTTTGCTGGGATTTTTAACAAAATGGAGATTTGCGACTGTTCCATATCAAACCACGGTTTATGAATGGAAGGAGACTACCAGGGAAATAGCAACGTCATTTTGGACAGCGGTAAGAAAGTTAGAACTGACTATTTAACAAGGATTGTCTCCAACTGTAGAGATATATAAGAAATTTATATGTCAAATCTCAGGCGTGTGAGTGAACGAAGCTTTTTGTAACCACCTTACAGATTTCATAAAGTGTCCAGACACGAGACCACGAGAAACTACAGGTCTATTTTGGCTAAGGAACACGGAAAAGTTGGAGGCTACAATATACAACTGCAGAATGAATCGTGTGTTTGACCCTGTGAAAGACTTATTGTGTTAGACACTTACAAACATTACTTCCAATATGCTCCACTACACTTTGTGCCAATTGCTTCTGTGAGGTGTCAGTTAACGAATAACTTACAGAACAGCTGCTTTGTGATGTTGAACAACGTTTTGTAATTTGTCTGTTGGGCTACTAAGAATACTCGAAAATTGACTGGAGTGGAAGTAATCCTACCAGACATCCGGAACTATGCTCTGTCTACATATAATTTTAATTATCTACCTGTAAACTACGTGAAGATTCTTGACACAGACTCGTACAAGGACAACATAACTGTTATATTGAAGTGTTATACTCTACTAAAGCACGAGAAACATTTTTTTCTCAATCTACAACACTGTTCTCCACAAATTGCCGACTTAGGTCTGGATATTGCCGACATAGGTAGCGTACCCAAAACAATGTCATCCCACGAATCTTAAGAAAAGGAACCTAACAGATGAACAAACTTAAGCAATTCCCAATTAAAGACATTACAGTTTTAAGTGCAGTTAACGTGTTGTCTGTACGAAAAATAAAACTGGAACTGGAAGAGGTCGAATTAAAAAAAAAAAAAAAAAAAAACCGAACACTGGTGTATGTTGCGGAAACATCTGCCATAAAGGTGCAAACTAAACTGCAATTTGATGAGGAAGAAGCTAATGCAGATGTGTAAGCAAGGTTTGCTTATGACTTTAACACAGCGATTGATGATGGATACAACTGAAGAATGTAAGATACTTGTATTTACTGTAAAATCAATTGTAAGGGACGATATATTGCGGCCGAAAATGAGGATTTCTAGCACTTTCACTATTTCAGTGGAGCACGAAATACCTGTTTACAAAGCTCCAATTCCGTTTGCCTCTATTGTATCTAAACGTGGGGAATTTGACGCTGTATATCCAGAAACGAAACAGCCATTTGTGGGGCTTAAAATTGATGGAATGACTACATCCAGCGGGGACTTTTTTGAGAAACTTGTGCTCTTTCATTTCTGCATAGAAACTTCCCAAGACTGTGCAGTAGAAGAACGCTTTAACTCTAGTGTCACGCAAGAAATAAGAGGCAAATTAAAATCCACAAATGCTCTAGCCTAGAAGAATTGCACGAAGGAACAGAGCTAACTGTTAAAGCCATAAAACAGATATCTTATAAGAACAAAATTAGCAACATGTTGGAATTCAAGAACATACATTCTTTGTACTTGTCAAATTAGTGGCTAGAGAAGGAATTAGGACATTCAATTGTAGATTTAAATTATAAGTTAAATGGAAGTGGGTATTATTAAAATATACCGATCAAAATAAAGAAAGAGTTGTTCTCTGTGAGTAAATGCAGAATGTAATAAAGAGCATGTACAACAATATTTGTTTTCGTATTCTATTCTCTGCGAAAATTCCTAAATGCGATGATCTACGTCTATGGGAAAAATAAATTATTGCAAAGGTGCAAGCAAAGATTGCTTATTACTTTAAACCCAGGAAGTTGTTAACATTTTATTGTATATAGAAAAAGTGAACAGCTAGAAACTAAACATCGGGATTGATAGTCACAAATTAGATGAAGTTAAGGAATTCTGCAACCTAGGCAGTAAAATAACCAATGACGGATGGAGCAAGGAGGTCATCAAAAGCAGAATAGCACTGGGAGAAAGGGCATTCCTGGCCAAGAGGAGTCTACTAGTATCAAACAAAGGCGTTAATTTCAGAAAGAAATTTCTGAGAATATATGTTTGCTGCACAGCATTGTATGGTGGTGAAACACTGACTGTGGGAAAACCGGAAGAGAAGAGAATCGAGGTATCTGAGATGTGGTGCTACAGACGAATGTTGAAAGTTAGGTGGACTGATGAGGTCCTACAGAAAAACTAAGAGGAAATGAATATGTGGAAAACACTGACAAGGAGAAGGGATAGAATTATAGGACATCTATTAAGGCATGAGGGAATGATTTTCATGGTAGTAGAGGCAGCTGTAGAGGGCAGAAACTGTAAAGGAAGACAGATTGGAATACATCCAGTGAATAGTTGAGCACGCTGGTTGCAAGTGGTATTATGAGGCGAAGAGGTTGACACAGGGCCGAAATTCATGGCATCAAACCAGTCAGAAGACTGAAGATTAAAAAAAAAGAGCAATGGTGAGTGGTCATAGGTTGGAGTACTGGCGCACTATGTTGGAATTGAGAGAATTTACTTGCGCCCTATTATGAGGAAGAAATTTCTGTGAATGTACATTTGATACACAGCACTGTATGGTAGTGAATCATGCACAGTGGGAAAAACTGAACAGGAGAGAATCGAAGCACTTGAGGTGTGGTGCTACAGACGAATGCTGAAAATTAGGTGGTCTGATAAGGTTAGGAATGAGGAGGTTCTACGAAAAAGGGGAGAGGAAAGAAATATGTGAAAGGCACTGACAAGAAGAATGGACAAGCTGATTGCACATATGTTCAGACAGTAGGAAATGACGTTCATGACATTAGAAGGAGCCCTAGAAATTGTAGGGGGAGACAAAGATTTGAAAACATCCAACAAAAATTGAGTAAGTGAGTTTCAAGTGCTACTCTGGGATGAGAGTAATTTGTAGAGGACGGCATCATACGTCAGAAATCTAATGATTTAAAAAACTTATCCGGAGATGTAGTATTATAACTATTACATCAGTGTTAGAAGTTGGAAGTTAACAGAGAGAGAGGTTGAACTGCATCAGAGTGCACATATTTATGCGTGTAGACTGTGTACCAAGAAGATTTATTTCAAGATATTGTGCTTGCGGTAGGCATTAAGCTGTATTGGCCTCAATGTAACATTTATTCAACGTTTCAAGTGCATTTTGAAGAGAAAAGTAGAGTACTGCACGGTCAAAATTTGCCCCTAATTGGAAGAAGAGATTTTACCTAAATAATATTTATTTAAAAAACTTTACGTTGCCTCTACAGAAGCTCCCCATCAAAGTGGGACTGTACCAAATAAGATGATTAGAAATGTATATGACTTGTCAGTGTCATAGAATTGTTTTATCGAGTATAAATTTTGGCTGTATTAATGACTATTCCGTGTCTTTATTACCAACGGTGGGAGACCTTTTAGTATAACTGCAATAATCGAGTGTCACCAAATTAAAAGGAAAAGAAACTTCCACCTGAAATTCTTGAAGTACCAGAAACTAATAACAAATTTTATTCTTCTAAAATAAATAATAATTTTACTAGTTTACAGGAGGTGTATTACCTCAATTTTACATTTTAACTGTACTGATTGTCCTTTTCAGAAGAAAGTTAATTAAGTACCTAAATAATTAATTGCGGTAAACTACTGTAAAAATATAAACTCAGATTCAACAGTGTTATTTAGTTGTATATATTTATTGATTTTCTGCGTCGAACTGGGTTTTCGTATTTCCGGTGTTGCCCTATCTGTTTTAGATGATTCCAAGGTATTGTGCTATCTTGGTAATTAACTGCAAAAATCTTAGAATCACTTAAGAACTCAATTACGTTTCCGCGTGTCTAATGACCGTTGTCACCCACGTACGATTCGTCGAAGGTTATGTATGGTAAATTTCAATCCAAAACCGTTTTATAACTATTGACCTTAAACGGGATGGCGACCGTAGTACTTAATTTAATAGTCACAGTTTCATTAAACTTTGAGTTCATAATTAACAACAAATTCCGGAAAATAATCAAAATGTATCAACACAATTAAACTGTTTTGTTTCCTATCGTTGTTACGTCATCATTATAACGATCAGAAGTGGACATCACGCCATTCTGTCGGTTAATATTCATCGGAATTGATGCATTATCTGAAAATTAGGGACATCTGAGTTACGGACGGTTACTAACTCACTGAAGAGTATAGGCAGTGTAGCACGACCAAGGTCGGTACACGAATAAAACGCAGTATTTACATAGAATCTAAAAAAAAGTTGTCTTTTTAAAAAATGGAATTATGAAGGTTTCATATCGTCACTTCGAAAGAGGGGACTGATGGGGTACGCTACAAGGGAAGAAGAATAAGTGAATGTTTCTAAAGGACAGTCACGCCCGTGATTAAACACACACTGACAGGACACTCATGTTTCAGGTGCAACAAGTAAAAGCAAGTATGCAGAGTAAGAGGAACACTGCACCAATTAAAACTAGGTAAGTGGTGTTGGTGGTATTACAACGGACTCGTATTGGAGAAAACGAGGTTGATATCCCCGACCAGCAATTAACGATTTAGCTTTTCCGAAATCACTAACACTAAAACCCAAAATTTTTCCTTACATACGGTCACCGTAAATTTTCCTCGCCATATTTGCGCTACAATAGCTCGTGTTACGACTCTAAATGTGTCGACGTTGCCGGAATAGTAAAATTCTATTTCAATCGTTCTAATTAAGAAATCCGCGTTGCCAGCGACTGCATGGTTCCCTACACTAGTGATATAAGGAATGAAAAAGACACAGGGAGAGTTATCATGGTAGTATCACGAGTAATTTCCGCTTTCGAGTTGGTGTACTCGAAATATCGGTAGAAGATGGCCACCAACGGTTGTGAAGTACGGTTTACAGGTGAGTTATACGTCTAAATCCGTTCCCTGACCTAAGGAGAGAGAACGTGGCATTAACATGCGGATCTGTACATTTTATCCCCTTAATGGTGCGTCATTTCATTCCGTATGAGCATGAATTACTTGGAAATTGTCGTCGTTGCCAGAGGCTGCTTCTCCAACCAGGGCATACAGCGTCGCCCGTTCTGTTTACAGGACGATAGCCGTATTTTCCTGGAGACTGCTCACTTCAATTATACGCCGCGATGAAACGTTCTTTTACCTCTTCCACGGCGACAATTATGGGTCGTAGAGCAATTCCTGTTGACGGTACACACGCATTACATACCGCGCGTTTTTCAAGCTACAGCAGACGTCAATGAGATACGAGTTTTATGTTTTCTGTGAGCTCAACATCTCTATTTACCCACTGTTTAATCCGTCTCTTTTGCATACTAATATGCGAATTTGTCCTCACGAATTCCCGTTGTCCTTGCAGAATGTGAGATGTGAAATGCAATATTCATGTTCTGTGTAGAAGCCGGCTTCTGTGATGATGCTCGCAGGTGTAATTAAAGTCAAACAAATTCGAACGTGTAGTGAAGAAAAATTTTACTCTTTTCGTAATACCATAAATTAGACTGCAAACATCCCTAGTTTTGCTCCTGATGGCCCTTTTAGCGCAGGTGAAAATGCATATGCTTTGAGAAAGAATCAGGGAACGCGTAGATCTGCTTCTATTCATTACTTGGGATATTATATTCAGGTGTTGAACGACGCAATAATTTCGTTGTGATTAGACTGCGAAATTCTAAAAATCCCAGGCTCACGCGGGATTTTTATTTTATGTCACGACTGATATTGTCACAAAAATTATTGATAAACGAAAAATGCAATAATAAAGCAACAGCTCAATTGTTCGATCTTCAGAAGTTCTTGAAAATCACGGCAGGGTGCCATTATTGATGCCTCCGTCACCCATCCAATGCAAAAGCGGTTAGTATGAAGAGCTGTAGAGTCACTGAAAAGCAACAATACTCTGTAGGAGTCGCTCAGATTCAACAAGATCCCGTGTCTGATGGAGCCTTATAGCAAGGACAAACGAACTAACTCCACACATAAATCACTAATTCATCGTATTACTTAAGAATAGAAGTTTCCAGTGATTGAAATATACCACATGTTATATTTGTCTACAGTAAAACCAGCAGTAACGATCTGAATAAATAATTTACAAAACTGTATGAATCCTGATAGTCAAGGGAAGGCAGGATTCGGTTACGATTGTGGACGGGGCCGTAATCAGTTACTATTGGTTGCCTTTTACAGTTATACACAATTTATTTTAAACCAGTATTTCGAGACTCAACAATAATTAAAAATACCACACACGTTACTAATGAAGGAATAAACAACTGTTTAAATAATAGGGTTTTCAGTGAGTTACAATTCAGCAAATCACCATTAAACACAGATAGAGCCAGGAATGGCAATAAATTAAGAATTGAAACTTCCTGGCAGATTAAAACTGTGTGCCGGACCGAGACTCAAACTCGGGACCTTTGCCTTTCGCGGGCAAGTGCTCTACCAACTGAGTAACCCAAGCACGACTCACAGCTTTACTTCTGCCAGTACCTCGTCTCCTACCTTCCAAACTTTACAGAAGCTCTCCTGCGAACCTTGCAGAACTAGCACTCCTGAAAGAAATGATATTGCGGAGACATGGCTTAGCCACAGCCTGGGGGATGTTTCCAGAATGCGATTTTCACTCTGCAGGGGAGTGTGCGCTGATATGAGCACTTGCCCGCGAAAGGCAAAGGTCCCGAGTTCGAGTCTCGGTCCGGCACACAGTTTTAATCTGCCAGGAAGTTTCATATCAGCGCACACTCCGCTGCAGAGTGAAAATCGCATTCTGGAAATTAAGAATTGTTTAAAACTCGCTGCAACTTACAAATTACAAGTATTGAAATATTAAAGGCAAGTCGCCACGAACACAGCAGAAGGCATCAGCCGCCAGGAACGGCAGTAAATAAGGTTTTACGTTCAAAAATGGTTCAAATGGTTCTGAGCACTATGGGGCTTAATTTCTTCGGTCATCAGTCCCCTAGAACGTAGAACTACTTAAACCTAACTAACCTAAGGACATCACACACATCCATGCCCGAGGCAGGATTCGAACCTGCAACCGTAGCGGTCGTGCGGTTCCGGACTGTAGCGCCTAGAACCGCTCGGCCACACCGGCCGGCAAGGTTTTAAGTGTTAGTGCTAAAATACAAATACAAAATTAGAATTTTAAGGCAAATGACCGCAATCACGGCTGAAGGCCTTACACGCCAGGAACGGCAATAATATTAAAAAAAATTAGAAACCTGCTGTAAAACAGTAAATACAACAGCAAAGGTTAATTAGAAAAAAAGCAACTGATCACCAAACGGGTGAAATGAATGATGGTAAACTTTGTATCACAACCCTTGACATCCACTGAACACTACAATGCTAGATTTATTCCAGAAGGCGATTAACTAGACATACATATTGGCATTTCAGGGTACTGTAGCAAATAATACAATAATAAATCACAAAGACCAGTACATAAGTTCCTTAAAGGGTACTGACGCAGACTATACCGGCAGAAGGCGTCGTCTGAAAGAGCGTTACACTAAGCTACTGGCCATCAGACCTCCTTTTACAAAACGCATGTCTTACAAGAGCCAAGGGGCCTCAGACGGTTCTCCAGGAATCGACCTCGTAGAAGGTCCGGCAACAAACACTTTCGCGAGCGATGAGATAGGCAGTCAAGGGTTGCATTCACTTCACAAGATGGTAACTCAGAGTAGTGGCAGTCAAACTAATGACTAATGATAATCTTGCTGAAGCAGGAACCGGCGGTTTGCACTACGTCCCCAGAATACTGTGTTTAGAGCGCCCGGAACGAGAATCACTACCAACAGAGTAGAAGAATCACCAACCGGTCTACAATCAAGGAAGGTGTCAAAACTACACGCCTTAGCGGACAGCAGCGGCAAGGTGAGCAAAAGCGTACTGCCGTTATACACTAACCCCCAGGGCAGGTAACTAGGGCGTTAGCGGCCACCAGGCAAGAAAAATCAGCAAATTGTAACATGTTGGACGCAGTAGATAGTAATAAGAAGTGGAGGAAAGCTAATCACATCCGCCTTCCCCAAGCACTCCACTCATTCCTCTACGCCTCGGCGACACTACGAGCAGTAACACGAACCCAAGTCACCCGTGAATCGCGAGATATCACAATGGTGGAGGTTTCTCTACTTGGACTGAAATGTATTCATCTTAAAGCTTGTTGCATCCGGTTTACGACGAGGTCGTACATCCTCGTGAGCACAGCCCTTCCATCCGGCAGTCCACTCGTGTCACCAGCAGTCCCGGCGTGTTTTCACACTGCGTGGACATGGATCTGCCTGAGTCCCCAACCAGACTCTCACACTCACACGACCCGGGAAAACAACCACGTCGCCCCAAACATAGGGCAACAATTACTACATATCAATAACCGCCGCTGCTACCACTAGCGGAGAGGCAACGCTTGCGAAACCGAGTAGCGCCAGTCAACACGAGAAGAAGACAAACAACTGCGGCCATGCCAACTAAACAATACGGTGTGGCCTCCAACAGAGGGCGGAAACCTACAAACAGCAGCAACGCGATCCGCGCACGGCTCACTGTCATAGGCAAGGATGATCATTGACTGTATTCGCAGCTGCGTATATGGATAACTATCAGCTGTATAATGGAATGACGACGATGAAAATTAGCACCCGATCGGGACTCGAGTCCGGATTTCCAGCTGATTACAAGAGGTAGCCTTATCATTTGACTAACCGAGCGCGACACTCAGGGCCAGACCCAAACTTCCACATGTCGTCAACCATGGGTCTAGATCCTGCACTCCCATCCATTTTGTAGGTTCCTGTCCAGAGGAGAAAATTTATCGACGGGTAACTACGATACAGCAGTGCCAATGTTGTTACGAATCAGGATGCAAAGTTCCTTTGGACATGCATGCATGTCGGAAGAAACAGGCACTGAAGCAACTATAGTAGTTGTGAAATACGTGAAATGTATTCGCAGTTGCGATTATCAACAAACCATCAGCGTTATAATGAAAATTTCTGCCTGAGCAGGACTCGAACCCGGATTTTCCGCTTATCGCGATGGGTCCCCTTACCATTTTGCTATCCGAGCGTGACTTACGACCAGACCCAAACCTCCATAAGTCGAATTCCCGTCCGGCACAAATTTTCACTACCGTCATTCCGTTATTGAGCTGATGATTGTCCACACATTTCATGCATTTCATAACGGCTGTAAACGGTGCAGTGCTGTTCGTCAGAAGGAACTTTGCATTGTAATTCGTAATAACACAGGTACAGCGGTACTCGAACCTTACTGTTATTGTACCATACGTTACAAACACTTTAACGTGGGCACCGCTTATGTTCGACTCGAACGTGTAATATCCACTTCATGACGGCAGGTGGCAGCACTAGCAGTGAAGGGTACATTAAGCGTCTTTGTAAGCCGCGGAAACACTGTAGTCGTTGTCGCAGTCCCGAGACGGAGGGGTTCATCTAACGTCTAAAAGGGCATGATCATTGTCTTTCGTGCCAAGAGTGGAAGCATTTCCCAAATTGCCGGGTCTGTAAACTGTTCACGTGCAGCCGTGGTTAATGGATACCGTGCGTGGCAAAATGGAGTTGTCTGAAACCCGCGCCAAATCAACTGTGGTGCTCCTCGGGCCATAGATGACAAGAGTGAACGATGGCGGAGAGCTAACTGGCGAATAGATGCGCTACCGTTGAGCAACCGAATACCCAGATGAACCAAGGGGCTACCCGTAGTATCTCCTCAGGGAACGTTTATCGAACGTTGCTGCGTAGGAGCATTCGTAGCGGCTGCCTGGTTCAGGGACCCATGCAAATTGCTGTCTGTCGACGACGAAGGAGGAATCTACTCGCCAGTACCGCAACTGGACGTCCACTGAATGACGGTAGGTTACCTTTTCGGATGGCCGGCCGCTGTGGCCGAGCGGTTCTAGGCGCTTCAGTCCGGAACCGCGCTGCTGCTACGGTCACAGGTTAGAATCCTGCCTCGCGCATGGATGTATGCGATATCCTTAGGTTAGCTAGGTTTAAGTAGTTCTAGGTCTAGGGGACTAATGACCTCAGATGTTAAGTCCCCTTAGTGCTTGGAGCCATTTGAAGCATTTTTATTTTCGGGTGGACCAGGTTTAATGCTCCACCATGCAGATAGCAGTTGTTGTGCACGGCGCGCAACGGCTGAAAGCAAACACCTTGCAACAACCGTCAGAAGTATCCAGGTCGAAGGAGGAAATTTTATGGCCTGGAGAATATTTTCGTTGCATTTCCTCGGCTACTTCGTCATTCTGGAGGTACACTGGATCAATACAAGTTTACATCTGTCCTTGGGGAACATGTACACCCCTACATGCAGTTTGTTCCTCCTCGGAACGATGGCGTCTACTAGCAGGTCAATGCAAAGCATCACACGGCTCGCAGTGTACGTGCGTAGACCTAAGAGCATGAAGATGAGTTTACTGTAGTCCCCTGGCCACCAAACTCTCCATATTTAACCATTCCAGACGACAATTTTTCTGGAACAAGGAAAAGTTTTCTTACTATGTTAATGCTTTCAAGTGATTTTTTAATGATATTAGATGCAAGATTTATGCAAAAATGTGTACTCGCTCTCAAAATGTACTTTGTACAAGTGGCTTCATTCTATGGCCTAAAATAACTAATTACTAAATATTTTCTATTGTAATAAAAAGTAAAATGATCATTCAATAATCACCTCTTCTACCAATCGAACGCCCTGGAATGGTGTCACTGAGGTAACGTCTCACGTGTTTAGAGAGATTCTCTAATGAGGAGCAGAAGATCAACTTCATCGCCAGCGGTCTGCCAGGTCTCCAGAACACACACCTTGTGGCTTTTATCTGTGGAGTTATGTAGGAGACCAAACTTTTATCCCGCCCCCCTCTCCCTATGTATGCCTCATACTCTTGAACGTCTATGACATCGTTCTGTTGAAACTGCTTCGTGTGTGGCAGGAAATGAGCCACCGTTTTGATATCTGTCGTATAACGCATAGTGTTTACAATGAATGCATTAAAGTTTGAACTTTCCTCTTCCCAAGAACATTGGAATTATGCTTCTGTCTTTTGTAGTTGGAAGTAATAGATGTTTGTTCCTTCTTTACGAATAGCCCTATATAACGCTATGAATTTTTCTTGACAATTTAAAATTTGTGCCAGGCATGGTTCCCACTCTGGTCTGAAAAAAAATTGACTTTAAGTCCGTATTCACTACAATAGTACTGGCGTGGTGAATTCCCTATGAACAATAGCATCGTCCACTAACAGCTTCATGGAGGTACAGATCACTTACATACAGGGTATTCATGTGATGATGATATATTACTTGAAGGAGAGAAGGATAAATGTATCCGTCTGAGAAGAAGAATCGTCATCTGGAAACTAGTGACCCAAAAGTTAACAAGCCGAACGTTTAGGATACAAGAACCAGCGAATCGCTCTTGGTACAATAAACACTGGAGGGTAAGCACATGTCTAAGCGAACATCGCAAGGAATGCTGATAGGAAAATCTAATAATACTTCGAAAATGGCGTGGTGTGTGTACCCTGACGTGGTCAACCCTGCTTTAAGTGTCTGTGATCATGCATTCTAAGCTTGGAGTTGAAATAACAGTTGACCAGTATAAGTGAAATGGTGATGTACACGATTACTGGACTGGCAAAACCAATGTGTACGGAGAATGATAAGCTGCATAGGGCTAAGTACCAAGAAAGGTCACATTCGATGCACATCAAGTTTCCAGAACTGCTCCTGCGCTTAACGAAAAAATACAAGTGGTTCCACAATACAATGACCGACAGTGAGTATACTGTAACCCCATGTTCCACACAATTCGAACATTTAATATAACCCTGCGGCACTAGTAATTGGCAGTGCCGCATTGTCCCCGCAGCTAGTCTACGATGCCAGCACGAACGGAATGCTGTCACCCACTTGGAGTTTTCGTCTGCAGTACTGGATGGTTGGGTTCTGAAAAAAGTAGAAACGCGCGAGGCAATACTGACGCTGCGACTCGTCCTAGAAGGTAAACTGAAGAAGGTAAACCTAGTTTTACAATATTATTAGATTATGAGGAATGTTTTAACGGTGATGACTGGCATATCTTCTTTGAAATACGAATATAGCACGAGTAAAATAAAGGGGGATTGTACAGAAACCAAACTGCAGTAATGAAGGTCAAAGGAAGTAGTTGAGAAAAGAGTGAGAGAGGGTTGTGATCTTATCCTGTACACATTAAGGTGCGAAATGTCACGGGATAGCGACACGAACATTTGTAGATGCCGGTGCTACCAGAAGGTGTAAAAGGGTAGTGCATTGGCAGAGCTATCATCTGTAATCGGGTGATTCACGTGACCATGTTCCCGACGCAATTGTGGCCGCACCACCAGAATTAACAGACTTTGAACACCAAATGGTAGTTGGAGCTAGACGTATGGGACATTCCATGTCGGAAGTCGGAAATCCTCGGGGAATTGAGTATCCACACTGTCAAGAGTATACTGAGAGTACCATATTTCAGACACCACCCCTCACGACGGACAACGCAGAGGCTGACGGCCACTTAACGACCGAGACCAACGGCGCTTGCATAGAGTTGTCGTTGCTAACAGACGGGCAACACAGTGTGAAATAACCGCAGATATCAACGTGGGACTTATGACGAACGTATTCGTAAGGACAGCGCAGTGAAATTTGGCGTTAATGAGCTATGGCAGCAGACGACCGACGCGAGTGTCTTTGCTAACAGCACAACATCGCCTGCAGGGCCTCTCCTGGGGTCGTAACCATTTCGGTCTTACGCTACACGACTGTAAAACCGTGGCCTGACTAAATGATCCCCGGTTTCAGTTCGTAAGAGGTGATGGTAGCCTTCGACTGTGATACAGACCACAAGAAGCCCAAGTTCTCAGCAAGACATTGTGATGGATGGATGTAGAGGCAGCATGGCTCTGTATTTCTGCAGGGGACTTCCAAAGACTTTATGAAGATGGTAACTGTTCTTTCGGATATGTCCGCAAGGATACCATCGGTGACCATGCAGCTCTCTAGAATGAAATGATAATTAAATCAAGACCCTAAGTTGCTGACATGACATGTCCGAAAGAGCAGATACCATCTTCATACAGTTAAGGCTAACCACCCATTGACCTTATTCTTCTGTGCTGGATGGACACGCATTGCCCGAACTCTTACGGGACTCGGTAAGATTGTCTGCCGTGAGTAATGAGTGTAATGGGCAGGGGCACTACCAATGTAGTGTGTGGACATTAAGTTGGGAATGTGGGTCTCACGGGGAGCGTACAAGGGATAAATACCTGCAGTCGCACTATCCTCTGTGCCCTCTGTGGCTCAGATGTATAGAGCGTCTGCCATGTAAGCAGGACATCCCGTGTTTGAGTCGCGGTGGGGGCACACATTTTCACCTGTCCCCGTTGGTATATATCAACGCACGTCAGCAGCTTAGGGTCTTGATTTAATCATCATTTCATTCCAAAGACTTGCTCAGTTCGTGCCACGTCGAGTTACTAGACAACACCGGGCAAAAGGAGGTCCAACACGATACTAGCAGGTATCCCATGACTTCTGTCAAGTCAGTGTATACAATAAAGGAAATGCAGACTGGTAACGGTAAGAAAAGCGTTTCTAAATTTCAGGAATTGGATAATATTTGCTTTTTAATAAAAAGCGATGGTGTCTCCCATAAATAATGATAGTTAAGCCCTGGAATCTTCAGTTTACGCGAAACCTACTATCTTCATGCCGTATAAAACAATTTGGAATCACTATCTGACTCCTAAAGCTTAACAGAAATAGTCAAAACAGACGAGCTTTCATAATCCAGCGGAAATGATTAATGGTCTTGCCTACATAGTACCTGAATACAACACGGTAAGCAGTGATTCATCGAGACAGTGATCCAAAACTGAACAAGTGTTAGCTTTCTGGTTCTAGCCTCCAGCTCTGCAACTGAGAATATTTCTCAGTTTTGTAATCACTGATTTTAAATACATAGAACAATTAATCCATAACAGCCAATACACATTTGGTGAACGTAATTTTCACGTAACACCACAGCAACGAACGAATTCTCTCTGAAAGAAATTTAGCAAGCAGAAACCTTTGAAGCAGTTGCCGTCAACCTACCTTATTTGACTTGAAATCTGACTGCATCCCAAAATGAACAACTTGTTACTGATTATTTTGTGACTACAGGTCAATATGTGGTTTTCGATACGTCACAATATTCACAGGACGTGAGAGCAATCCACAGTACATAACAAAATGGCGGCCATGCAGCAGGGGACTAGTTTATCCCTCAGTGGCAAGGAACAGTGTTATTTACAACGAAACAATTCCGGAAAAAAGTAGACCGATAAGCATTAAAAATGTTACTTAAGACATGTAAATGATTTACAGTCTCACGTGCGTCTTCCAATAGAAACAAAGCAACAGAAACAAATTTAAAATCCACAAGTAATTGGAACATCACGTTTCGAGTACACGAGTCTGAACAAAGCGATAACTGCTTCATAATTTTGGAGATGGTCACAACTTTGAATTTACAGCACGACATATTGAAAAGGTAGTATACGGCGCTGTATTCAGCTTCCATTCAAACATGTTTGAGCACGGTATGAATTTCCATTTTGCCACGTGCAAGCGAACTGCCGCATTCCTTATCACGGAGTAATCGAGATCAAGTAATTTCTTTCAATAAAAACAGTCGTGGTCGTTTTTAAGTTGTTTATTTTCATTTTTAGAACACTACGTTCTCCACGCATGCATACATGGACCTGATCCACGCCAACGGTTCCTACAAGCATCAAGAATTATGAGATCTGAATATGATCTTCTAGAAAATTGAAACCTCTTACCTAAAAATAAAAATAAACAACGTAAATGCGATAACGGCGGTGTGTATTGGAAAAAAATATGATATTAATATATCGCTGCTTTTCCTGAAATAACGTTCCAAAAATTTGGTCAATTAATGGCGAACTAATGTAAGCACTTTACCTAAACTTCACCACGCCAAGTAACTTAAATGGTCTCACCTAATTCTTTCATCATTGTACTGCCTCCACACCAGCAAAGATCGCCACCTGTCAGAAAACAGAACAAGAGCCGTCTCATCATAAAACAGGAATTACAGGAGAATGACGAAAGCTGTTTCAAATTAACCTGGCTTTGAATCAACGAAGGCATCTTATTGGTCGAAACACATTGACTCCCCAAAGATTATACATCACATACAGTATCCAAGCAAAGAGGATGTTCACAGTGATTATGTTTACTCATTGAAGCTGAGAATAACGGATAGGTTTTAAGTACTGTGAAGATAAATATCGCAGTCTACTGAAAGAAATGTATAATGGAAAAAAACAAAGTGCAAATGAACAGGCAACTCACAGTGAATATAAAATTAAGTTTCAGGAAGTCTTCTCTGTGTGTAGCATTGTACGAAAGTGAGAACGATCAACAGTTCAAGCAAGTGGCGAATAATTGCCTTTGAAATGAGATGTTACAAAAAATGTTGAATATGAAATGGGTGATCCTAACAACAAGGTAATACTGAATCTAACGTCGCGTTGATTGAGGCGCCATGTTATGGTTTGCGCGGCCCCTCCCACCGGAGGTTCGAGTCCACGCTCGGGCATGGGTGTGTTTGTTGTCCTTAGCATAAGTTAGTTTAAGTAGTGTGTAAGTCTAGGGACCGGTGACCTCACCGGTTTGGTCGCTTAGGAATTCACACACATTTGAAGATTTGGATCTAATTAGATGGAAAAGAAATTTATCGAAAAAATTTACGAAAGAAGTGATTAATTAGTAGAACAGTTCGTTGGGGCATCTAGGAATCATCAGTTTGTTAATACCCCCTGCGGGTCCGGGGTAAGAATAGGCCCAAGGTATTCCTGCCTGTCGTAAGAGGCGACTAAAAGGAGTTTTAACCGTTTCGGCCTTCCATGTGAGGGTCCCCCTCGGGGTTTGACCCCCATTTTTCAAAATTCTACAGAAGTACAAGCCTTTTGGGGAAGGACACCTTACGTGGTATACCACTGGTCCTCAGTGCACTAAGACCTTGGCACTCAGCATTGTACCGGCGTTGTAACCATACCCACTATTCCTCAAATTGGGCCTATACGCCTGATGGGTTGTACAAGTTACGCCCATAGTGCGTCCCCATCTGCACCTACGATCATGATGGACTTTCCATGGCACCAGAAATCCAGCACGGTAGCCAGCCCGTTGTGATGGGGTCGTCATGTACCCTCTGGGTTGTAGCCCCCTGACAACACAGGGATCGTACTGCCAATACCTGAGCTGCACCCTCCCCACGTCGGCCAAGGAGTAGATGCCTGTCTCCTTGGGGCATCAGGACTCCTGGCAACGGTCATCCTGCCAGGTGGCCCTTGCTGCGGCTGGGTGGCGCCCGTGGGGAGAGCTCCTGGTTGGAGTGGGTGGTATCGGGGCGGATGTTTCGCAGATGAAACGTCAACACGTATCAGGTCGCTCTACGGCCGAGTCTTTCAAAAGGAAAGGTACTGTCTCTGGTTCTGGTTCTCCTAACCTTTCCCCCTTGGCCACTCCCTGGGAGGAGGGACAGGCCCGCCGGCTTGGGGCGAAGTGCTTCCCCCGCTATTTGGTCTGTTCTCGAACTGATGGGGGGACGTTCGCCACCTCCAAGACCATGTTCTTTGTTCAGCACATTCAGGACATCTTCGGGGAAATCGAGGCTCTCAGTAAGATGCGTCTGGGGTCCGCTCTTATAAAGACCACCTCCGCCACACAGTCGGCGGCGCTCCAGGCGTGCGACCGCCTAGGGGACATCCCAGTGTCCATTGTCCCGCATCTGGCACTAAATAGGACGCAGAGGGTTATTTTTCATCGGGACTTCCTGCTGCAATATGATGAGGAGCTCAAGGCCAACCTGGAGCGCCGAGGCGTGCATTTCGTCCGGCGAGTCCAGCGCGGCCCCAAAGACCGTCGCATCGACACCGGGGCCTTTATCCTCGCCTTCGAGGGGGACGTTCTCCTTGAGAAGGTAAAGGTGATGTGCCACCGGTGCGACGTGCGACCTTATGTCCCGCCTCCTATGCGCTGTTTTCGGTGTTTGCGCTTTGGGCACATGTCATCACGGTGTGAGGCTGAGCCCCTTTGTGGCGATTGTGGACGTCCTCTTCGTGAGAAACATACATGCACCCCACCACCTTGGTGCATTAATTGTGCTGGCATCCACTAGCCTATATCCTCAGACTGCCCTGCATATCAGAAGGAGAAGAAGATACAAGAACTCAAAACTTTGGATCGTCTCTCTTATTCTGAGGCCAGGAAGAAGTATGATCGCCTCCATCCCATGCCATTGACCACTTCGTTTGCCTCAGTTGTGTCCACTCCTTCCGCGGTATCCTCACCCCTATCCTGTCCCCCCTCCGCCTCCTCCCCCCATCTGGGGTCTCTGCCTCTGCCTCCCAAATCCCTCCCTTCCAAATCCTCCTCCCCCGTGGCCCCCGCCCCCTCTGCCCCAGGGGCCACCCTTCCTCCTCCTCCTCCCCCCCCCCCCGCCGCCTGAGAAGCGATCCTCTTCTCAGGCGTCCATTGGGGAAACGTTCCGGACCCCAGCTTCCGAGGTCCGGCGTTCCAAAACGGACCCCGCGCGTAAGGACCTTCTTTGGGTCCAGCCCACCATCCCTGTGCGTCCTCGGACTTCCAAGAAGGGCTCCAAGAAGAAGTCTCTATCCCCCTCTCCACCCCGGCGCGTTTCGTCTGATGCTCCATCTGTGAGTCGTGGTTCCCGGCCGTCCTCAGTTTCGCTGGGACGCTCTGCTGCCAGGCGCTCAGCTGGTCTCTCGTCGGCAAATGATGTTGCCCCTCCTACACAACCAGGGACAGCGGCCGCAGCTGGCGACGACTTGATGGAACATGATCCGCCTCCCGCTGGTTTTAGCGTTGTTCCCTCGAAACCTGGCCCTCTGTGGCCGTCGAGGTGACCAGCTCTTCCCCCGTCTCGTTCCCCCTCTTTTTTGACTAGCGATGGCCTTGTTACATTGGAACATAAGAGGTATTCGATCTAATCGGGAGCAATTAACACTGCTCCTCTGCCTGCACTGTCCGCTCGTCCTTGGCCTCCAGGAAACCAAGTTGCACCCGACTGACCGTATTGCCTTTATCCACTATACCTCGGAGCAGTATGACCTCACCCCTGTGGACGGTATCCCAGCTCATGGTGGGGTCATGTTGCTCGTTCGGGACGATGTCTATTACCATCCCATCCCATTGACCACCCCACTCCAAGCAATAGCTGTCCGTATTACTCTTTCTGCTTTTACTTTTTCAGTTTGTACCATCTACACTCCATCGTCATCCGCTGTTAGTCAGGCTGACATGATGCACCTGATTGTTCAGCTTCCCCCGCCGTTTTTATTGTTTGGCGACTTCAATGCCCATCATCCCCTTTGGGGCTCTCCTGCATCCTGTCAAAGAGGCTCACTCTTGTCGGATGTCTTCAACCATCTCAATCTTGTCTGCCTCAATACTGGCGCCCCGACTTTCCTCTCGGACTCTACTCATACCTACTCCCACTTGGACCTCTCAATCTGTTCTACCACTCTTGCCCGTCGGTTCGAGAGGTATGTCCTTTCGGACACCTATTCGAGCGACCACTTCCCCTGTGTCGTTCATCTCCTGCACCACACCCCATCCCCACGTCCTTCGAGCTGGAACATACCGAAAGCTGAGTGGGGACTTTACTCCTCCCTGGCGACCATTCCGGACCACGATATTCGCAGTTGTGACAGTCAGGTCGAATACCTCACGGCTGTTATCATCAATGCTGCCGAACGTTCCATTCCTCGTACTACCTCTTCTTCACGTCGCGTTTCCGTCCTCTGGTGGAAAGAGGCTTGTAGAGACGCTATCCGTGCTCGACGACGTGCTTTACGCACCTTTCGCCGCCATCCTACGTTGGCGAATTGTATTGGATACAAACGACTCCGAGCGCAATGCCGTAGAGTCATCAAAGACAGCAAAAAAGCTTGTTGGGCCTCTTTCACCAGCTCCTTTAACAGTTTTACTCCCTCTTCTGTCGTATGGGGTGGCCTGCGCCGGCTGTCGGGCATTAAGGCCCACTCCTCGGTACCTGGCCTGACCTCAGGTAATGAGGTCCTCATTGATCCTGTGGCTGTCTCCAACGCCTTCGGCAGGTTTTTCGCGGCGGTTTCAAGCTCTGCCCATTACCATCCTGCCTTCCTTCCCAGGAAAGAGGCAGAAGAGGCTCGGCGACCTTCCTTCCACTCGCTGAATCTGGAAACTTATAATGCCCCCTTTACTATGCGGGAACTCGAACGTGCGCTTGCACTGTCCCGGTCCTCTGCTCCGGGGCCAGATGCCATTCACGTTCAGATGCTGGCACACCTTTTATCCGGCGGGCAAAAGCTTCCTTCTTCGTACCTACAATCGCGTCTGGACCGAAGGTCAGGTTCCCATGCATTGGCGTGACGCCGTCGTTGTTCCTATACCCAAGCCCGGGAAGGATAGACACCTTCCTTCTAGTTACCGCCCCATTTCTCTTACGAGCTGTGTCTTTAAGGTGATGGAGCGCATGGTTCATGCTCGGTTAGTTTGGATTCTTGAATCTCGACGGCTACTTACCAATGTCCAATGCGGCTTTCGTCGCCGCCGCTCCGCTGTTGACCACCTTGTGACCTTGTCGACATTCATCATGAACAACTTTTTGCGAAGGCTCCAAACGGTAGCCGTGTTCTTCGATTTGGAGAAGGCTTATGATACCTGTTGGAGAGGAGGTATCCTCCGCACTATGCACAGGTGGGGCCTACGCGGTCGCCTGCCTCTTTTTATTGATTCCTTTTTAACGGATCGAAAGTTTAGGGTACGTGTGGAATCCGTATTGTCTGACGTCTTCCTCCAGGAGAATGGAGTGCCTCAGGGCTCCATCTTGAGCGTAGCCCTTTTTGCCATCGCGATCAATCCAATTATGGATTGCATTCCACCTAATGTCTCAGGCTCTCTCTTTGTCGATGACTTCGCGATCTACTGCAGTGCCCAGAGAACATGCCTCCTGGAGTGCTGCCTTCAGCATTGTCTAGACAGCCTCTACTCATGGAGCGTGGCAAATGGCTTCCGGTTCTCTGAAGAGAAGACGGTTTGTATCAACTTTTGGCGATATAAAGCGTTCCTTCCGCCATCTTTACATCTCGGTCCCGTTGTTCTCCCATTCGTGGAAACAACTAAGTTTCTAGGGCTCACGTTGGACAGGAAACTGTGTTGGTCTCCGCATGTCTCTTATTTGGCGGCCCGTTGTACACGTTCCCTTAATGTCCTCAGAGTCCTTAGTGGTTCATCTTGGGGAGCGGATCGCACTGTCCTGCTTCACTTGTATCGGTCCATAGTCCGATCGAAGCTGGATTATGGGAGCTTCGTCTGCTCGGCCATCCCTCTTACGCCGTCTCAACTCCATCCACCATCGGGGGTTACGTCTTGCGACCGGAGCCTTCTACACTAGTCCTGTCGAGAGTCTTTATGCTGAAGCTGCCGAATTACCATTGACCTACCAGCGCGACGTTCTGCTGTGTCAGTATGCCTGCCGGCTGTTGTCTATGCCCGACCACCTCTCTTACCAGTCCTTCTTCGCCGATTCTCTCGTCCGTCAGTACGGGTTGTATGTGTCTGCCGTGCTGCCCCCCGGAGTCCGCTTCTGTCGCCTGCTTCGACGATTGGATTTTGCCCTCCCTACCACCTTCAGAGAGGGTGATAGCCCGACACCACCTTGACTCCAGGCTCCGGTTCATATTTATCTTGACCTCAGCTCATTCCCGAAGGAGGGTACTCCGGCTGCAGTGTATTGCTCACGGTTTGTCGAACTTCGTGCTCAACTTGCCGATCACACCTTTATTTACACCGATGGCTCCAAAACTGACGATCGTGTCGGCTGTGCCTTTGTCGTCGGGGCCGCCATCCTTAAATACCGGCTCCTCGACCAATGTCCCAGCTTTACGGCCGAGCTTTTTGCTCTCCATCAGGCCGTTCAGTATGCCCGCCGCCACCGCCATTCATCGTATGTACTCTGCTCTGACTCACTCAGTGCTCTTCAGAGCCTTGGAGCTCCCTATCCTGTCCATCCCTTGGTTCAACGGATACAGCAGTCCCTCCATTCTTTCGCTGATAATGGTTCTCCCTGTCAGCTTTCTGTGGGTTCCCGGACATGTAGGAGGGCCTGGGAATGAGGCTGCGGATGCTGCAGCCAAGGCTGCAGTCCTCCTGCCTCGGCCAGCCTGCCATTGTGTCCTGTCATCTGACGTTCGTGGGGATGTTTGTACGAGGCTTGTGTCGTTGTGGTGGGATGCTTGGTCATCCCTCCAAGGAAACAAGCTCCGGGCAGTAAAACTGCTCCCAACTGCTTGCACAACCTCTTCCCGATCATCTCGGTGAGAGGAGGTCCTTCTGACCAGGTTGCGGATTGGGCATTGCCTGTTTAGCCACCGCTACCTGCTGTCCGGTGACCCAGCCCCGCAGTGCCCTTGTGGTCAAGCATTATCAGGGCGCCATGTTTTATTGTCGTGTCTCCGCTTTAGTCAATCTCGTGTTGTCCTGTCCCTGCCATCTACTTTACCGGATATTTTAGCTGATGACGCTCGAGCAGCTGCTCGTGTTCTGCGTTTTATAACTTTGACTGGCTTGTCCGAAGACATCTAACTTTTTTACTTATTTTATCTGCATCTTTGTCAAGCATTTCTGGTGTCCCCCCTCCCCTTGAGTTTTACTAGATTCCATGTGCTCTAATAACTGTGACTGGGCGCTAATGACCTCAGTAGTTGAGCGCCCTTAAACCCCACCAAAAAAAAAAATCAGTTTGTTAATGACAGGAAGAATGGTGAATAAAAATTTTACGCGAAGAACAGGACAAGACTACTGTACGCAGGTTCAGGCCGAAGTGGGTATGCTGTTGTCATCCAGAGACGAAGAAGTTTGTGCAGGAAAGAGTGGAGAACTACAACAAACCTGACTTCGGACTGAAGAACACAAAATTAACAACGTAACTACTATGACGAATATTGTGAATGCGTAGTTATAGGATAGTGTTGAATCTGGCAGTAACTGGAAAGAGCTCTCACCCTTAATGATTGTGATAACGAATCGTTACCAAGCCATGTACAAGGGCATTATTGAGAAACGTCAGAAACAGTAACAAACTGAACTGTCCTTCTGGCTTGGACATACTGTTCGCACACTTACAGACCTTATTTCCATGTGAGATCGCAAAGTATTTAGAGTTTATGTGTTCAGTAAGTAATGACTAACAACAACACACATGTGATTACCTGTGTAATGGAAGTGTATTCAGACACTGACGGTGCAGTTGGCCATTTTTATTGAAGCGTTGTCGGAACATACTCGATCGCATTCTTCTTCTTCATAGCTTTTACTCAGCGGGTTCTGAATCAAGGACCTATACTGTTGTTTGTCTCTCTATTATTTCTCCTTCCCCCCCATTTCAATGCATTATTTGGTTTTTCTCCCATCTCCCTATGGTATCCCTCATCCGAAACGCCCAGTCCTTCCTAGATTTCCCTCGTGGTCTCTTTCCAGTTAACGAATCAGAAAATTAATTTTTTGGCACTCTCTTCTCCCATGCTCATCAAATGGCCGCACAACATCACCTGCGTTGTTTTTGTCTTACAGTGAGTATCCAGATTCACGTCCTTTTCCTGATCTAGTCACTTCAGATTCTATCTATTCTTCTCTTATCCTCTCTAAAAAGTAATTTCTGCACTACGATTTCCTTTTTGTAGTCAAATGCTTTCAGATACGACATGTTGCACAGTACTTAAAGTCTATGTACAGTGTAAAGGTGACTATTATGGCTAGACGATAATGAACTTATTAGCACCACGCACTACTTTTAACTCGTAATGCACCAGGTACCCTACTGAACAAGTCCTTGGTGGTTTTCCAGAAATACGTGGTATCAGATATCGTCGCACAGATCACGCGGTTCGTATAAATTATGGACGGTGGTTTGCAGAAGCTGCGCTGATGCCCCATGGCGTCCCAGACGTCTTCATTCGGTTTCAGATCAAGTGAATTGTTTTCCAAGACGTCAACGTGAGTTCACTGTCTGGTCCTTCAAACCACTGTAATACGATTCCGCCCTTATGATGCATTTATGCTAGTGGAGAATCTATCACCGTCGGGGAAGACATCAGATGCGAAGGAATGTAATTTAGATTAGATCAGTTTCAGTTTTTGTTCCATAGACCCAAAAAAATTAGATGGTTCTCGTGGGTGTGGAACATGTCAGAAAGTAAAGCTTTAAAAATATAAAATATTTGAAAATGATACTTACCGTTCTAAAAATTTGTCAGGAGATTGTCAGAACAGGTGAATACTTTACAATAAACTAGAACTGCTAATATTTACTAGGGTAACACACTGAAATTTAGTTACAGACTTTTAATGAATTTATCACACAAAATACCTAATCTTGACTGTAGTGACCAAATGCTGTCAAAATCGAACTGTAACATTTTTACTCAAGCAGGTCTAACAGTCACTATTAATATATTCATTATAGAGTAGAAGGAGTTGCTTATCAAAAAAGTCTTTCAAACTCTGTATTAACGATGCTTTATCTGAAACCAAATTTTAATGGTTGCTAGCAATTTACTGAAAATGTGTGTTCCTGAATATTGGGCCCCGTTTTGAACCAAGGTGAGCCTTATAAGGTCTTTGTGTAGATTGTTCTTATTCCTAGTATTGATACTATTTATTGAGCTATTCGTTGGAAATAGAGATGTATTACTTGCAACGCATTTCATTAAGGAATAAATACACCTAGAAACAGTGGTTAAAATACAGAGTTACTTGAACCAGTTTTTACATGATCTTGAATTTACTCCACCAGTGATTCTTATTACACGCTTTTGCACTCCAACAACTTTTGCTCTGTTTGATAAGTTACTCCAGAATATGATCTCGCATGACATAAGAGAATGAAAGTAAGCAAAGTACATAAGCTTTTTCATATTTATGCCTCCGACATCTGACATTGTTCTCACTGTAGATACAGACTTGTTTAAGCAGTTTAGCAATGCTGTGGTATGCCAACTGAACTGATTATCAAGTTGTAATCACAGAAGTTCTAGGGGACTAATTACCTCAGACGTTAAGTCCCATAGTGCTCAGAGCCATTTGAACCATTTTTTAAGCTTTAAACCATTTATTAATGTCACTGAAACTTTGATTAGCAGCAGTTTCTAAATCTGTAGTTGACTTGCTAATTAATGTAATGTTTGTATCGTGTGCAAACAAAACAAACTCAGCATCTAGCAATGTAAAAGACGATAGGTCATTAAAGTACACAAGAAAAAGCAGCGGACCCAAGATGGAACGACATGTGATTAATTCCCGATCAGGCGAAAACTCACTGCTAACTGCACAGGATTTCGCAACAAAACCCTTTGTTTCCTGTTAAATAAGACTCAAACCATTTTGCAGCTTTGCCAGTGACGCCATAATATCTAATTTACTTAAGAGAATGCTGTGGTTCACACAGTAAAAGGCTTTTGACAGTTCATAGAAAATCCCAGTAGCCTCTAATTTATTATCTAATAAAATTGACTACAGTTTCACTGTAAGTGTAAATAACTTTCTTTACATTAGAACCCCTACGAAATCTAGACTGTGACTTGGATAATATGTTATTTGCAGCAGATGCCTAATGAGATGCTTGAACACAAACTTTTCAGATATTTTTCAAAAAGACGGCAAAAGTGAAATTGGTGGAGAGTCTGATGGTACCTCTTCAACTTCAGCATGTTTTAATCAGTCTGGAAATGTTCCGCCGATAAGAGATTGATTACACAAATAAGATAGAACTCAACTTGCATGAGCACTCTTTGATTGACTTCATTGATATGTTAACATACTCACTAGAATACTTAGATTTTAGGGATTTTACGATGGATGCTACTCCTTTGGGAGACGTGACTGTAATTTCCATTTTACTGAAGTTATTTTTAATTACTTGCCTCAGATGCTTCATTGCACTATTCACCGAACCTGATAACCACGAGGTGTCACTGACAGAAGTAAGGTACTTGTTTAAAAGGTTTGCAACACTGCATGCACTTGTTACCAACCTCTCAGTAATTTCTATAGCTATCATTTCCTCTTCTTTTTTGGCCCCACCTGTCCCTGTCTTCACTACACCCCATAAAGTTTTTATTTTGTTGCCTGCAGTAATTATATTTTTCTCACAATAAAGCTGCTCCGATTTACTTGCTAGGAAGACTGCAATAGTTATCACGTAGTCAACACCTGTTATGGTGGCATCACTTACTACCAAAGGTTCCATGGAAGTCCACAACATAATACTCCCCACAACAGAGTTCATTTATGGCACGGTAAATGTTTCAAGCAGGCCCCCGCCTATATGGCGGCGTATCTTCACACGGTAATCGGCATGGAGTAACAAGAAACGTGACTCATCTGACAAGGTGTCACGTTTCCACTGATACACGGCTGGTCACTTTGATCCCGTGCCCACTGCAACTGCAGTTTACTGGGTTAAAGGACCAACGTGGGAACATGTAGGTATCGTCAGCCGTGGAACCCCATGTTGAAGAGCATGCGCTGAACAACGTGCTCCGAAATACGCGCCCCTGCACCGCACTGCAATCGGCCACCAGATCTGCCACAGATTGCCGACTGTCAGGCTTCACAGAACTGGGAAGTCTCTCACCTGCATATTCTCTGATGAGGTCTTTAATTCTATCACCATGTCTCCTAGTCGTGGTTTCACTACTCTTGAATTATTCTCCATAGACGCTCACGACAGTAGCCGGCGAACATCCGACCAGCTACGGCATTTCTGCCACGCTCGTTCCAGGATCCCCGGCCATAACAATGTTCCCTTTGTCATAGTTGCTTTAGTCAGTGGATTTCCTTATTTGTGGGCTATATCGTTTCTGATATACTACCCTTTCGTCATTGCTCCCTCTACATATTTCCATTTTCGGATCATGTGGCCGACACCCCACTAGGCAGAATTATGCCTCTCGGTGGACAGTGGTCATGATGTTTTCGCTCGTTGGTGTCTGCGGACCGCAACATGGTTGAAAACTGTATTAGAACAGCACCAATATCACCAAATTAATATGACGTGGCTAACGAATTCTATCGTCCTGCACGTATGTGGTTCCAACGTTTCAACTTTTCCATGTTACTCGCGAACACCTTCGCCAGACGTGCCCTTAACGGTTGATACGAATGTTGTTGTTGTTGTGGTCTTCAGTCCTGAGACTGGTTTGATGCAGCTCTCCATGCTACTCTATCCTGCGCAAGCTTCTTCATCTCCCAGTACCTACTGCAACCTACATCCTTCTGAATCTGCTTGGTGTATTCATCTTTTGGTCTCCCTCTATGATTTTTACCCTCCAGGCTGCCCTCCAATACTAAATTGGTGATCCCTTGATGCCTCAGAACATGTCCTACACACCGATCCCTTCTTCTAGTCAAGTTGTGCCACAAACTTCTCCCCAATCCTTTTCAACACCTCCTCATTAGTTATGTGATCTACCCATCTAATCTTCAGCATTCTTCTGTAGCAGCACATTTCGAAAGCTTCTATTCTCTTCTTGTTTAAACTATTTATCGTCCATGTTTCACTTCCATACATGGCTACACTCCATACAAATACTTTCAGAAACGACTTCGTGACACTTAAATCTATACTCGATATTAACAAATTTCTCTTCTTCAGAAACGCTTTCCTTCCCACTGCCAGTCTACATATATGATATGTAGATGACATATATGATATTAATATAAGATTTCATTTCGTGGTCAGCTCATTCACTTGATTTTTGTCCGTGTGGGGATCATGTAACACCCCTTACAGACAAGAGACGTGTCAAGACATAACTCTTGGTAAAAGCTGAGGCAGCCATGGACATATGTTGACCAGCAATAACTATTTTACACCCTGACAAGTTCTCGTTCAGAATGGCATTCTGAAGTCATATGGCGGAGACTGTGGATCCGGTCGCAGTGCATGTTCTATATTTTGTAAACTCTTTCCCCCGACAGCGTAGATCTGTACTGAACACAAATTTCTGCGTTCGATGCCAGTCATTGCTTAAATTGTAATAAAAATCTTTGGCAATGACGTCTGAAGACTTCTGTTGCAAGGTGTCATCCTGCCAAAGGCCTTGTCAAAAGGGGCGGAGGAGCGCACTGAGTTTTGGGGGATCCTCTCCCCTGGAGTGGGAAACTGCCCCTAAAGGAAGGGAGAATGAGCGATGATCAGCAGCATGAGGATACAGAAAGCAATGGAAGCCTCTGCACTGAAGACACGTAGTCTATTGAAAGGGGGCTATTTACAGAAATTTTAATTCTTTGATAGACATAGAAACACCCTAAGTTGAGTTGCAAGATGAAAGAGCTGCTTTAAAGAAAATTCAAGCCCCATAATAATGAAAATGAAATGATCGTATGGCATTTATTGGCCGGGATATCCCCTTCGGGGTTCGGCCGCCGTATTGCAAGTCTTTTGAGTTGACGACACTTTGGCGACTTGCGTTTTAATGATGATGAAAGGCACAGAACAACCAGTCTCCTGCCGGGAATCGAACCAGGGTACCCTTGCGTGATTGGCGGTAACGCTAAGCCTGCACTACGGAGGCGGACTTCATAATAATAATGAGATGTGGACGCTGGGACGTCAGTTTACAGGAGAGGATACTTTAAGGAAAATTATATATTTGTTTCACCTTGTCTACGCGCTTTCAGGTGCTATTGGGCTGCATAGGATGTCTGAATCTATAAAATTTTTAAATCTATTCAACTGAGTCTGCCCAATAATGCCTTTAATATTGATTCTGTACGTAACGGATAGCTATAATATTAGGAATCAAGCTCAGTGACAGTAACGCATGGGAAGACCTAATTTGCATCATGGTAAATTAATTTCGTTTCCGTTCTAAAACGCTCATCATTTCGTTGGGATAGGTTAAGCAATGGCCGGTAAGTTTAGACTTATGTGTGGTTTCAGTAGAAGCTGGGTGATGGGTAATTACAAAGAATGGCAATTTCTTTTTCGTAAGACGTTTGGTTGCCGTGAGTAGTAAAGGGTAGAGAGAAACATCTTGAGCCTAACTGTAGGAACACACTATTAATGAGGATAATGATACAATCTTAACTAAATGGCCTGTTAATGCAATAAACAGAACAATATCTAGGAATGGGACTGATATTAGAGACATGTTTCACATCATGTATGCGGGAGACGTGGAAGTTGTGCAGCAAGGATAACAGGATTAATTCGGACGAACTCTCAGCAGTGGACATACTAGGATTCTACGGTTTCCAAGATATTATAAATCACACTGGAGCAGGAGCAGTACGAACACTAACATTAACTCATGAGATGCCAAGGGAAAAAGGAAATATTATTAAATTCTCTAAATGAAAAGTGAGAAGGAATTGTTTACACGTTTTGGTATTTGTTGTGCATGTAATATCACGTAATGCAGTACGACGTTTTTACTGTCTAGGTGCAAGGTAAAGGAATATGGAATGGTCTGTTCTCGGTGGTTATGTTCAGCGTTGGAGAAGAACACGTTAACTTAATAAAATGCTCATAAGATGAACAGCGAGAAATATCTGAACTCCGTCTCTGAATGCAACAGTGCTTTTATGTAATGGTGCCACGTGGCATGAGGACGTGCAAAGGACCAAGATCAAAGACACTGCTTAAAACGTTAATATTACGTGAATATCATGAAGAAGATCCCTGAAAGCTTCGTGAATAAATAAACGTTTACTTGAGGAATGAAATAGTTCAAGAGAGGTCATATACATGGATCTACAGCCACATTTGAGTTCATCTCATCATGGACGCTAAACTGAGCTTTACACGTAAAATTCGAATAAGTACAACAAAATATAGCTATAAAATAATCTACTGAATAATTAACTTCCGACAGAAACATGTTGAAACTCACAATAGGCTGAAATAACTCAAACTGTTATCTGCTACCAGAGTGAGGTAGTGATCTCAGGGTAGTTGCCGTCATAAACCCTCACATCCTCGAAGAAAAATGCATGACCAGTTGCTATTTCGGCTGGATGCATTCACCGGACAACGGCAGAGAGGGTCATTCCGTTAGTCCCCACCAACTGCAGTTTAAACAGAAACAGGGTGGAACGGTACATCTCCGGATAACCTTGCGTTTACAGCTAACCCCCAGCTACCGGAATATCGTTAGGCTGGTACAGCTCAGACACTCAGATTTTGGTTCCTCATAGAACTTTCATAATGGACTAATTCGTTCAACCAGTCACTGAGAAGTGTATACAGAAGAGAAAACGAATTAACGTAGTGCCAGTATATAATAAATAAATACACTTTCTCGCATGTTGCTCTTTTACTGGTTCGTTGCAGCAGTAAAAGTGTGGGATTCAGTGTGATCCCTCCTTTGGTAAAAGATTCCACATTAGTCCCTTATTCGGATTTCCAGGGTGCTGCAAAGAGGGAGGTGCCCATGAAAAGAAACTAAAAAACAAACGGAAGTGTAACATTCTACGAATCAGAGTTTGGAATGTTTGAATATGACAGGGAAACTAGAAAATCTGAAAAGAGAAATGTAAGGGCTCAGGCTGGACATAGTAGTGGTTACCGAAGCGAAATTGACTACTGGTAAGCTGTTTATAAGATAATATCAAAAGCTGTAGCAAATTGTTTAACGAGAACAGGATTTATTATCAATAACTTATAAAGATTGGGCACAGCGTGTGTTTGGGTGGTTCAGTATGTAATGGAGGTGAAATCTAATAATCATGGGGATTTGGAACGAAGGAAGGAACGAAGATCAGAATTTAACGTCACGTCAACGTCAAGGTCATTAGAGGCGGAGCGCAGGCTCGCATTGTTTCAGAAATAGGGAAGGTAATCGGTCGTGTTCTGTCAAAGGAACTATCCCAGCATTTGCCTGGAACAATTTAGGAAAATAACGGAAAACCTGAGTGGCTGGCCGCAGATTTGACTCCGTCAACCTCTCGAATGCAAAACCAATGTGCAAACCACAGTGCCACCGTCCTCAGTGCCAGTAGTGTCAGTGTCGTCGTAACTGCCGTCTGCTTCACGTCTGCTGTGCAGCGAGCTACGTTAATTTAAGTATTAACTGTATTTTTCTTACTTGTCACTTCTTCTTCCGTGTGTTTTTGCTTTTAGGAAGCTTTAATTGTCGAGTGCTAGTAACAGTGTTCCATAGATTTCGTGTTTGTTTTGAATACAGTCAGAGAGAGTCCCTTTAGTCAGCCACAGTGCCAGTAGTGCTAGTGCTTGTTTTCAATACAGTGCAGAGACAGGTAGTGCTATTTTCATTGTTTTCTATAAGAAGTGGCTAGCAATCACAGTTTAGTCAACAATCAGCCGCCTTTAGTGAATTAGCAGTCTAGTTCAAATGGTTCAAATGGCTCTGAGCACTATGGGACTTAACATCTGTGGTCATCAGTCCCCTAGAACTTGGAACTGCTTAAACCTAACTAACCTAAGGACATCACACACATCCATGCCCGAGGCAGGATTCGAACCTCCGACCGTAGCGGTTACGCGGTTCCAGACTGAAGCGCCTAGAACCGCACGGCCACAGCTGCCGGCTTAGCAGTCTAGTTAAAAGTTGATTAACTCTCTACAGTAAATTGATTCCTTAGGATGGATAGGATGTGTGACTGCTGTGTACGGACGCAGATAGGAGCTGGCCACTGTTCGCGAACAGCTGAGCGTGTTGATGGCCGCGGTCAGCCTTCTTCAGGCTGCTGCCTCGGAGTGTAGCGACAGTGGGGAGTCTGGTGCGTCGCATGGTACACCCAGGGTGTTACATGCTTCACCCACTGCCCCTGCTGTCGAGACATCTTCACGGGTACCGGGCGCGGTTGGGCCACCCTCTCCCCAAGGGGAGTGGCGGGTTCAGCGGCGTTCGCGGCGCACGAGGCGGAGGGTAAATGTGGAGGCTGGCCGTGAGTGGACATGTGGCTGCTCCTTCAGCAAGGTCCGAGCAGGCACACGGGGGGAGGGGTTTATTAGTTATTGGGAGCTCCAACGTTAGGCGGGTGATGGAGCCCCATAGGGAAATAGCGTAAATGTCGGGGAAGAAGGCCAGTGTTCACTCTGTGTGCTTGCCGGGGGGTCTCATCCGAGATGTGGAGGAGGCCCTGCCGGCGGCGATAGAGTGCACTGGGTGCACCCGACTGCAAATTGTTGCTCATGTCGGCACCAATGACTCCTGCCGTCTGGGCTGGGTTCAGAGGTCATCCTCAGTTCGTACAGGCGGTTGGCGGAACTGGTGAAGGCGGAAAGCCTCCCTCGCAGGGTGGAATCAGAGCTAACTATTTGTAGTATCGTTCCCAGAACCGATCGCGGTACTCTGGTTTGGAGCCGAGTGGAAGGCTTAAACCAGAGGCTCAGACGATTCTGCGGAGATCTGGGGTCCAAATTTCTCGACCTCCGCTATAGGGGGGAGAAATTTAGGGTCCCCCTGAATAGATCATGCGTGCACTACACGCCGGAAGCGGCTACAAGGGTAGCCGAGTACGTGTGGGGTGCACTTGGGGGTTTTTTAGGTTAGAGAATTCCCTCCCTAGACCCGACAAGACGCCTCCTGAGACGCTGCAAAGTGTGAGTAGTAAAAAGAGAAACAGGGAATAACAATATTAATGTGCTAATAGTAAACTGCAGGAGCGTCTATAGAAAGGTCCCAGAACTGCTCTCATTAATAAACGGTCACAACGCCCATATAGTACTAGGGACAGAAAGTTGGCTGAAACCAGACGTAAACAGTAATGAAATCCTAAACTCAGATTGGAATGTACACCGCAGAGACAGGCTGGACAGTGAAGGGGGAGGCGTGTTTATAGCGATAAGAAGTGCAATAGTATCGAAGGAAATTGACGGAGATCCGAAATGTGAAATGATTTGGGTGAGGGTCACGGTTAAAGCAGGCTCATACATGGTAATTGGATGTCTCTATAGGCCCCCTGGTTCAGCAGCTGTTGTGGCTGAGCACCTGAAGGATAATTTGGAAAATATTTCGAGTAGATTTCCCCACCATGTTATAGTTCTGCGTGGAGATTTTAATTTGCCGGATATAGACTGGGAGACTCAAACGTTCATAACGGGTGGCAGGGACAAAGAGTCCAGTGAAATTTTTTAAAGTGCTTTATCTGAAAACTACCTTGAGGAGTTAAACAGAGAATCGACTCGTGGCGATAACATATTAGACCTTCTGGTGACAAACAGACCCGAACTATTTGAAACAGTTAACGCAGAACAGGGAATCAGAGATCATAAAGCGGTTACGGCATCGACGATTTCAGCCGTAAATAGAAATATTAAAAAAAGGTAGGAAGATTTTTCTGTTTAGCAAAAGTGACAAAAAGCAGATTGCAGAGTGCCTGACGGCTCAACACAAAAGTTTTGTCTCAAGTAGACATAGTGTTGAGGATCAGTGGACGAAGTTCAAAACCATCGTACAACATGCGTTAGATGAGTATGTGCCAAGCAAGATCGTAAGAGATGGAAAAGAGCCACCGTGGTACAACAACCGAGTTAGAAAACTGCTGTGGAAGCAAAGGAAACTTCACAGCAAACATAAACATAGCCAAAGCCTTGCAGACAAGCTAAACTTACGTGAAGCTAAATGTAGTGTGAGGAGGGCTATGCGAGAGACGTTCAATGAATTCGAAAGTAATGTTCTATTTACTGACTTGGCAGAAAATCCTAAGAAATTTTGGTCTTATGTCAAAGCGGTAGGTGGATCAAAACAAAATGTCCGGACACTCTGTGAACAAAATGGTACTGAAACAGAGGATAACAGACTAAAGGCCGGAATACTAAATGTCTTTTTCCAAAGCGGTTTCACAGAGGAAGACTGCACTGTAGTTCCTTCTCTAGATTCTCGTACAGATGACAAAATGGTAGATATCGAAATAGACGACAGAGGGATAGAGAAACAATTAAAATCGCTCAAAAGAGGAATGGCCGCTGGATCTGATGGGATACCAGTTCGATTTTACACGGAGTACGAGAAGGAACTTGCCCCCCTTCTTGCAGCGGAGTACCGTAGGTCTCTAGAAGAGCGTAGAGTTCCAAAGGATTGGGAAAGGGCACGGGTCATCCCCGTTTTTAAGAAGGGACGTTGAACAGATGTGCAGAACTTTAGACCTATATCTCTAACGTCGAGCAGTTGTAGAATTTTGGAACACGTATTATGCTCGAGTATAATGACTTTTCTGGAGACTAGAAATCTACTCTGTAGGAATCAGCATGGGTTTCGAAAAAGACGGTCGTGTGAAACCCAGCTCGCGCTATTCGTCCACGAGACTCAGAGGGCTATAGACACGGGTTCACAGGTAGATGCCGTGTTTCTTGACTTCCGCAAGGCGTTCGATACAGTTCCCCAAAGTCGTTTAATGAACAAAGTAAGAGCATATGGACTATCAGACCAATTGTGTGATTGGATTGAAGAGTTCCTAGATAACAGAATGCAGCATGTCATTCTCAATGGAGAGAAGTCTTCCGAAGTAAGAGTGATTTCAAGTGTGCCGCAGGGGAGTGTTACAGGACCGTTGCTATTCACAATATACATAAATGACCTTGTGGATGACATCGGAAGTTCACTGAGGCTTTTTGCAGATGATGCGGTGGTGTATCGAGAGGTTGTAACAATGGAAAATTGTACTGAAATGCAGGAGGATCTGCAGCGAATTGTCGCTTGATGCAGGGAATGGCAATTGAATCTCAATGTAGACAAGTGTAATGTGCTGCGAATACATAGAAAGGTAGGTTCCTTATCATTTAGCTACAAAATAGCAGGTCAGCAACTGGAAGCAGTTAATTCCATAAATTATCTGGGAGTACGCATTAGGAGTGATTTAAAATGGTATGATGATATAAAGTTGATCGTCGGTAAAGCAGATGCCAGATTGAGATTCATTAGAAGAATCCTAAGGAAATGCAATCCGAAAACAAAGGAAGTAGGTTACAGTACGCTTGTTCGCCCACTGCTTGAATACTGCTCAGCAGTGTTGGATCCGTACCAGATAGGGTTGATAGAAGAGATAGAGAAGATCCAACGGAGAACATCGCGCTTCACAGCGTACTCAGGGTACCCTCCGCCACACACCGTCAGGTGGCTTGCGGAGTATGGATGTAGATGTAGATGTAGATGAAACGTTCTAATAGGAGAAGGAACAAAAGAAATAATTACAGGAGACTACAGGCTAGGTATCAGGAATGAGAGGAGAGGAAGAGTGACTGAATTCTGTCCTTAATTTTTGCTTTTAATAGTGAAAACGATATCCAGAAACCATAAGATTCTGAGGTACCCTTCGCCTGGAGACACGGGTAGATTCCAGCTGGCTTACATCGTGGTCAGACAAAGATTTCAAAATTCGATATTGTAACGTAAGTCACCCCAGGAGCTGGTATATATTCGTCTAATAATCCACGAATGGTGACGAGTACGATTAGATTTACGTTACTAGAATCCTCTGCTTGAAAACAGGGGAAAAAATAGGATACCGAAGTACTGAGGAGTTATGAAGTGTGTTTTAAATTCTCTAAGGCTGCAGGTACTGCGACCATGAACACCATAGCACACAGTTCAGTTGAAGAGGAATGAACATCCCTAAAAATGACATTCACAGAATTTTGACCGAGAAGCGAAGTACAAGGAAGGTAACTGCGTGCAAACCTTGAGTAACAGAGGAAATTTACTAAGCGATGAAAGAGGTAGCAGGAAAATGTTCAAGTGAAGATGGGAATACAGTATCGATAACATACGACTCCTCAGTCTTCTGAATGGTTTGATGTGGCCAGCCAAGAATTCCTCTCCGGTGTCGCCTCCGATTAGTACTTGCACCACACGTCCTCAATTTTTTATTGTATGTATTTAAATCCTCCTCTACAATTTATACCGTCAACAGTTGCCTCTAGTACCATGGCTTCTTGTGCTGTTGTCCTGAGAAGCCATGAGAGAAGGATCTAGTATGGCTGCCCACAAGACCTCCCAATTCGTGCAGTCTTAAACAACCCTCCCCCAGACCGCTTAAAATCTCGCAATCCACTGTGGCATAATGGAAGGAACGACCGCCCCCGCTAGCTGAGTGTCAGCGCGACAGACTGTCAATCCTAAGGGCCCGGGTTCGGAAATTTTCTTCGCTCAGAGACTGTGTGTTGTGTTGCCCTAATTCATTTCATCCCCATCAACACGCAAGTCACCGAATTGGTGTCAAATCGAAAGACGTGTACCTGGCGAACGATCTACCCGAGGGGAGGCCCTAGTCACATGACATTTACAGTGGAAGAAACGATAAGAAGTTCTACATTAAAGAGGAGCGGCACGAGAAATGGAATGATGCAACAGTAGCGCATCGAGGTATCCAAGACCCAACTGCCAGCCTCCCAGGGCTTCATCTGCAGAGAAGGGAGTGAACAAGGCTGAACAGAATAAGAACTGGCCACGCCAGGTGCAACGCTATCATGCACAAGTGGGGACTCCGAGATTCTCTAGCCTGTGATTGTGGGGCTCAAGAACAAACTGTTCAACATACTGTTAGAGACTGTCCTCAGAGGAAGTATCCTGGACCATATAGTGACTTTATTAATGCTTCTCCCTCCACTGTTAGCTGGCTTCAGTCATTAGATATTGAACTATGATTAAATGTATCTGTCTTTCCTAACTTTCAATTATATCAGTCAAAGTAGTCAGTAATATTAAGTTAGTAATTTTCACAATTTAAAAATGTGTATACAATTTGTGCCAAAAAATAAAACTAAAGTATATGTAAATACTTAACTAGATATACATGTAAAATTGAACTTTATGTACTTGTCAATGTTTGCTGTTGTTGCCATACGATAAATAAATTAAAAACAAATCTAGTACCATGGACGTTACTCCATGATGTCTTAACGTATTTACCAGCATTCTGTCATTCTGTTCCATACGTTCCTTCCTTCGCACAGAGCCTCCTCACTCCTTGTACATCTAATTTTCAACACAGTAATTCTCAGATTATCTCCTATTCAAGTTTTTTCACAATCCATTATTCACACCCATTCAATGTTGTGCTGCAAGTGAACATACCCAGAAATTTCTTCCTCGGATTACGGTCTATGTTTGACTGGTAGACTTCTCTTGACCGGAAATGCCTATTTTACTGTGGTAATACTCTCTTTGTGTCCTCCTTGCTTCGTCCGTCATGGGTTATTTCTCCTCCAAAGCAGCAGAATTCCTTACCTTCGTCTACTTCGTGATCACAAATTTTGATGTTAAGCTTCCCGATATTCTCATTTCTGCTATTTCCCATTACTCTCGTCTTTCATCGGTTTTTCTGAACCAATATTCTGTACTCATTACACTCTTCATTCCATTCAGAAGAGCCTGTAATCCTTATTCGCCTTCAATAAGGAGAGACATATCATCAGTAAATCTTATCACTGATATTCTTTCACCCTTCAAAATTTCTTTCATTTCCGTCATTACTTCTTCGATGAATAGATCGAACAGTGGGGAGAGAGATTGCATCCTCGTCTTCAAGCTTTTTATATGAGCATTGCGGAGAGAAATTATAGGAATTTAGGGATGCAAAATAGATGCAAAAAAGTCGAGAAAACAAAAAAGAAATAGTCATTGGAAGTACGAATGAAGTATCCAAGAAAGACTAAACTACTTTCGAAGAAATCCAAAGCAAAGGTATCGACCTTAAGAATACAAGAGTAAATCCATTGCTAAGGGCAAGGGGGAGAGTAAATTGGGGAAAGTGATGGGAGATAAACGTTAAGTCGGTATGAAAGAAACAGGGATCAAGTTTTAGTGCGGAAAAGAGTTTTGGGAGACCTGAAATCGAATAATTCGGAAAGCATAAATAATATAACTTGGAAATTTCTAAAAAAATTGGGAAATGGTACATAAAGGACTACTGAAGTTGTATTATCTGCAGACCGGAATTGTACTACCGGACTTTCTGATAAATCCACACAATAGAGTAGACAGCAAGAGGAGATACGTGTGAAAACTATCATACACTCTCGTTAACAGCTCATTGCTGAAAGTTGCTGACAAGTATAATATATAGAAGAATGGAAAACAAATCTGAAGATCTGTTAGATGGTAGTTCGACGTTAGCAAAGATGCGGTCTCCAGATAGGGAGTTATGGCGATGCGGTTGATAATGGAGGCAAGAAGTAAGGAAAATCTGGTCAACATCATTAGATTTTTCGACCTAGAAACAATATTAATCTATGCAAAACTGTGCTGTAGTTACTTGAATAAATAAAATCTCTTAAGCAAAGTGGAAAAAACACGGAGTCAGCCATAGTAGAATTCACAAAAGTTGTACTTAATGCTCTTGAAAAAGATGAGTGTATCACAGGCATATTTTTGGCTCTTTTTAAGGCGATTGATACAGTCGATCATAAGATTTTATTAAATAATTTAGAAGCATTAGGAATAAGAGGGGTAGCTAATGATTGGTTTCGATGACATCTAGCAGATAGGGTACAAAGTGCAGAGATAACACATACTTCAAATAGATCTAAACATTTAGCACTTATCACAACGAAAACAGATTAAGATAGGGGTTTCGCATATTAGCACCAATTCTATTCCTCACATACGTCAATGACCTTTCCAGTAGTGTTACTCATGGTGAAAAAATTGTCTTCGCTGATGACAGCAATATTATAGTCACTGAGAAAACAAGAGAACCCTTGCAGAGAAAGCAACTGAAACTCTCAAGGAAGTCTACGATTGGTCAATAAGCAATAAACTGACATTGAACATAAAGAAAATTAGTGCAATGAATTTCAGTTTGAAGACGAAAAATGACAATATTAAATTAACTGTAGATGGCACCTCTACAGACCGTGTAACAAATGCAAAATTTCTAGGAATGAATGTTGATTCTCAGTTGAAGTAGTGTTAACACACAAAGGTACTTGCAGACAGAATGTCATCAGCATGTTATGCCCTTAGAACCCTATCGTCAATGTGCAACATGCAGTGTCATTTAGATACATAGTATTCATATGTACATTCAGTTCTCAGCTGTGGCATTCTTTTTTGGGGAACAAATGCACTAAATATGAACACAGTTTTCAGACTACAGGAAAGAGCCGTAAGAATAATAAACAAAAATAATAGTCGAGCTCTTTGTATAGATCTGTTCAAAACACTGGGGATTTTAACTCCTCCTTGTGAATACATTTACCAGTCAGTTTTACACATCATAAATAACATTGGCAATTACTGTGCAAATAGCTCTGTCCATGACAGTGGAACAAGAGTTAGACTCAACTTACATTTACCAAGGAAAAATAAACATAAAACTCAAAACAGCATTTTCTACCAAGGAATTAACAAAAGAGATGAAAGAAATTTCAAAAATACACTTAAGCAGCTAAAAAGTACCTGTTATGCAAGACATTTTATACATTGAAGGATTTTTTAGATAAAACAGAGTAGGGATCTGGTAAAAAAATGTTATACAAATAAATAATAATAATGATTATAAAACATCCAACAGCCCACATAACACCTTCACACTGTGTTTAACCGAGCGAGGTGGCGCAGTGGTTAGCACACTGGACTCGCATTCGGGAGGACGACGGTTCAATCCCGTCTCCAGCCATCCTGATTTAGGTTTTCCGTGATTTCCCTAAATCGCTTCAGGCAAATGCCGGGATGGTTCCTTTGAAAGGGCACGGCCGATTTCCTTCCCCATCCTTCCCTCACCCGTGCTTGCGCTCCGTCTCTAATGACCTCGTTGTCGACGGTACGTTAAACACTAATCTCCTCCTCACAATGTGTTTTTTTCCTTCTTTTTTTCCTTTTATAGAATAATTTACACCCAAGCTGTTCATAGCACAATACTAGCACTTTTTCCTCTTTCTTAATTCAACATCTTACTCCTTATAGAGGGATGCTGACTAAGTTTTTCAGGATAGCAAATGGGAAGTTGCGCTACTGAAAATGGCCCAGATATCCTCAGTGTGTGTGCGTTTGTGTGTGTAGTGAGTGAAGTGTTATGAAACAATGTGTGTATTGTGTGTTCAGTGACTGATAGTAAAATATCAGTCAACAGTGTTGCATTACATTATTTAATAAGTTATTCGTTCAAAATATATTCTATACCAGGAATAAATCTAATAATCTTCTGTAACTAGAAGTCTGTAAATGTATGCGTATAAGAATTAGCTTATCTTAAATTGGTCTAAACCTGAAAAATACTTTGACATGTCCTATATCCTTCTAAAAAGATATCTACGTATGTATAAAGCTTCTGCTGCTACTACTACTACTACGACTAGGTTCAAAATTCTGAGAAAAATAGGTGTAAGTAATAGGGAAATGCGAGTGGTATACAATGTCTACAAAAATGAATCGGGACATCAGGAATGGATAGCCAAAGACGAAGTTTTCGGATTAGATGCGTTGGAAGACAGAGTTATTGAAGTTCCTAAGCACGTAATCCCAAGATTTACAAGAATATACGCGACAAGTTTTTGTATGCAAACTGCTTCGTAGATAAACTTCAGTTTCCGTTCTTCCTACCAATGATTCGCAGTCGGTCATTAGCTATGCCTTAAGACTATGCGATCTTTTTCATTTTTCTGACGTTCTGTTAGCGAATAAAGTGGACTGCAAGGAAAGACAAACACGAAAAGGTATTTAAGAGCGAAAAAGCAAAGGCCTCTGGATAAACTATTTGCCAGTAGAAGCTATCTGGTTTACAAAGGCGTGCCTGATATCACGTTTCTTCAAGAGATATCACTCCAGTAGTAGCAGATAGTAATATGCACAGCGTACGGTTTCTAGCTTATTTTTGGTATTCCATTAATGTACTTAACGCTTCCCCATCAAATTTCTGTCATTTTTCTGGTTAGTTACTTTCATTGAACAAACGTAAATAAGTAAAATTATCAGCTTAACGGCTAGCGTTTTCAAACAGTAGTCTTTAGTAGTCGATAAACTACGACACACAGAGTCTGAGTACAACCAATGTGATGTTTGGTTGCCAGTAGCATTGCCGTTGGCGGTAACATTGTGTGAGATGTAAGTGACTGACTCGGGTGTTTGTCACATTAATGAGAGGTCTGGTAACAGCTTGGAAGGCACAGAGATAAAGATAAAAAAGACGTTGTATTTTGGAAATACGATATGGTAAAGGTAACTTAGAGAAGTGTGAAGGTTTTAAGGTAATTTTGTTGCTGCATTGCTTGCCTGAGTGTAATTTATGAAGCATTTGGAAAAAGTAAAATTTTAGTGGGATTCGTCTTTATTGATACCGGTTAGTTAACTTCACTGAACAGACGGGAATAAGTAAAGTAATCAGTTAACATGGATTGCACCCGTAAGTTATACATTTACCACTCCTTTACCATCGTAATAACTCATTTTATGACAGAGTTTTAATTTTTTTGTAAAAAATATTGATTTTTGAAAAGACAAATTAAATTTTAAAGAAAACAATAATTCTGTATAGTTTTCGAACGCTAGTCTGCATTTAATCATTAAATGCGATATCGTCCTCCGTCTCCCCAAGAATTTCATTGTTTGATTACGTGTGTGGTCACGCTGCACTGAGCGGAACACATTTACTTAACAGTGAAACACCATCTGCTTGGCATAGTTGAACGTCTTTGGTTTGCACTACTCGAGATTTTCTTTTGCTTAGTCGGTTTTCTGCTGCGCTGACCTTTAACTTTCATTACTCTTGAGCCGTATCGACTTTCCGTTTCCGCATAAAAATTAGTTACGGCCAGTTAAATCACTCACAGCCATGCAATGCATTTCAGAATTGTTACCACAGTACTCAACTTATTGTTTAATCTTATACAGAAATGTTACAATTGTTAGCAAGTGTGTAGGTAACTTGTTTCTGCTAATCAGAGTTTGTGGATTTAATGTGTTTATTCTGTAGTCTGTGTGGGAGAGGGCAATATTAAATCTGGAATACAAGAGTAGAGGCTGCAAATATATAAACACGATTTGCGACATGACGTAAGAAACACTAGCAACGCAATGGTTGCTTGAGACAAAGGTCAAGTGAAAAGCTCATCGAGCGAGTAGTCTTAATATTATTATTCCGCTTACAGGCCTGAGGCTCTTCGTTTAAAGTTACGAAGAAAGATCAAGTGTAGACTCAACGACAAAAGAAGACAAAAAGACGAGAGCGAATTTCATAGCGAGGTGGTACTTCGTGCAGTTCTGCAGACATCAAAGGACTTTCACAGAAGAGCCTATGCGCCAGACAAGGTATGCCTTGTGTGACCGCTAGCAAAGACCGTCCGGATCCAATATTGATCTCAGGGCAAGAAACATTATACGTTCTTTGTAGTCTAGTTGCTTCGCCTGGAGAGGGCGTAATAAAACGCACAGGATACCACTTGACGTCAGCGAGGTCGTGAGGTCGCTGAAGCAGTTACAGGATATGAGATGCACGTTAGCGCTGAAACAGGATTTTTACTTGCCATCGGGTGACTGTGTGCACATCGTATTACGTAAGAAGAACAAAAATAATTTCATCATTTATAAAGAATATCATATTATCTCTCTCGAATGTTTCTGGCAGGTCTTTTCAAACATCTATATGACAATGTGACGTCAATGACGTACGTCTGTTGCAGCTTAATAATAATTCCTAAAGTCAACACATAGACATGTCTTACATGTGTGCACGCTAAAAATGTACAGGCTACCGCTAAAGAGGATTAAGAGAGGGGACAAATCAAATAAAATCTATAGCCGAGCTCTTAGAATCACCATAGTTGATGGAATTCGACCTGGATGAACTTAATGATTTTTCTTTCAGATTATTTCGCCAGCAGTCGAAAGAGTTATGATTATCTGGCAGCTGTGAGAGACACTGTCTTAAGTTAATGTCAAGAGTCAAATTTTCAAATTTCTGACAGTGCCTCGTAGAATAATTGTAACTTCTGATGGTGATCCTATCTTGGACTGTCGACTCTTTTTTATAACTAGTGCTGTACGGTTACCCTAGGTTTTTGCACAGAACAACAGTCTTTGTCTACCTACTTTATTATTTACACCAATAATGATAAATATACAAATTGTTTTCACGAAAACACATTTGTTATTGTGTCCTTCAGTCCGAAGACTGATTTGATTCAGTTTTCCATGATACCCTATCCTGTGTAAGCCCTCTTCGTCAGAATAACTGCTGCAACACACATGCTTCTGAATATTCTTGGCCGGCCGTAGTGGCCGAGCGGTTCTAGGCGATACAGTCAGGAACCGCGTGACCGCTACGGTCGCAGGTTCGAATCCTGCCTCGGGCATGGATGTGTGTAATGTCCATAGGTTAGTTAGGTTTAAGTAGTTCTAAGTTCTAGGGGACTGATGACCTCAGAAGTTAAGTCCCATAGTGCTCAGAGCCATTTGAACCATTTTGAATATTCTTGAATTCATTTCTTGGTTCTCGTCAATAATATTTACCCCCCCCCCCCCGTCCCCCAATTTCCTTCCTATACTAAACTGGTGATCTCTTGATGTCTACGAAGGTGCCCTATCAACTGATCCCTTCTCCTACTCAGATTGTGCCACAAATTTCTTTTCTCCCCAATTCTGTGCGGTAGCTTCTCATTAGTTACGTCATGTACCTACCTAATCTTCAGCATTTTTCTGTAAAATCACTAGTCAATAGCTTATTTTCTCTTCTTTTCTAAACTGTTTATCGTCCCTCCCATACGTGGCTACACTCCATGGATAGTTTCAGAAAAGACTTCCTAGCACTTAACTATATATCCTATATCAAAAAAATTTCTTTCCTTGAGAACCGCTTCTCTTGTCATTGCTAGCCCCATTTCATATCCTCCCTACTTCGACCATCACCAGTTATTCTATCTGTCTATCTATCTATATCCGGATCCGACTCCAGCTACTGCCGAGTCTGGGTGCTGACGAGTCCTCTCGATTTGGTTCGGTCCTCCCACCACTTTTCTTCCTCCACTTGCTGCCATGTCGCACCTCTCCTTTACATAGATATTCTCACTCCCGTTTTCCACGGTGTTGTTGGTCGCCCTCTTGGTCTTTTTCCATCCACCCTTAGTTCTTCCATAATTTTCGGGAGCCTCTTTCCACGCATCCTCTTAACATGCCCGTACCATCTTCATCTCTTTTTTTTTTATTTCTTCTCTCATACTTTCATGTTAAAGGTCCTTTCTAATATCTACATTCCTTACTCTGTCCATTCTTGTTTTTCCCTTAACTGCTCTGATAAATTTCATTTCTCCTGCTTGCAGACTGCTCTAGTCCCTACCTGTCATTGTGCATGTTTCTCCTCCATAGGTGACAATAGGGAAGTAATAACCCTTATACATAAGGAGTTTTGCTTTTTCTGAAACTTCCTTATTCCTAGTCAGGTTTTTTTATTGTTTGGTAGAAATTGCCTCCCTTCTGTAACCTCCGATTAATTTCGTTGGTTATTCTTTCATCACTAGATATTTCACTCCCTGAGTAAGTGAAACTGTCTACCACTTTGAGGGGCTCTCCATTCAAAGTAATATTCCCAATGATCCCTTTGTCTCTTCCAAATACCATTACTTCACGCTTATCTTTATTTATTTTTAATCCATACCTTTTTATTATTTCCTTCCACGCATCAAGTTGTAACTGTACATCTACCTCTTTATCACACCATATTACCATATCATCTGCAGAAATCATCTTTTTGTCTTTTTCTTTTACTATATCTATAACTGCCCTATTCAGTCCTTCCGTCACAGCATTAGAAAGTGCAGGAGATAAAATACTTCCTTGTTTAAGTCCTTGTCTTATTTAGAAGTATTCAGAGTTCCCCAATGGTGTTCTAATTCTACAATTGTGTCCTCTGTACACTGTCTTTATTACATTAATGTGTCCAGCTTCTATACCTATCTTCTTCATCTCTTCCCAGAGCCTTTTACTGTAAACTGAGCCATACACAATTTCTATGTCTATAAAAACCATTATCATCCTTTTTTTATACTGCCAACTTCTTTCCATCAGTTGACGGATAGAAAACGTCACGTTTATGGTGCTTCTTCCTTTTCTAAACCCATGCTGTTCTTCACCAGTTATTCTACTACCCATATAACAAAACTCATCAACTACGTTCAGTGTTTTGTTTCCTTAGCTTATTTCCCCAGCATCACCTGATTTCATATTGTATTCCACAAGCCTTGTTTTGCTTTTGTTGATGTTCATCTTATATGCTCCTTTCAAGACAATGTCCATTCCGTTCAGCTGCTCTTCCAAGTCCTTTGCTGTCCCCGACAGCATTACAGTGTCATCTGCAAACCTCAAGGTTCTTATTTCCTCCCAAATTTTTGTTTGGTGTCCTTAACTGCTTGCTCAATGTACAGCCTGAATAACACTGGTGATAGGCTACAAACATGTCTCACTCCTTTCTCAACTACTGCTTCCTTTTCATCCCCCTCGACTCTTATAATGGCCATCTGGTTTCTGTACAAGTGTTAAGTAGCCTTTCGCTCTTTGTATTTTACCCCAGCTACTTTCAGAATCTCAAAAAGCCAAGATTGTCAAAAGCTTTCCCTAAGTCTACAGATCGTTTAGACGCAGGTTTCGACTTGCTTAACCTATCTTATAAATCGTAGGATTAGTATTACCTCGCATGTTTCTACGTTTGTCCGGAATCCAATCTGATCTTCCCCGAGGTGGATTTTACCAATTTTTCCATTCATCGATGAAGAATTCGTGTTACTATTTTGCAATCATGGCTTATTAAACTGATAGTTCGGTAATATTCACATCTTTCAGCACCTACTTGTCTTAGAATTGGAGTTATTACGTTGTTCGTGAAATCTGGAGGTTATTCATCTGTCTGGTACATCTTGCACACCAGATCGAAGAGTCTGCCGCGGCTGGCTCTCCAAAGAGTCTTGTTTCGATTTAGGTCTTTTAGCGCTCAATATCATATCTCCCATCTCATATACATCTACGGCTTATTCCATTTCTATAATACACTCCTGGAAATTGAAATAAGAACAACGTGAATTCATTGTCCCAGGAAGGGGAAACTTTATTGACACATTCCTGGGGTCAGATACATCACATGATCACACTGACAGAACCACAGGCACACAGACACAGGCAACAGAGCATGCACAATGTCGGCACTAGTACAGTGAATATCCACCTTTCGCAGCAATGCAGGCTGCTATTCTCCCATGGAGACGATCGTAGAGATGCTGGATGTAGTCCTGTGGAACGGCTTGCCATGCCATTTCCACCTGGCGCCTCAGTTGGACCAGCGTTCGTGCTGGACGTGCAGACCGCGTGAGACGACGCTTCATCCAGTCCCAAACATGCTCAATGGGGGACAGATCCGGAGATCTTGCTGGCCAGGGTAGTTGACTTACACCTTCTAGAGCACGTTGCGTGGCACGGGATACATGCGGACGTGCATTGTCCTGTTGGAACAGCAAGTTCCCTTGCCGGTCTAGGAATGGTAGAACGATGGGTTCGATGACGGTTTGGATGTACCGTGCACTATTCAGTGTCCCCTCGACGATCACCAGTGGTGTACGGCCAGTGTAGGAGATCGCTCCCCACACCATGATGCCGGGTGTTGGCCCTGTGTGCCTCGGTCGTATGCAGTCCTGATTGTGGCGCTCCCCTGCACGGCGCCAAACACGCATACGACCATCATTGGCACCAAGGCAGAAGCGACTCTCATCGCTGAAGACGACACGTCTCCATTCGTCCCTCCATTCACGCCTGTCACGACACCACTGGAGGCGGGCTGCACGATGTTGGGGCGTGAGCGGAAGACGGCCTAACGGTGTGCGGGACCGTAGCCCAGCTTCATGGAGACGGTTGCGAATGGTCCTCGCCGATACCCCAGGAGCAACAGTGTCCCTAATTTGCTGGGAAGTGGCGGTGCGGTCCCCTACGGCACTGCGTAGGATCCTACGGTCTTGGCGTGCATCCGTGCGTCGCTGCGGTCCGGTCCCAGGTCGACGGGCACGTGCACCTTCCGCCGACCACTGGTGACAACATCGATGTACTGTGGAGACCTCACGCCCCACGTGTTGAGCAATTCGGCGGTACGTCCACCCGGCCTCCCGCATGCCCACTATACGCCCTCGCTCAAAGTCCGTCAACTGCACATACGGTTCACGTCCACGCTGTCGCGGCATGCTACCAGTGTTAAAGACTGCGATGGAGCTCCGTATGCCACGGCAAACTGGCTGACACTGACGGCGGCGGTGCACAAATGCTGCGCAGCTAGCGCCATTCGACGGCCAACACCGCGGTTCCTGGTGTGTCCGCTGTGCCGTGCGTGTGATCATTGCTTGTACAGCCGTCTCGCAGTGTCCGGAGCAAGTGGGTCTGACACACCGGTGTCAATGTGTTCTTTTTTCCATTTCCAGGAGTGTATATAATTTGTATACTCCTTTCAATTTCCAGCTTTCCCGTCTTTGATTAGAACTGATTTTCCATCTGAGCTCTTTATACTCATACACTTCTCTTTTCTCCAAAAGCCTCTTTAATTTTCCTGTGGATGGCATCTATCCTTCCCCTAGTGAAATATGATTCCAAATCCTTTCATTTAGTGTGGGAGAAAGACACTCTGGAATGGGCAGCACACCACGTTTACGCCATACTCGTATACGTCCGTCACTCCGTCACTCGCAAAGAGAACCATCTGTCAGCACTAAGGAGAACAAGGCGCCATTCCATTTCGTAGAAAACTTTTTTACTATAGCGTAATAGCCATCTTTGGCGGTGTCTTTGTGTCAGTGGTAGCCTAGCCAGATGCACACTTGATCTTAATTCTGCTGTGAGCAGACAGTCCCGATAGTCGCTGATACAGTCGTTTGATTATGTTTGGTCGGCCATCAGTGCTCGCACAACGCATCGATCTTGTGCGTCCGGTTATCTCTAAACGCAGCACTTCTACTGCCTACAAAGTCAAAACAAAGACTGTACAGGCAGATACTGAACGCCATCTGACCCCCGGTGACCGTAACAAATAAATCACTAACTCTACAACCTTCAGTATACCAACATTATACCCTGGCGCCAATGAAAACCGTGCTTGTAAAGATATTAATAAGGCTTTACGGCTGAAGAGTATAAGCTAATTGGAGGAACTCCTGTATAGATTAAAATGAGTGTCTATCTGAGTCTTTTACCTCACATTTGAAAATCTATGGATTACCACAAAGAAAAGCATTTCTGCTGGAAACCCATTAAATCTAGGCATCGATTTACATGGGTTAAATGAGTGTAAATTATACGAAAATTTTTTTCCAACTTGGTGTCCACTTTGAGAATGGGACAGTTAGTTTGAAATAAATCCATATTATTAACCACAAATCCTATATGGTATATATGTACTGGAGCTTCGAGACGATTGAGTGGCCTATTTAATGTTTGAGAACTAACTCTGTAGACCGCTTCCATTGCTATTTACTGGACTAAGAATATAAATTGTGAACGTACACTAGAATCAGAATAGGTACCAGCATCATTTGCCGTCTGCACAATATCGTGAATGCGATATTTTCAAGATAGTTTATCATCAATTTTCCGTCCTAAGAGTTTAAAATGCGACGTCATTGATTATTTGATCAACTTATGACAGTAAAATTTAGCTCCTCAAGAGTTGCAATATGTATGCGCCGTCTTTTGTTTAAATTAAATGTGAATACGTGTAATTCATGAGTAAATTTTATCAGTTATCGTATTTGTTAAATATTTACATTGTGTTCTATTTCTGTTTTCAATGACATGTGTGTGATTACAAACAGAAGAGTTTTCGAGTCAATTGTCATATTTAGTGAAAGATAGTTGACTTTATATTAAGAAAACTGGGGGCGCGAAACAATACCCAAGAGAACCGTGCTCTTCACAGTATACCCGAGAAGGTTTCAAATGCATTCGCAGCTTGTTGTCGCTTGAGGACAGAACTGTTTTGTAGATATGAAGTAAAACACTGATTAGCTTTACCCCAAATTTGGTAATGCAAAATTATAACATGTTGTTGTTGTTGTGGTCTTCAGTCCTGAGACTGGTTTGATGCAGCTCTCCATGCTACTCTATCCTGTGCAAGCTTTTTCATCTCCCAGTACCTACTGCAACCTACATCCTTCTGAATCTGCTTAGTGTATTCATCTCTTGGTCTCCCTCTACGATTTTTACCCTCCACGCTGCCCTCCAATACTAAATTGGTGATCCCTTCATGCCTCAGAACATGTCCTACCAACCGATCCCTTCTTCTGGTCAAGTTGTGCCACAAACTTCTCTTCTCCCCAATCCTATTCAATACTTCCTCATTAGTTATGTGATCTACCCATCTAATCTTCAGCATTCTTCTGTAGCACCACATTTCGAAAGCTTCTATTCTCTTCTTGTCCAAACTATTTATCGTCCATGTTTCACTTCCATACATGGCTACACTCCATACAAATACTTTCAGAAATGACTTCCTGACACTTAAATCTATACTCGATGTTAACAAATTTCTCTTCTTCAGGAACGCTTTCCTTGCCATTGCCAGCCTACATTTTATATCCTCTCTACTTCGACCATCATCAGTTATTTTGCTCCCCAAATAGCAAAACTCCTTTACTACTTTAAGTGCCTCATTTCCTAATCTAATTCCCTCAGCATCACCCGACTTAATTAGACTACATTCCATTATCCTTGTTTTGCTTTTGTTGATGTTCATCTTATATCCTCCTTTCAAGACACTGTCCATTCCATTCAACTGCTCTTCCAAGTCCTTTGCTGTCTCTGACAGAATTACAATGTCATCGGCGAACCTCAAAGTTTTTATTTCTTCTCCATGAATTTTAATACCTACTCCGAATTTTTCTTATGTTTCCTTTACTGCTTGCTCAATATACAGATTGAACAACATCGGGGAGAGGCTAAAACCCTGTCTTACTCCCTTCCCAACCACTGCTTCCCTTTCATGTCCCTCGACTCTTATAACTGCCATCTGGTTTCTGTACAAATTGTAAATAGCCTTTCGCTCCCTGTATTTTACCCCTGCCACCTTTAGAATTTGAAAGAGAGTATTCCAGTCAACATTGTCAAAAGATTTCTCTAAGTCTACAAATGCTAGAAACGTAGGTTTGCCTTTCCTTAATCTTTCTTCTAAGATAAGTCGTAAGGTCAGTATTGCCTCACGTGTTCCAGTGTTTCTACGGAATCCAAACTGATCTTCCCCGAGGTTGGCTTCTACTAGTTTTTCCATTCGTCTGTAAATAATTCGTGTTAGTATTTTGCAGCTGTGACTTATTAAGCTGATAGTTCGGTAATTTTCACATCTGTCAACACCTGCTTTCTTTGGGATTGGAATTATTATTTTCTTCTTGAAGTCTGAGGGTATTTCGCCTGTTTCATACATCTTGCTCACCATGGCCCACAAAATTGTGAATCATAGAAGATACCTACTCACGGCAAAGCCCTTGTAAGGGCCTCACAAACAAAACAATACATTTAATTAACTGTTGTTGTTTCTTTTGCAACTATTCTACTACAGCTGCCTAATCCTGGAAAAAACCAAACAACTGCAAGTTAAATGGTGATTTTGTTACCAGATAAATATTGAGAACTCAATCGTCATGTGGAATAAGTTTGTTCCTACCTAACCGCCAGACGGTGAGTATATGGCTTGTCTGCCAGTTATGGGTTCGGTTGTGTACTGTCACTGCAAGCCTTTACAAAAGCATAGATTATTCATATAACGTGCCTAGTCGACAATCAGTGAATAGTTAATAAGAACACATAAATAAAAGAACAATTACTAAATAAAGGACATAGGAAAGAAATTTTCCATCACGATAATGACGTAGCCTAACTACAGCATTAAAGAACATTATCATTTTATTCAGATCGAAAACAGTTTATTTCGGATGGCTGCCTTACACAAGCTAATGTTTAAACACAATGAAGAAATAAGAGACAAATAAAACTAATGTAGTAGGGCAAGCAAAACGCTGCAAGCTGTAGTGCAGTGAACGGAAATCGCTCTGACTGAGGAAAAACAAAATTAGTAAGTTCATTCAAGATTATATGCAATGCCCAATAACCACAACAAGGTTTAGTCATTGTGAGTTGTACTTGCACTCACTCTTCAAATATTTTCTAAGTTCCAAATAATTAGCCTGACAAATTTCTATGTCCCGAATAGGAGTAGAGTAACCCTAATCGAAACGATCAGGAGACACTGGCTGATTAGCCAATGGTGCTGCCGGCAAGTCGCTGAAAACCACGGAAAGACAACAACAACGAAGGATGGATAATGAAGACAAAATGGCAGAATGGCAAATTCAGAGAGCTTAGACGCAGCAGTATCAAAAAGCAAACAATGACGAGTATACGACTAAGGTCCAGGCCCCTGGGCTGCTAGCTTAATAGAGCGGCTTTGAATGCCGACAGGCTGGCACGGGTATCGTGATCTGCAGCATAACGCTCAGGCAGTGACAGCAGTGCTCGAAAATTCTGTGAGAGTCGCCTAAAGCTGTCAACTAGCTGGATGCCTTCTGGTAGACTTCCAAGCTCTCTAGCCGCGATACCAGAAATGTAGGGTCCCCCTGAATAGGTCAGGCGTGCACTACACGCCGGAAGCGGCTACAAGGGTAGCCGAGTACGTGTGGTGTGCACATGGGGGTGTTTTAGGTTAGAGAATTCCCTCCCTAGGGCCGACAAGACGCCTCCTGAGACGCAGCAAGGTAGGAGTAGGCAAAATGAAACACGGAATAACAATATTAATGTGCTAATAGTAAACTGCAGGAGCGTCTATAGAAAGGTCCCAGAACTGCTCTCACTAATAAACGGTCACAACGCCCATATAGTACTAGGGACAGAAAGTTGGCTGAAACCAGACGTAATGAAATCCTAAACTCAGATTGGAATGTATACCGCAGAGACAGGCTGGACAGTGAAGGGGGGGGGGGGGGCGTGTTTATAGCGACAAGAAGTGGAATAGTATCGAAGGAAATTGACGGAGATCCGAAATGTGAAATAATTTGGGTGAAGGTCACGGTTAAAGCCGGCCCAGACATGGTAATTGGACGTCTCTATAGGCCCCCTGGTTCAGCAGGATAATTTGGATAATATTTCGAGTAGATTTCCCCACCATGTTATAGTTCTGCGTGGAGATTATAATTTGCCGGATATAGACAGGGAGACTCAAACGTTCGTAACGGGTGGCGGGGACAAAGAATCCAGTGAAATTTTTTTAAGTGCTTTATCTGATAACAACCTTGAGCAGTTAAACAGAGAACCGACTCGTGGCGATAACATATTATACCTTCTGGTGACAAACAGACCCGACTTATTGAAACAGTTAACGCAGAACAGGAATCAGCGATCATAAAGCGGTTACTGCATCGATGATTTCAGCCGTAAATAGAAATATTAAAAAAGGAAGGAAGATTTTTCTGTTTAGCAAAAGTGACAAAAGGCAGATTACAGAGTACCTGACGGCTGAACACAAAAGTTTTGTCTCAAGTACAGATAGTGTTGAGGATCAGTGGACAAAGTTCAAAACCATCGTACAATATGCGTTAGATGAGGATGTGCCAAGCAAGATCGTAAGAGATGGAAAAGAGCCACCGTGGTACAACAACCGAGTAAGAAAACTGCTGCGGAAGCAAAGGGAACTTCACAGCAAACATAAACATAGCCAAAGCCTTGCAGACAAACAAAAATTACGAAACGCGAAATGCAGTGTGAGGAGGGCTATGCGAGAGCCGTTCAATGAATTCGAAAGTAAAGTTCTATGTACAGACTTGGCAGAAAATCCTAAGAAATTTTGGTCTTATGTCAAAGCGATTGGTAGCTCAAAACAAAATGTCCAGACACTCTGTGACCAAAATGGTACTAAAACAGAGGATGACAGACTAAAGGCCGAAATACTAAATGTCTTTTTCCAAAGCGGTTTCACAGAGGAAGACTGCACTGTAGTTCCTTCTCTAGATTGTCGCACAGATGGCAAAATGGTAGATATCGAAATAGAGGACAGAGGGATAGAGAAACTGTTGCGAATTGGCAGGAGCCAATTCACGGGGTTTGGAGGAAGCCGAAAGGCACGCGTTTAAGCTCACGCAGGCTGGCGTGAGGTCTGGAAGAGGTAAAGTAATTATACTATCAAGAAAAGTACGTAGCTTCAGGAATACTTAACTTTAATCCATAATTTGTGAACATCGGTCTGACTGTACATGCATCACAAGATAAATAGCAAATGATAATGGCGCTTTGCTAGGTCGTAGCAAATGACGTAGCTGAAGGCTATGCTAACTATTGTCTCGGCAAATGAGAGCGTAATTTTTCAGTCAACCATCTCTGGCAAAGTCGGCTGTACAACTGGGGCGAGTGTTAGGAAGTCTCTCTAGACGTGCGGTGCGGCGGCGCTCGGTCTGCAATCACTGACAGTGGCGACACGCGGGTCCGACGTATACTACCGGACCGCGACCGATTTAATGGCTACCACCTAGCAAGTGTGGTGTCTGGCGGTGACACCACAGAAACAATTAAAATTCCTCAAAAGAGGAAAGGCCGCTGGACCTGATGGCATACCAGTTCGATTTTACACAGTGTACGTGAAGGAACTTACCCCTCTTCTTGCAGCGGTGAACCGTAGGTCTCTAGAAGAGCGTAGCGTTTCAAAGGATTGGAAAAGGGCACAGGTCATCCCCGTTTTCAAGAAGGGACGTCGAACAGATGTGCAGAACTATAGACCTATATCTTTATCAGTTGTAGAATTTTGCAACACGTATTATGTTCGAGTGTAATGACTTTTCTGGAGTCTAGAAATCTACTCTGTAGGAATCAGCATTGGTTTCGAAAAAGACGGTCGTGTGAAACCCAGCTCGCGCTATTCGTCCACGAGACTCAGAGGGCTATAGACACGGGTTCACAGGTAGATGCCGTGTTTCTTGACTTCCGCAAGGCGTTCGATACAGTTCCCCAAAGTCGTTTAATGAACAACGTAAGAGCATATGGACTATCAGACCAATTGTGTGATTGGATTGAAGAGTTCCTAGATAACAGAATGCAGCATGTCATTCTCAATGGAGAGAAGTCTTCCGAAGTAAGAGTGATTTCAAGTGTGCCGCAGGGGAGTGTTACAGGACCGTTGCTATTCACAATATACATAAATGACCTTGTGGATGACATCGGAAGTTCACTGAGGCTTTTTGCAGATGATGCTGTGGTGTATCGAGAGGTTGTAACAATGGAAAATTGTACTGAAATGCAGGAGGATCAGCAGCGAATAGACGCATGGTGCAGGGAATGGCAATTGAATCTCAATGTAGACAAGTGTAATGTGCTGCGAATACATAGAAAGATCTTCAATTTTTTGGTCCTGTCCTCCTCAGTTGCGCGTAATACTACGGTATGTTGATGATTTTCACTTATGGACCGTCTGACAGCAACTGAATAAAACACAATTTTGTGCCATACGCGTTTCGCCTTTATTTTCTGCAAGGCATCATCAGTGGCCTGTAATATGTACATATGTTAGCTATTTTATTTACATTTTTGTCACTGTGCCTATAGGTTATAAACAGTTCTGGTGGTTGGTATTTCCTATTAAGTAGTAATGTTTTGAACTGTACTTACAGGTTGCGTAGACAGTTTCTTACATATTACGCTCCTGTTGCATTTTTGGTCTTGTTCTTCTTCCTATGAGCGCCAATTTGCTGCTTTTTCCTGCATTCCACAGCACTATGCACTGAACGCTTTTTTTAATGCAATGTTTTGGTTTCTGTTGCTGACTGTCAAATGTTTTTGCCAAAGATCGAATATTACTGCCAAACTTATGAGTGTAACTATCGAAGTATCTGTGGTCTGTTCGTGTATGCATTTGTGTGTGCGCTTGTGTGTGTGTGTGTGTGTGTGTGTGTGAGTGAGTGTTTTTTGGTGTCATTTTATTTTATTGTATTTAATTATTTATTTTTGTTTATGTCCTGTGTATGTGTGTGTGTTTTGGTGTGATATATATATATATATATATATTTTTGTGCTGTGTATGTATGTCTGTCAGTATTTTGGTGTTATGCATTTTTTTTTTTTTTTTTTTTTTTTTTTTTTTTTTTTTTTTTTTTGGAAGGGGGGGCTGTGTATGTGTGTGTGTGTGTGTGTGTGTATTTTGGTGTTATATACTTTTCTTATGTTATCATTTCCTTTATTAAGTGTAGTAAGGAGCCTGTGCTGATGTGTGTTTGTTCATTTATCACATGTTTGTTTTCTGCTATGGCTTTCTGGATGTGGAAGTTTTCTTGCATTTGTATAAGATGTTTGTCATGGTTGCTTATTCTCATTATTTTCATTTCTTGTTCCATGTTTGTAGGATGATGGTTGTAGTGTTTTAAATGCTCTGCAAATGTGGAATGGTTTGTTTCATACTTCCAACATCTGATATGTTCTTTGTATCTTGTTTCAAAATTCCTGCATGTCATACCTATGTATACTGCATCACAACTTTGACATTCAAGTTTATATATTCCTGATTGTTGGAATTTGTCCCTCTTGGTAGCTGGCTGGCTTAGGTGTGATTGAAGGGTTTGCCCAGGCTTATATGCTATTTTGAATCCCTGTCTCTTTAGGATGTTTGCAACTCTGTGTGTTAGTTTATGTGTGTAGGTCATGGTGTACCATCTGGTTCTTTTCTGTGTGGTGTTGTCATTGTGTGTGTTTGTTGAGTGTGTTTGTAAGTTTTCAGCTTGTGAGTTCTTTTGTATTGTGGAAATGTTGTGTTTGTTTTTTATTTGTGTTTTTATTTTTTGATTGAGCCTGTGTACCACATGTGTGTCATACCCGTTGTTCCTAGCTATTTGTATGATCGTGTTCATTTCTTGTTCATAGTTTCTCTTACTGAGTGGGATTCTGTTTAATCTATGTAACATGTGTCTTAGTGCTGCAAATTTCTGGCTTTGGGGGTGGTTGGATGTGGAATGTATTATTGTGTCCGTGGCTGTTGGTTTTCTAAAGATGTTAAATGTATGTTTTCCATTTTCTTTTTTAATTGTAATGTCAAGAAAATTTATTTGATTTTCTTTTTCTTTTTCAAGTGTGAATTTTATGTTCTTATGAGCTTTGTTTATTTCTGAATGGAGTTCATCTATTTTTTCACTTGGCTCGTCTACCAAACAAATAATGTCATCCACGTATCTGTACCAATATATGATTTTGAAACTTTCATTTGTGGTTATCTTATCAAATATCTGATTTTCAAGGTGACTGATGAAAATGTTTGCTAGTGTTCCTGATATTGGGGATCCCATGGGCAGTCCATCAGTTTGTAGATAATATTCTTCCTCAAACTGAAAGTAGTTTTGTTCAGTTGTCAGTCTGAGCATATCTGTTATTTCTTTTATTGCGTCTGTGGTGAGGTTGCTGTGGGATGAGAGATTTTGTTCTATGATTTCTATTGTTTCTGTGTTAGGGATGGAGGTATACATATTTTCTATATCGAATGAAATCAGTGATGCTGTGTGTGGTACCTGTATGTTCTGTATATTTTCTATTAGGTTTCCTGTGTTTATCACTGTTCTGTTGTTCTCTACTTTATAGTGTTTTGTAACTAACTTTTGGAGGTGTTTGGCTATGCGGTATGTTGGGGCTTTCTTGAAGTTGATAACAGGTCTCATTGGCATTCCGTCTTTATGTACTTTCGGTTGACTGCGGAGTGTTGGTGCTTGTGGGTTTTTCTGTGTTAAGTAGTATTTTTGTTTGTCTGTGAGTGTGTGTTCAATGTTTTTCAGTGTTCGTTTCACATTTGCCTGGAATCGTGTAGTTGGATCTGACTTCAGTTTTTGTATTGCGTTGGTGTTTATGTATTCCTTGGTTTTTGTGATGTATTGCTCTTTATCCATGAGTACTGTTACATTTCCCTTGTCTGCTCTTGTTATTAATACGTTGTTGTTTGTTAACTTTTGTTTTAACCTTTTCATAATAGCTGCTTCTGTTTGGTTGTTCTTATTGTGTGTCTGCTGTGTTTGTTTTATTATGCCTTTTATTTCTTCTTTTACTAGTTCTCTTGTCAGTCCTATGTTTATTTCACAATTATTTTGTTGTTCTTCACGTGTGAGGATGTGTTCGGTTTCTACTATGAGATTTTCTATGTATTGATTGTTCACCTTGCTATTGGTGCAGTGTTTCAAGCCTTTTTCCAAGAGCATTTTTTCGTTTTCGTGTAGTTCTGTCTCTGTTAGGTTAACTAAGCGTGGATGGAATGAGTGTTGGTGTTCATGTGGTTTCCCATTTAAAATGTAAATGTATTTTTGCGTCTTTTTTACTGTTAGTTTCATTATCTTGTGTTTATGTTTGTTTTGTAAATGTTTCATTGCTATGTATGTGTTGTGCTCAGTTTTTTCTACTAGTGCCATGAAAACTGCGGCGTTTCCTACGTTTTTTGCCAATTCTAGATGAGTTTCATAGAGCAACTGGAAGCAGTTAATTCCATAAATTATCTCGGAGTACACATTAGGAGTGATTTAAAATGGAATGATTATATAAAGTTGATCGTCGGTAAAGCACATGGCAGACTGAGATTCATTGGAAGAATCCTAAGGAAATGCAATCCGAAAACAAAGGAAGTAGGTTTCAGTACGCTTGTTCGCCCACTGCTTGAATACTGCACAACAGTGTGGGATCCGTACCACATAGGATTGATAGAAGAGATGGAGAAGATCCAACGGAGAGCAGCGCGCTTCGTTACAGGATCATTTAATAATCGCGAAAGAGTTACGGAGATGATAGATAAACTCCAGTGGAAGACTCTGCAGGAGAGACGCTCAGTAGCTCGGTACGGGCTTTTGTTAAAGTTTCGTGAACATACCTTCACCAAAGAGTCAAGCAGTATATTGCTCCCTCCTACGTATATCTCGCGAAGAGACCATGAGGATAAAAACAGAGAGATTAGAGCCCACACAGAAGCATACCGACAATCCTTGTTTCCACGAACAATACGAGACTGGAATAGAAGGGAGAACCGATAGAGGTACTCAGGGTACCCTCCGCCACACACCGTCAGGTGGCTTGCGGAATATGGATGTAGATGTAGATCCCCCTCCTACTCTCCAAAATGGGTGCAAAAGACCTAGACAGTGTTTCAGAATGTAATTACGTAGGCTTCCGCGGCCAGAGTCAGCCGACATAAAAGTTTTCTGGGTATGGTACCGCGTCATAATGTAAAACGTTTGTTTTTTCCTCCAGCAGCAGTAGTTTTTACATTATGACGCGGTACCAAACGCAGAACACTTTTATGTCGGCCAAAATTTCAGAAGATGAACAAGTGGCTCAGTTGGTGTCCTGGCGGAGGAGCCACCAGCTGGGCCTTGTTCCAAGGCCTGTAGTACCAGGAGACAGAGGTATGTGACTGTCACGCATGGAGGAGCACTACCAGGTTTTGGTCATTGACAGGGATGGTGCTGGATGAGCGGTGGTGGATGACCAACTGCTTTCAATATTTGTTGTTTAAACTTACGCACAATTCATTCTGTTTCGCCATTGGACAATGAGAGTGAAAAGATGGGCTAAACATGTTTTGAAGCCAATGGCGTTGTAGATATTTTCAGTGGTTTTGAGCATGAACTGGGTCCAGTTGTCTGACATGAGAGTGTGGGAAAGACTCAATGACGAGAATCTGGATGAGTGCATTGAGTGTAGCAGCTGTTGTGTTGAACGCAATGCTAACCACAAATGGATAGCAGGAATAATCACACAAGACAATGAGCCACAAAGAGCCCAAGAGGGGTACCAGTTTGGATGAATGTGGAGCCAAAGACAGAGGCAGAGCAGCCTGAAACTGGGCACATGCAGAACAGCCAACACACCATGGCCATGCCCTGGCCAGTAGCCAAGTAGGACAAGGGCTTTTATTCACAATATACTCCAATGCCCACGTTGGAGGAGTTCAAAGAAACAAGGGTATAAGCAGTCAGCAGGACAATGTGGTGGTTATATCCCTCCACATGCAGCAGGAGAATAAACATAAGAACGAGGCGAGTTCAGGGCCTGAATTCTGGATTAGTAGATTTTGAAAAATAAATGGGCCACACAATGAGCACACTGTGTATGTCACACTGTAAGATATGATTGCAGCGAATGCCTGCGGCTATCTGAGTAACAATATTGGGAAAACCATCCAAGGTGCACTGTCATTTTATGCCAGTGTCGAATGCAAGGTCTTGTCCTAAGGATAGACGAGAGAGTGCATCCGCATCTGCGTTTTGTGCAGTGGACCTGTGCTTCATATGCAATTAAAACAACTGAGGAAAAGTACCCAGTGCTGTAGACTTTGAGCTGTCCGCTCTCTAAACTGAGAGTGGGGCTCCAAGGGTTCTACTAAGGGTTTACGGTCAGTAATGAGGGTAAAATTGCTCCCAAGGAGGTATATATGAAATTTCTAAACGGCAAAGACGAATAGACGATCGTCAGAACCCCTACCTCGATCTGTGATTAGTTTCTTTGAGTGGGTGTCAGCGTCTTGGCGATGAACCGTTCAGTTTCATCATCGTTGGTGCGCCAGTCCCTCGACATTGCCACACAGGGAAGCATAAGCAGCCAAAATAAAGGACGTGATGGAGAAAAGGGCGTCAGTTGAGTGAAAACGTGCTCACAGGTGGCAGACTGCCGAGACTGAACGCGTTCTTCTGAAACTGTTTTAGTGGGTGCATAAAGTGTGCTGTTGCGAGAGGAACTTAGAATAATAATTCACTTTAATTAGGATTGCCTGCAGCTCCTGTACGTTTTGGGTACTTGAGACACTTTCAACAGCCGAAACGTTGTGGTCAGTGCACTGAATCCCGTCTTTGTTGAGCAAGTGCCCAAAGAATCACAATTGCTCCGGAAAAAAACGGTATTTGTGTAGGTGCACTTGAGCTCTGCATCACACAATGTAGCAAAGGTGGGGCAAAGGTTTTGCAGATGGTATTGGCACATAACACATGTAAAAATTAAGCCATCCAGATAATTGGTACAAACTGGGACGGTCATGGTTAGCTATTACAGATCGTTTCAGTGGCTTTCAGCATGAACTGGGGTCCATTGTACTGGTACAAGCCAAAGGACGCACTAATAACCGTATGCATTGCGATTCCTCCTCTAGTGGGATTCGTAAAAAATCATCGGCATGGTATATCTTAGGCTTTGTGAGGAGGTCCTCTGGACGTTGTATGGGGTAGGTTTCCATATGTGCCTGGGCACTCATCGTTGATGCAAACTTTCTACAGAGCCAGAGGAAGCCCTTTCGTTTCTTCTACAAGGGATGTGGCACAAGTAATTGTTTTGACAGGTGCAATTACCCCAACTTCGTGGAGGTGATCTAGCTCGAGCCTAATGGCCGACTGTAAGAAGATCCTAAGTGGACAATCCCGATTGAAACGGGCTCGGCATCTGGCCACAGAGAAAAGTGTGGCATGAAACTGGTGGCGCACTCCAGGCCAGGCTCTAACAGAGACCTGAAACAGGCATAAGGATCTACATCTATATCCACACTCCGAAAGCCACCTGACGGTGTGTGTCGGAGGGTACCTTGAGTACCTCTATCGGTTCTCCCTTCTATTCCAGTCTCGTATTGTTCGTCGGTATGCCTCTATGTGGGCTCCGGTCGCTCTGATTTTATCCTCATGGTCTCTTCGCAAGATATACGTAGGAGGGAGCAATATACTGCTTGACTCCTCGGTGAAGCGATCACAGCCTCGGCGGGTTGTGAGCCCGAAAACTGCAAGCGTTCTGACATATATTTCCTGATCCAACAAGTCAGTTTGCTGCTGCAACTGCTGTTACAACTGCAGCTGAAATTGCGGCTGCAGAACAGGTGTTGCTGTTGATATTCCATAAGTTGCAGGACTTTCGCCTTCATAAGATACTGTAACCTTTTTACTCGTCGAAAATTACAGTAACCGGGTCGGACATGATTAGGAGACACTGGCTGATCAGCCGTGAAAGGTAAGTCGAAGAATGCCACGAAAAGATGGCAACAGCTATGGATGGACAACGAAGCAGAATGACACGTCCGGAGAGCCTAGACATAGCAGTGTTAGGAAGAAAACCACGATGAGCACAACGAACAATACTACGCGCAGTCGGAACACTACAGAGGTCCGGAACCCTGTGTTGCTGCCCTAGTAGCTCGGCCGCGAGTGCCGATACGCTGGAGCGGCCCGCACAAAGCGCTGAGACGGCGACACCAGTGCGCGCAAATTGTAGACGTTGTAGGTGAATCACCTAATGGCTATCGTCTATGTCCATGCGTTTTTACAGGCTTTCAAGCTCGTTGGACTGAGATGCCAGAAGAAGTGAAACGAAATAGTTCACAAATTCAAAAACATTCGATTCACTGGTCTCTCAAACTTTCCCAACGACCTCATCCAACCAAGAAGATCAAAAGATCTCGAAGCATGCCCTGTTCACCTGTTTGAATGTTCTATGACGTGACATACTTTTATGGCCAAGTTAACATCTTGGAGTTAGGCCAGCTTAATATCACTTAAGCAGTCGACCACAGAAAATAAGCTGCATGTCCACACAGCGTCGCCAGTTGACCAATCCGGACGAGGCTTGGCAATTTGCGAGGCGCTACCGCCGTACAGTGGTTATGAATTACGGCCACATGGCACAAGTGCTGCAGTTCCGTGTGAAGTTGACATCCGGTCTACTTCTGCTCGCAACAGACGCAGTCGTTGCGTAGTCGCTCTGTCGAGCTAATGCCAGACATAAATTCAGAGTGTTTTGTCTAACGGACAGTCTTTGTAGTAAGTACATTTAGCACTTTCAGAGAGCGACAGTTACATACTTCGGCTACTTCTTTGTTTACTGTGGAAATCAAGAGTTGTATTTGTACAAGTAAGTCCATGAAAGTTCTCGCGAATTTCAGTAATGGACAGCTCCGCAAATAAGGGTGAAAAAGTACTAAATAAAGAGTTATATTGTTTCACTGTGAGTGTTAATCGACTCTTCTCTGTTTCTACCTGCTCATTTAAAATGAGAATACAAGTATTGTAAAAAAATATGAATACAAAGATTATAATCACTAAAAATTTCACAGTTTTAAACATTTCTAACATAGAATAACGAAAAAAATGCAACACCAAGAATAATTAATGTAAAGTAACGAAATTTCGGGAATTCATTGATCTAGCTAACGTATTTAAGGACGTATCATTGCAAATCACAGGTTAATGTATGCACGAGGTAAGGCATTACAAATGTGAAACGCTGAAACATTAATTAACGGTTTATTCTCCAGAGGGTTGAACGCAACCAAGCAAACGTGCATGCATTGTGTTATACAGCTGTCGGATGTCGGTTCCATGCCTGTTGCACTCGGTCTGTCCATACAGGGACAGTTAATTCTGCTTGTGTATGACACTGGAGTTATCATCCGATCATGTCTCATACGTGCTCGACTGGACACAGATCTGGTGATCGAACAGGCCAAAGCAGCATGTTCGCACTCTGTAGAGCATCTTGGGTTACAACAGCGGTGTGTGGGCGACTGTTATCCTGTTGGAAAACACGCCCTGGAATAGGGTTTATGAATGGCAGCACGACAGGTCGAATCACCAGATGGACGTATTAATTTGCAGTCAGGATGTTTGCAATAATCATGAGAGTACTCCTGCTGTCATAAGAAATGGCATCCCAGATCGTAACTCCAGGTGTAGTTCCGGTGTGTCTAGCACGCAGACAGGTTGGTTCCAGGCTTCCAACCAATACACGGCCATCACTGGCACCGAGGAAGAACCAGATTTCATGAAAGAACACAACAGATCTCCACCCAGCCCTCCAGTGAGCTCTCGCTGGACACAAATGAAGTAGCAAATGGTGGGGTCTGTGGAATGCACGCAACGCTTCTGGCTCGGAGCTCTCCTTGAGGTATCCCACTGGTAACAGTTCGTTAAGTCACTGCCGTGCCAACTGCTCGAGTTGCTACTGAAGATGCAGTACGATGTACCAGAGCCAAACCACGAACATCACTTCCTTCTCGGTAGTGCCACGTGGACTTCCAGCTCCCGATCTTCTTGAGAGCGTATTTTCTCGTTACCACCGCTGCCAGCAATCATGTACAGTGACTACATTCCTATCTAGTCTTTCTGCAATACCGCAGAAGGAACATCCAGCCTCTCATAGCCCTATTACACGACCTAGTTCAGACTCAGTGACGTGATAATAATGACGTCTTGACTAACATCAACTAACAACATTCCATCCCATCCCGTTACAGCATGTAATTAAAGCAAACCTGATTTTCATCCTCGTAGTGGCACTACTACCATCACTCTTATGTCACTGACACGAAATGACCTTCCAGCCGGCCGGGGTGGCCGAGCGGTTCTAGGCGCTTCCGTCTTGAACCGCGCGAAAGCTGCGGTCGCATGTTCGAATCCTGCCTTGGGCATGGATGTGTGTGGTGTCCTTAGGTTAGTTAGGTTTAAGTAGTTCTAAGTTCTAGGGGACTGATGACCTCAGAAGTTAAGTCCCATAGTGCTCAGAGCCATTTGAACCATTTTTTTTGGCCTTTCAGATACAGAAACACGCGTATTAACTTTCGTTCACGTCGCGTAACTCCTTCATGGTGCTGCGATTTATTTCCATCAGTGTATATAACATATATATTTAGGCAATTTACAGGGGTATGTTACTTCATTGCACTTCAAAATGGCTCTGAGCACTATGGGACTTAAAATCTAAGGACATCAGTCCCCTAGACCTTAGAACTACTTAAACCTAACCAACCTAAGAACATCACACGCATCTATGCCCGAAGCAGGGTTCGAACCTGCGACCGTAGCGGTCGCGCAGTTCCAGAGTGAAGCGCCGAGAACCGCTCGGCCACACTGGTCGGTCATTGCACTTCAATCATCCAACCATCAGCTGCGATTCAAATTCTATGCATCACAAAACGAATCCCCAAGCACTAGTCAAACTTGTATAAGACATTCTTTAACTTTTTTTTTATATTGCGTCGATTCAGGGTAAGCCCTGGATGTTTCGACGATTAGCTCCATCTTTATCGTCAGGCTCTTTAATTCCACAATACCAGTCCCCAGGGACAAATTTTTTGTTAAGTCAAACAATATTTTACGTTTGTTTGTGAGGCCCTGTTTAGCACTGCAAGCCGGCGGCGGTGGTCTAGCGGTTCTAGGCGCTACGTCCGGAACCGCGCGACTGCTACGGTCGCAGGTTCGAATCCTGCCTCGGGCATGGATGTGTCTGATGTCCTTAGGTTAGTTAGGTTTAAGTAGTTCTAAGTTCTAGGGGACTGATGACCACAGATGTTAAGTCCCATAGTGCTCGGAGCCATTTGAACCATTTTGAAGCACTGCAAATTTCTTCACTTCCAGATGTTTAATATGACGTCGATTTTCTGCACATCGATCGGAAACGGTACGGATCGAATGACTGTTGTAACTGCTTCCCCACTCACAATGGATGTTATAAATCCCTGGAATCCTAAGCCCGCGGCTGTCCTCGACAGGGCGTAGTATCTCCGTTATCTTCATAGGAAGTTTGAAAATAGGTGTGATACCTCATCTTCCCAGGACTCTGCCTACATTGCTGGATGTGAATGCTGAAGCAATTACGCAGATTTGTCCGTTCGTACCGTAACCGTTCGCTGTGCAGGACACTAACGACGTATTAAAAACCGTGAAGTGGAGAAACTGAGCACAACCACACAAACACATAATATAGTTTGATACAACGAAAGTTTTGTACCAGGCTCCTACATACAAGGATTCCGTGACAGCGGATATAAACTTAACAACGCGTGGAAGCGAGCTCATAATGTAGACAATAGGTGGAGATATTCTTCACAATACTCGTATTTACTATCGGTAGCGCCCCCATCGCAGACATTGACACCATCTGTGAGGCGTTACGTAATTACTGACCAATCGTAGGCCATCTATTGGCTATATAAGGCCACCACAGTTCGACAGTTTTGACAGTCAGTTTCTCCTGACAAAGACGACGGAGGCAATCACCGAAAGTTTGAGGTTTTACTCTGAACTGATGCAGGAAGAAGTCCGAGACTGCCGTATACAACAGTGGTATCGCGAAAGACTTCGTTCTCACTGGTCAAACCTGTTACTTTATTCAGGTTGCCGCTGCTGTACCATGCTACTCAAACATTCTTCCCAAAAACACTGACTCGTAAAAATTCTTACTAAGCAAACAGAAACAAATTTGAACAACAGCGCAAATCGTTCATGCTGATCTAAGCTGTCATTTATATGTAAAGAACTCTTTGCTTTCACACTGTGTTAATAACTATTAAATAAATTATTTATACCTAATAGTCTACCTGTGTAATATTAAGATTAATGTACCGCGCGTGGCAGCGATGCGGTTTGAGGCGTCTTGTCACGGTTCGCACGGCTCCCCCCGTGGGAGGTTTGAGTGCTCCCAAGGGCACGGGTGTGTATATTGTCCTTAGCGTAAGTTAGTTTAAGTTAGATTCAGTAGTGTGTAAGCTCAGGGACCGATGACCTCAGCAGTTTGGTCCCATAAGACCTCAATACAAATTTCCAAAATTTCCGAGATTGATGTGGCCATTTTGTAGCTGACTTTAAGATATATCCAGTAGTGACTCTTAACACATATGTAGCATGTCTGGAGCTTTATTTATTGTTTCCATAAACCATATTACTTGTGTTAATAATTTAGTTAATATTTGTTATATAAGCATGGTAATAATTTTACTGTATTCTTCTCATTATTGCAAGTTCAATGGTGTTTTCAGATTTTCTGTGGGATGTCTGGAAGTGGTTTCCGTATTTTTTGTGAATATTCGAAGCATTTAGATATAGCGCAGTCAGACTATATTTTTCCAGCATTCAGAAGCGTTTGGCAGTAGAATTGTATTTGGCCGTCACGGAGATTCCAAGTTGCGTCCGCTGAGCGGCCCGCTGGATACCGGCCCTTAACTTCTCTTGTGACCTGCAGCTATTACTCGGAACAATTAGACTTTCTCAGCAACATGATCCATCTGCCCTGCAGCAACTTGCCATTTATATGTTGCTCAATCATACCCAGGGCTTTTCGAACATATTGCACGGCGGACATACTGCTCGCAACACTACGCCTTCCTGAAACTAAACTATCAGCCCCCGGTAGCCGAGTGGTAGCCGGCGCGGTAGCTCTGCGTGCTCGGTGAGAGGGTTAGCTGCCCTCTGCAATAAAAAAACTGAGTGGATGGCTCAACGAAGAACTTAAACGGACGTCGTAGGACGTCCGCCCCGAACAAATAGAACAAACTGTACCGAAAAAAATGAGATCAACTTAAAACAAAAGAAAAAAGTGGTCAGTGCCACAGAATATCAATCCTAAGCGCCCGCGTTCGATTCCCGGCTGGGTCGGAGATTTTCTCTGCTCAGGGACTAGGTGTTGTGTTTTCCTAATCACCATCATTTCATCCCCATCGACGCGCAAGTCACCGAAGAGGCCTCAAATCGAAAGACTTTCACCCGGCGAACGGTCTACCCGACGGGAGGCCCTAGTTCCACGACATTTACATTTACAACAAATGATGTGTATCAAGATATTTTATTGCTTTCTTATACACTACCTAATCAAAAGTTTGCGAGAAAACTTGTATCACGGTTAGCTGTGCAGATTACGTCTTTCTTCCTTCGTATATAGAGGTTTTGCTATCGGGTATTTTGACGCGTCTGGGAACTGACCGCATCTGGAAGACATATTGTTCAAGTGACAGTACAAAACTAATGTGTGGTGAACTGTTCTTCATAAGTCTACAGGTAGCATTTTATCACAACCATGCGAGTGTCTACCAGTCAGTAATTTAATAATGAAGCACTCCTCTCTGGCTCTTGCAGATGCATGTGACAAAATCATCTCGGAACACTTCCTCTAAAAATTCTGCGTACTTGTCTGCACCAATAAAATTTTAACATTGGAATTGAGAATTAATTATTTAGAGGTTTACAAAACTTTGCATTGGTGTCACTCTTCCACAAAAGAGATGTGATTACTGAAACCACATTCTCCGGTGATACTTTTCTGACAACTGAGTAAATGGCTTTACTTTGTGGTTGCAGCTATCCCTTCTCCTGCATGAGGCATCTATACGGTAGTCTTCCATATTATCTGTACGAAGAATCTGTTATTGTGCAATGATTACACTTCATGATAAGATACAGTTTACGTATACTTGTACCTAATATTGTAACGCAATTACTTATCCAAAATGGTTACTGGCATTTCTGAACTTCTACAAATTTATGTTGAGAAATAATTACCTCAGAAAGTGACGACGATTTTTGGATATTTTTCATTCAAGCTAAATATTTTATAATCATCAGGTGTCATTATACTGTTAAGTCTTTATTGGTATTTGACACATATCTCTAATATTTTCTTCCCGTCCTGGGATGAAACCTCGTTCATTATTTTCTGTGTTCCTATTTGTAGTTGTACCAAGACTACATTTTTCCCAGTTGGTCTCTGAACTAGAGAACACTCTGTGGAATTATTTATAATTGTGTCAACATATCCATATAATCTACGTATACTTGGCTTCCCCAGCGGTTAGGCGTGCCGGTCCCCGGGAAAAGTCCGCTCGGCGGATTAGAGTCGAGGTCCGGTGTGCCAGCCAGCCTGTGGATGGTTTCTAAGGCGGTTTTCCATCTCGGCGAATGGGGGCTGGTTCCCCTTATTCCGCCTCAGTTACATTGTGTGGGCGATTGCTGTGCAAATACCGTTTCCACGTATGCGTACACCATAATTACTCTACCACGCAAACATTTGGGGTTACACTAGTCTGGTATGAAACGATCCTGCTCCACTGCTCCACTAGGGCCCGAACCGCACAATAACCCTGGGTTCGGTATCGGGTGGCGGTGGGGCGGATGGACTGCTGTGGCCTGTTCTGGCTTTGTGAACCACTGAGGGCTACGGCAGGACGAAGCCTCTAGCTGGTTTCTAGGTCCCCAGTGTAATACAATACAATTCCTAATCTTTCATTTTCCAGGAGAATTTATCCAAAGGTTAATACTGAAATCCCAACGCAAATTTAACTTGACATTTTTTAAACACTGAACGCACTGCAGCGTCGAACCTTTAAGGGAAGATCATGAGTTTGGCTAGAGCAGTTTCAATTGCTTATTTCGGTGCTTCTAATATGACAGTTGCTTCAGCTGTAAAGCCGTGCGGAAGTGCCCGCTTGGTTTGAAGCGCCATGTCACGAACCGTCCTCCCTGAGGCATGGGTGCGTGTGTTCTGCTTAGCATAAGTTGGTTTATGTAGTGTGTAAGTCTAGGGACCGATGGTCTCAGCAATTTCGTCCCTTAGGAATTCACACACACACACACACACACACACACACACACACACACACACACACTCAGCTGTAAAATTCTGTATGTTGGCAGTAAAATGCTGATCCAACATTCCTTTTGGAACCCCTTTTAGAACCGTTTGTGGAGTGAAAATTATGTTTCATTAAATGGTATACAGTTCGACGTAAGCGTTTGATGTTTGTCAAGAAATTTATGCTCTCGTGCGACAATACAAGGGGACATAACATTTAGCACAGCAACGTTTCCGCATTCATAAATAGGACAAACATAGCAACTAACATTTTTCTTGTAAGGAAATCCAAGTCTGATGGTTTTGACATAAAGCTACTTTAAGTGCCTCATGAAGACGATTGGAAATTATAAGACCACAACAGACATATTAGGGATTAGTGGATGGTCTGCTACCGACAAGAGAGAGGCTTAGAATTTATCCACTAATATCTCATTACAAAGGTACAGCAGGGCTTCACAATCTTCGGTCGGTAGACCATTCGTTTGTGGTGTAATTTACCCACCATAATTACAACAGATTATGATCTCTGTGGTAGATGAAAACGCTATAGATAAGTCTTGACCCTGTCTTTGTTTTGTATATGTCTGTACACTTAACATATTCTTCACTTCGTAGAAGACGCAAACTAAATTACAAGCGACTGCAAGAATGGTCTTAGGAATAGTGTTCACTCTGACTAGTAAGGTAGCACATGAAACATTTCACAAACCTTCAAAGTTGACCATATTTGTCTTTTCTCCAGCTGAAGTTGTAGATTTAACTATAAAATAAAGTTTCACATGAAAGTCATGGGATGTCTCCTAATATCGTGTCGGACTTCCTTTTTCCCGGTGTAATGCAGCAACTCGACGTGGCATGGACTCAACAAGTCGTTCGAAGCTGTTTGGACAACATAGTTGTGGGCTAACAGCGACTGATATAAAAGTAACTTAGTATTAGGAAAACAGACTTAATCGCGTTTGTTTACTTATTTAGTGGCGACTGGTTTCTGCCATCAGCAGTCTCCTGCCACACCTTGGTAGACGTGACGCCACCAGTAGTCGACTGCCGATATGTCTGCCCTGAAGATGGCCCCTACGATGGGCTGAAACCGGTCGGCACTAAATAAGTAAATAAACGCCATTAAGACTGCTTTCCTAATACTAAGTCGTTCGAAATCTCCAGAAATATTGAGCCATGCTGCCCTTATAGCCTTCCACAATTACGAAATTGTTGTCGGTGCAGCATGTTGTGCATTAATTGACCTCTCGATTATGTCCCGTAAATGTTCGATAGGATTCACGTCGGATGATCAGGGTGGCCCGATAATTCGATCGAATTGTCGAAACAAATTGCGATCAATTGTGAAACGGTGACTTGGCACATTGCCATCCAAAAAAATTCCATTGTTGTTTGGGAACATGGCACTCATGAACGGCTGGAAATGGTCTCCAAGTAGCCGATCATAACCAGAGGATCCAGCTCATTCCATGTAAACACAGTCCACACCATTATGGAGCCACTACCAGCTTGCACTGTGCCTTGCTGCTAAGTAGATTCATGGCTTCGTTAAGACATCAAGGAATAACTTCCACGGCAACAGAGTCAACTGTAGAAGGTAAAAATTGTAAGAGCAGACAGAGCTTAGAATACAAACAAGAAAATGTTCTACGGTGTAGAATTTTGCACAGTAGAGGAGATAATTGCAGGCTGCCTCAAACGAGCAGAACTCTGAAATACGCGGTTTATAAGCATTAATTTGACCACCACCTATGTTCGATGTCAACATGCTATAACCACTCACAGACTGCAGGTGGCAGCAATAGCAGTGGGTGGCATACAAAGCGAGCCAGAGGCACGCGGAGAACGGTGTCGGCGTTGTCGTAAGCCGGAAGCGCAGCGATTTATCTTATGTCCAAATGGGCGAGATCATTAGATTTCGGGCCAAGGGTGAAAGCATTTCCTAAACGGCTAAGTTTGCGAACTGTTCGCGTACCACCGTAGTTGGAGTACGCATAGCAAAATGGTGCTATGCAAAACTAGCGCCGAGGCAACGGTGCATACTATGGGCCATAGATGATGGGGTGAATGACGGCTGCAGAGATATGTACGGGAGAATAGACGTGCAACTGACCGCTCAGATGAACAAAGAGCCTAATAACAGTGTGTGATCAAGGACCATTCAGCGAACGCCTGGTTCATGGGCAATACTGGCTACTGTTCGACGAACGCAACTGGAGTCCACTGACTGGTGACACGTGTCCTTTTCAGATGAATCACGTTCTATGCTCCATCGGACAGATAGCCGTTGGCGTGTACAGAATGAAAAGTGTGAAAGTGTGCACCTTACAAGAATCGCCGGAAGAGTCGGGGCCGGAGGAGGAAGCGTTATGGATTGGCGAATATTTTCTTGACATTCCCTGGGTGATTTCGTCGTTCTGGAACGGACAATATATCAAGCATACATCCATTCTTGGGAATGATGTCCACCCTTACTTGCGGTTTGTTATTCCTTCAGACGATGGCATCTATCAGCAGGAGAGTGCCACGTGTAACATAGCTCGCTCGCACTGTATGTGCGTGATTTACACGCAAACGGTATTAACAGTTATGCACCAGCCGATTAGGTTACTGTTCGAGCAACGTCTTGTGGATAGATTCTTAGAGCTGGACAACATCCAGACCCACAGTTTGTGTCAGTCATTCCGATCTGAAAGATATATCTATCAGTCCCTGTTGAGCCCTATTTATTATCATTGAGAAAGTGTCTGGCTTGTTCTGTGCAGGAATGATGGTACCTGTATCGTAGTCTCCATGAGCAACAGAAAAACAGCATTTTTACCCGAGGAGAGAAAATACTGAAACAGGTGGCTAAAACAATCTGTTGTGTGTATGAACAGCACAGCAGTGCGTTTATAAATTCATTACATCTTTCCATGTCTACTTGATACGGACTGCAAACACTTGAGCAGCAGAAAATCACTGTATTGTAGATAACCGGTTACGGTAAACTATGTTACCGTAATCACATCTTCTTAGAGGGTATTATAAGATTCGAAGACGGTAGCATAGTTTACCAAAACCGTTTATCGATTGTAACGTGTTTTTATTGCGATCCTAGCTAACAAGTTTTTATTCTCCTAAGAAAGTAAATACAGATCACCCCTTCATACTCATTATGAGGAAACTAAGTCTTAGAATTGTTTGCACTGGCGTCTTCTAAGTGATTTTCTTGACAGATTGTAACTAGACTACTGTACTGTGGGGGGAAATCTTACATTGCTACTAAATCATTGTAAATTGAACAACTCCACATTTCGTTTAAAGGAAGTCATGAATTGTAGGTTATTCATTAGATCTCCAGTGGTATGTTACATACAAAATCAAGCACAAAGAACAGGAGCAGTAAATGCCGATACAGCTATAATCAGTAGTACAACACGATACGCCTTTTGCCGTTCTAATATTTTGCATAATTAGTAATGCATATTTTCCCGTTGCGAATTCATTGGTTTATTTCGATGCTCCCTACTAGAATAAATCTTTATATATTATTAGACAAAGTAGATAAGACGCCGTAAATATATTTGTTCCAGCACAAATCGGATCCATACAGTGTGATTTATAACCCTCAGACATTGTGCTGTAAGCAGTTTTGATATTCAGCAGGTCCTGTAATTCCTCCTCACTTTCACATTAATGTATGTCGAGTATTATTTTGTAATTGTCTGCATAGACACAGTGATCTGTAGACTTCAGTGTCATAGATATTATTAAAAACTTTATTTCGCAAAATTGCAAAGAAGAAAAGAGTAATTACTATTTTCAACAGCTTAAACGGTCATCATCTGATCAGGACGCGAACATGCTGTGTCTAAGTGAAGAGCATAAGTAACAGTGTAGTGTTAACAGCTCCAGTCTTGACGATTCCTTAACGATGTTACCACTGAAAAGACTTAAGTGTCTTACTGCAGTTTTAGGCACAGTGCGTGTGTATCCTGACATGAAGGCGATCGTTTCAGCTGCTGCAACTAGTAGTCGTTGTTTCCTACATCGAGCTCTTGTCCAAATAAAGGTTTCAATTAAATTTACAATGCTGAAGTATTATTTAGCTTTTAAAGACAGTGACCCAAATTAACTAAACGTAATTATAAAGTTTAATAATTCCGGGCTCTCTTTATCCTGTTGTTAGCACAGCCGCCTTCTATATCTCTTCAGACTTTGCGAAAAAAAATTTCATCCTACTAGCATTGTACACTACTGGCCATTAAAATTGCTACATCAAGAAGAAAATGGTTCAAATGGCTCTGAGCACTATGGGACTTAACACCTGAGGTCATCAGTCCCCTAGAACGTAGAACTACGTAAACCTAACTAACCTAAGGACATCGCACACATCCATACCCGAGGCAGGACTCGAACCTGCGACCGTAGCGGTCGCGCGGTTCCATACTGAAGCACCTAGAACCGATTGGCCACACTGGCCGGCACACCAAGGAGAAATGCAGATGATAAACGGGTGTTCATTGGACAAATATATTATACTAGAACTGACATGTGATTACATTTTCACGCTGTTTGGGTGCAAAGATACTTAGAAATCAGTACCCAGAACAACCACCTCTGTTCGTAATAACGGCCTTGATACGCCTGGGCATTGAGTCAAACAGAGCTTGGATGGCGTGAACAGGTACAGTTGCCCATGCAGCTTCAACACGATACCACAGTTCATTTTCAGTTGGTGAGAGATCTAGAGGTAGTGCTGGCCAGGGGAGCACTCGAACATTTTCTGTATCCAGAAAGCTCCGCACAGGACCGGCAACATGCGGTAGTGCATTATCCTGCTGAAATGCAGGGTATGGCAGGGATCGAACGAAGGGTAGACCCACGGGTCGTAACACATCTGAAATGTGACGTCCATTGTTCAAAGTGCCATCAATGCGAACAAGAGGTGACCGAGACGTGTAAACAATGACACCGCATACCATCGCGTCGGGTGATACGCCAGTATGGCGATGACGAATACACGCTTCTAGTATGCGTTGACCACGATGTCGCCAAACACGGATGCGACCATCATGATGCTGTAAACAGAACCTGGATTCATCCGAAAAAATGACGTTTTGCCATTCGTGCACCCACGTTCGTCGTTGAGTACACCATCGCAGGCGTTCCTGTCTGTGATTCAGCGTCAAGGGTAGCCGCAGACATGGTCTCCGAGCTGATAGTCCATGCTGCTGGAAATGTCGTCGCAGTGTTCGTGCACATGGTTGTTGTCTTGCAAACGTCCCCATCTGTTGACTTAGGGATCGAGACGTGGCTGCACGATCCGTTACAGCCATGCGGATAAGATGCCTGTCATCTCGATTGCTACGAAGCCATTAGGATCCAGCATGGCGTTCCATATTACCCTCCTGAACCCACCGATTCCATATTTTTCTAACAGTCATTGAATCTCGACCAACGCGAGCAGCAATGTCGCGGAACGATAAACCGTAATCGCGATAGGCTACAATCCGACCTTTATCAAAGTCGGAAACGTGATGGTACGCATTGCTCCTCCTTACACGAGGCATCACAACAACGTTTCACCAGGCAGCGCTGGTCAACTGCTGTTTGTGTATGAGAAATCGGTTACAAACTTTCCTCATGTCAGCACTTTGTAGGTGTCACCACCGGCGCCATTTGCATATCACAGCATCTTCTTCCTGTCGGTTAAATTTCGCGTCTGTAGCACGTCATCTTCATGGTGTAGCAATTTTAATGGCCAGTAGTATACATTCTCTTATACATTCTTTGTAGTGACGCCAGGGACTGATAATGTCGAACTGTCATACTGAAGAGTAATGCCGCAGAGAGGGATCTATATGATTGTGTGGGTGGGCGAGCCATTTGAACGAATCCTGGCCGTCCATCCTCGCACCGCAAGTCCATAGAGGAGGACGCAGTCTTCTGTCGTTGAGCAACACACGCCGCCGCGGCGGGCAGAGTAAGCGGGCAGGGATCGCACGCAGGTGACCCCAGCGGCGGGCTTCGTGACGCGCGTGCGCACACCGCAACCCAGACCCACCCCGTGCCACAACAGCGCCTGGCGCCGAAACTCTGCGCTCTGAAGCAGGTGCCGCCTGAAACAGAACCCTGCAATGTCGAGAACCGGCTAGTGCCTGAGGCACGAAAATGGCATTACTGTCTTACTTGTACAGAGTGTTGAAAAAGTGTCGAATACTCTCAGACGTGGCAGTACGCATCAAAACAAGAAAAATATGTCTAGTAAACATGGTCCGGAAACGCATACTTTCGTAGGTAAACACATGTTTATAGGAAGAGGTGCATGGCGCTTGGTTGTGGATATTAGTATAGCCGTTATATTGGCGCTCCCTCAACTGTGTCATATGCTGTATACGTTGCACACTGCATTTGATGACAATCGTAGATTCATGTTGTTGTTGTTGTTGTTGTTGTTGTGGTCTTCAGTCCTGAGACTGGTTTGATGCAGCTCTCCATGCTACTCTATCCTGTGCAAGCTTTTTCATCTCCCAGTACCTACTGCAACCTACATCCTTCTGAATTTGCTTAGTGTATTCATCTCTTGGTCTCCCTCTACGATTTTTACCCTCCACACTGCCCTCCAATACTAAATTGGTGGGCCGGCCGCGGTGGTCTCGCGGTTCTAGGCGCGCAGTCCGGAACCGTGCGACAGCTACGGTCGCAGGTTCGAATCCTGCCTCGGGCATGGATGTGTGTGATGTCCTTAGGTTAGTTAGGTTTAAGTAGTTCTAAGTTCTAGGGGACTGATGACCACAGCAGTTGAATCCCATAGTGCTCAGAGCCATTTGAACCATTTGAACTAAATTGGTGATCCCTTGATGCCTCAGAACATGTCCTACCAACCGATCCCTTCTTCTGGTCAAGTTGTGCCACAAACTTCTCTTCTCCCCAATCCTATTCAATACTTCCTCATTAGTTATGTGGTCTACCCATCTAATCTTCAGCATTCTTCTGTAGCACCACATTTCGAAAGCTTCTATTCTCTTCTTGTCCAAACTATTTATCGTCCATGTTTCACTTCCATACATGGCTACACTCCATACAAATACTTTCAGAAGTGACTTCCTGACACTTAAATCTATACTCGATGTTAACAAATTTCTCTTCTTCAGAAACGCTTTCCTTGCCATTGCCAGTCTACATTTTATATCCTATCTACTTCAACCATCATCAGTTATTTTGCTCCCCAAATAGCAAAACTCCTTCTCTACTTTAAGCGTCTCATTTCCTAATCTAATTCCCTCAGCATCACCAGATTTAATTAGACTACATTCCATTATCCTTGTTTTGCTTTTGTTGATGTTGATCTTATATCCTCCTTTCAAGACACTGTCCATTCCATTCAACTGCTCTTCCAAGTCCTTTGCTGTCTGACAGAATTACAATATCATCGGCGAACCTCAAAGTTTTTATTTCTACTCCATGAATTTTAATACCTACTCCGAATTTTTCTTTTGTTTCCTTTACTGCTTGCTCAATATACAGATTGAACAACATCGGGGAGAGGCTACAACCCTGTCTTACTCCCTTCCCAACCACTGCTTCCCTTTCATGACCCTCGACTCTTATAACTGCCATCTGGTTTCTGTACAAATTGTAAATAGCCTTTCGCTCCCTGTATTTTACCCCTGCCACCATTAGAACTAGAAAGAGAGTATTCTAGTCAACATTGTCAAAAGCTTTCTCTAAGTCTACAAATGTTAGAAACGTAGGTTTGCCTTTCCTTAATCTTTCTTCTAAGATAAGTCGTAAGGTCAGTATTGCCTCACGTGTTCCAGTGTTTCTACGGAATCCAAACTGATCTTCCCTGAGGTCGGCTTCTATCAGTTTTTCCATTCGTCTGTAAATAATTCGCGTTAGAATTTTGCAGCTGTGACTTATTAAACTGATAGTTCGGTAATTTTCACATCTGTCAATACCTGCTTTCTTAGGGATTGGAATTATTATATTCTTCTTGAAGTCTGAGGGTATTTCGCCTGTTTCATACATCTTGCTCACCAGATGGTAGAGTTTTGTCAGGACTGGCTCTCCCAAGGCCGTCAGTAGTTCCAATGGAATGTTGTCTACTCCGGGGGCCTTGTTTCGACTCAGGTCTTTCAGTGCTCTGTCAAACTCATCACGCGGTATCATATCTCCCATTTCATCTTCATCTACATCCTCTTCCATTTCCATAATATTGTCCTCAAGTACATCGCCCTTGTATAGACCCTCTATATACTCCTTCCACCTTTCTGCTTTCAATTCTTTGCTTAGAACTGGGTTTCCATCTGAGCTCTTGATATTCATACAAGTCGTTCTCTTATCTCCAAAGGTCTCTTTAATTTTCCTGTAGGCAGTATCTATCTTACCCCTAGTGAGATAGGCCTCTACATCCTTACATTTGTCCTCTAGCCATCCCTGCTTAGCCATTTTGCACTTCCTGTCGATCTCATTTTTGAGACGTTTGTATTCCTTTTTGCCTGCTTCATTTACTGCATTTTTATATTTTCTCCTTTCATCAATTAAATTCAATATTTTTCTGTTACCCAAGGATATCTACTAGCCCTCGTCTTTTTACCTACTTGATCCTCTGCTGCCTTCGCAACTTCATCCCTCAAAGCTGCCCACTCTTCTTCTACTGTATTTCTTTCCCCCATTCCTGTCAATTGTTCACTTATGCTCTCCCTGAAACTCTGTACAACCTCTGGTTCTTTCAGTTTATCCAGGTCCCATCTCCTTATATTCCCACCTTTATGCAGTTTCTTCAGTTTTAATCTACAGTTCATAACCAATAGATTGTGGTCAGAGTCCACATCTGCCCCTGGAAATGTCTTACAATTTAAAACCTGGTTCCTAAGTCTCTGTCTTAACATTATATAAACTATCTGATACCTTTTAGTATCTCCAGGGTTCTTCCATTTATACAACCTTCTTTCATGATTCTTAAACCAAGTGTTAGCTATGATTATGTTGTGCTCTGTGCAAAATTCTACCAGGCGGCTTCCTCTTTCATTTCTTAGCCCCAGTCCATATTCACCTACTATGTTACCTTCTCTCCCTTTTCCTACACTCCAATTCCAGTCACCCATGACTATTAAATTTTCGTCTCCCTTCACAATCTGAATAATTTCTTTTATTTCATCATACATTTCTTCAATTTCTTCGTCATCTGCAGAGCTAGTTGGCATATAAACTTGTACTGCTGTAGTAGGTGTGGGCTTCGTATCCATCTTGGCCACAATAATGCGTTCACTATGCTGTCTGTAGTAGCTTACCCGCATTCCTATTTTCCTATTCATTATTAAACCTACTCCTGCATAACCCCTATTTGATTTTGTGTTTATAACCCTGTAGTCACCTGACCAAAAGTCTTGTTCCTCCTGCCACCGAACTTCACTAATTCCCACTATATCTAACTTCAACCTATCCATTTCCCTTTTTAAATTTTCTAACCTACCTGCCCGATTAAGGGATCTGGCATTCCACGCTCCGATCCGTAGCACGCCTGTTTTCTTTCTCCTGAAAACAACGTCCTCCTGAGTAGTCCCCGCCCGGAGATCCGAATGGGGGACTATTCGGAATATTTTACCCAAGAGGACGCCATCATCATTTAATCATACAGTAAAGCTGCATGCCCTCGGGAAAAATTACGGCTGTAGTTTCCCCTTGCTTTCAGCCGTTCGCAGTACCAGCACAGCAAGGCCGTTTTGATTATTGTTACAAGGCCAGATCAGTCAATCATCCAGACTGTTGCCCTTGCAACTACCGAAAAGGCTGCTGCCCCTCTTCAGGAACCACACGTTTGTCTGGCCTCTCAACAAAAACCCATCCGCTGTGGTTGCACCCACGGTACGGCTATCTGTATCGCCGAGGCACGCAAGCCTCCCCATCAACGGCAAGGTCCATGGTTCATGGGGGGGGGGGGGGGGGGGCGTAGATTCATACACACAATAAACTATTTTGGCCACATTTTTCAGTATCCTGCTCTCCTCGGGTGAAAATGAAGCCTTTCTATTGCGCAGTAGAGGTACCAACCACAATGCTCTTATTCCCATAACCGACTTGATATCTGTTACACAGACTGTCTATAATCAGTTGCGTAGTTCGAATCGCGTTATAGGCTACGCGGAAAAGTATCCATAGCGCAGAATTTCCTCTGACTTTTCCAGCATCTTAGCGATGCAGTTACCCTTGCACATCGGAAAACTGACGGTGGAAGGCTACGCACAGTCCGCACGCCCGACATGTAGGAGGCTGTGCTACGTTCGGTAGAAGAAACCCCTGGCGCCAGTGTGCGACAACTAGCAGCAGCAGACGGCGTGTCTCATTCTTTTATCTGCGAAGTACTTCATGAACAATTGCTGTACCCGTATCATCTAGAGGGCGTTCACGCCCTAAGACTACAGGATCATCATCACAGACGGCGGTTCGGACGATGGCTGTTGCAGAAATGTGCAGCAGATTCACTGTTCTCATCCATGACTTTATTTATAGATAAAGCAAGGTTTACAAGAGATGATGTTGTGAACTTCCGTAACCAGCATGTATGGGCATATGTAAATCCCCGAGCAATTCAATATATAGGGGATCGACTTCGATTCCCAATCACTGTATGAGCAGAAGTATTTGCCGATAGATTAATAGGGCCAAGGTTAACTGGGGCGTATTGTCTGGGCTATCGTTATTGTATTGCCTACCTTGCTGGAGGGTGTGCCATTGCAACAACGAATGCAAATGTGGTTCATGCACGTCACATAAGCGCACTTCCATCACAATGTGCGCAAACATCTGACGGACACATTTCAGGACTACTGGATTTGTCGGGGGGGGGGGGGGGGGGGGGGAAGGGGGGGAGGCGATGGTGGCACACCTTGGCCAGTTCGTTCCTCGTTCCCCAGAGATCAGTCCCTAAGATTTTTGGTTTTTGGGGACACTTGAATGGTCTACGCCATGACCTGCTCAACAGCAATGCTGCTGCCAAGATGACTCTTGCATGTAATGTTATTTATATATATTTGACGATACTGGTGCTAATGTTGTGTTTAACACTTGATGTTGCCACTATGGCTGCAGTAAATTAGGACATCTTTTTATAGAACAGATCTGAAGATAGTCATTAGAGATTAAAAAAATTGTGGCCACAGACGTAAAGGAAAGGAAATTTATTTTATGTTCGTGCCACTGTTTTATTCGCGGCCATATCGAGCCTGTGAAAGAATAACATTTGTGGAAGGATATTAACCATTCATGTACTACGGACATTGTTACGATCAGACGGACAACGTTCCAATGGGTGGCCTGGTACATCCTGGTAAACCTCTAAATGAAGAATTTCGAGGATATTTCCATAGACGCAAGCGTCATTGAAAGGTAGTTGTTTCTTTCGATACCGTGGCGACACGTTCGTCATTTGGCCCCATCGAGTGAGAAACCTGACGAATGTTTGAAATACCTGAACGGTACTGACAGCAAGAACCAGTTCACCACTAACGAAATGGATCGCTTGGCCACAGTGTCTACAGAAAATCTCCCCAGACCGATCTATACTTGCACGCCATCAGCCATCATCACCCAGCACAGAAGCGCAATGTGTTAGAAACGTTGGTGCATCCTGTAAGAATGATATGAGAATCTGATGACCTGCGCCATGAGCTCAGCCATCTACGCAATGTCTGCAGGAACGGCGACTATAACGTTCATCAAATAAATGAAGTGACTTCACGTAAGAATCACAATACAAGACAGTCGACGAGAGAGGAAAAGAAACTTGTAATTTTGCTTTTCTGTGGTTTCCTGTTGGGCAACATAAGTCGCCTGCTGAAACGACGCAACATCATATCGATCTTCAGGCCTTTGCGAGCGTGGCCAGTCACGTCGCACAAACTCTACGTACTGTAGAATAACTCCCGTCACTGGCTCGCACTAACGGCGTCACGCACCGCGTAATTAAAGAAACGAGCGAAATAAAAATAACCGACAATACGTTAAACGGAGACGGTGGCCTGCAGCTCAGCAAGGCGTGAGTTCCAGTGGTCGCACCACGGAAGCTGGCACATCGAAAGCCGAGTCCACGTACGCTCAAATATGACGATGCCGCAAGCACCAGTGACGTCACAGCCGGCAGCTAGTGTATATACGGGCGTTCCAGTAGCCCAAATGACAATGAACAAGGAGAGCTTGGCCGCAAGCTCGTGTAATTTTAATAACCTGACGTAGCTGGAAATGTTACCGCCGAGAGATTCTGCATTTTTACATCGATGAAGTAGCTGTTGGCACATATAAAAATTGAACTTACACAACGTGAGAGAGACGTGTCAAGAAACTGTTATCAAAACTAGTGTAACAGAATATATAGTTGTACGTTGATTTAGCGGCTCATGGCTCTGCTCTACAGCTGGCGCCAGAGCTGGTGTTGTGTTCGCACTGGAGCACAGAGTGTGTTAAATTTCACACTAGCCGATCGCCGAGCACACTCGTATGACAACAGAAAGCAGTGTGGAGTGTGATAACGCAGCCAGAGTCAGGGGACATGGATAGCAGCTGCTGAACGGGCCAGAGAGAGGGGACGCAGCTCCTGGGGGCAAGGCGATGTACGTGGTTTGAAATTTGAACCGCGACTATGCTGTGCCCGTCTGACTTCAGAATGCGCTAGGGGCTTCGTGAAATGGGATTTGGTGAAAGACGTATGTATTCTTAGTCTAAATCTTTGTGTTTAGTGGTCGTGTGTGTTATGGCTCGCTAAAGTGGCGTAATTTCCGGTGTTTGTGAGAAGCTTCAGAGAGGTCTTGATCTAAATTCTGAGAAAACTGCGCCGGCCGGTGTGGCCGAGCGGTTCCCTGGCGCTACAGTCTGGAGCCGCGCGACCGCTACGGTCGCAGGTTCGAATCCTGCCTGGGGCATGAATGTGTGTGTTGTCCTTAGGTTAGTTAGGTTTAAATAGTTCTAAGTTCTAGGGGACTGATGACCTCAGCAGTTAAGTCCCATAGTGCTCAGAGCCATTTGAACCATTTTGAGAAAACTGCGCGAAGTTTGTGGTTCGTAATATTTTACGGACTTTTCCTGAATGAGTTGGTAAATAGTGGGTTGGCCTAATAGGTCTCTCATGTGTGCGGGACTTGGGTGCCAGCACCTGAAATGATGCGGAAAGTTTTGTTTTGAAGACGCTGTTGGTGAACAATTGTTGTTTCGGGGGTCATATACCGTACTTTAGAGTCAAACAAGATGACTGGACTTACGAACTGGTGTCAGAGGAGAAGTCGGCAGTGTCTGATCAGTCCTTGATCCTGCAGGAGAGGGAACAACCAAAACAAGAGTGTGCGTATTTTATTCGCGGTTTTTTACGTGTTTATGCCATGTGTGGCATCTATCGATGTCCAAGGCAAAATATGTAACCGTGCGGTTTCATCTGAGTGCTGGTTAAACTACGATTTGCATCTGCGGCGTGGCGTGGCGACACATGGCCACAGCAGCAGCTGTACTAGAGATAAAAGTCGTTATCTAGTAATTAATTCGTTGCAAGCGGCCTGTAATTGGCCAACGTCCTTGCCGCAGTGATAACACCGGTTCCCGCCAGATCACCGAAGTCAAGCGCTGTCGGGCTGGGCTAGCATTTGGATGGGTGACCATCTGGTCTACCGAGCGCTGTTGCCAAGCGGGCAAGCGGGGTGCACTCAGCCCTTCTGAAGCCAACTGAGGAGCTACTTTATTGAGAAGTAGCGGCTCCGGTCTCGGAAACTGACATACGGCCGGGAGAGCGGTGTGCTGACCAGATGCCCCTCCATATTCGCATCCCATGACGCCTATGAGTTGAGAATCACACGGCGACCGGTCAGCACCGTTGGACCTTCATGGCCTGTTCGGGAGGAGTTTAAGTTTAGTTTAGGTCCGTAATTGACTTCAGGAGAGGAGGGACAGCGTACTTGTAAGAAAGAAATCAGTGATCCAGCTTAAATGTTCTGGGCGCCATAATTGATGTAATTTGTAGGTTAGACCATTTTGCCAGAGAAGATCGAAAGTTTCTTCGATATCCAGAATTACTGCTCCAATTGTCTGTCTCGTTGCCCTGGCCAGACAGCTATGCTCAACAAGCGCGGGGCTGATTGATAGTGGAGTGCTCATCGCTGAAACGGAACTGTTCGGACATGAGGATATCATTTAAGGGCTGCCCGTCCGGCCTTGTTTATCTGCCGGAGTGGTTGGTTCCTCCAATTGGCCGGCGAGCAACTGTACTCACTTCCTTTGGAACGGACGCCTAGGCCGAAAAGTCAGTGCGTTGACAACTGAAGCGAGCCGCTCTGTATGCAAGGAACGTGGGCCGGCCGGTGTTGCTCGACTGTCTGGCAGTTGGTGGGGCAGCAGCAGAGCCACGTGGTCAGTCAGTGGGCGCAGGGGAAGAGAAGTGGTGGTTGTCTGCTGGCAGCCGTTGATGGCGACCCCGCGTGTATGGAGGATGGGGCGGCCGCTGTTGTTATGGACTCTGGAAGTGGGAGAATGACGTCAGTGGACAGCTGCTGAGGACTAGCAACAAGGTAACTGCAGAAACGGCTGCGGACACAGTTGCAATCAACTAGCAGTAGGGCAACCTGCTGGCGCCCGGATCTGACGTAGCAGCTGTGGAACTTATTAACGGAACTCTGTTCCTGTTCCGAGTGGGTGCGCGGTGTTTGGCGTCTACGGTCCAGCAAAGGCCATGCAGGCAATATGCAAGTGGATACTACTTGTGGTGTGCTCCTGAGCAGCGGTACACTAGAAGAGTGTCGCACCAGTGGTTGTTGACCAAATTATTGGCTGTGCAGTCGCTTGTATTCAGGTTGAGACCCACCTTCAAGCTGAGCTAGTGCTTTCATGTTTACTGCTGTACTAACGGTGGGATCGCTACAACGCTGGAATACATTTCTGTTGAGCATTTATATGAATTAGAGCCTGCGGTTGCACTCTTATATTATTGTTAGGTTGTGTTTAAATTGGTGATTACTTTATATTTAACCAGTCGGCTAGATGTTTGATTTACCTGTACCTGTTTCCATTCTAGCTTAGTGTAGGCATTTTCCTGTGTTGTTTGAGTTGCCTATTTCGTCTTTCCTTTATTTAGTTCGCTGAATTGATATTAGTTTTACGTGGTTTTCGATCAGTCTTCATTTTTATACTATTTATGAAACGCGTCCTGAACTTGTGCCCACCTACCATATTCTATTATTCTTCCCCCCAGCTTGTGTAGTTAATTAATTGTCAGCTAGTTGGTTTCCCTTGTGCTCTCCTCTTCTTGTAATGTTACATTTATTTTAAGATCAGTAATTTTCCAGAATTGGGATTTCCTGTTGGATTTGAGCGCAATTAATATTTCCTTTCGTTTGCATTATACTTATACCCTCTAATTTTCTTGATTATATTTTTAGAAAATGTTTTTTAAACTTGATAAATATTTACACTCCCACAAACCTCAGCCACTTACCGCTTCCAAAATTCTCTACGCCACACAGGTCTCTTAGTTGTTACGTATCTCAAATATTTCCTAGTTTTTTCTTCAGTATGTGACAATCATTACTACTAAGAATTTTATTATTTATTTTGAACTTTTACCTCCGGAATGTCAAGTGTCAACTGAAAACATCCGTGAACTAGCGACAACTATGAGTTGCTACTGGCGCATAAAGTATGTATATGAAACGTCTACCAAAGTGACTCTTTAACACTATCGGTGATTACTTTTAATGAAAATGTTACCGATTTAAGAATTTCTTCAATGAAACAAGTTTTGAAAAATTTTGATCGTGTTCTAATACCTGTCTAGACTACTGCAAACGCTATCGTGATTTTTCCGAAGCCTTGTTAAGATTTGACTGCTTACAGTGATTACGCTACATCTACATCTACATGGTTACTCTGCAATTCACACTTAAGTGCCTGGCAGAGGGTTCATCGAACCATTTTCATACTAATCTTCGTTGATCCATTACGGATCGTGGGACGACGGCTGGCATGAACTTCTTGATGCGGCTGTTGGTAAATTATTGCATCAAAAATATTTTCATTCTACTTCTCTACCATTTCACTCTCGAATGGCGCGTGGGAAAAAGGAACACCTAAATATTTCCGTTAGAGCTCTGATTTCTCTTATTTTATTATGGTGATCATTTCTCCCTACGTAGGTGGGTGTCAACAAAATACTTTCGCATTCGGAAGAGAAAGTTGGTGATTGAAATTTCGTAAATAGATCTCACCGCAAAGAAAACCGCCTTTCTTTCAGTGACTGCCACCCCAACTCGCGTATCATGTCAGGGACACTCTCACACCGATTGCGCGATAACACGAAACGAGCTGTCCTTATTTGCTACCTCTCAGGTAACTTGGTATTATTCACTAAACAACGGTACCAGTATTCACAACTGGGAAAGGAACGAAGACAACATTGCTTTACGGAAATAATTAAATATTGAAGAAAAGGGTCGTCAGACACGAAGGGGTAACAGGGAAGTATTTTTGGATCTTGACTAATAGGGTACTGGCTGAACCTAGTGTGAGACTTTACATAAGGACATTAGTTAAAACCAAGATAATTCAAGTAGACACGGTTTCCACATTTCTTTTCCAGAATTTCTGAATATTTTCATGGTGAAATACAAGCAAATATAACTTTAACTGACGGAAGTTACTATTCGAAGAAATTAAAAGCCAATTAACCATTTATTGCAAATTAGAAAATACGGTGACCGCTGTATAAACTGTTGAGCCCGCATCTCGTGGTCGTGCGGTAGCGTTCTCGCTTCCCACGCCCGGGTTCCCGGGTTCGATTCCCGGCGGGGTCAGGGATTTTCTCTGCCTCGTGATGGCTGGGTGTTGTGTGATGTCCTTAGGTTAGTTAGGTTTAAGTAGTTCTAGAGGACTGATGACCATAGATGTTAAGTCCCATAGTGCTCAGAGCCATTTGAACCAAGTTTTTTATTACATTAGTAGTACAAAAATATGCCACATATACTCCCGCGATATGCATTCAGATTTTGCAGCACAACAATTACTTGTTCAGATGTTAAGCAACATACAAAATTACTTTCCAAACAACATATGGCCGTAGAAAATAGTGAAGCTTCAAGAAAATGATCAGTCAAGAATACATTTTTCAAAACCTTTGTAGTTCTCAAAAATAGAAACTACATCTGATCTTTCTTTTTGCAGATCTACAGAAATGAAAATTTTCTCGCCTTTACAACGATGCACAGACGTATTAACTGTTATCAACCTTCACCTCTCTTACAAGAAACAAAACTTCAGTTCGCCATAGTTGTTTTCGTAACTATTATGTTTGCTGAACTTGTGAAGTGAGCGTCAGTAGCCGGTCGCGGTGGTCTAGCGGTTCTAGACGCGCAGTCCGGAACCGCGTGGCTGCTACGGTCGCAGGTTCGAATCCTGCCTCGGGCATGGATGTGTGTGATGTCCTTAGGTTAGTTAGGTTTAAGTAGTTCTAAGTTCTAGGGGACTGATGACCACAGATGTTAAGTCCCATAGTGCTCAGAGCCATTTGAACCATTTTTTGAGCGTCAGTAACTTTGTATAGCCGCAGTGTTCTTGTATCCACTGTCAAAAATGTAAAAGGGATGAGTTAGTACTGCAATTGAACACCTCTAAATCCTTCGTCTGCATTACGCTGCGAAAGTCTCTGCACATCACATCATGACTGTTCGTTGTGGACGTCCACCTACGAATTTACTTCATGGACGGTTGGCCACGAATGACTTACGCGTGAACCGCTAAGAAATGAGGTTAAAGATCAGTTATTTGCATTACGTACGTGACATATAATTGATCAGTTAGTTTTTGTGCAGAAAGCCTTTACGTTTCACATAAGCGATATTATAATACAATGACAAAGATATGAGACGACAAAAAAAATATTGTGTAAACGTCTTTACAAATCTCCGCCATGCCTTTACAAAATAACGTGTTTACAACGACCATCTCACGAAGACAGCAATCTGTGCACAGAGTTGTTGCCGATGCTCAGCCAGATACGGCGTGCAAGATTCCCGCTTGCTACTCCATTGCAAACGTAATGGAGTCATTAAAGCGCGCTCGCCACGACACGTTGCTCGGATTTATCGGTGTGTAGCGCTGCTGGAACCAGCGGGTAAGCCACGGCGAGAGGCCGTGTGGGGAGCCCTTACCTAGCGCCGGCGATGACTTACGGCCCGGTATTACACTCCCTTTACCCGCTATCACACGCTGATCGAGAAGTAACACACGCGCATGGGCGACGGACGGTGTTCTGCTGCCACACATAAACGTACGCGCTTTTGCACCTAATTTCACTGCCCGTCTCGATGGTATCGGCGAGTTGTTTATGTCGTCGCAAATAGCAGCTCGGCTGGTGTATCTGCACAACATGAATGAAGTTGTAAAACTGTCGTAAAGCAGGCGGCACGTTTAGATTCTCTATCGCTTGTGTCAGCCCTTTCTCGGTAAAGGCTTCCACAGAGAACAATACACGAGTCGAGTGAGAGTTTCCTAACCGCCTATGCGTCATACGATTCATTGTTGGGACGGAATATTTTACAATTACACAGCCGCCTGACATTATCCACGTGAAACTTTACTAGCAGTAATTTTATGTAACAATCATGTATACGTTCAACATTTTATGAGCAGTGCCTTTTCAGTATTATTTAAAACATGGGTGAACGGCTGAGAAGACACGCCGATATTATGCACTTAACTGAGCCAGAGATGAAGACGGGAGCAGTGCAATAGAGAGAGAATTTCGAGACCACTATCGTTAGTTCTTTAAATAGTTCTATTGTTGTAACTGAACTTAGGGAACATAGACGTTTAGTTTTTTTCAGTTACTGTTAAATTTCACCATGAGTGAGAAGTGTCGGCTTTATAGTTGGTTTGTGAGTAGCTGGTTACAGTGTGGAATTTGTTGAAAGTATTTTCATTGGGGGAATATGTGGTGTCACCGCCAGACACCACACTTGCTAGGTGGTAGCTTTAAATCGGCCGCGGTCCATTAGTTCATGTCGGACCCGCGTGTCGCCACTGTCAGTGATCGCAGACCCAGCGCCACGACACGGCAGGTCTCGAGAGACTTACTAGCACTCGCCCCAGTTGTACGGACGACGTAGTTAGCGATGCAACACTGACGAAGCCTCGTTTATTTGCAGAGAAGATAGTTAGAATAGCCTTCAGCTAAGTCAATGGCTACGACCTAGCAAGGCGCTATAGCAATTGATAGTTATCGTATGAATCATGTCTCATCAAGAACGATGTATACAAATGATGGATTAAAGTTAAGTATTCCAGAAGCTACGTACTTTTCTTTATAGCATTCATTACGTATCCTGTTTCAGACCTCACGCCATCCTGCGTGAGCTTATAGCGTGCATTTCGGCCTTCTCTAGCAATATGACAGAATGCATTGGAGAAACCAATGGATATTCTAGCGAAATCCTCTCCTGGAAATGCAGAATCTGTAAGTTGATAAAGGAGCAGGAGTGTAAGATCTGTGCCCTTCTTTTGCAGTTACAAGACGCAAAGGAGGAACTAGATAGGTTGAGGAGGATGAAGGGTGCTGGGTAATGGAACTAGCAGAACGTAAGAAATCCTTCCACTTCACTTCACTGACCCCTACTATATCTAGATTGAGCCTTTGCATTTCCCTTTTCAGATTTTCTAGTTTCCCTACCACGTTCAAGCTTCTGACATTCCACGGCCCGACTCGTAGAACGTAATCCTTTCGTTGATTATTCAATATTTTTCTCATGGTAACCTCCCCCTTGGCAGTCCCCTCCCGGAGATCCGAATGGGGGACTATTCCGGAATCTTTTGCCAATGGAGAGATCATCATGACACTTCTTCAATTACAGGCCACATGTCCTGTGGATACACGTTACGTGCCTTTAATGCAGTGGTTTCCATTGCCTTCTGCATCCTCATGTCGTTGATCATTGCTGATTCTTCCGCCTGTAGGGGCAATTTTCCACCCCTAGGACAAGCGAGTGCCCTGAACCTCTATCCGCTCCTCCGCCCTCTTTGACAAGGCCGTTGGCAGAATGAGGCTGACTTCTTATGCCGGGAGTCTTCGCCCGCCAATGCTGATTGTTTATCAAAATTTAGGTAGCGGCGGGGATCGAACCCGGGACCGAAGACGTTTTGATTATGAATCAAAGACGCCACCTTTTTTTTTATCTCATTTTGTTTGCTATTGTTCGTTGCATCTGCTCGGCGTGGACGTCGTAAGACATCCATTTATGTTCGTTGTTGATCGATTGATTCAGTTTTTTTATTACAGAGGGCACGTAACCCTCTGACCGAACACGCTGAGCTACCGTGCCGGCTCCGTTAGACCACGTTATTTACGCTGATTACATGACATGTGCGTAGGTATATAACGTCAGATAACTCAACAAACCACCAGCAAACTACCGGGTCACTGAGACTCAGTTATGCATTTCGTTCGGAAGACTGACAAAGAAGCTATTAAGCAGGTGGTCATAATGTTTTGCCTCATCAGTATATTTTAACTACGGTAGCACGCGAAAAGTTCACAAACTTTGCCGTTTCGGAAGTGCTTCCACCCTTGGCCCGAAAGCCAATGATTATCTCCTTCTGGACGTCAGATTAATCGCCCCGTTTCCGCATTACGACAACGGTTGCACTGTAACCGCGTCCCCCAGACACGCTGTATATGGCCTTCACTGCTAGTGCTGCTTCCTGCGGTCTCTGAGTCGTTACTGCACGTTGACGTTTAACAATCAGCGGCGGTCACATTAATGTGACTACATCGTGGAGCTTGCTTATGGAGCATGGATGTTTACGAATACTGCAGACTCGGCCCGAGGCGGACACAAACTGCATACGGGAAAGAAAACAAGGCGAGCGATAATATATTCGGCATTACCTACCGACACCGAGTAAGAATATGAAACTGGAAGAACCGTAACAGGTACGAAATGCATGTGAGGAAGAAAACAGCCGAGTAAGGAAAAGTTTTTGCCTTTTCGAGTCCGCTGAAGATAATGAATTGGAGAATACAAAAACCAGCGACCCTATCCCAGGCCGGCGCGAACTTCTCGCGTGGAAGAAACATACAGTAGCGAAATGCTTCAGGCAATAACGAGACGGTACTTAGTCTCGTGGCACGTTCGTTCATCAGCAGCGAACACACAAGAAGGCCAATAGCTCTAGCCACCAGTGGAAAGATCAATACAATAAACTACAGCAGCCTGATTTCCAAACGGAGTGTATGTCCAGTTCATTAACCGCCCGCTTCGAATATGCATTGGAAGTAACAAAATAAAATATCAACAATACTGCAAATAAAAATTGGTTCTATCATCAATAGCGGAAATCTTCACCTAAATGTCACTGACAGCTGTCATAATTAACGGTGTCTTAAGATCTCTTCGGTAGCAAAGATGCCGCGCGGGATTAGCCTAGCGGTGAGGGGCGCTGCAGTCATGGACTGTGCGGCTGGTCCCGGCGGAGGTTCGAGTCCTCCCTCGGGCATGGGTCTGTGTGTTTGTCCTTAGGATAATTTAGGTTAAGTAATGTGTAAGCTTAGGGACTGATGACCTTAGCAGTTAAGTCCCATATTTCACACACATTTGAATATTTTTTTTTTTTTTGTAGCGTAGGTGCACAAATTTTTTAAAAGTATTTTGACTTTACTTTATATGTATTGTATTTTATTGTATGTTAAACCGGGTGCCTAGAAACGACGGAGAGGCTCCGTCCCAGCCGCAGCCGCAGTGGTCTACAACCCCACGACGGCTACCGCAGTCCACTTCACCCCTCCGCCGCCCCACACCGAATCCAGGGTTACTGTGCGGTTCGGCCCCCGGTGGATCCCTCAGGGAACGTCTCACACCAGACGAGTGTAACCTCTATGTTTGCATGGTAGAGTACTGGTGGTGTACGCGTACGTGGAGAACTTGTTTGCGCAGCAATCGCCGACGTAGTGTAGCTGAGGCGGAATAAGGGGAAACAGCCCGCATTATCCGTGGCAGATGGAAAACCGCTTAAAACCCATCCACAGACTGGCCAGCTCACCGGACCTCGACACAAGTCCGCCGTACCGGGGACCAGGCGCTCCTTCCCGCCCGGAAAGCCGTGCGCTAGACCGAACGGCCAACCGGGCGGGCTTACCTTACATGAAGCACTAAATACAAACGTGAATTAAAGTTTTGATTCAGCCCAATATACCGAGCAGGTGTGTTGCTACTGTGGCTGTTGCAGTAGCGATCGGTAGGACACCACTGGCGTTTTTCGTAAACACACACACACTGTTACCTTGAGTAAGACATGATTAAAGACACATTAGAAACGCCTGTGGAACAGCAAAGTGAACTTTCATCGTGCCAGGAATGGTAATCGCGATCAATGTTCGAGTCCGCATCAACACGTTGCACGCAGGAGCCTTGTCAACCAGGAAAATGGCTTGGCGTGTGCACCGAAGTAGTGTGGTAAGGACATTGAATCGATTCCAATTGATCGATTCTAGTTGTCATGTAGTGTTCAAGACTTTCACTCTACAGGTCGTCAACGTCCGACAGGTGCACAAAGTGTGTTCTGTTTTCTAAGAGATACCAGGACGTCTTGTATCGCCTACGTCTATTAAGAGTCGATTGCATGATGCGAATCTCCATTCCCGACTGCCATGGCGAGTACCACCTCGTACTCCGCAACACCGTAGGCTCCGTTACATACGAGCAAGAAATAATGCAGAATGATCGCCTCAGGGTTGCCAAAAGATGTTGTGTACGAACGATATTCGGATCTGTTTGTAACATGAAAATCCGTAATATCGAACGCCTCCAATTCCGTCTCACAGTGTGAAATAAGTGAGGTTCTGGTGCGGTAATATTGCCTGCCGTGTGATATAAAATGTTAATTTTAGCTAGGTTTGTCAGTGGCGTGCTACCGTATTTACATCTGAGTACTTGAATTTGAATTCGGCTTGGATTTTTCTTTCGTACTTCTTCCTTTACGCGATTAATTAAAGGAGTTCAGCATTTCTCGGAGACTCAAAAGAGGAAGGCAGCCTTTTGCAAATGGTGCGGCGAGCATATCGAACTGTATTTTGAACCAGTGAAACGCTTGTTGATATTATTGGCCAGTCTGTCTGCGATAGGCAATATCTGCTCCATGTTCAATAGTTCACTTGCTACTGATATGTCTACCTGACTCGGAAGATGTCATTTTGTATCAGGTATGCCATTATAGTGTAACTTGGAATAGGTTTCAGAATTCCAATATGTCCCTTGCGCTCTTAATGAAGAGCGAAATGCATTGAAGCAAAGACACGAACACAGACTAGCTAAGGAACGGCCGAAGCCTCGTGTTTGTACATAATAAGGGAGCGGAAATTGGTCGGGGCAACGACTGGACGCCCACGTGTACAGGATCTTAACCTCCGATCTCGTCATCGTGACCACGATAAGGGAGGCGTTTCCCGCGAGTCACGAAGGCCGCCGCAGCGTTGGAGGCGGAAGGCCGCGAGGCACGCCACGCCGCCCCCGCCCCCACCTTCCGCCCTCGCCCCCCCCCCCCCCCCCCCCTCTTCTCTCGGCTGACCCGCGCGGGGCCAGTCCGGGGCCTGACTCACGCTACAGGTTTCTGACTCACGGGGCTAAAGGTCCAGCAGCCGCCGCGCGCTACAGGTGCCCAACGGTTGCTAGGCAACGCCATTTGGCACGCGCGCTTACGGAACTGTCAGTTTTCAGTTATACAACGAACTCGACATGGACAGAATCCAGCAGTCTCCCTAATGGTTACAATTATTGGACGTTTTGTCTTCTTCGCTTCATTACATCCTTGAAAACATAGTATTGTATAATCTGTAAACACCACTACCGTTCAGTTCTTCTTGTCTTCGTATATTCGGCAGCGCGGGAGGACGATGAAGCGAATAAGGTGTCATCCGTCCTTTCCTTTGCTCCCTTACGCCTCCCGGCAGCCAATGGTCAGTGTTATAGACCGTCCTAAAATTATTCCCTCACTAAGAGCACACTGAGTGCCTTGCGTAATAATTTTTTGCTATATATATTCCAATCTCTGTCTTTCTCTACAGTGTTTATCCTTTACAGGGCTCTCTAGCGTCATGGAGGTTATTCTCTGTTATATTAGTATATCTCCTATCATCCTGTTGCTTCTGATTATCAGTGTTTTCCGCATGTTCTTTGCTTCGCTGATTCTGTTGATAATATCGTCATTCCTTAGCTTACCAGACCACTTAATTTCAAGATTCTTCTGTAGCACCACATCTCAGACGCTTTAATTCTCTTCTGTTCCGGGTTCACCACAGTCCGTTATGCACCACCATGCAATGCTGTGTTCCAAAAATATATCCTCAGAAATTTCATCCTCAAATTAAGGCCTGTGTTCCACAGAGGTACACATTTCTTCGCCAGGACTTCCCTTGGATGTTCTGATTTCTTTCTGAGAAAAATGCCAATGATACTGGCACACAGAAACCACATCCACACTTAATGTAAGAAACTAACGAAAAATCAAACTATGGTCAACGTTTTAACTGATACAACAGATGATGTATAGCGATGAAGGACGCTATTCAGTGGTTCTGCACATAATACTGGTATTAATAAACTAATGACACAACAGTTACTAATAGCCTGTATACATAAATGAAGAATTTCACTGATTACTCCTCAAGAACAATACATGCTTTGGAGCGTGTTGATCCACTTTCAGAATCCATTAAAGCAGCTTTTGAGCCTGTCATGAATTCTATAAGCCCTTGACAAGTTTCTGCTGGTGTGTGGCACCAAATGTCTATGCAAAGGTCAAGCAATTCCCCAAAATTACGGGACTGAGGTGTCGATCGGCAGCATTCTAGAGGTATTGCATTGAGCTTAGATCAGGCGAATTAAGAGGCCTAGAGGTCAACGTTCGTTGACTATCATTTTCTTCCAGTCACTGAAGTACAGTCACGAGAGACTCACACTTATCCTGCTGCAAAATACCGTGGGCATCGGCGGTGACATCAGCATTAAGATATCTGGATAGTTCGCAGCTACTACCACAGGTCTAATGGGAGCCCAGGTAAATATCTCACAAAAGCGTAATACTCCTCCACCGGACTGAGTCCGTGACTTGCTACATGATTTAAGCGGCAATACGCCTAGTTGCCACCATATCCGGGCACAACGTCCGACCTACCGTGACAAACGTAATTCATCTGGTCAGGCGAAACGTTTCCATAGAACCTCGATCAAATTTCAGTGATCATGTGCCCACTTCAATCGCAACTCGTCCAACACCTTGTCGCTTACTCGTTGTTTCACCGTCGTTCTATCACTTCGCAGGCGCCGTGCCGTAACAATTGACGTTTGTCAAAAGTGTTTACGTCAATAGATTTCCCCACTTACGGCGCGTACCGTGAGAATGACTTCATTCGTCTCTATTCGCATAACAAGAAAGAATCGCAATAGTAAAAACCAGTTAAAATAGTCATGAAATTTTCGGAACACATTTCTTTGGTAATAAACGCGAGTGATTAACATAAGAAGATCACTGATTGACGTAATCGCGAGATAAGGTATATGTGAATCGCTGGTGCATAAATAACCGGTGTTCCCACCAGAATGTTGAATGCAAGCACGCAAACGTGCATGCATTGTGTTGTACAATTGCCCGATGTTACCTGTTGCACATGGTCAGTCAATGCAGGAACGGTTACTGTTGTTTGTGGATGACGCTGCAGTTGTCGTTTAAAGATGTCCCATATGTGGTCGATTAAGGACAGATCTGCTGATCGAGCAGCCCAAGGTAACATGTTCACACTCCGTAGACATTTTGGGTTACAACAGCGGAATGTTGGCGAAAGTTTTGCTCCTGGCAACCCCCCCCCCCCCTCCCCCAGCCCCACCAACCTCCCCACCTCCCTGGAATGCCGCTCAAATGGCTCTGTGCATTATGGGACTTAACATCTCAGGTCATCAGTGTTCCAAATCCCCTAGACTTAGAACTACTTAAACCTAACTAACCTATGAACATCACACACATCCAAGCCCGTGTCAGAATTCGAACCTGCAACTGCAGCAGCAGCGCGGCTTCTGACTGAACCGCCTAGAACCGCTCGGCCACAGTGGTCGGCCTGGAGGCCTGGAATGGCGTTCATAAGTAGTAGCACGACGGGTCTAATAACCAAATTCACACAATTTTCCAGTCGGGGTACATGGGATAACCCCAGACCATAACTCCAGGAGATGGTTGTAATCTCCCCACTCCTTCCATCTTTTATTTATTGTGTAACGTTTGAAGTGCAACGTTCTTTTAATAAATAAGGCGAAAACTTAACGATTACGTAGAATGAATATCTGATCTGTGGAATTAGTACTGAACTCCAATTGTCGTGCTCCGTGTTGTAATTGCAAGTAGTGTGCTTACTATGTGTTATTGTTAGTAAACTTTACACGAATTGATTCGGCAACGCAGCTCCAAACACTAATAAAGAAATACAGTCGCTGCAAAATACATTCAGCCCCATAGGCCTTGAATCATCTGGCCCTGTTCTAAACTGGTAACTTTCGTCCCTGTCCACATAGCAAGTAAATTAAATTGTCTTACCTATAAAGCAGCAACGGAGTAACGCGAAATATTCTGGGAGGTGATTATGGTGAATTACCAACACTGAGTTTTTTTTAGCAAAATTACATTGCAAGTTAAAGTTTGGCTTTTCAAAATCATTTGACAATTTGAGTTACATTACTCTCAATTGATTCACAATGAGATTTTAAACAGCAAGTTTTATCTAAGTTCACTAATCCAACATAAATGCAAATCGTCAAATTAGAGTTAGCTCTGTTAACAAGTCTGAAAAGTATTACAAAAGTGAAATATCTAACTAGCCTTTTTATCAAAACGGTTTACGCACTTTTTGATGTTACTCAACAACTGCGAATTATCAGCCAACTCATCTGGCAAAAACAAAAATCATAGTTATTGAACATCTTTGTCTTGCTTACACGAAGTCTACTGCTTCCATGTTCAACAATACTGACATACATTAATTAATCTAACTCTTGGCGGCTTCACACAGCGCAGCAGAAAAACTGCCTACTCCATCGTCTTTCCTTCACAGACAGCTACCTACGACTGTGCCCAAGCGCTGTCTTACTCCAACACTAGCAGTATGTCTGGATCTGCGATATAAATCCTGTCACACATATTTATCGTTTATAGTATACAATTTTCAATTTAATTTATTAATATTCTTGTCTGGTGCAACATACAAGTGTGCCCCAGTATACTCCTTTTAGTTGTCCGCACCATACAATGCCCAGTCGAAGTAATTGATAAGCAAAGTCTTTTATGAAGATTTGAGAGGAGTAAAAATTACAGCAAACTTTCAAGTTTACCTGGGTTCTCATGGTGAGATGGGTCCACTACTTCTTGTGTAGGGGTCTGATTCTTGAAGCTGGATGATTGTTGTTGCAGAATTTTTTACGTAAATATATTTTCCACTCTTTTTCTCTCATTGTAGTATGTCTTAGAGCTTTTTGATTTTTCACATTAACAAAGCGGAAATTACATTTTTCGCATGTGTTATACAAAAATACGTCCGATCACATCAGATGCACTCTTATGACTCACACACTCAGCGGAAATAACAATATTCCAAAAGGTTTGCTATTTGTTTTCGTTACATTATTAATGTCGATTATTGTTTCATAAATGAATCCGGAAATAAACATAGTAAACTGTACAGGAGTGCGTAGTTATTAATAGAAATTTCACGTGTGCAAATAATTTGCAATTTCAAATGTTTCTAAAAAAAATAATTTTAGCGATACATTCAGTACTAGTTCTTATAAATTTAAAATATCGAAACTAAAATATTTTGTAAAGTAATTCCTTTTCTTAAATTTTAGTTTGAAATATAACGTGTTGTGTATAAAATGATATGAAAGTTTTCAGGAAAGCAAGTGAGATAATACTGACCTGTCCAAAATTCGAAAAATAATACTGCTGAGGAAAAGTAACGCTAGAGGATGTCCCGTTATAAAGTCCAGTGCTTCTAGCACGCAGACAGGTTGGTTGCAGCCCGTCAACTGGGCTCCTTCTAAATGTTCAAATGTGTGTGAAATCTTATGGGACTTAACTACTAAGGTCATCAGTCCCTAGGCTTACACACCACTGAACGTAAATTATCCCATGGAGAAACACACACACACACCCATGCCCGAGGGAGGACTCGAAGCTCAGCCGAGACCAGGCGCCCAGTCCCTCCTTCTAGCCAACACAGGGCCATCACTGGCAGCTCTCATCAGAAAACCAAACAGATCCCCACCCTGCCCTCGAGTGAACTCTGCCTGACACTGCCATAATCGCAAATGGTACTGGTTTGTAGCAAGTGGAATGTACGCTGCAGGGCGTGTGGTCGAAGCTGTCCTTGAACTAACCGACTCGCAACCGTTGTTTCACAGTGACGCCAACTGCTGCTAATATTCCTGCTGCAGATGCAGCGCCACAACCTTACGTCAGATACGATGGTCTTTACTCTCTGTTATGCCACGTGGTCACTCGGGCCCTGGATCTTCTTACTGCTGCCAGGCATCATGTAAAATAGCTACATTCCTGCCAAGTGTTTCTGCAGTATCGCAGAAGGAACGTCCACTCTTACACGATCTCGTTGAAACAGAGTGAGGTGTTGGTAACGGAGCCTTTGTTGCCTTAAAGGCACACCGCCCAGGCTCGAAGGTAAGGTCGTGAGGATTTATAGCAAAAGTGATTTTCATCCTCACAGAAGCGCTACTAGCGCCACCCTAGTGCGACTGGAGCGAAATTGGAATACACATCATCGTTTTCATGTAGAAACACGCATATCAACTTCCGTTTACGTCGTACAACACCTTCGTGATATTGAGTTTTTTTTTTTCAGTCGGTGTAATTTCCCTGCCACGTCATGTGTTCTCAACGCCAATAGGAGACTCTGAATCTCGCGCTGAACAATAGTCGTAATGTTTTGGATCATCGGTGAATATTTATATCTTGTGAACCCTATCCAATAAGTTGCAATGCTAACGAAATTATGTTTATGAACGTATTATTGGAACCATGCATACTGTTCTGCTCTACGGTACGTCGTACTGCACACATGAGTCGATGGCACACGCTCCTCGGCAGCGGACGCACATGCGTAAGCGTGGATGCGGCCATCAACAACAGTGCCCGTGATTTTCGTTCTTTGTATGTGTTTCCTCAGTATCGTCCAGGGCATATGACTGTGCCACGTGCAGAATTCTTTCAGTTAGTCTATGCTGTAGTGAAATTAGGAACCTAACGTTTAACTGGTTGCTCTTTCCTAGTCGACAGAAGATGAACCAGAAGAAAATCTTTGTTAACGAGATTAGCATAAATATAATGTGTAGTTCCGATGCTGACGTCATCGTTGATGACACTAGCATAAACACCATGTATTTTTTTTTCGGGACCGATGACCGTTGCAGTCTGGTCCCTTTAATCCCACAAACCAACCAACCATGTATTTTTCGCTCTGGTGATGTTGGTTTTCCTAGAAAGATGGTAAGGCCGCGCGAGGTAGCAGAGCGGTCTTAGGCGCTTTGCACGGTCCGTGCGGCTCCCCCCGTCGGAGGTTCGAGTCATCCCTCGAGCATGGATGTATGTGTCGTCCTTAGCGTAAGTTAGTTTAGCTTAAGTAGTGTGTGAGCTTAGGGACCGATGACCTCAGGAGTTTGGTCCCATAAGGCCTTACCAAAAATTTCCAAATTTCCAAAGACCTTAAACGGTCCAGTAACATTAATGTGACCACCACCTACGCTCAGCATCAACGCGCAGTAACCACTTACAGATGGCAGGTGGCAGCTCTGCCAGCACGCCATTACCGCAACTGAGAGACGACAGGTAGTTTTACCAGATGAATCAAGTACTATGCTCCAGCGGACAGATGGCCGTTAAGTATACGGTGCGAAACCCCTGAGAAAAAAAAAAAAGCTTCCTGTCGTTGGGACGCAGAAAACAGTGCAGTCTTTATCGTAATGTGGAAACGGAGCGATTTATCTGGCGTCCAAAACGGCATGAGCACTGGACTGTGTGGCAAGGACATTGACCGTTAAGCGTATGACGTGAAACGTCTGAAAGAAAATACACGGCTGCCTAAATGTACACGGGCGAATACACGGATAACTGTTGATCAACTGGCCGCCCAAATAAAGCTAGGGGCTACCAACGGTGTCTCCTCAGCGACCATCAGGCGAACATGGGTCTGGTTCATGCAACCATGCTGACAGCTGTTAATAGATCACAAAGGCCGGAACTGGCGCGTCATTTGCAAGCCATTACCGCAACTGAGTGCTGACAGGTGACTTTTTCAGATAAATCACGTTTTATGCTACATCGGACATTGACCGTTAAGCGTATGACGTGAAACGTCTGAAAGAAAATACCCTGCCACAATCTCCGTAAGGGTACAGGACGGAAGAGGTAGTATTATGGTCGGGAGAACGTTTTCGTGGCGTCTCCTGGGTGATCTCGTCGTTATGGAAGGCGCAGTAGATCAATAGAAGTACGCATCTATCCTCGGGAACGACATTCACCGCCTATCCGCAGTTTCTTTTCTCTTGGCACGTTAGCGTTTACCAGGATGACAATGCAACATGTCACACAGCTTGCAGTGTACGTGTGTGGTTCGCAGAGCACAAGGATCAATTTACGGTGCTCTGCTGCCCACCAAACTCCCAGGATTTAAATCCAGTCGAGAATCTGTGGGACCATCTCGATCGGGCTGTTCGACCCGTGGATCCACAACCGAGTGCAGCTAGCAACGGCACTGCATTCAGCATGGCTCCACATCCCTGGCAGCATCTTACAGTACCTCATTGGCTACCTATCTGCAAGTCTTGTGGTGGTCTGTACTACAAAAGGTGGATATTCAGGCTTTTGACTGGTTTCACATTAATGTGAACGGACAGTCTAATTCTGTGTGGCGCATAATACAAACAGCAGGTAAAACAGTGCGGTACACGAATACCCGTAATCAATCTATTTTTACTCCATAATACGTAGTCCAGTCTATGAAAATGTTATATCACTAAACGTTTCCTGACAAAGAGCGTTTACTTGACTTATTTTCTTGTCACATCAATATTAATTTAGGTCTTATAGATGTCAGCATTAACTCTACCATGGGCCACGAACCTTACAATGAATTCATATATCAACCCGTGAAGGTACTGTCCATTAGTTACATACTTGTCAGATTCGAAATCCTGCGTACACTATGTGATCAAAGGTATCTGGACATCTGGATGAAAATCACTTACAAGTTCGTGGCGCCCTCCATCGGTAATGCTGGAGTTCAATATGATGTTGACGCACCCTTTGCCTTGATGACAGCCTCCACTCTCACAGGCATACGTTCAGTCAAGTTCTGGAACGATTCTTGGAGTGGCAGCTCATTCTTCGCGGAGTGCTGCACTGAGGAGAGGTATCCATGTCGGTCGGTGAGGCCTGGCATGAAGTCGGCGTTCCAAATATCCCAAAGATCTTCTATAGGATTCAGGTCAGGGCTCTGTGCAGGTCAATAACTGGGATATTATTGTCGTGCAACCACCCCGCCACAGGCCATGCATTATGAAGAAATGTTTGATCGTGTCGAAAGATGCAATCACCATCCCCGAATTGTTCTTCAACAGTGCGAAGCAAAAATCTAACAACCCTACAACAACAAAGGTAAAATTTAATTATGATTGTAGTGTTGCGCACGCTGCTAAATATTGCATTTTCGGGCAACAACAAAGTTATATTATGTGGCAGGTGTCATTAGAGCACAGTTAATAAAACCAATTCACGAAATAATGGATAAACTAGGCGCTCATCTTCTCGCTGGTCTCGCTGTGAACTCATGGCTCAATCGTCGAAAATCTAGGTAGTGATGATTCCAAGCTCGGATACAAAGAGGCCTAGGTGTTATACTGCAATATTCAAAAGTTTTATAGATGCACTTCACAAACCATTCTTGAAGATTAAACTTTTGCAAGTTAGGGCAATGGTGATGTAAAAAAGTAATCAGCACTCCGAGTTTAAGTTACACTTCTTTTTAATTACTTTTGTTGCAACATCACAATATAAAACATACTTGAAAATATCTTCCTTACTGTTAAAGTTCACATTTCATAAACTGACTACAATTTACGTCTTTTCAACATGATTACCAAGACTTGACTCTCTAATAACCGCTTACGCGCCCCAAAATCAGCGTTACAAGTACGTCAAAGATCATAGTGACAAAAAAAGAATACACATAAGAATAATATCATTGCAATATATACATATCGATGTATCAAAGTACCTCTACGTTAATGAAATCAGACCTGAATGTTGTCACAGAAATATGTTAACTATTCTACAGAAACACAGTAGAATATTGCTGGTAACGAGAGGTGGAGGTGAGGTGCCGTAATGGTTACGTAATTAAAGTACCATTACAAGAAGGAGCTTAAAACATCAATGTAGGCCTGTGCTGTGATAGTGCCACGTAAAACAACAAGGGGTGCAGGCCCCCTCCATGAAAAACACAACCACACCATAATACCACCGCCTCCGAATTTTACTGTTGGCACTATACACGCTGGCAGATGACGATCAACGAGCATTCTCCAATTCCACAACCTGCCATCGGATTGCCAAATTGTGCTCCGTGATTCGTCACTCCATTTTTCCACTGTTCAATCGTTCAATATTTACGCTCTTTACACCAAGCGAGGGGTCGTTTGGCATTTATCGGGGTGATGTGCGGCTTATGAGCAGCAGCTCGACCATGAAATCCAGTTTTCTCACCTCCCGCCTAACTGTCGTAGCAGTGGATCCTGATGCAGTTTGGAATTCCTGTATGATGGTCTGGAGAGATGTCTGCCTATTACACATTACGACCTTCTTCAACTCTAGGCGGTGTCTGTCAGTTGTCAGAAGAGGTCGGCCCGTGTGATTTTGTGCTGTACGTGTCTCTCCAGGTTTCCACTTCACTATGACGTCGGAAACAGTGGGCCTAGGGATGTTTAGGAGTGTGGAAATCTCGCGTACAGACGTATGACACAAGTGACACAGTATCACCTGACCACATTCGATGTCCGTGAGTTCCGCGAAACGTCCTATTCTGCTCTCTCACGATGTGTAATGACTATTGAGGCCGCCGTTATGGAGTACCTGGCCGTAGGTGGCAGTACAATTCACCTACATGTTTTTGGGGGTGTCCGGATACTTTTTATCACGTAGTGTATAATACGTTTCACATCAGATTGCAAAACTCACATTTCAGAAAACAACACTTTCTGGTACAGTCTAAACTGGAATACATATGAGTTTGCGCTGTTGCTTTTCAAGATTACGGAACACATGCACTCTTACATTAGCAAGTGCCACGCAAGTGCTTTGTGACTATAATGGGAAAGTAAGTAAAAGACTTTCAGTTTTAGTTCTATGTTCACTAAGTTAATATTGTTTCTTATTGTGGTCTTCAGACCAAAGACTGCTTTGATGCTGCTCTTCTCATTATCATACACAACCCGCTTCATCTCTTCATATCTACTGCAACCTGAAATCAGTTTCAATCTGCTAGCTATATTCACGCCTTGATCATCCTCCAGAATTTTTACGCCCACCCCTACTTCCATAGCCAAGCCGATTTTTCCTTGTTGTCACAGCATGTGTTCAACATCCGGTTACCTCTCATAGTCAAGTTGTGCTGCAAATTAATTTTTTCCAAGTTCGATTCACTGTCTCCTAACAGGTAAATCGATCTACCAATCTAACCATCAGTATTCTGTAAGATCAAAAGATTCTGTACTCATTTTGGCTGATCTGCTTACAGATCATGTTTCATTCGGATACAAGACACTCCAGGTAAATAGTTTCAGATAATATTTCCTAACATTTAAATGTATATTCGAGGTTAAAAAACATCTTGAGATATATATTTCCTGTTATTAATGGTCTGCATTTTATATGTTGTCTAGGTCGCCAATCATTCATTATTTTGTTGCCCAAACAGCAAAACACATCCATCGCTTTCATCAAATTCCAATATCATTGTTTTACTTTAGTTGATCTTTATCTTATAACCTATTTTCAAGACACTATCCATTCAGTGAAACTGCTCTTCCAAGTCCTCTGCTGTATTTGACAGAACGACAATGTCATATTCAAAGCCCAGAGATCTTATTTCTTCTTCCTGAACTTTCATTAGCTTTCAAATGCGGTTGCCCTTATTGTTTGCTAAATCTGCAGATTGAATAGCCCTCTTCTTGATTAGTGTCTGCCTCTAATATTCTTCGACTCTTGTAACTGCAGTTTGGTTCTCTATTTCATAGCTACTACCTTCATAATGTCAAGAACTGCATTCAGGACAACATTGCCAATCTTCTAAGATACGACGGTGGATCAATATTGTCTCGTATGTCCCTACAATTACACGGACCCAAAGCGGAACCCCCATGTTCGGCTTCTTCCAGTTTTTTCATTCTGCTGTAAAAATTTTAAGTTTGTATATTGCAGCCGTAACTTATCAAACTGATAGTGCGGTAGTATTCAGTAATATTCAGCACCACTCTTTATTGGATTTGAAATTATTACATTCTTTTGTGACTCAGAGGCTGTTCCACCATTCTCATACATCTTGTTCATCCGGCGGAACAGTCCTGTCGTGACTCTACATATGTCCTCCAGTGCTCAGTTAAGCTCTTCTCGCAGTATCACATCTTCCATCTCACCTTCATTTTCTTCTTCTTACTTTCCTACAACGTTCTTCATTGTCCTTGTAGAGACCTCATATATACATGTTGGTTCCACCCTTCTTTGCAAAATTCTGAGTTGCCATCAGAGTTGTTGAAATTCACGGAGGTGTTTGAATTTTCTTCAAAGATCTCTTTAATATTCCTGTAGGTGGAATCTATCTTTCCCCTAACCATACTGGCTTCCACTGCATTGCGTAATCTTTTTCTCTAACCGTTCTTGCTTAGACAATTTGCATTTTTGTTTGTCTGATTTTTAGGCGTCTGTCTTGTCTATTGTTTGCATCATTTACTGCATCTTTATATTTTCTCCTTTCATCTGTCAAATTCAATATCTTCTTTGTTAGAAGGATTTCCACTAGACCTTGTGTTTATGCTAAATTGTTTCCCTACTGCCTTCACTATTTCACATTTCCAGGCTACCCATTCATCTTCCATTCTATGTTTTTCGCCTGTTTCAATCTATGGCTTGTTAATACTCCCTTTGAATCTCGACAGTTACTTGTTCTTCCATTTTATCCAGGTCTCCTTTCCTTAATTTCCAACTATTTTCCGTCAACGTTCGCCTGAGTAGTTTTTTCGGACGGGTATCCAGATGGGGCCTATTTTATCTCAGGAATAATTTCACAAATATAGTGCCTTCTTCATTAAACTATTCAGCTGAGCCGCATGTTCTCGAAAAATGTAACAACTGCAGTTGCCCCATGCTCTTAGCCGTTCGCAGTACCAACACAATAACGCCATGTTGGCTAATGTTACACTGCCAGAGCAGGCAGTGATCCAGACAATTGCAAATAGTGAAAAACTACTGCACATTCTCAATTTTTGGAAATTTGTGGTAAGGTCTTCTGGGACCAAAGTCCTGAGGACATCGGTCCTAAGCTTACGCACTGCTTAACTAACTTAAACTAACTTACGCTAAGGACAACACACATACACACACACACATGCCGGAGGGAGGGCTCAAACCTCCGACGGAGGCAGCCGTGCGGACCGTGACAAGGCGCCCTAGACCGCGCGGCTATACCGCGCGGCCACATTCTCAAGAACCTCAAATTAGTCCGGCCACTTCGAGATACCCTTTCGTTGTGATTGTGCGTAAGATACGGCTACATGCATGACTGAGGCACGTCTGCTACTCAAGCTCGGCAAGGTCCATGGATCATACCTGAATAAAATTCACCTGTGAAATAAGAGTCACCTAACATTACTGCTGGATATATTTCGTAAACCACATCAAATACTGACGAATCGATTCCACAGACCGAACGTGAGGAGAGGGGCTAGTGTAATTGGTTAATACAAACCATAAAAAATGCACGGAAGTATGTTTCTTAACACAAACCTACGTTTTTTTAAATGGAATCCCGTTAGTTTTGTTAGCACATCTGAGCATATAAACAAATACGTAATCAGTGCCGTTTGTTGCATTGTAAAATGTTAATTACAACCGGAAATATTGTAACCTAAAGTTGACGCTTGAGTACCACTCCTCCACTGTTCGATCGTGTGTATCGGAGAGCACCGAATTACTTAGGGATCCAAAGGGAACGGTGATGGACCTTAGGTACAGAAGAGACTGGAATAGCACATTACGTCCACATGCTAACACCTTTTTATTGGTCTTTGTCTTTTTCACTGACGCACATGTACATTACCATGAGGGGTGAGGTACACGTACACACGTGGTTTCCTTTTTCAATTACGGAGTGAAATAGAGTGTGTCCCGACATGTCAAGCCAACAGATGTTCAATGTGGTGGCGATCATTTGCTGTACACAATTGCAGTCTCTGGCGTAATGAATATCGTACACGCCGCAGTACATCTGGTGTAAAGTCGCCGCAGGCTGCCACAATACGTTGTTTCATATCCTCTGGGGTTGTAGGCACATCACGGTAAACATTCTCCTTTAAAGTACCCCACAGAGAGAAGTCCAGAGGTGTAAGATCAGGAGAACGGGCTGGCCAATTTATGCGTCCTCCACGTCCAATGAAACGCCCGTCGAACATCCTGTCAAGGGTCAGCCTAGTGTTAATTGCGGAATGTGCAGGTGCACCATTATGCTGATACCACATACGTCGACGCGTTTCCAGTGGGACATTTTCGAGCAACGTTGGCAGATCATTTTGTAGAAACGCGATGTATGTTGCAGCTGTTTGTGCTCCTGCAATGAAGTGAGGACCAATGAGGTGGTCGCCAATGATTCCGCACCATACATTAACAGTCCACGGTCGCTGTCGCTCTACCTGTCTGAGCCAGCGAGGATTGTCCACGGATCAGTAATGCATGTCCCGTAGATTCACTGCCCCGTGGTTTGGGAAACTCGCTTCATCGGTAAACAGAACTGCAACGCATTCTCTGTTAATGCCCATTGACAGAATTGCACTCGATGATTAAAGTCATCACCATGTAATTGCTGATGTAGCGACACATGAAACGGGTGAAAGCGGTGACGATGCAGTATGCGCATGACACTACTTTGACTCAGTCCACCGGCTCTCGCAATGTTCCGTGTACTCATGTGTGGGTTCATGGCAACAGCAGCTAACACACCAACTGCACCCGCTTCTCCTGTGACGGGCCTGTTACGGACCCGTTTGCGTGCTACGACTATACCTGTTGCATACAGTTGGCGGTAGATGTTTTGCAATGTGCGGCACGTTGGATGCTCTCTGTCCGGGTACCGTTCTGCACACACCCTGGAGGCTTCAGCTGCATTTCGCCGACACTCGCCATAGATGAGTATCATCTCCGCCTTTTCAGAGTTCGAATACCCCATGGTCACAGTTACTACAACTCTACACTATCACAGACGTCTGGTAACACGGTGTACTACAGTTGGTCTGCGTGCGGAGACGAATGCAGAATAACAATAGCAGCAAGCGCTACATGCGGACAGTGCGACAGCTAGACCAAACCACAACAATGCACTACAGCCTCACTCGTAAACACGGTCGTCATCGTAAACATGTCCCTGCAGATGCTGCTCGCCGACCGTGGCCCGTGTTTGTTACAACACGCAACTGAACGTCGGAGGTTTCAAGCGTCAACTTTAGTTTACAATATCTCCGGATGTAATTAACATTTTACAATGCAACAAACGGCACTGATTACGTATTTGTTTATATGTTCAGATGTGCTAACAAAACTAACGTGGTTCCATTTAAAAAAACGGTGATTTGTGTTAAAAAACATACTACCGTGCATTTTTGTATGGGTTGTATTAAACAATTACACTAGCCCCTCTCCTCACGTTCGTTCTGTGGAATCGGTTCGTCAGTATTTGATGTGGTTTACGAAATATATCCAGCGGTAACGTTAGGTGACTCACCCTGTATAAGCTTTCAGACCTGACCACGGAACATTGCTTACTGACGACAGATGAAAAACTTGTACCTTCTCCATTCCGAGTCTCATTATCATTTTGTCTCCGAATGAGGGAGGATGAGTGGGACAAATCAAGAGAGACATACCCACTAATGGGACACGTAGAGAGCCAGTTTTTGAAGCCATGGCGCAGTGATACGAAGATACGTGAGTCGCGTATGTACATCGGAGAGAGGTGTGGTTTGTATTCTCCCACGTCTCACGTCTGCTTGCTGTTAAACGTTATATACGCAGAGAGAAATGATATCTGAGCCACAAACGCTACTGATGATGCGAAGGGAAGCGAAAACTACCTACTTTAATGAACTTACCAGTATATTCATATAGTTCCCTGGGAATGTTCTGCTGTTAATTAAACCACAATAATGGAAAACTGCTGCTGAAAGATTGACGTTTTATTCCATTGTGCTATTGTTTACAGTCAGCAGAGAGAAAGGTTTCTCTGCGTCGCTTTATACAATCAAAGAAACCACTAAAATACATCCATTTTGAGATTGAAGCGTTCGTATAATCCTATTTTAGAAAATACAATAGTGTGTAACACATTTCCTTCATTGTCAGTTGACATTTATGGTATAAATATTCTCCTTTCGATGCTCATCACCGCTACCATTCTGCTCTTACCAGACTGGGATGTTGGTTCAGGGACAGTCCCCCCCCCCTTCCCCCTCCCCCCCTCTCTTAGTGAATCTGCGGTGCAGATAGTCTCAAGAATTTCTTTATTTATCTATATTTGATTTCTTTAGTTTGGATTAGATTACGCCTGTGCCAAGGATATCCTGAGAGATGTAAAGCACCTCAGAAGAAAGGACACATAATGCATGTTTTACACAGATATTTATGTGCTTAGTTTTCATATTCATACTGTAGACTATATCATAAATGAATAGGTTCTCGCAAGTTGCGAAAAATGAGGTCCACACTTATACACAAATTAAAATGACAAATTTTGGAATAACGTAAATATTTATATGACGAATAAATAATCATTTAAATTGTTTAATTATGCCGACCATTTTACAGTCCACATAACATAAAAAAGTATGTGTTATACAATGATGTTAACGATACACTGGGCATTTCTGTGAAGATGGCTATGCCGCGATTCTGCGCCATACTTGAAGTCCCAACCCAGTCAGCAGGCAGTGTCAAGCCTGAAGGAGTTCTCTCGCTTCGGCTAGAGAGTGCGAGGATGGACAGCCCGCGGTCAGCAATGATCGTATCAACGAGAGAACAGCCGCGGAGACCGTATGCGGTCTAAGGGAGACGACCGGATGTGCTGGCGCAGCTTTTGGCTGTTTCATTTCTGACTGACTGGAAATGAGTTGTACTGCCCGTCACTGTTTCCCTGTCAACAGATAAAGACACTCTGAGCCGCGGCTGGCTCATGTTATGCGTTGGATTAAACCTTGATTGCTATTCTGTGTTTAGTCTCTCGCCGTTATCGCGATTATGCTGTTATCCTCTCTCCCCGCGAGTGGCAGCAGCGGTGTTTATCGATATTTGCACATTGTACTATTTTTGGCCTGGCGCTTATAGTTTCCGGCTGTGCTGTGTGTGAGCAGTTGGTCGGTTGTCGTGGAGCAGCGAGGAAATCTCCGCAGAGCGTATTTTGGCCGAAAACGCTGGTGGCGTCCACACGCGGTCGGAGTGTGTGGTGCTGTTCCCATTACTACGAAGTCCGTGGCTCACAGATCCTGGACACGAAAGTTGAGTTTTCATTTCACGACTTTTCACATTGTGTCGTTTGGATTTCGTTGTCGGCTGTTGGGACATTCCCAAGAGCGACAACGTGTGTTTCAGGTTGGCAAATTTTAGCCACCCTCCGGTGGAGTTTAACCGTTCTTGCTTATTTTGAACTGAAATGCACCAGCGGAATCTTCTGCCTTGTTGCCGTTAACGTTCCGGTTACCTGCCCTGGCCGTTGATGTAAATTCAGGCCGTGTATTTTCCTCATCGTGTTGTCGCTGTTCAGCACGGTATGTAGTTTGATAGCTCAACGTATAACTGGTTGTGGGCGCCAATACCTTCTACGTTGTTCCACTGAAGTCCCTGTTGTGTGCTGGTCGAGTGGAGCGGAAGTTATCGTGTCGGTAGATGCGTTGACTGTCTGTAGGTTGGGTTGTCGTCGGATCGAGAATGGTTGGGCCGACTGCCTGTCTCACCTAAGCGAGCGTTAGTGTTTGAATTCCAGGCTGACCCACGGAAACTTCTGAGCGCCGTTGGATGTGCTGCCTTTTCTTATTTGTTCTTGTTGTTTGTATTTGTATGGCTTCTAGCCGATTTTTAAATTAAGGCTGTTTTGCCCTTAAGGCGTAAGATTGCTTGGGCCTTCGTCCTAATTTAAGGTAAGGCCTTTGGCCTTCTAAAAATTTATTTTCGTTTGAGTCTTAAGTGATGGGCCTTCAGCCGATTTTTAAATTAGTTTTGCTCTTAATGTGTCGGGATTGTTTGAGCCTTCAGCCTAATTGAAGGAACTGATTTAAGATAAGGCCTTCTGCCTTTCAAATTTCTGATTTTGATTTGAGTCATTGGCTTTCAGCCGATTTTAAATTAAAGTGGTCTTGCCCTTAAGGCATGAGATTGTCTGGCGCATTCAGCCGGTAAATCAGTGCTCTGTTTTTTAAAAACTTACTTTGCTCTTGTAATATTTGGTCAAATAAATAAAGTTGTATGATCGAGTGTAACTGACAGCCGCTTATTTTTGGGCCCCTTTCCACAACTTATCTACCAAACCTGTCCTGCAGGTTCAACAGGGCGTCTCACACTCTCCCCTGTTATCCTTTTGTTCCCTTGGTCGCAACGACATCAGCCCACTTCTCCTACAATAGGTGTTTCTATTGCCTGGATAAATAACGTAACTGATGAACGGGACAGGAGGAGAACGACAGATCCGTAACACACAGTGATCTGAAAATAAATCAAATATATTGGCGCCGGCCGCGGTGGCCAGGCGGTTCTAGGCGCTCCAGTCCGGAGCCGCGCTGCTGCTACGGTCGCAGGTTCGAATCCTGCCTCGGGCATGGGTGTGTGTGTTGTCCTTAGCTTACTTAGGTTTAAGTAGTTCTAAGTTCTAGGGGACTGATGACCACAGCAGTTGAGTCCCATAGTGCTCAGAGCCATTTGAACCATTTTTTTGAAATATATTGGCGATAAATGTATGGTAAACGCAGGTAGTCTTGTCGGAAAGAATAGCCTTAGGCAACCCACAACGGGTTATATGGAGACCTGCCGTCTTGCCTTAGGACAAGATAAATATACATGGCAAACGTTGAGAAATCAATGAGAACAATATCTCATCCAGTCCCTAGAGAAAGTGATAATTGGAAGAACTGAGATGATTTCTTGGGAATGTGAATCACGAAAGAAAACGGTTAGCTGTTAGTAGTCACAATATAGCAACATATGGATAGCTATCTGTGATCACAAAATACACTCAACTTTCGCGTATCTCTGATCACCATTTAGGAGTTTGCTACCATTCTCAACGATTTACGGACTAACTCTACTGCATTTGATGTGTTAATTATCAATCGGATTCCGTAGGAGCACTTCCCGTTTATTTGAGACGTTCTTTGTTGAAAAAGCATTATTCAACGTAATTCTCTCTGGTGTAAATTAGTTACAGAAGCTGGAATAGAAGCCGCTATATTAAATTATTCGTTAACCTTTTATTTTATATTTCTGTGTATTTTGTTAATTCGTAATTGTAGTCATAGACTGTTTGCCTAAAGCATCCTAGTTGCAGATTATTGTTTGCGGCGAGTTAGCTGCTGGACACGAAAGCTGACGTCCGCGGCTCGACTCTATGACTGCATCAAGCTATTCTTTTTAAACAGAGGCGTGCGTAGCGCATCTACCAAACGTGCGAGCTACAACATGTAAAATCACAACTTGTTTGCTCTGTTGGCTGCTGTTTAGAGAGCTACTACTCCGCGGTAAAGGGTTACCTAGCGTCGTACTATTACGCAAACAACTTTTCCTTTTGCCGGACGTTTCTCTCGAGTGGACGTCCACAAATGTTATTCTCATCAATGACGAAATCCGATACAGTTGCAAAAAATTATTTATTTCTAAAATGGAGAGCATAATGGAGTTTCAGGACATGTAATCAGTCTTTAGGCGCATGACGCCCAGATACATCTCTCTGCCACAGCGGCATCATCATTTGGTATATTAACCCTGTTCTGTAAAATGTAAACATTTTATGTAATAATTACAGTAACAATGATAAAACAGTTTAGTCTAATACTAGTACAATTAATATCTCTTAAACGTGTGCTTTGTAGTACTGTAAAATGATACCTCGTTTATAGATAACAGTTATTTGTACCGCAGGAAGACCTGAATTCCTCTAATATAGTCTGAAAACACGTCAGCTGTTAGAGTTTTAATACCAAACATCATTAAGGTAAAGTAATGTAAAGAAACAATTTTTGAGACGTAACAAGTACTTTCAGAAAAGACTTCCCAACACTTAAATCTATACTCGATGTTAGCAAATTGATCTCCAGAAATGTTTTTTTTGCATTTCCAATCGATGCTTACGTCTTCTCTCGCAGGCTTACATACTTACTTAGTAGGATTTCCTGTACTATAAAATCTTCAACGAGTGAACAACTATTTCATTTAAAGTGTTAAAGATCGTGCGTATTGTTGACCGTGTGTCTGCAGCATTAGCGAATTCCAAGAGGCAAGTATTCATTAGTGAGTGTTATAGAGGTTGTTATATTTGGTAGGTAGATGCCAAGAGCTATTTTTCCTTGTTTGAGATTGGATCATTTTGATTCATGGGACATTATTGCAGTTGAATATGATCATAAATTAAATAATGGTATCTGCCTTACAATGTGAGTTACAGCTTTTCTTCTGTGTTCAGTTGTTATGTGCTACCACTTCTTTCCACAATCCTTTACTCAGCGTTAATCGTTATGCATTCACACAGGTGACAGATGACATTTTGGTACGAAGATCGATTATCGAGCCCCGAGAACGTCAGATCGATTAAAAGTTTTGCTCAGGATCAGCGAGTTGTTCTAATCGCGTGATGGAACGAGCGCCGATGGACTAAGAAGTGACTGAGTGTGTCGACCCCAATGCGGTTGCACTCTTAATAAATAAATAATAATTTAACCGATCAGTGAGCAGAATTCAATTTATTAGTAAAAGTTAATTTAAGAACACAGAGCACTACTTATTAATGTTCGCGCTAACCGTGTCGGTCAGTGGATTGCAGAGTGTGTATTACTTGTTTTTATCACTGGAATAGCGTGTGAATATATTTCGGTGAGGCAAGATGTAAGATGTGAGTTAAGATGTAATATATAAGGAAGAGTTGGTGACGCTCAAACAAAGGTGTTTAAAGGAATATATTGCTTTCCATAGTACAAACTATCGTCCGTGGTGCAGGACTAGCGTCCTTGATAAATAATCAAAACATCCTCGGTCCCATGTTCGAAGTCTGCCACGGTTTGAATTATGATTAATAATCAGCATCGGCGGCAAAAGGCTTCCGGCATAAGAAGTCAGCTCATTCTGTCAACGGATTGTCAAAGAGGGCAGAACAGTGGACAGTGGTTCAGGGCATTCTCTTGTCCCTGGGGTATGAAACTGACCCTAAAGACGAAGGAATCAGCAATGATCAACGGCATGAGGATACTGACGGCAATGGAAACCACTGCATTAAAGACACATGAGTATCCACAGGACAAATTGTCTGTAATTGACAAAAGTGTTGCGATGATCTCTCCATTGTCAAAAGATTCCAGAATAGCCCCCATTCGTATCTCCGGAACGAGTCTGCCAGGGGGGAGGTGACCATGAGAAAAAGATTGAATAATCAACGAAAGGATAACGTTCTATGAGACGGGGCGAGGAATGTCAAAAGCTTGAACGTTGTAGGGAGGCTAGAAAATCTGAGAAGGGAAATGCAGAGACTCATTTCAGATATAGTAGGAGTCAGTGAAGTGAAATGAAAAGAAGGATTTCTGGTCAGATGAGTATAGCGTAATATCAACAACAGCAGAAAACCGTATAACAGGAGTAGGATTCGTTGTGAATAATAAGGTAGGGCAGAGATGGTGTTACTGTGAACAGTTCAGTGATAGGGTTATTGTTATCAGAATCCACAGGAAACCAACGACGACAGCAATAGTTCAGGTATAGATGCCGACGTCGCAAGCCGAAGAGATAGTGAAAGTATATGAGGGTACTGAAATGGTAATACTGTACGTGAAGGGAGATGAAGAGTGGTGGAGACTGGAATGCGGATATAAGGGAAGGAGCAGAGAAAAAGGTTACAGGACACTATGGGCTTGACACAAGGAATGAGAGAGGAGAAAGACTGAGTTCTGTAATAAATTTCAGCTAGTAATAGTGAATACTCTGTTCAAGAATTACAAGAGGAGGACGTATAATTGGAAAAGGCCGGGTGAAAAGGGAAGATTTCAGTTAGATTACATCATGGTCAGGCAGAGATTCCGAAATCAGATATTGGGTTGTAAGGCGTACCCAGGAGCAGATATAGACTCACTAAGGAATGACGAGATATTTTTGAACTTACGTAAGCAAGCTCTCTCTCTCTCTCTCTCTCTATCTCTCTCTCTCTCTCTCTATTCGTTTAGTCGGTTCCGACTCTTCGTGACCCCATGAACTAAATCACGCCACTTTTTCCTGTCTTGCACTTTCTCCCGTAGACCTTTCAGGTTGGAGAATATTGCTTCTGTGATCCCATCGATCAATCTCATCCTCTGACGTCCTCTTCTTCTAGTTCCTTCAATCTTCCCCAGCATTAATGTTTTTCCTGCGAGGCATGCCTTCGCATTGTGTGTCCAAAGTAGGTAAGCTTTTGTTTTATCATTATGCCTTCCAGGGAGAAATCTGGTTATAATTGCTCCAATATTGATCTGTTGGTTCTCTTTGCAGTCCATGGAACTCTAAGAAGTTTCCTCCAGCACCACAATTCGAAGGAGTCAATTCCTCGCCGTTCAGCCTTTCTAATGGTCCAGGTCTCACATCCATACATCACAACTGGAAAGACCATAGCCCTCACAATACGGATCTTTGTTGCTAGTGTTATATCTGTGTACCTTATAACCCTGTCAGGGTTTGACATCGCCTGTCTACCGAGGAACAGTCGCCATCAGCAGAGATCTGGGAACCGAGTTAACTGAATGTGGTCACTACCTCCATGGTTTCTCCTGCTGTATCCCACGAATTGGTAGGTGTAGTTGCAATAATTTTCGTTTTCTTCACATTCAGCCTAAGACCGGCCTTTTCGTCTTTCACCTTCAGCAAGAGTGTTCTCAATTCTTCTTCACTTTCTGCCAACTGGATCGTATCATTCGCGTACCTGAGGTTGTTTATATTTATTCCTGCTATTTTAATTCCTGTTTCTCCTTCATCTAGCCTCGCATTCCTCATAACATGTTCTGCATACAGAATGAATACGTAGGGTGACAGTATGCAGCCTTGCCAGACCCCTTTTTGAATCTTTATCCATTTCGTTGTTCCATACATAGTTCTCACCGTAGCTTCTTGGACAAGGCATAAACTCCGTATCAGGTGAATGAGGTGATCTGCTAAACCCATGTTTTTCAGTACGTTCCATAATTTGTTGTGATCGACACAGTCAAAGGCTTTGGCGTAGTCAATAAAGCAGAGGTACACATCTCTCTGAAATTCTCTTGCTTTTTTCCATAATCCACCGAATGTTAGCAATTTGATCTCTAGTTCCTCTTCCTTTCCTTAATCCAGCTTGTTCTTCTGGTAGCTCTCGATCTAGATATTGGCGAAGTCCATTTTGCAAGATTTTCAACATGACTTTGCTAACATGTGAGATAAATGCGATTGTTCGGTAATCTGAGCATTGTTTGGAACTTCTCTTCTTTTGAATGGGGATGAATACTGATCATTTCCAGTCTTCTGGCCACTGCTGCGTGATCAATATTTTTTGACATTTGAGTGCAGCACTTTCACTGCATCCTTTCCAGTGACTTTAAACAATTCTGTTGGTATTTCATAATGTCCACTAATTTTGTTATCAGCCATATTTTCGCTATCCAAAATGTCTGGTTCTAGTTCTAAATTAACATCTAAGCTATAGATACAGAAATATGGAATAGCTCAGTAGCCAGTACAGTTGAGGAGGAATGCACATCTCTGTAAAGGGCAGTCAGAGAAGTTGGAAAGAAAAAACATAGGTACAAAGAAGATAACTACGAAAAAAACCATTTGTAACAGGAGAAATACTTCAGCCGATCGATGAAAGAATAAAGTACAAAAATGCTCCGGGAAATTTAGGAATTGAGAGATACAAGTCGCTGAGGAGTGATTAAAAAAAAAAAAAAAAAGAAAGAAAAAGGAAGCGGAGGGAAGTTAGGATGAAGTGGCTGCATAAGAAATGTGGAGAAATCGAAATAGATGTGATTGTCGGAAGGAATGATTCAGCATATTGGAAAGTCGAAACAACCTTCGATGAAATTGAAAGCAGGAATGGTAACATAAAGAGTGCAATGGGAATTACACTATTAAATGCCGAGGAGAGAGCGGATACGTGGAAAAAGTATATTGGAAGCTTCTATGAGGGGGAAGATTAGTCTGATGTGATAGAAGAAGAAATGGTAGTTCATTTAGAAGAGACAGGAAATCCTGTATTAGAACCAGAATTTAAGAGAGCTTTGGAGGACTTGAGTTCAAATAAGGCAGATAGTATTGCATCGGAATTTCTAAAATCATTGGGGAAAGAGGTAACAAAACAACTATTCGCGTTGGTGTGTAGAACGTATGAGTCTGGCGACATTTTCGGAAAAATATCATCCACACAGTTCTGAAGACTGTAAGAGCTGACACAATCACCCTAACAGCTCATGCCTCAAAGTTAATAGTATGCAGAAGAATGTAAAAGAAAATTGAGGATATGTTAGATGACGACCAGTTTGGCTTTAGGAATGAGAAAGCCACCGGAGAGTCAGTTCCGACGTTGCAACTGATAATGAAAGCAAGATTAAAGAAAAATCAAACATGTTAATATTATTTGACAAGCTGGAAAAAGACTTCGACAACGTAAAATGGTGCAAGATGTTCGAAATTTCGAGAAAAATAGGGATAAGCTGTAAGGAGAGATGAGTAATATATGAGTACAATATGTACGGGAGCCAAGAGTGGACGGAGTGCTCGGATTCAAAAGGATATGAGACAGTGATGTGGTTTTTCGTCCCTATTTTTCAATCTGTACATCGAAGTAGCAATGATGGAAACAAAAACAAGGTTCAGAAGTGGAATTAAAATTCAAGGCGAAAGGATATCATTAGTACGATTCGCTGAAGACTTTGCTGTCCTCACTGAAAGTGAAGAAGAGTTACATGATTTGCTGAATGGAATATGCAGTCTAATGAGTACCGAATATGGATTGAGAGTAAATCCAAGGAAAAAGAAAGTAATGAGATGTAGCAGAAACGAGAACAGCAAGAAACTTATCATCAGAATTGATGGTCACCATGTAGGCAGCAAAATAAGCACTGAGGGATGAAGCAAGGAAGACATCAAAAGCAGACTACCATTGGCAAAAAATGAATTCTTCGGCAAGAGGTGTCTATTGGTAGCAAACATTGGCCTTAATTAGAGGAAGAAATTTCTGAGAATGTACGTTCGGAGCGCAGCACTGTATGGTTGTGAAACATGGACTCTGGGAAGCCCGGAACAGAAAAGAATCGAAACATTTTTGATATGGTGTTACAGAAGAACGTTGAAAATTGGGTGGACTGATAATGTAAAGAATGAGAAAGTTCTGCGTGGAATAGGAGAAAAGGAATATGTGGGAAACACTGAGGAGAAGAAAGAAAGGGATGATAAACATCAGGGAATGACTTCTACAGTACTAGAGGTAGCTGTAGAGGGCAAAAACTGTAGAGGGAGACAGGGACAGGGATACACCCAGCAAATAATTGAAGACGTAGGTTGCAAGTGCTATTTAGAAATGAAGTGGTTGGTAGAGGATACGAATTCGTGGCGGGCCGCATCAAGCAAGTCTCAAGATTGATGACTCAAAAAAAAAAAAGTTCAAACCTAATAATGAACTTTATTATCAGAAAAACCTATATTTTTTGGTAGAATTTTATTACTCATTCAAAGCTTTGTTATGACATTTCCCGTGCCAAAAGAGATCACCTATATCTTTAGAAAGCGGTCACAACATTCAAATCTTAGGCTGTCTGGTTATTCTAAATTTTGATGATGATGATGGGCTTAAACAGGAGAGTTTTACACCTATCAAACAGGCATCACAAAAATCTTCACGAAGATGTGTATAGATTTTTTGTACCATTATTCACATAAACTAATGTTTACAGAGCCATAGCAACTTTTCTACAACTCAAAAATGCCGAGTGAAAAAAACATATAACTAACTATTTCACAAATAAAAGCACCACACAAAGATTACACGAAGCTGCTTTCCCTTACCGAATGACGTTGGTCGCAAACTGCACGTAGTGTTTCCGTGGTGAGCCAAGGGAAAGCGGTTCAGAAATTTAGAAACACCACACTTCCTCTAGGCTTGGCCTGCAAACCTACTTTGCAGTTGTCGTCGAGGGAGCGTGACATATTTTTCCGGTACATACTTGCCATGTGTTGTCTGCAAAATCCAGAAAGTCCTGACCATTACTGCAGTTTAGTTGAGCAAATGGGTTTCTCTTGTACGTCTGTTGAATGTCTGTTGGAAGTTTCACATTTTTAGTGGTCGCTGGTACACTACCAAGAACCTGAGTTACAGAGATGCGGTACAACACATTGCTTCATTCATATCTTCTATGACCGATGGAACTGCTGTGACGGATGCATTTCTCACTTCTGAAATTGTCCAGTGTATGGACTGGTCAATACGGTATTGAGACGTGAACCGTACAGAGCGGAGGTCGACAAGTAATTTTAGGAGGGTTCTGGATACTTCTGAAAATTTTTACCAAGATGCAAGAATCAAATAAATACGAAGGTTATTCGGAATGTAAGGAATGATCGGTCGCGAAATGGAAACCACAGTGAAAGTCCGATGAAGTTTTGCACAGGTCTGTTCGGCAGTGTCTCTAGTATGCCCGCCGATCGCGTTACGTCGTTCTTTTTAGTCCTGAGCACACAGGGAGCACATAAAGATACCTGGAACAATAGTGTCTCCCGCCAAATACGAGGGCCTGGTGAGAAATTTCGCCTGAAGCTATGCAGCCAACATTACATAACTGTCGTGCGCTTTCTTCTTAAAGACAATTCTCAGCCGCATTCCGCAGGGGCAGTGAAGATGCTCCTGTACCGTTTTTAATTGGAAATGTTTGATTACCCATAATACAGCCCGTAATTGTATCTCTCTGAGTTTCATCTCTGCTCACATGAACCGCTGGCTATGAAGACATCATTTTGGCACAGACAACGAGCTGTAGGCCAGCGTACAGAATTGGCGGAAAGCACTGGCGGCTGCCTTCTATAACGAGGGTATTGGAAAGTTGGTACAAAGCTACGAAAAACATCTACGTCGGATCGGCGACTATGGGGATAAGTAACTGGACGTTGTACTTAGTTGTTGCAAATAAAACATTTATGATTTTCACTGTTGTTTCTATTTCGCGACCTATCGTTCCTTACTTTCCGAATAGCCCTCATAAAAACAATATATACAAAACTCATGTTCCTTAGAAACTTTTATTTTAATTTTCACTCATAAAATAATTTGAAATACAATAGTGAGGCATAACTGTTTTAAAAAATCGATGGGAGAAATTAAATTTGCAATCTTGAGCCAGTTTTTTAAAGTTAGGTTAACGTGGGGTAGGCGAAAGTGCCTCCAAGGTCGGTGGCAGTTAACCTTGAGTGATGATGGTCCTTCAAAAACTTCATTTTTGAAAATGAAGTTTCGCAAACATAGTAGCGAGGTAAGTGGCTACTGTTTTGCAATTTTACATTTTTAGGGGACTTGTTTCTTCCAAAATTATTCGGCTGATGCAATTCTATACGTTCTCAAGGAAATGTCTTTATGAAATTTTATCATCTCCATTTGTGTTACGGGATTTGAAAGGCGGAACAACATCCAAGCCACATGAGGCCACTCTGCCGCAGGAGAAAAGGCCATTTTACGAATAGCGACAACTTCTCTGCTGCTGCGAAGTTTCGGAATCTTGCTGAAAACTCCTTCCTAAGATCCAAGGGCGTACCCAGGATCTGAACTATGTAGGCTGGGGGGGGGGGGGGGGGCAGGTCACACTAGTTTCAGGAAACAAGGACTCGAGACAACATACAGCACTTCTTACTAAATAAAACAGTAAACCAGTGAAAAACTGATTTTAATAAACATTTTAAATACGAGAATGCACTTGTACGATCCGAGAAAACATGCAGCATTTCTTGCTAAATAAAACAGTAAACTAGCGAAAAACTGCGAATATCTTCAAGGGGGGGGGGGCAGCTGCTCCCCCCCCCCCAGACCCTGCCCCTCGCTGGGTACGCCCATGCTAAGATCTGACATAAAATCTTAAAGTTCTGCAAAGACTACTTATAAATAATTTTCGTATTCAAGTATTGTTGGAAAGTAAATAATTTTTTGATATGAATGTCTTTCTAAAAGATAGCCAGCTTGCGACGGAAAGGGAACACAGTTCATATTATATCACATATCAATGTTCCATTTCCTTGCAGCCCGATACTTGCCGCGTTTGAATGTTCCAGAATGTCTTTCAGGAAAGGCACAATTAGCATATTGCTTTCGTTTGCCAAGAACCATAGATGCTACGTGGCTGTTTGTGCATCCAAGTTGTCTACGAAGGAGATTACTGTTTTTACTTGTCGAAAACGTTCAATCACTTGATTTTTATTTATTCAACGACCATTACTGTAATGCTGTTAGTTAGAATGCGCCGAACCGCGCTTAGACAGAAACTCTTTGAACTGTCTATGCTGAAGAGCAGAAGAGGCCTCAAAAAATTAATCAACTTGACGAAGCTGTCCACAGTTTCTTTCGGAGTGCCACTGAGTTTTCCACAAAGTGCTGTCTGGTGAAATCTCACTGCTAGGATAGTAGCCAAAGAGACACCATTTCATCATAACTAATGTTTGATTTTAGAATTAAGTCATCTCCAAGCGTTTTCCATCTGAAAAGAAATATTTTAAGCAATTTTTCTCTAGATGCTGTACTTTCAATATCGAAAAATCGACGAAACTAGACATTTGTTCTTCATCCGCAGTGTCACCTGATACATCAGTTACTATGGTGTAGCAAGGTGTCTTCTTCAGACATTGAAGAAAACTTATTGTCATCAGACAAAATTCGATTCATCTTGTATTGCTTCTTGCCGACAATGGAATACCTTGCACTGTGGCAACAAACTGCTTTTTTTTTCAAAAACTGCCGCAGTCACTTCCAAAATACATTATTTTACTATGTCAGAGTTTGAAAATGGTTTCTGGTTTTTATTAAGCGTCCAACACATACGCAACGCTGCTTCGGCACATTTTTCTTGCCCACTCATAGACCGATTTAGTAAGGCCGTCCGTATCTTTTCTTGTACGAAGCTTGATATACTGGAGTTTTTCTGGTCGACCTTTCTTATGTATCTGCTGGTGAGCTGTTTCGTAGTGTCACTTTAAATTATCACTTCCGACAAGAGCAACTGTTTTTTTTTGCATATGGGCAAACTACCACAGCTTCAGGCCTATCAGGCAGCGTAAAACAATGTTGTTCAGTCGAGTCAGTCAAAAAACTTCAAAACTTACCATTTTCACTATCACATTTACTGCTTCCGGCATCCATGTAGATGCAGAAAAACGTTATAAGCCTCTCACTCCCTTCTCAACCACTGCTTCCCTTTCATGCCCCTCGACTCTTATAACTGCCATCTGATTTCTGTACAATTTGTAAATAGCCTTTCGCTCCCTGTATTTTACCCATGCCACCTTCAGAATTTGAAAGAGAATATTCCAGTCAACAGTGTCAAAAGCTTTCTCTAAGTCTACAAATGGTAGAAACGTAGGTTTGTCTTTCCTTAATCTATTTTCTAAGATAAGTCGTAGGGTCAGCATTGCCTCACGTGTTCCAACATTTCTACGGAATCCGATCAGATCTTCCCCAGGGTCGGCTTCTACCAGTTTTCCATTCGTCTGTAAGGAATTCTTGTTAGTATTTTGCAGCTGTGGCTAATTAAATTTATAGTGCAATTATTTTTACATTTATCAACACCTGCTTTCTTTGGGATTGGAATTATTATATTCTTCTTGAAGTCTGAGAGCATTTCGTCTGTTTCATAGATCTTGCTCACCAGATGGTAGAGTTTTGTCAGGGCTGGCTCTACCAAGGCTATCAGTTGTTCTAATGGAAGGTTGTCTACTCCCGAGGCCTTGTTTTGACTTAGGTCTTTCAGTGCTCTGTCAAACTCTTCACGCAGTATGATATCTCCCTTTCCATCTTCACCTACATCCTCTTCCGTTTCCACAATATTGTCCTCAAGAACATCTCACTTGTATAGACCCTCTATATACTCCTTCCACCTTTCTGCTTTCCCTTCTTTGCTTAGAACTGGGTTTCCATCTGAGCTCTTGATATTCATACAAGTGGTTCTCTTTTCTCCAAAGGTCTCTTTAATTTTCCTGTAGGCAGTATCTATCTTACCCCCTAGTGATATACGCCTCTACATCCTTACATTTGTCCTCTAGCCATCCCTGCTTAGCCATTTTGCACTTCCTGTCGATCTCATTTTTGAGACGTTTGTATTCTTTTTTGCCTGCTTCATTTACTGTATTTTTGTATTTTCTCCTTTCATCAATTAAATTCAGTATCTCTTCTGTTACCCTAGGATTTCTATTAGCCCTCGTCTTTTTCCCTATTTCATCCTTTGCTGACTTCACCGCTCTCAAAGCTACCCATTCTTCTTCCACTGTATTTCTTTCACCCATTGTAGTCAATCGTTCCCTAATGCTCTCTCTGAAACTCTCTACAACCTCTGGTTCTGTCAGTCTACCCAGGTTCCATCTCCTTAAACTCCCACCTTTTTGCAGTTTCTTTAGTTCTAATCTACAGTTCGTAAACCTATAGATTGTGGTCAGAGACCAAATCTGCCCCTGGATATGTCTTACAATTTAAAACCTGGTTCCTAAATCTCTGTCTTACCATTATATAATCTATCTGAAATCTGTCAGTATCTCCAGGCTTCTTCCATGTATACAACCTTCTTTTATGATTCTTGAACCAAGTGTTAGCTATGATTAAGTTATGCTCTGTGTAAAATTCTAACAAGCGGCCTCCTCTTTGAGTCCTTACCCCCATTCCGTATTCACCTAGTACGTTTCCTTCTTTTCCTAGTATCGAATTCTAAGTCACCCATGACTATTAAATTTTCTTCTCCCTTCTGTATCTGAATAATTTCTTTTATCTCATCATACATTTCATCTATCTCTTCGTCATCTGCGGAACTAGTCGGCATATAAACTTGTACTACTGTGTTAGGCATGGGCTTCGTATCTATCGTGGCCACAATTATGCGTTCACTATGCTGTTTGTAGTAGCTTACCCGCTTTTCTATTTTTTATTCATTATTAAACGTACTCCTGCATTACCCCTATTTCATTTTGTATTTATAATCCTGTATTCGCCTGACCGAAAGTCTTGTTCCTCCTGCCACCGAACTTCACTAATTCCCACCATAGCTAACTTGAAACTATCCATTTCCCTTTTAAAATTTTCTAACCTACCTGCCCGATTAACCCTCCGTCGGGCGCAATCGTCCTGACAGGCACAGCTGACGTGTTCTTCTCCCTCTCTCGCCAAGTACGCGGCGTGGGATTTCCCTGCCACTACTAGCTTCCTATCTTCAGGTGCTGTTTACAACTCACTCCATTATTGTTCGCGTGACCCTCGTGGAGTGGAGGTGTAACGTTCGTGGCCTCTCATAGCGCCTGTTTTTCACGTCTCACTCACAAAGTTGCGTATTTATTGTTCTTTTTCATCATAGTGCTTATTTTGTTCATTTGATGGATGGGTAAAGTGAATTTTGTGAATTATTTACCCAAATATATACTATTTTGAGCTCGGCCTTTCAGGCACATTGCGCCTGAGCACGTAATTATCCTGGTGTTTTCTCTTTTACGCCCCAGATTTTCCACAAATATGGCTCAGAATTACTATGATCTGTCTAACCCACGTCATCTTGAGGAAATAAAGGATTTGCTGATGTGCGCTGAAGAGGAAGATCCCATGCTGATTGAGGATCTTGGGGATGAGAGAGAGATTGATTATGAAGACGAGGTGGAAGAACGTGAAGGCGATTCTGTAACAGAGCAAAATGGTGAGGAGACTGATGAAGATGAAGAAAGAATGCACAACAAAACAAATATCTTTTATTTAGGAAGGGATCATAAGACCATGTGGGCCGAAAAGCCACCTGGGAAAAGAAAGCGCAAGGAGTCTCACAACGTCATCACTCACCTTCCTGGAGTCATAGGAAATGCAAAGAATGCTAAAACTGCAGTTGAATGTTGGAATAATATACTCACTGATGACATCCTTGATATGATCGTTAGATACACAAACCAATGAATGGACACTATCAAGGATCGTTTCTCCAGGGAGAGAGAGACACACAGTTACACAGATGTAATCGAACTAAGGGCCTTTATTGGCTTGTTGTACCGAACAGGAGCATACAGAAGTAACTGTCAAAGTCTGGAGGAACTTGGGGACTGAAGGCGACGGCGTTGAAAAATTCAGCCTCGTGATGAATCTCAAACGATTTAATAGTCTGATACGTTGCCTTCGTTTTGATGACCGAATGGCCAGAACCCAACGGAAAGTATTTGACCGGCTAGCACCGATTCGTGAAGTTTTCGAAAAGTTTGTGGAAGATTTTCAAAAGAACTATTCCCCTGGAGAAAACGTCACAATAGACGAAATGCTTCCAGGTTTCTGTGTATGATGTGTTTCTCGGCAGTACAAACCATCAAAACCAAACAAATATGGAATAAAGCATTTTGCTCTTGTTGATGCTAAAATGATGTATACAGTCAACATGGAGATCTACGTTGGATTACAGCCATTGGGTCCCTTCTGTGTCAGCAACAAGCCAAGTGAAGTTGTCAAGAGAATGGCTAAGCCTTTATTTGGATCTGGTGGCAATATTACGGCAGATAACTGGTTTTCTGATTTTGAACTCATCGACTATTTGAAAACAAAAGAAGCTGTCATTTGTTGGAACTGTCAGAAAATTAAAAGACAATTGCCATCAGAATTTGTTGAAGTAAAAAGGAAGGAACGATACAGCAGCATGTTTGGCTTTAATGATGGGAAGGTTTTGGTTTCCTACATACCACGCCAGAACAACAATGTGATTCTTGTATCTTCGTTGGACAATGACGCTGCTATTGATACCGGATGTGGAGTGAAAAATAAACCACAGATTGTTACTTTCTACAATTCAACAAAAGGTAGTGTTGATACTGTGGATCAGATGTGTGCTACTTACAGTGTCAGCCGAAACACAAAGCGCTCTCCAATGATAATTTTTTTCACAATGCTGAATGTGGGTGGTATCAACTCATAGGTAATTTATCTTGGAAATCAACTGGAGAAAATGCGTACGAGAGTGTACCTAAAATCACAGGCACTTCAACTTGTTCTTGGAGAGCTACACAGAAGAAGGATGAAAAAGGTTGGAATCCCCTCAAGCCTGCAAAGTCGGCTCAAAAGATTTATCCCCACTGTAGATAGAGAGGAATCACTACATTTCCCACGTCCAAAAAAACGTCGGTACACCGCCTGCACTACAGAAACGGGTTGCAGAAGAATGTCAAACTATGAATGTAAAAACTGCCATAACGCAATCTGCCTCTCCCACGCAAATATGGTCTGCCAACTTTTCTTTCCTGTGCGCCAATATGTTCCTTCTGGTAATTATGAGTGAGTGTGAAAGACAACAGCATCAAAAACGTGGCTTACAATTGGAGTTTTTTCTTAAATTTACTGTTTAATAAAATTTATGTACTAAAAACTGTAACTGTTTGGTAATTGTTTCAAAATTTCAGTCCTTTCAATTTTGTTACTTTTGTGGTTAATAAATTTTTTTTTCATCCACTTTCGTATGTTCTGTCTCTACACATTCCTATGAAAGTAAATGATAACGTTTAGGGTACTAAAGTTGAGAATCTGAGATAAAAGGTGATTTCAAAATCTGTGCCTGTCAGGCTCATTGCGCCCGAACTCAGGAGTCCCAGAATTGCGCCTGACGGAGGGTTAAGGTATCTGACATTCCACGCTCCGACCCGTAGAACACCAGTGTTCTTTCTCCTGATAATAACGTCCTCCTGAGTAGTCCCCGCCCGGAGATCCGAATGGGGGACTATTTTACCTCCAGAATATTTTAACCAAGAGGACTCCATCATCATTAAGCCGTACAGTAACGCTGCATGCCCTCGGGAAAAATTACGGCTGTAGTTTCCCCTTGCTTTCAGCCGTTTGCAGTACCACAACAGCAAGGCCGTTTTGGTTAGTGTTACAAGGCCAGATCAGTCAATCATCCAGACTGTTGCCCCTGCAACTACTGAAGAGGCTGCTGGCCCTCTTCAGGGACCACACGTTTGTCTGGCGTCTCAACAGATACCCCTCCGTTGTGGCTGCAGCTACGAAGGTACGGCTATCTGTATCGCTGAAGCACACAAGCCTCCTCATCAACGGCAAAGTTCATGGTTCATAGGGGGGGGGGGGGGCAGATTAATTCTTTATACAAAAACTATGCCACCAAGGACAAAGCGCGTGCCGACGCACCGCAAAGAATCGCTCCTATGTGACAGGTAGCCGCTGCTGTGTACACCCGTCCGGAAGACAGAATTTTCTTCGATAATGGTGGAAGCAGAAGAAATGAATTGTAATTTGTCCGCTGGCCGGGCATCGAACACAGGTCTTCTTGCTTACTAGGCAAAACTGCTAACACTTACACCACCACAGCACAATGGTCAACATTGCTGCACGAACTACTCAAGTCGAGTGCCCTCCCTACCACAGACTTCAAATCATATCTTCAGCTTATTTTCCCCCCTACATTGTCACTATCGTCTGAGCGGCATTGGAATAGCACCCCAGCACTGCACGTAATGGGAAGCCCTGTACCATAGGTGACATTATAGATTTTATGATTAAATTTTCCACGTGACATTTCAGTCCCATCTTTATCTAAAGCAATGATGTCTCGGGGAAAATTTAATGATGTCTATAAGATCACCTGTGGTACAGGACTTCCCATTACGTCCAACACTGGGGTGCTATCCCAATGCCGGAGAGCCCTAGTAATAGTGTCAATGTAGGGGGGAAAACAAACTGAAGATACGAATTGAAGTCTATGTTGAGGAGGGCAATCGACTTACGTAGTTCGTGCAGGAATGCTGACCATAGTGCTGCGGTGGTGTGAGGGTTAGCAGTTCTGCCTAGTAAGCAAGAAAACGCGGGTCCGAGTTCCAGTCCTGGCATCAATTTTAATTCAATTCTTCTGCTTCCATCATTATCGTAGGTAAAGATGAGACTGAAATGTCTCAGTCAAAATTTAACTATAAGATAAAATTTCCATTTCACATGAAACATTTATAAAATTTCGTTAAGCTTTTGTTACAGTTACGAACACAAAAACTGTGTTAAAGTGAATATGCGTGCTCCGATTAAGAAAGTTTCAAATTTAGCTAATAAAATTTCCTGTTTCATTAAATGTAATTCCTTATCACCTTCAAGTGTACAGAGCTCTTTGGTGTATCACCGTACCACGCTGTACCAGCCGGCCGGCTTTCTCCTTTCCTCCCTCACTCTCCAGCGCAGTCCCTGTTCAACACAGAGCAGCAGTTATGTATTTAATTTAACCACCAACAACTCGAACCAGTCACGTAGTTAACTGAATTATAAGAATGATAGTAGTGACGACCAATCCTATTGTTGTCTAGATAAATATGTATCTCTTAAACAAGTTACTCGAGTAATTTATACTTTCAAGAAATATTTGGTGGTCCATTTTTTACCTTCCGCAGTCCGCATCTGGGCCACGGCCGATCGTAACCAGAGAGCTTGTAGTCCAACTGCAGTTCGTTAGCTACAGCTGAGATGTCAGACTTCCGTACAGTTTCTTACCACAAATGGGATCGAATGCCGAGCTCTTCGCCCGTATAGGAAACATCGTCTGTCACTGTTAACAGTGTGGAATAGAAGAAATTAGATCTATAAATGATTGATTTGTTTTCCTGACAAAACTGTTTTACCATTTTTGAAATACGTATCGTCAGTTTTTTATGTCAGCTGCTCTTCCTATCGTTGTTCGCCAAAAGACTTATTACACTACAGCATTTCTTAGACGTACACCGATTGCTGCTCAAGAAACACGGTGAACAACCAGAAAAGTATAACCACTTCCTTCATAGTTTGATGATCCTCCTGTGGAAAACATTACAGCTGTCGTTCTGGATGGCATGTGTTCGAGAAGTTCTTGGTCGGTTTTTGCGGGTATGTTGCAGATGTTACGCACATGTCGAGCAAATCCCGTCAGTTAACGGGCCGGCCGACTGTGGACGGCCGGCCGTTGTGGCCGTGCGGTTAAAGGCGCTTCAGTCTGGAACCGCGTGACCGCTACGGTCGCAGGTTCGAATCCTGCCTCTGGCATGGATGTGTGTGATGTCCTTAGGTTAGTTAGGTTTAATTAGTTCTAAGTTCTAGGCGACTGATGACCTCAGCAGTTGAGTCGCATAGTGCTCAGAGCTATTTGAACCATTTTCGACTGTGGACGTGGGGATGGCCCTCGGTAGCGCCCAAATAGATTGGGTTCATATCAGGCGGGTTTGGTGGCAAAGGCATTAACGTCAATATCATGCACTTGAAACAATTATAGCACTATTACGGCCTTGTGACACTAATAGTCATTTTGCGGAAATATGGAATCCCCGTGGAAGACTTCAAGTGTAAAGGGGTCCTCGATTGCTGTCACAGGTGTTGAGGAAGTCCGGGAGAAGATGTCTCATTGTACAGTAATGCACTCATCTGCTTGCGTCCGTCGCGCGGTGTATGTTTTGAGCAACTGTTCACCTGAATGACGGCGTATCCGGACACGATAATTCCACTGATCCACGGTCCATTGTCAGATGTCGTGTGTCCAGGACAATCATAGCTAACGATGCGATGTCAACGTGGGAACCGGTAGGAATCGTCTACCGCGGATCCCCATAATCGATATCGTGTACTGAGTGGTGTTCTCCGAACACTTACGGCTGCCTCAGCATTGTACTGTCTCGTAAGATCAGCCACAGATCGTCTCCTGTCTTGCTACACAGAGCTGGTAAATTACCGACCTCTACTTTGTGACGAGACGTGGACGTCTAGCCTATGGTTTAATCGTCCTTCTCTCACTTTCCATAAACGCTGACGATAGCACGCAAACTGCCGGCCAGCTCCCGGCGTTACCGAGATGCTCGTTCCTAATTGTTGGATGTAACACATTGCCGTTTTACAAAGTCGCTTATATTGGTGAATTTATCCATTTTCTGCCGGTGTCGTCGCTGGAACGATACCCCATTCGTTTGTGCACCCTGTATATACACGACGCCACAGAAATAAAGAGTGTCACGTTCGAAATTCGGTTCAAAGCTGCCTACGATGTCCAGTTGCTGCAAAAGCGTGGCACCTTGCAACGGAACCTTCGCGGCTGACAACGCCTCGAACAGAAGTTGTCAACACTTCCGGAAAAAGCCCATAAATCAGAAATTCGTGTGACGATTAAGGTTGCTTAATGATGTCATATTGGCACCAAATGTTACCAAAACCCCGTACGATGCCACAATGAGGTCGTCGCAGCCCCTCCCCCTTGCTCACATTTCACCCTTTTTCTTTTTTCTCCTAAGCGATGGAGGTGTGAACCACGATGCCCGGTGTTGAAACTTAGCGGTTTCCTTATGAGTGCCGAAAAAACATTTCACACGCACCGCCGTTGAGAATCGACACGAAAGGCCTCAGCTGCTGGTATAAATTGCGTCACTGGGACCATCCCTTTTCATGAGGTGTTCATTCCTACACAGTTGGCGGTCGCTAACGACAGTTCACCGTGCGAGAGTAACAGGATGATGTTGTTGATGACCTTCGACACTGTTGATACCTCCTGGGAGATCTAACCATTATTGAAGGACGTCACGGGACTGCAGTAGCATTGAGCATGACATCAGCCATTGAGGGTGTGGTGCGACTTCAATTTCTACTCTCGTGTACAGGTTGAAACCACTGTATACCGTTCAAAACCAGTCGACGAAATCTGAAAGTGATTTCAAGAGTCAAAGGGTGTTCATGTTTTTTCAGCGCTCCAGTTTCGAGTCCCCCTAAGGGGAGGGAGATAGAGGGAGAGGGTGCAACAATGACACATAGATGGATGAAACGGCAAAGGGTCGGTCTAATCCTCGGTGACATCCACCTCCCTTTACTGAGAATGTTAAAAATGAACGTGCACAAAGAGGTGAAGCAGTCCTTGATGCTTGCACAAAGGCAGCCCAATGACACCCCTCCGATTCTAGTTGCTGCCTGTAGACACCAAGGATTACTTCACAGGTCGTCTCTGTCATCTTCATCATCACCATCATCATTTTCTTGGGCCTTTGTTCCACTGCAACGCGGGGTCGGCTATGTTACTATGGATTTGGCTATGTTAGTGTCAGAGGGTGGCCGGGTGCCCTTCCTGTCGCCACCCCATACCCATAGGGATTGAATCAATGTACTTCAGCTGTGTGCTTCTACTGTAAGCCTTGAAATAGTGCGAACGTTGTCAAATGTCTGCCAGTCGTGTAACTGAGATGGGACATGTGGACCAGCCCGGTATTCACCTAGTGGGATTCGGAAAACCACATAAAAACCACATCCAGGCTGGCTGGCACTCCGGCTCTTGTCCGTAATCCGCCAGGCGGATCCGATCCCGGAACAGCGCGCCTATGCGAGTCCAGGAAGCAGGCTATAGAGTTTTTGCCCATCTGTGTATGCCTTTTGCGTCGTTCTTCTTCACGAACCATCTCATGTAACTTAGTAATTAGAATCTTATCAGCATCGTGTGTCACTTTTAACAATAATTTATCAAATGGTTCAAATAGCTCTGAGCACTATGGGACTTAACTTCTGAGGTCATCAGTCCCCTAGAACTTAAACCTAACTAACCTAAGGACTTCACACACATCCATGCCCGAGGCAGGATTCGAACCTGCGACCGTAACGGTCGCGCGGTTCTAGACTGTAGCGCCTAGAACCGTTCGGCCGCCACGGCCGGCAATAATTTATCAGTACTGTCTTTTGCAGCTGTTATACATGCTGCTGATTGCACTCTTCCTCTTCTTACGTCAAGCGGATGAGTTTCAGGCTGTCCTGATATTTTCCATGAACAAGTACCTCTAATCAGAAGTAGTTTTTTCTGATTCTGCTCATATTCTAGGCTGTACTTCTGGTTATTACTGTTACTGAACTTTTATTACTGTGTCCGAAAAAATTATTTATTCCCTTCATTTGTGAATGATGAATAATTATTTAGTATATTTTTTATATAATACGCTGTTAAGATCAGATTAAAGATAAATAATTTCAGGTAGACCTTTACATTTCTAAATCCATAAATACAGTTCTGAAAATGTATAATTGTTAACTTGGTATACCTATCAAAATACTTTTATGAATTTTAATGGAAAATGTGGTGTGCAATCACCAGATAGTAGGAGATGAACTATTCACACACCGATACTGTAGTGCACCTCATTATTTTCGCTATAGTTCTTACAATTATTTTCATTGTCTTTAAAATTCACTAGCACACATTTTGAGAATCATCTAGTAGAGGTTAGGAGACTGCATAGGAGTAATAATTTTATACTTCTCACTATACTTTAAAAACGTGTTATATAAAAAATTATTTCTATATAAATAATTGTTATTGTTGCAAACTACTGTGACCACAATCTGATAAGTATTAACCATGACTTAGAGTAAATAATTTCGAATGCCTAACCCAAGCTGGCCACTGTGGCCGAGCGTTTCTAGGCGCTTCAGTCTGGAACCGCGCTGCTGCTAAGGTCGCAGTTTAGAATCCTGTCTCGGGCATGGATTGTATGATGCCCTTAGTTAGTTTTAAGTAGTTCTAAGTATTGGGGACTGCTGACCTGAGATATAAAGTCCCATAGTGCTTAGAGCCATTTCAACCATTTTTGCCTAACGCAAGAGAGAATAAGGTACAGCAAAAATCAATGGTGTGTAGTGAGAACGATAAGGGAGTGCAGTGAATGCAATGCTGAACGTAGGGATAGTTTGGTTTATAGTGCAGCCAGGAGCACTAATTGGTCGACAAGGTGAGCCAGCACTCTACAGGTAACAGTGCTTTCAGATTCGCACATGTCAGCTAAGGAGCCAGGTGTTGCCAATCTTTCGACCCCCACCCTCAGCCCTATGGGAGGTAGGCGGATTACACAGACTCGAAACTTATTATATATTTCATTCTCACCCAGCGCTGAGCTATGTTTTAAAATTTCATACCTCTGACTCAATGGGAAGCTACTTCATAGCAATTTGCAAAATTTATTCCAAACAGAGGACGAGAAAACCATCGAATTGAAACGTGTTAAAATGGTCAGTGTAATGTACATCTTCAGCTTCTTTCGTTAACTTCATTGTTCTTACCAAAATCCACATCTACACTATTACCCCCTAGCCGCTTGGATTGTGAGTGGTGGGGAGTGGTGAAACTGTGATTTAATTCTATACCACTATGATATATGATTTATCCCGTTCTATCACTAATGGTCCATTCGAATAACAACCGTTAGCAAGTCTTCGAATGAGCACTAATATCAGCACCTGTCATGTTCTTTTCGCAAGTGTACTTGGAAGGAAGTAATGTGTTGCTTAACACATCTTGCAACTTACGTCTTCGGAATCTGAATACAGCACGATATCATCATGCTGAACGCACCTCTTGTAGCGTTACGACTGGAGTAGGATAAGTATCTGCATAGCAGTTTTGTATCTACTAAACACACCGGTGACAAAATGAATGGCTCTTCGCCGATCCTCTATTTCTTTTATTAAATGATCTTGGTAAGGCCTCCAAATTGGCTGGAACTACCAAGGAATTTGTCGAACAATCGTTTTGTGGGTTGAGAATTTTGTGAGTTAATCGCACATCCTTTGGATTCTTCCACTGCAGTTTAGTCTGGAGTGTTCTCCCACTACAACTATTCTTACGCGTTATTTTCATTTTCGGTTGCTTCAGACGGTTACTCCCAAATATATTATGGATGTTACAATTTCCAATGATTTATTTTCAATAGCAGAAAAAGGTAAGTTAACTCTTCTCAACCCAAAGGTTGCTTTTGTCGGATGTATGCCTTTATCTTTATATGGACCTTATGGTCTACATCCACATCTACATGAATTCTCCAAAAATCACACTTAAATACCTGGGAGCTGCTAAGTTGTTCGTAATTGTAATCCCTAGGTATTTAGTTGAATTTATGGCCTTTACATTTGACTGATTTATCGTGTAACCGAAATGCACCGGATTCCTTTTAGCACTCATGTGAATGACCTCATACTTTTCATTATTTTCCACCATGCAGATACTTTATCTGAATCATTTTACAATTTGTTTTGATCTTCTGATGACTTTACTAGACAATAAACGACAGCACCATCTGCAAACAACCTCATACGGTTGCTCATACTGTTTCCTTGTTTTGATCTTCTGATGACTTTACTAGACAATAAACGACAGCACCATCTGCAAACAATCTCATACGGCTGCTCAGACTGTTTCCTAAACCGTTTATATAGATAAGCAACAGCAGAGGGCCCATAGCACTACGTCTGAGAATATCAGAAATCACTTCTGTTTTGCTTGATGACTTTCCGTTGGTTACTACGAACTGCAACTTCTCTGCAGGAAATCACAAACCCATTCGCATAACTGAGACGATATTCCATAAGCACTCAATTTGGTTAAAAGCCGCTTCTGAGGTAAAGTGTCAAAAGTCGTCTACAAATCTAGAAATACGGAGTCAGTTTCATATCTCTGGTAAATAGCACTCACCCCTCAGTATGAGTAAAGAGCTAGTTACGTTACACAAGAACGATGTCTTCTAAATCCAGGTTTACTGTGTATATAAAAAAAAAATGGTTCAAATGGCTCTGAGCACTATGGGACTTAACATCTAAGGTCATCAGTCCCCTAGACCTTAGAACTACTTAAACCTAACTAACCTAAGGACATCACACACATCCATGCCCGAGGCAGGATTCGAACCTGCGACCGTAGCAGCTGCGCGGTTCCGGACTGAAGCGCCTAGAACCGCTCGACCACCGCGGCCGGCTACTGTGTATCAATAGACCGTTTTCTTCTAGGTAATTCTTAATTTCCGAACACAATATATGTTGCAAAATCCTGCTGCGTATCGACGTTAAGATATGGGCCTGTAATTTAGTGCATTACTCTTATTGTCTTTCTTGAATATTGATGTGACCTGTCCGATTTGGGTACTTAACTTTCGTCAAGGGAGTGCTTGTATATGATTGTTAAGTATGGAGCCAATGCACCAGTATACTCTGAAAGGAATCTAATTGGTGTACAGTCTGGACCAGAAGACTTGCTTGTATTAAGTGATTTAAGTTGCTTCACTTCTCCTAGGATATCTACTTCTAACTTGAATTCTGGAATATTTACTTCCTCTTCTGTGATGAAAGAATTTCGGGAGCTTTGTTTAGTAACCGTGCTTTAGCAGCACTGCAATCATTTGTATTTCCATTGCTATCGCCGAGAGAAGACATTGATCGTGTCTTGCAGCTGGCGTACTATCTTTACGACCAAAATCTCTTTGGATTTTCCGACGGGTTTGGATACAAAGTTTCGATGTGCACACGTTTATAAGCATCGCGCATTGAAGTCCGCACTAAATTTAAAGCTTCTGTAAAAGATCGCCAATCACGGGAATTTTTCTTTCGTCTAGATTTGGCATGCTTTTTCGTTGTTTCTGGAACAGTGCTGTAGTCTATTTTGTGTACCACGGGGGTCAGCTCCGTGGTGTGGTAATTTATTTGGTATAAATCTCTCGATTGCTGTCGATACTACATCTTTTAATTCAAGCCACATCTGGTGTACAATTAAATTGTTAATTGAAAGGAGAGAGAATATCTCTCAAGAAGGCGTCAAGTGAATTTTTATCTGCTTTGTTGAATAGATATATTTTTCGTTTGTTTTCGGAGAATTTGGGAGTTACGGTATTCAGTCTGTTCGTTGGCTTTTGGGGGAATTGGGAGTTATGGTATTCAGTCGCACCACGACAACCCTGTGTTCACTAATTCCTGCATTCATTTTGATGCTAGTTATTAGCTCACTCTTATTTTTTGCTTACAGGTCAAGTGTGTTTTCACAACCGTCTACTAGTCGCCTGGTCTCATGAACTAACTGCTCCAAATAATTTCCAGAGCACGTGTTTAGCACAATTTCGTATGAAGTTTTATGCGTACCTCCGAATATAAACACGTATTTTAGCTAAAATATCGACTGTAAATTGAAGTCATCACCAACTACAATTGCGTGCTTTAAGTACGTTTCTGAAATTAGAGCCGCGCGGAGTAGCGGCGCGGTCTGAGGCGTCTTTTCACGGTCCGCGCGGCTGCTCCCGTCGGAGGTTCGAGTCCTCCCTCGGGCATGGGTGTGTGTCATGTCCTTTTCGTAAGTTAGTTCAAGTTAGATTAAGTAGTGTGTAAGCTTATGGACCGCTGACCTCAGCCGTTTGGTCCCATAAGACCTTACCACGAATTTCCAATTTTTCTTTTAAATTAGAGAAGTTTTCCTTGAATCTTTCAACAATTATTGTATTATCTGAGTTGGGAGGTCGGTAAAAGGATCCAATTATTATTTTATTCCGGTTTTCGAATATGGCCTCTACCCATACTAACTCACAGGAACCATCTGCTTCCATTTCGTTACAAGATAAACTACTTGTGACAGCAATAAACTCGCCACCGCCATTTGTATTTAGTGCATCCTTCCTGAACATCGTTACATCCTTCTCAAAAATTTCGGCTGAACTTTTCTCCGGATTTATACAGCTTTAAGTGTCTATATCGATATCAGCATCAATGGTTTCTATTAATGCTTGGAGCTCTGGTACTTTCCCAACACGACTACAACAATTTACAGCTGTTATAGCGATGGTTCCTAGATCTACGTCCTTCCTGTGTTCGACCTGCAAGCATTGAGAATGAAACCCTTTTTGTGTTTCCCCGAGACCCTCAACATAAAAAGCCGCCCAGCCCACGCCACACAGCCCTAGCTACCTGTGAAGTCGCCACTTGCGTGTAATGGACTCCTGACCTGTTTAGCGGAACACGAAAACCTACCAGCCTGTAGCACAAGTCGACGAATCTGCAGCCTACACGGTCGCAGGTCCGTCTGAACCTCTGATTCAGACCTTCCACTCGGCTCCGTACCAATGGTTCACTATCGGTCCTGTTGACTATGCTGCAAATGGCGAATTCTGCTTTCATCTCGAAAGCAAGGCTTGCAGTCTTTACCACTTCTGACAGTCATGCAAAACCAGAGAGAATCTCTTCTAACCTCCCCACAGTAAAAAATATAACCATAACATTGACATTTAGCGTAACCTACCAACAGATAAATCCCGTAACCTACCAATAATACAATGTGATTAACCTCTCAATAAAACTGTCGCTCACTTATAACCTTTCAATAATGACTGTAAATTTAAACTTCTTGCTAGCAGCAACTTACTGCTACTGCTACACAGTTCGTACTGCAGTCAACACTGCTCTTTGGTCTCAGATTCTCTTATAGCTTACATATCGCAGGCAGCGCGTGAGCAATCCATCGAAACTACATCTGCTTGAGCGCGCTAGCAACAAATTCCTTAATCATGGACCTCTTACACACTTCTGGACCAAAGTGACACAAATCATTGGTAGCAATGAGAGCCACCACTTCATGTTGCTACTCCCTATGCTGCTTCTGGCACCCAAACGGGTCCGTTCGACTTCTGAATGATTCCACACTGTATGCACACCAGGGCACACTGACTTTCTTCCCATCCTTGGCAGCCATAAAACGCTCCAAACATTGGAGCTCTCAACTATCAATAATACCACCTTTGGTGTCTACAAAAGAGGCTGAGAGGTTTCCTGTGAATTAGGACAAGCGATTGCTTCTATCTGAGGGACAATGTCAGCCACAGACAACACCTGAATCGGTTTGTCAGACTAACCGGGGAAGTCTTATGTTGAGCCCCCTGGGAAGACTTTCACAGCCTGCCATGCCATGACGCGACATCCCACTCGTTCACCGGTGAGGGGTCAAGCTCAATGCGAGCAGTGACTGGACTGGCCGCCAGTGCCGACCGATCAGTGGACTCGTGGGTGGTGCTGGACGTCTGTTGGATCTCTATAGGCGGCCCACAACAGTGATGCCCAACACGTAGAGATTCAAAAACTAAACTACCAAAGCACACAATGAAAGCATACAGCTCGCTCCTGATTAGGAACCCGTAATATGTCACAATATCGGTAACTTCCCTGTTACTGCTGCTTTTTACCGGCTGTTTGTTCTTTCGAATCAGTGTTGGAGGCCCTAAACTTTAAATCGGGCTCCTAAACACTGTGCAAATTAGCATTTTTCATGTTAACACGTCGTTGTTAGAGATGTAAGAAGCGGTAACAGAATAGGTCTTTGGACGAACTAAAGATTAAATTTCATCCATTTTGTGGTCTGGTACTTATCCGGTTATACATTGAGCCGGATATTTGTATAATGGATTAATCGGGAACCTTCCGGCAGTATATATTTCGTTCCTGCATGTTGATGATCTACTGCCTGCTCTTGGCAACGGGCGTTGATTCTATGCTATCTCCCTACATTGTGCTACAGTTTTTTCGGTCTACTTCTTTTCTGTGAAATAAAGTTTCATTCGCAAACAGTCTCAGGGAACTTTCGAAGTTATCTAGAAAATGATTCACGTTAATCATAAACGGTGACAGTCCCACAACACTTCTTTGGTACTGTCCCAGAACTTCGTTTATATCAGACGATTTCTCGCAGTTAAGAATGACGAGTTGCGTTCTGACCTACTAGTAATTCCAGAGTCCAATGACAATACTGGTCCCATATTAAATAATCTGATATGTTGTACACTAGGTGACTGCGTGTATCTGTACAGGATCCCTTCCTGAGGCGAAAGACGCAATATCAACCAAGGAAGTGTTACCTACTGCCTTAAAAGATTTTCTCATTATCACTACTTGTGAAATCTGTATTGATTGCTTCAGAGGTAGTTTCCTTTATCCTAAAACGTCATAATAACCAAGGCAGAAAAATCGTTACATAGTTCCGCAGTAGGCTGATATCAGTGGTATTCGTCGGTAAATATTCGAGTCTGTGCTACGATCTTTCCCGAAAACAAGAATAACCTGTGCGTTCTTTTTTCAATCACGTGGATTTCTTTGCTCCGTTGACCTATATGAACTGCAGTTAGAATGGGGCAAGTGTTTTAGCACACACAATTTATGTCCAGTTACCGTTACTCAGTAGCGATTGCAGTCGATTTGCTATTTCGTTGGCATGTATCCCAATATATGTCGTTTCGGTGTTATGACGATGGTTGAAGCGAAGGACTGTGCAACTATCTGCAGTCGTGAAACATTTTCGAAGAGCTAAATTCCTTATTTCTGACATCTCTATAACAGCAATCTGTCGACAGGGTGTTGCTTACAAGGTTCGTCAGGCGCATTTTCTGTGGAATTTCGTCAGATTTTTCATATTTTGGTTTTACAATGCGAACCTGGTGCCAGCTCAAAGAAATTCTGCTCGTCCAGAGTCGACGGAAAGAGTCGCTTGGTATCCTGTTACACACACACACACACACACACACACAAGAAATGCGGCATATTACCAGTCCATTCGATAGAACGGTTCCATGGTACTCTAGTGACTTTTCAGTTTTATCGGCAGTAAAACACGAAGAATGGCCTGTAATCCACCAAATTGTATGTATTTTACTGTCGATAAACTGGAAATAGCCCTATAGTAATGTGGGACCGTTCTATTGAATTGGCTTGTAAAACTCCACATTAAAAATATATTCTTTTAACGGGAAAGAAACCAAAGCATTCGGTTCACATTGGGTGTCGCGTGAAAGTCGTGATAGTATATGTTAGGGCTGGCTCCAGTTCCACATTACAAAAACGATGTTGCTGATATCTGCCGAAACATCAGAGAAAATACACTTGACGACTCTTAGAGACACCCTGTATTTGCATCACAGCTTTATTGCCTGCTGCTTAGGAGTCACCACGTCTGAGAAGCTGAATTTTAAGATTTTACATAGTTTTTAAACTGTGTTTTTGTTCTCTCGTAAGTGTACTACGTTTCACGGAAAGCTGACTATACGTAAACGAGAGATCGCTCTGCGTTGTTCTGTAGGCAACCCGTCCGTCCTTTAATTTGTAAAAAGAATATTTTATAGCCGCTGTACAGCATACTTGTCTCCGACGTGTTTTTCATAATTTAGTCGACTCAAGACAGGATTCAAGATGTACGCTGTTATCTGAAAAAAACTGAACACGCACGTCTAAGCACTGGGTCGCGATCCCACGTATTTTCTGGTGTTAAGTAGTGCTAAATTACTCACGAATATAGCAGTTTTACTACAATAAGAACAAGTTGTTGCATCATGTTACAGAACTCTGAAACATTACTTTCGCCAATGTAAATTCATTCAAGTAAGTATAATATCAGCTATAAAATGGAGGTACAACAAGACTACGGTAAACTGACAGCTCGATATCAGAAAGAGACTAGTTGAGCTCTGCTCTAGAGCAATAACTTAGTTTTAGCAGGAAGTTTCAAGATTAACTTTTATTTCATTGATACCACATAAAATCCCAGCGGGAGTGCGGTGAGAGAGGCGAGAAACGATACGACGATTTCACTTGACACGTGGAAACTGCAATAAGACTGTCGCTCCACTAATGCGGATAGCAATAATGAAGTGATTCTGGATCTCAGTTAACACTTGGTCTTGTGCTATTGCCTCTGGTTCATGCATTACTCTTCTGCAAGTGATGTGGAAGGACTGTGCGAAAAGCAAAAACAATTTTATCTACACTGTTCATATACTTAAATAAATCACATACACTGAAGAACCAAAAAAAGAGGTAGACCTGCCTAACGACGTTTAGGGTCCCAGCGAGCACGCGGAAGTGCCGAAACACGACGAGGCATGGCCTCGACTAATGTCTGAAATAGTGCCAGAGGGAAATGACACCAAGAATCCTGCAGGGCTGTCCATAAATCCGTAAGAGTACGACTTCTGAACAGCACATTGCAAGGCATCCGAGATATGCTCAATAATGTTCATGTCTGGGGAGTTTAATGGCCAGCGGAAGTGTTTAAACTCGTAAGGGTGTTCCTGGAGCCACTCAGTAGAAATTCCGGGCGTGTGGGGTGTCGTATTTTTCTGCTGGAATTGCCCTTCTGAATGCACAATGGACATGAATGGATGCAGGTGATCAGACAGGATGCTTATGAACGTGTGACCTGTCAGAGTCGTATCTAAACGTTCCAGGGGTCCCACATCGCTCCAACTGCACACGGACCATACCATTACAGAGCCTCCGCGAGCTTGAACAGCCCCTAATGACGTGTAGGGTCCATGGATTCATAAGGTGTCTCCATACCCTTAAACGTCCATCATCTCGATACTATTTGAAACGAGACTTGTCCGACCAGGCAACATGCTTCCAACCATCACAAGTCCAATGTCGGTGTTGACGGGCCCAGACGAGGCTAAAGCTTTGCATAGTGCAGTCATCAACGGTACACGAGTGGGCCTTCGGCTCTGAGAGCCCATATCGATGACGTTTCGTTGAGTGCTTCGCACGCTGATAATTATTGACGGCCCAGCATTGAAATCTGCAGCAATTTCAAGGAGGGTTGCACTTCTGTCATGTGGAATGATTCCCCAAAGTCGTCATTGCTCCCTTCTTGCAAGCCGGCCGAAGTGGCCGTGCGGTTATAGGCGCTGCAGTCTGGAACCGCGAAACCGCTACGGGCGCAGGTTCAAATCCTGCCTCGGGCATGGATGTGTGTGATGTCCTTAGGTTAGTTAGGTTTAACTAGTTCTAAGTTCTAGGGGACTAATGACCTCAGAAGTTGAGTCCCATAGTGCTCAGAGCCATTTGAGCCTTCTTGCAAGGTCTTCATCCGGCCGCAGCGATGTCGGAGATTTGATGTTTTACTGGATTCCTGATATTCACGGTACACTCGTGAAATGGTCGTACCGGAAATCCCCACTTCATCGTTCGTGCGCCGACTATAACCCCACCTTCAAGCTCACTTAAATCTTGATAATCTATCTACCATTGCAGCATAAGTAACCGATCTAACAACTGCGTCAGACACTTGTCGTCTTATATAGGCGTTGCCGACCGCAGCGCCGAATTCTGTCTGCTGATATACCTCTGTATCTGAACACGCATGCGGCTTTCTATTGACAGCCTGTTTTTGGCCAGAACCTAACTCAGTAATTAATAACGTGTCACGAAAAATAACTAAGATGTTGATGCAGAATATATAAAGGACCTCTTACGCATTTAAAGTGTTTCTTCGCATCACGTGAACGATTAAATCTCTGGATCACAAAGGAATCTATTAACCGATTCGCTGATTTATCGCATTAGCTTTTTTTATCATTTTTAGACTTCCGCATCTTAATCATCGATAGGCGGAACCCATAAAGAGACACTGTGCTGCCCGTCTGTCTATCTGTCGGCTGTTGAACGCCATTTTTCTCAGGACCAGATAGACGCATGAAACTGCAACTTATGCCAGATACTAAGGTGAACAATCACTTGGCGGCAGAAAACATTGAAGCTTGTGAGTGAACGTAATCAGAAGATATCTCCGTTTATATCACATATTTTAATTCACGCTAACTCACTCATCAAAACCTAGAGGGTACTTCCCGTTGATCTAGGGTCCTGAAATTTGGAAAGAATCAAGTTTTACAGTAAAACTAAAATAAAAAATGCGAAATTTGTTAATTGTAGTTATATCACGGAAAACTGTTTTTGTGTTTTGTTATCCGTCCGTCTGTTAAGTCATCTTTTTCTCAGGAATGGGTGGAGGTATCAAGTTGAAATTTATGTCACGCACTAAAGTCTAAGGTCTCTAGAGAGTGCAATAAATGTATGTTTCTAAGTCAATGCAGTCAAAAGGTATGGATATTTATGTCACATATTTTGATACTCGCAAACTAACTCATAAAAAAAGGTCGGGTACGTCCCGTTGACCTAGAATCATGGAAAGAAACAAGGTTTCACATAAAAAGGAAAGAAAAAAATCAGAAAATGGCTAACTTGTTTTGTATGACGCAGAAAATATTGCTGTTTGTTATCCGTCTTCAAATTTAAAATTGTAACATTCTCGTAAGTCTTGGAATTCCCGGGACCGATATCTTGCCACTACGTCAATTTCTTGGGTAGATGAACTGCTTATGTGCATAACTAAGTCAGTACGTAACCCTAATGTCGCAAGCCCTACACGCACCTGGCCAACTATTTTTAACATCTTGCTACTTCCTTAAGACTTTTGCATCTTATTAACTTCAGCAATTAAAGGAAAAAGAGTAAAATATTGATTCAAAAGGAGTTAAATACAGTGCCTGATAAAGAAAAGAAAAATCTGAGGCACGAAGAGTAAATGGTTGGATATCAATAGAAACTCGTACACATGCACACTGTAGGTGGGTTAGAGTTGCAATTCTCTTAAGGGGCTCCGGAACGTCCTATACTTGCAATGTTAAAATAACGCTTATAAATTACATCTTTCCTCACAAAGTATTTGAGGTGGGACGTTGAACTTTTTACAGATTATTTATTGGAATATGGGCTACAACTTAACACAGGGATTTTACAAAATTTTAGTTCAGTTATTAATGATGATTTTTTTTCAATTGTAATGAAAATTCACAACATTTTTTTGCAATTTTTTATTTATATATTCAAAAATATACAGTTTTTTGGAAAAACGCTGTGTTAAATTATGCAGAAGGTACTGTGTAACATTTACTGAAAGTTTGAAACAAATATGTTTGGAAGATCCTTAGAAAACATGTAATTAGTATGAGAAAATAAAAGTTTTGGGAATCGAGCGACAAAGATTGGATTAACTTTTTAGTGCATTCCAGGTCAATAGGATGGATTATCTTCATCCTCTGCAAACTCCTCCTCCAGCTTCCTCTTGTTCCTCCTCCTGTTTACTCTTGCTTGTATTTCTAGACTCTTTACAGCCCTGTCTGCAGCCCGAAGGCGTTCCTTGTCTAAAGCAAGCATCGCTCGTACCATGTTAGAACCTATCTTCATTCCCATATTTCTAAATACCTTGCACCTTACAATGTTGCCATCATTGAAAGTCGCAACAGCATCATACACACCAAAGTGAAGTGTTTCTATTCCAACAAATACAGTCTTGGGGATTCTCGACCATATAACACTATTTACACTTTCATTGGGGTTTTGAGTTTTTCCGTCAATACACTTTTTCAACAGTTCAGGTGCTGCTAAGTCTCTGAAAATAGGTTTTATCACCTCCATTATTGCATGAGGCAGACTAAAATGTACCTGATGAACACGGACGTTAATAATAACACCATTTGACAGCAGTTTAACAGCGCCACAGTGGGTCACGCCCATGTAGAACACATTTCAAAAAAAATTTAAAAATAGTTGTAGTCTTCGGAATTGAATAAATTATATATCTATTAAAAGGTAATAGTCTGCAGATTCAGAAAATGCAAAAAACTAAAAACTGAGCTTTTCATGATTTTGAGCCTTTCCGGAGCCCCTTAAACAGGTAGAAGGGCTTCCAGAATGCATTAATGTTGTCGAGGTTTAAAGTTGTTCTCAGAGCTGGCGTGGACAGCGTCAGACGTTCAGCCATCATTGTCAAGAGCGCCGTGACGCCACGTACTCATGTGAGACAACGTTATCAGTAACTAATAGAGTAGGGCACACAGTGTGGATCTCCATCTGGGCAGCTGCTCGTGTTTGGGGCATTCGGGTGTGGCAGTAGCTCGATACTGGAATGCGTGGAAACGTAAAGGCAGGCATGTTCGTCGTCACTGTTACAGTGACCACATCTGGTCACCATAAGGGAGAATTGTAGTGTTGTGCAGCAGGCACATTGTGCGTCTGCCCTAAGTGGTAGGCCTACTGCATCATTCTGTGTGGTGCCGCACCACTGATCAAAGACTAACAGCAGCCAAACTTGCGAATTACCGTCCCCATGCATAGGCTGCCGATGTCACACAGGAATGTGCAGGGAAAGTGACGTAGGAGATCTGACCATTTGCTGGTGATATCTCAGAAAGATATGTATAACAAGTAATGAAAGAACAAAAAGTCGACAGAAGAACAGATGAAGGCATGTCTATAATATTAACATGACAAACGAGACCTGTAACAGAGGAAACTTAATCAAGAGCCAGAGCGGAAATAAGAAGTGGAAGACACAGAGAAGGTATGGAGGGATACAGAAACTTCAGTTACGAAAGCAGCCTTAGTAAAAAAGAAAAAGATGAAAAGGAGGAACTGATTAAAAATTTGTAGACAAGGATTAGGTAAAGTTATAAAGAAAAACAAGATTTTTATCTTATCTCTATGAATCGTCAGATTAACAAACAAGAAAAAAATTCAGCAAATCGAGCAATGAAACAACTTACGATAGGCTTATAAACGTAATACAAGGTGACAGTCACGAAATGCAACTGATAGCTTATAAGATAATGAAAACGCTAACTAAATTAGGAAAATAAATTACTCAAGTAATTAACACAAAACAAGCAAAATTGATAGAACTTTACAAGAACTTGTGGCGTGAAGACACATTCTAAACAAAGCAAAAAAGATAAAACTGAAATAGGATGTGTAAAGGATTTCCATATGGATGTATGAAGAGAAACCCTAAACTCCACAAAGAATAGATAAGCTACCGATAAGGATGGCATAAACACATAACTGATAAACTGTGAGGGTACCCTGCTACAAAAGGGATTACTACGTTTATTTAATATTTATTGGAGAAATGGAGTTATCCAGAAGCTACGTCACAACCAAAGATAAAATCACTGTCCACGAAGGGAGGCCTCGATAGCTACGAGAACTATTGAGGAATCAGTTTACTGGACACCGCATACAAAGTTCATGCAAGAATAAAAAACAAGATGATAAAGGTTGTAGCTGAGTTTATTGAGCGAAAAACAAACGGGATCTCGGAGAGGCAGGTGGACAACAGGTATAGTATTTATAATTAAATGAAGAATATAAAGACAGAGTGGGTATTCTAGGGAAAACCACTTAGCATTCATTGTATTCATTAAGGAATTCGATAATCCTTATAGAAAGAAACTGTGGCGAATTAGGAAGAAAAGAGGATATACACAACAGCTAATAAACGTTTTGAAAAGTGTACAAACACATGACTCTAATAGACACATATTATAAAAATGTATGTTTGTTACACATCTCCTAAACCAAGGGCCTCTTTCAACGTATCACTTACTGTCTGGAAAGTGTCGCTTTGCCAATAAGACCTACCTACCTGTCAGAGCGGTGGGTGTGAAAAATTAATGTAGGCCGCGATGTGCGAGTATTTAGCCACAAATTGAAGAAGGGAAAAAAAAGTTTATCGCTTATTCATTTTCACTCTCCATGCAGTAAAACTTTTGCATCAGGCGTGAGGTTTTAATTTACTATTTTTTGAGTCATCAGTCTTCTGACTGGTTTGATGCGGCCCGCCCCGAAATTCTCTCCGGTGCCAAACACTTCATCTCAGAGTTGACACTTGCAACCTACGTCCTCAGTTATATGGCGATTGATTCCAATCTTTCTTCCTCTACAGTTTTTGCCCTCTACAACTCCCTCTAGTACAATAGAAATCATTCTTTGATGTCTTAACAGGTATCCTATCATCCTGTCCCTTATCCTTGTCAGTGTTTTCCACATATTTTCTTCATCTCCGATTCTGTGCGTAACCTCCTCATCCTTATCAGTCCACTTAATTTTCAACATTCGTCTGTAGCATCACATCTCAAATTCTGATTTTCCCACAGTCCCTGTGTCACTGTCACACAATGCTGTGCTCCAAACATACATCATCAGAAATTTCTTTCTCAAAATAAGGCCCATGCTTGATACTAATAGACGTCTCTTGGCCAGCAATGCCTTTTCTGCCAGTGCTAGTCTGCTTTTCAAGTCCTCCTTGCTCCGTCCGTCGTTGGTTATTTTGATGCCTAGGCAGGAGAATTCCCCAACTTCATCTACTTCGTCACAATCAATCCTGATGTTAAATTTCTTGCTGTTCTCATTTCTGCTACTTCTCATTACCTTCGCCTTTTTCGATTTGTTTTCAATCCATATTGTGTACTCATTAAATTATTCATTCCATTCAGCGGATCACGTAATTCTTCTTCACTTTCACTCAGGATAGCAATGTCATCAACAAAGTGTATGATTGATAGCCTTTCACCCTGAAATTTAATTCTACTCCAGAACATTCCTTTTATTTCCATCATTACTTCCTCGATGTACATATTGAACAGTACGGGCCATAGAAAACCCTGTCTTTCACTCTTTTTAATCTGAGCACTTCGTTTTTGGTCGTCCACTCTCATTATTCCCTCTTCGCTCTTGTACATATTGTATATTACCGATCTGTCCCTATAGCTTACCCCTATTTTTCTCAGAATTTCGAACATCTTGCGCTGTTTTACATTGTCCAACGCTTTTTCCATGTCGACAAATCCTATGAACGTGTCTTGATTTTTCTTTTGTCCTGCTTCCATCGTCAGCCGCAACCTCAGAATTTCTCTGTGGTGGCTTTACCTTTCCCAAAGCCAAACTCATCGTCATCAATTTTATTTGCTATTTTTCTATATATTATTCTTGTCAGCAACTTGGATGCATGAGCTGTTAAGCTGATTGTGCGTCAATTCGCGCACTTGTCATCTCTTGCAGTCTTCGGAATTGTGTCGATGATATTTTTATGACTGGATGGTCGCCACGTTCATACATTCGACACACCAACGTTAACAGTCGTTTTGTTGCCACTTCCACCGTAAGAAATTCTGATGGTACTTTATCTGTCCCTTCTGCCTTATTTGATCTTAACCCTCCAAAGCTCTCTTAAATTCTCATTCCAATACAGAATTCCCTATATCTTCTAAATCGACCCCTGTTTCTTCTTCAATCACATCGGAAAAATCTTTCCCCCTCATACAGACCTTCAATGAACTGTTTCCACCTATCCACATTCTCCTCTGCATTTAACAGTGGAATTCCCGTGGCATTCTTAATGTTACCACTCTCGTTTTTAATTTCACCGAAGGTTATTTTGACTTTCCTATGTGTTGAATCAGTCCTTCGGACGATCATTTCCTTTTCCATTTCTTCACATTTCTCATGCATCCATTTCGTCTTAGCTTCCCTGCACTTCCTATTTATTTCCTTCCCCAGCGACTTGTATTACTGTATTCCTGAACTTCCCTGAAAATTTTTATACTTCCTTCTTTCATCGATCAACTAAACTATTTCTTCTGCTACCCATGGTTCCTTCGCAGTTAATTTATTAGTACCTATTGATACGTGTTACATGCCGGACACAATAGGAAGGACCAGGCCCCTTTGCTTTTTCTTTTATCATTCGTTTATTACGTCAGAGAAATACACATTTTAAGACAAATTTTAACTACATGAAATATTGCTCCCAGTAACGGTTAACATAAGCAGTGACAAAACTTAGTTCTCTTAAGGGTTTCTGTTGGCAACAAATTTTAAGGAGGTAATGTAAGGTTTGCCATTGAATCAGTAGTAGGTCACACTAAAGCTCATCTCTGTTCCCAGACACACATGGGGAAAATTTATACAAGACAAGATTTTGAAGGGAGCACATCAGTAAAACCGGTAGTGGAGCTAACTCGTGCCACTGAAGATCAAGGTACTAGACCGGGGCACGAGGTGGTATACAATGAGGTTGCATTAGTGGTATACTGCGCTCCAAAATATTAATTCAAATGGCCAATTCAAAATTAAGTACACATAAACCAGCATTAATTAACGAGGAGTGACACCAGTCGCTCGAAGGGATGACAACACTTAATTGAAAAGACGAATGCCGGAGGCAGCAGTAACATAAAACACCTTCTCCGAGTTTTAACCAGGAGTCAGTTCCCGCTATACAAGTAAACATTTAACCAAGCACAAGGAAGGAACCCCAAAGAGAAAATTCAAATAAAACCCCTAAAAGATTATAAAGGACAGGGAACCGCAACTATTTAAATTTAAAAGAATTAGCTCTCCCCAAAGGCAGTGTAAACGCTAAGACCACACTTGCCACCAAATCTGGTTACAAAAAGTCTTATACATTTGCTCCTTTCCTTTAAAAGAAACACAAGGCTGTTTAACTTCTGCTGGACGTCCGGTACGGCTTGTGTAGGACACACCAGGCAGAAACCCAAGCTAGGCGGTCGCAAGGCACGGCGACCAAAATCAGGAGAGCAGAAAGGCAGGCAGCCAAGACATATCCTCCATACTGAACTGGCAGACCGCGTACAATCAACTCCACATATACGTTGTTGCTTCCCACCAATAGCCTTAGAGAACTTCAAGGGTGTCTCATCATTCCTTAGTTCTTCCGTACCCCACTACTTTGCGAATTGGTTCTTCCTGACTAATCTCTTGAACTTCAGCCTAGTCTTCATCACTACCACATTGTGTTTTTAGTCTGTATCTGCTCTTGTGTTCGTCTTACAGTCTGATATCTGATTTCGGAATCTCAATCAGACCATGACTCAGAGCTTTCCGTATAGCCCGGCCTTTTCTAATCATCTCGTCTTGTGATTCTTCAACAGAGTATTCAGTATTGCTAGCTGAAATTTACTAAAGAACACAATTAGTTTTTCTCCTCATTCATTTCTTGACTCAAGCCCATACACTCCTGTAAACTTTTTTTCAACTCCTCCCCCTACAACAGCATTCCAGTCCCCCACGTCTATTAGATTTTCATCTCTATTTACGTACTGTATTACCCTTTCAATGTCCTCATATACTTTCTCTGTCTCTGAATCTTCAGCTTGTTACCTCAGCATGGTACTGGAACAATCGTTGTCGGTGTTTGTTTGCTGTTGTTTCTGATAAGAACAACCTTGTCACTGAACTGTTCATAGAAACACAATCTCTGCCTTAGCTTACTGTTCATAGAGAATGCTACTCCCCTTATTCCATTTCCTGCCGCTGTTGGTATTACCCTGTACTACTTGTGACCAGAAATACTTGTTTTCATCCATTTCACTTCACTGACCCCTAATATGCGCTATGTGACCAAAAGTATCAGGACGCCTGGCTGAAAATAACTTACAAGTTCGTTGCGCCCTCCATCGGTAATGCAGGAATTCAATATGGTTGTGGCCCACCCTCGGCGTCGATGAGAGCTTCCACACTCGCAGGAATATGTTCAATCGGGTGCTGGAAGGATTCTGGGGGAATGGCAGCCCATTCTCCACGGAGTGCTGCACTGAGGAATCGATGTCGGTCGGTGAGGCCTGGGACGAAGTCAGCTTTCCAAACCATCCCAAAGGTGTTCTATCGGATTCAGGTCAGGTCTCTATACAGGCCAGTCCATTACAGGGATGTTATTGGCGTGTAACCATTCCGCCACATGCCGTGTATTATGAACAGCTGCTCGATCGTGTTGAAAGATGCAATCGCTATCCCCGAATTCCTCCTCAACAGTGGGAAGCAAAAAGGTGCTTAAAACATCAGTGTAGGCCTGTGCTGTGGTAGTGCCACGCACAACACAAGGGGTGCAAGCTCCCTACCTGAAAAACACGACCACAGTATAACACAACCGCCTCCGAATTTTACTGCTGCCACTACACACGTTGGAACATGACATTCACCGGCCATTGGCCATACCCACACCATGCCATCGGATCGCCACATTGTATACAGTGATTTGTCACTCCAAACAACGTTTTTCCACTGTCCAGTTGTCCAATGTTGACCCTCCTTACACCAAGCGTGGTGTCGCTTGGCATTTACCGGCGTGATGTGTGGCTTATCAGCAGCCGCTCCACCACAAAATCCAAGTTTTTTTTGTCATAGTAGTTGCAAAAGCAAAACTAGGATAATGGAATGTAGTAGAATTAAATCGGGTGATGCTACGGGAATTAGATTAGGAAATGAGACGCTTAAAGTAATAAATGAGTTTTGCTATTTGGGAAGCAAAATAACTAACGAAGATCGAAGTAGAGAGGATATAAAATCGAGACTGGCAATGGCAAGGAAAACGTTTCTGAGGAAGAGAAATTTGTTAACATCGAGTACAGATTTAAGTGTCAGGAAGTCGTTTCTGAAAGTATTTGTATGGCGCTAAGCCATCTATGGAAGTGAAACGTGGACCATAAATAGTTTAGACAAGAAGAGAATAGAAGCTTTCGAAATGTGGTGCTACAGAAGAATGCTGAAGATTAGATGGTTAGATCACATAACTAATGAGGAGGTATTGAACAGAATTGAGAAGAAGAAGGGATCGGTTGGTAGGACATTTTCTGAGGCATCAAGGGATCACCAATTTAGTATTGGAGGGCAGCGTGGAGGGTAAAAATCGTAGAGGGAGAGCAAGAGATGAATACAGTAAACAGATTCAGAAGGATGTAGGTTGCAGTAGGTACTGGGAGATGAAGAAGCTTGCACAGGATAGAGTAGCATAAAGAGCTGCATCAAACCAGTCTCTGGACTGAAGACCACAACAACAGCAACTGTACTTGCAGTGGATCCTGATACAGTTTGAGATTCCTTTGTGATTGTGTGCATAGATGTCTGCCTGTAACACATTACGAACCTGTTCAAGTGTCGGCGGTCTCTGTCAGTTAACAGACGAGGTCGGCATGTACGATTTTGTGCTGTACGTGTCCCTTCACGTTTCCATTTCACTATCACGTCGGAAACAGTGGAACTAGGGATGTTTAGGAGTGTGGAAATCTCGCGTACAGATGTATGACACAAGTGACACCCAATACCTGACCACGTTCGAAGTCCGTGAGCTCCGCGGAGCGCCCATTCTGCTCTCTCACGATATCTAATGACTACTGAGATCGCCGATATGGAGTACCTGGCTGTAGGTGGCTGCACAATGCACCTAACATGAAAAACGTACGGTTTTTTGGAGGGGGGGGGTGTCCGAATACTTTTGATCACGTAGTGTATCTAGGCTAAACATTTGCATTTCCCTTTTCAGATTTTCGAGCTTCCCCATTTTCAAGATTCTGACATTCCACGATCCTGCTCGTAGAACGTTATTCTTTCGTTGATTACTCAGTCTCTTTCTGAACGTCACCTTTGCTTTGCCACTTCCCTCTCGGAGAACCGAATGGGGGCTAGTCCGGAACTTTTTCCCAACGGAGAGATCATCACGACACTTTGTTCAGTTACAGGCCATATGCCATGGTTACGTGTGTTTAATGCAGTGGTTTTCATTGTCTTCTACACCCTGATGACGTCGATCATTGCTGATTCTTCCGCCTTTTGGTTCAGTTTCCAATCCAAAGAAGATGAGGGCGCCCTCAACCTCTGTCTCCTCCTCCACCGTCTTTTACACTGACCTTGACAGTTCTTAAGCCAAAGTCTTCTGCCACCAAAACGGATTATTAATCAAAAATCAAGCGGAGACTGGTCTGGAACCAGGAACCGAGAACGTTTTGTCTAGTAGTCAGGGACGCTACCACCCTTTTCTTGCGTTTTGTTCGTTATTGTTCGTTGCATTTGTCCGTAGAGGGCGTCACATAATATCTGTTGAAGTTCGTTGTTGATCCGTTCACCCATTTTATTTTAATTTTTATTTATTTTTATTTATTTATTTTTTTATTACAGAGACAATTCAACACTCTGACGGAACACACTGAGCTACCGTGATGGCAACGCCTACATCACGAATGTCCATTCGACACATAATTTCAGGAAATAATACGTCGTAAACATTGAGCTGAGTGAAAACTACACAGCAGAGCGAAACTGGCTAGAGACACAGGTGAACTATGTGTAGAAATACACTGACGTAAAAAAGTCGCAACAACAAGAAAGAGTTGTGGGACATGAGCGCTGATGTTGGTTAAGAATACCTTTAAGCCGACGAAAACCCCATTAGCAACATCACACTGAGTTAGGACGGGGTCCTGTAACAGGGATACGACAAGGAGAACGTTTCTTCAGCGACACTGCAGAAAGACTTGGCAAGAATATCGCCACTGTACATGAATGCTGGGAGAATGGATAAATGGAAATGAGCGTATGGCATCGTTGGCTGGGAGGCCCTATTCAGGGAAGTTCGGCCGCCAAGTAGAAGTCTTATTTCATTCGACGCATCATGTCCGAGTGGAGAAAATCTCCAACCCGGCTGGGAATCGAACCCAGGCCTGCTTCCATGGGAGGCGAGCACGTTACCACCCAGCTAAGCGGGCGGATACGAGAATGTATAGCCGCTAGGAGACCGGGCTATGGACAGCCACGTAGGATTAGCGAGAGCGAACACCGTGTGCGGTGTTTGGCTCTGACGCATCATACGGCACTTGAAGCAGTAATTTGAGCAGCATTTGGCACCACAGTGGCACAGTTGTTACAAATCACACAAGGACAGCTCCGTCCCAGACGCCCAAACTGTGCATTACACTGAACTCAAGCCATTTGAGGCATCACTGGTATCAAGCGAAAGCTCATTGGAGGGCAAAGTGTAGGTCTGTTGTGTTTTGTTCTACTGGTGATAGACATATTTTGGTTAGAAGGAGTCCAGTCGAGGTCCTGCAACCCACCTGTCTGCATGCTAGACACACTGGACCTACAGCTGGAATTATGATCTGGGGTGCCATTTCTTATGACAGCAGGAATACTCTCATGGCTGTCTTATGCAGCCTGACAGGAAATTTGGTAATACGACCTGTTGTGCTGCCATTCTTGAACTGTATTCCAGAGGTTGTTTTCCAATTGGATAACGCCGATCCAAGTGCCGCTGTTGTAACGCGACATGCTCTACAGTCTCTTGGCCTGCTTCATCACCAGATCTCTCTTCAGTCCAACACATATGGGACATGATCGAACGATAATTCCAACGTCGTCCACACCAGCATTTACCGTCCCTGTATTTACTGACCGAGGGAAATCTATCCCACAAACTGCCAACCAGCCCCTGTACAACACAATACGTGCACGTTTGTGTGCTCGCGTTACATCGGTTATTAATGCACCAGCATTTCACGTTTGCAATGACTTCTCTTGCTATTACATTAACCTATGGTGTTACAGTAAGACCAATGTATTCCAGAATCTACATTAATTATATTTTATGGTTAAGAATTTTTTGTGTCTGTGTGTGAAATATGCTGAGTATGTGTGGAATATATGTGACATGCGGGTGAAACCACGGGTAAAAAGCTCCTCCTAAGAAAATACATCCATTTCACCCAAACTCAGTATCACATACGTAACAGTTTGGGGGTAAGAACAAGTAACCTCCTATTGAGGTAGGGATGATAGCTTAAAGAGGGATACAGGCAAAGGAGAGAAAATTCTTGAAGTAAAGATGATGATGATGATGATGAGCACTGACAATTTCTGGACAGACAGGTACAGTCAGTATCTGGACCACAAGAAACAACTGTTTAGGTGCCATGATGTAGCAGTGTTCCTCAATACTGGAGCCTCAGAAGTCTGGAGAGGACAACAGTATTTTAGGAGAAAAGTGGTTATCATTATTATTGCTCCTTTTCTTAGAAACGTGATTCGTTCTGACGACAGAAATGTTTGCTGTAAGATGAAAAAAATGTTTCATGGCTTGAACCGACTACGGCCTGACTTCTAGAAAACCCTACGAAATTACACCGTACTAGAGCAGCATATGTTACATCTAAATATGTACTACAATCAGGCTGGAATATGAGTAAAGTAGCTGAGTAATTCGATATGTATGGCCGCGGTCCATGGAACTCATCGGCAAGACTCAGCACAAGCAGGCGCACCTCCGAAGATGTCCAACGTAGCTTTGGGCGAAACGTCAGGGATAGAAGAGTTCCATGGACCACGGCAATACAACCCGGAAGAATTCTCGGCAGTTGAAACATCAGGTCGTGAAAGCCTTCACTGTATAACTGGATATGCCCTATTTGATCAACAATATCCATGTAATGCGCAATTTATCACTAGACGTCACAATAGACGGAGACACCAGTATAAAAGGAGGAAGGCATTATTCTGTTACTAGTAAAGAAGGAGTATCAGCAGAATCGGTAGATCAGGAGGGCTCAGTAGCTTCGAAAGTGAACTAATCGTTGGATATCACCTGCGCAACCGATTCATCATGGATAGTTCAACCCTTGTAAAGCTAGCCCTGTCAACTGTTAGTGATCTAATTGTGAAGTGGATACGTGAAGACAGCTCAACCAGGAGAAACAGACGTGACGGTCAGCATTGCGAAGGATTTGTGTAAAAAATACTACGAAATCAGCGGAAGGAACCACTTGTGAGTTCCAAGGTGCTAAGAGCAGTCCAGGTGGCACAATGAGTGGTATCTCATAAGCCACACGTTTTTGTAGTGAATTTCAAGCGATGGTTGAGGTGGTTCAAAGAGTGGCACTACTAGACGTTGTTTTATTGGGAACGAGTCATATGGACTGGAAGTATACATGCGGCAGTCCGATGGAAGAGTTTGGCGAAAGTCTGGGAAATTTTACCTGCCATCGTTTGTAGTGCCAACAGTACGAAGGAGATGGGTGTGTTTTTCGTGGTTAGGGTGCGGCCCCTTGTTGCCCTTAAGAAAACTCTGAATGCCGAACGATATCCACAAATGTTACAGCACTGTGTACCTCACCCGTAAAGGAACATTTCGAAGATGATGACTGCATCAGCATGAGAGTGCGCCCTATAAGAAAGCAACGTTCCTGAAATGGACAAACCTTCCCAGAGTCACCACCTAAACCCAATGAAACACCGTTGGAATGAGTTAAAACGTCGATTTCGTTCCAAACACCAGGGTCCTACATCAGTACCACTTCTGGTTTTGCTCTTGAGGAAGAAATGACTGGCATTCGCCCGTAGACATTGAAAAATCATTGAAAGTGTCCCCAAGAGAGTTCAAACGTCATAAAGGCGAACGGTGGACAAATTTCATATTAATGTCCACTAACAGCTGTCCGGATCGTTTTCCTCAGATATTGTATGTTTTCCTCGACAGAAACTAAATAATAAGAACCGATTTCGCACCTGCAGTTGAGAAAGTCACTGCCGTAATTTTAACTTTAGATCTACAGGGTGGTCCATTGATAGTGACCGGGCCAAATATTTCACAAAATAAGCATCAAACGAAAAACTACAAACAACGAAACTTGTCTAGCTTGAAGGAGAAAACCAGATGGCGCTATGGTTGGGCCGCTAGATGGCGCTTCTATAAGTCAAACGGATATCAACCACGTTTTTTTTTAAAATAGGAACTCCCAATTTTTATAACATATTCGTGTAGTACGTAATGAAATATGAATGTTTTAGTTGGACCACTTTCTTCGCTTTGTGATAGATGGCCCTGTAATAGTCACAAACGTAGAAGTGAGAGGTATCACGTAAGATTCCGCCAGTGCGGACGGTATTTGCTTCGTGACACATTACCCGTGTTAAAATGGAGCGTTTACCAATTGCGGAAAAGGTCGATATCGTGTTGATGTATGGCTATTGTGATCAAAATGCCAAATGGGTGATTGCTATGTATGGTGCTCGGCATCGTGGACGACATCATCCAAGTGTCCGGACCGTTCGCCGGATAATTACGTTATTTAAGGAAACAGGAAGTGTTCAGCCACATGTGAAACGTCAACCACGACCTGCAACAAATGATGATGCCCAAGCAGGTGTTTTAGCTGCTGTCACGGCTAATCCGCACATCAGTAACAGAAAAATTGCGCGAGAATCGGGAATCTCAAAAACGTCGGTGTTGAGAGGAATGTCGTTACACGTATTGCCAAATGCATTGAGGTTGACGGACATCATTTTGGGCATTTATTGCATTAATGTGATATTTATAGGTAACTACGCTGTAACAGCATGCGTTCTCAGAAATGATAAGTTCATAAAGGTACATGTATCATATTGGAAGAACCGAAACAAAATGTTCAAATGTATCTACGTTCTTTATTTTAATTTAAAAAAACCTACCTGCTACCAGCTGATCGTCTAAAATTGAGATCCATATGTTAGTGACTATTACAGCGCCATCTATCACAAAGCGGAAAAAGTGGTCCAACTAAAACATTCATATTTCTTTACGTACTACACGAATATGTAATAAAAATGTGGTTTCCTATTTTAAAAAAAAACGCAGTTGATATCCGTTTGACCTATGTCAGTACCATTTAGCGGGCCAAGCGTAGCGCCATCTGGTTTGCCTCTTCAAGCTAGACAAGTTTCGTTCTTTGCAGTTTTTATGGGCAGAAAGGGTTACAATTTTATACTCTACATGTTTTCTCTAGGTGGCCATATACCTGTAACAATTACACCCATTCGTTCTGAAATTAAGTTGCGCCACCATACAGATGGTCGACAGTAAAGGAAAAAAAAATGATTCGAGGGAAATTTCGCTGCGGTTGCGCCGCAACGCTAATCGCGATGAAGCGAACGGAAGTGTGGCGAAATAATTACACGTTTATTCCGTGAAAACGCTGGTAGCGGCGATGAAAAATGAACGCAGGCAGTCGGATCTCTGGCGCCGCCGCGGTTGGATTCCATTACACTCGGCACACGGCTAGAGCGAGAAACGGCCGCGATGGTTTCGATAAGTTGCGCGGCGCATGCTGGGTCGCGACCCCGATGGGAAACGCCGGCCGCCCGAGTGGAGGTGCGAAGCGGCCGTGAAATTACTCGCGCAGCTGGCGAGCGCGGGCGGGCGAATAAATGCGCGGCGGACGTACTGGCACATCTCAACTCTCGCAACCGCGCCGCCGTCACTTTTCTGTAAATTATCTTCCGTCTGCTTCGGAATGTGCCGACAGAGAACTGGGAACCGGTCAGCAGCGGGATTATATTTCACGCGCCTGTCTCGTCTGCGTCACAGCTCCCTCTAAATCTGTGCTCCACGTCTTGCTGTTGCAGCGCATCTCTGGTGCGTCTCGCATTTACTTGGCGGAGCGTAAACATACCCATTACGTTACTAAACGCGTGCAAAGTGCGAACGTTTTCCCTTGTAGTAACCTTTTTTTTTTCGTTTATCGTGTACTTGCAGCACAGGTACACGTCATTATGACCACCTGGTAATATCTGGAGTAGCCATCAATTGCAGAACAAACGAGTGCCCTGCAGCGACAAGATGTGGGCTCCTACTAGAACTGCATTTACACCTGTGCAACTTTCAGTGTGCCTTAGCTTAGATGCATCCGTTGGCTGCTCGAAGGCGCACTGAACGGTGTTAATTCGGGCTTGAGTCTAACTTTCACGCTCGTGCTTACTTCTGCAGGCGCTGGAATGCTCACCTTCCTGTCGGCGAGATTGATAGTACGTTAGACTTCGACCAGTGCGCAGTTTCGGTATCTAATAGAAAGCGGGATGTGGCCTCTCTTCATAACTGAGCAATCGACTCTTTCGCGTACCTCCAAGGAGGTTAGAATAAAGGGAGAAGAACCATGCTGTCGTGGGCTGAAGCCAGGGAGTGTGGTAAAACGTCACGTTTCTGTGCCAAAAACAATACTTTTTACCTCAAAACACTGCGTGAAACTTGCCCTTTCTTTTTAAAGCCACTGAATTCAGTCACACTATACGGTTATATCGAACAGTTGGGAACTTAATCCGTTGATGCGGAATTTTATTCGTTAATAATAGCAACATCGAGGCTAGACAGCTGAACATTTTAATTTAAATCTCATTATTAACTGTATTTGTTCACAGTACAAGATCTTTCCGAACATTTCGTTGCTTGTACTTATCAAAATTACCGATTTTCAAACTGTCAACATTGAAATGGCAATTTTAGTCCGATCCGAAAACTGTTTCAACTTGGGCGCATTTAAGGCTTCTCACTAAAATGAAAAACGTACACTCAACGTCAGGAAAAGCCTTTCTTTTCCCCCCACACACTATTATCTTCATGAATCACTTAGGTTAGTCTAAATGCTACTTATTTCATTTCTCTATTTTGCGAATTCCAGAATAAATATTTGACATGATTGTAAGTAACCATTACACTGAATAGTGCAGCCGTATTCAGTTATGATCTCTGTCAAAAGAAATTTCAGCAGTGGATATCACACTTAAATGATCATGTTATGTAACTCCAGTACTTTTTCTCACTAAATTCTTTCCTTTATTTCGCAAAATTATTAAGTAACATAGATTGGAGTAGTTCCATAAAACGTGAAATCAAAATGCACAAATTTTAAAAGCAAAAGGTTTTGTCTTCCTGCATACCAGTTCAAAAATCAGTATGTATAAGTTCTCAAATTGTACAATATCTCACACCACTGTTGTGTGTAGAATATATTCTTAGTGAACAAGAAGGAATGAATGTTTACTCAAAGTGGACACTAATTCATGGCTTTTGGTAATTATATTCCGATACAAAGAGTGTTACTTTGCTATTTTATTGTTTAGACATCTCCATACAATTGCAAACAGTGTTTGTAAAGTGACACACACAGTGGTTACGGTTACTACAAGCCACACCACAAGTTGGGAAACGGGGCCAAATTTCTAGTAGTTGAGATTTTCACACACAAATGTTTTATTCATATCTTACAGAAACTAGCAGTACGGCAAAATAGCCTTTCAAAACACGCCGCTAACGGCAATCAAGTAATTTATAGCAATACCACAGTTAAAAAAATTTAAAGAACATTAGTAAACAGGCTACTAAAGTAAATAGAGAAATTTGTTAATAAGGTACGGTGAGGTAGTGAAGCTACCAATACCGCCATTAAAAAATAAAAAAAATAAAATCGAAGGTCTCAGCAAACACACGATTAATGACAATAAAGGAATGGAGGAATTTAAAAAAGTTTTTAAACAAAAGTGTTCTGGAATATCATTAGAACGTAACAGATATGACGGACCCGTGTAAGGCGGCCACAAATCACCCACTCAGTGATGCTCAGGCTAGGCAGAATACTGACCAATTTAAAAACGCCCATAAACACAATTGCCACTCTCAGGCTGCTCATTGCACCGACTTTTAGCCAGCGAAAACTTGTAATAAGATGGCTTAACTTGCTGACAGAATTAGAGCTAACCTCGTGCAAGGAAACATTACATCACACAGTCCTGAATGAGCGACCACATGATCAACCAACAAGAAGCATGAATTTATTCATATCACACGACAGAGTAGCGAAACGATTAAACTGCCAAAACTACACCCCCCATCGGGCAGTAACGAGAGGAGGAGGAATGATCACAGTCTTCAATTACACCGGTGCCAGGGACAGGAAACCCGATAGCCAGAGGCCACAAGGCGGAAGAGACACTGGTTACGGAAACTTATTACTTAATGATTAAATCTTCAAATAACTTAACTTGCAATAATGCTCGAACAGTCAGTACACGACCTCCGATGGCAAGGATCCACACATCCGACCGCGCACGCGTCGCCAGTGTACCCAACACGCCACGGTCACGCGACAACACTCTCTCTCTCTCTGTCACCGGAGTTCACGTCTTCTCTGGAACGTTGACGGGTAGTGACCGCTGCTTCATGTCAAGTGTCTCCTTTTTAAACTCCAGTGTTGAAACGGAGGACTTAAAGAAGCTTGTTAACGTCCCACCAAGGTGAAATGATCAGCAACTACTTGTGGGGCGATTCTGTATACAACCAACCCGCGGGGAGCTCTTCCGTCAACTCGACCCGCTCGTTACACACAACCGACATACATCACGTGGCGACTCGATACGACGCCTGGTCCGCGCTGGCGAGCCACACTGCGTTCCCGCGCCCACCACACTCTCTTAGCGCACGCCCCTTCTTCCGCGCCACTGCACGAGGTGACAACCTGTCAAGGATCTCACTTCCTCCATAGCAGTTTCCCGGAGCAAAAACGCAGATATCGGTAGCAAACGGAAAAGACAACCAAGCAGTCACTTAATGACAGACAACATATCAAACAAACATGTCAGGGGAAGAAAAGGAAAACCAAAGCAATCTAAACACAAGGTGTAGCACGAGTCGATACACGGCTCATAAACATTTTGTGCATTTTGGAAAAATATGAACAAAGAAAAGTTCAAGAAACTCGTTCACTGCTACATCAATCACAAATTAAATGAAGAAGTTTCCCTACGCCCATACCTTCTTATTTGCATTTAACGAAACAAAAATTACTATGCTCTTTCAACTGTGATAGATGAAATTTCAATGAAAAAAATTTGTATCCTATCACGGTTACTAGAAAAGCTGTTACAGGCGTAACATTTAATATTTTTCTGGTGTGTTTGCTAGCAGTGCAGAAAAAACGTAAAATGTAATTACGGCAGCGCAGTAAATAAAACCACAATGTAGGTCCTAATACGTTTCAGTGAACATGTCGATATATTACATCAGCTCCTTGGTACAACATGTAGTACTCACTAGAACAGTTTTAGTAAGGAGAAATAATTTAAGAAGTATCCCTGTATGACTTTCTTGAATGCAAGAATTATTTGAAATGGAACATCCAGATGTGAAAGTTCATTTCTTTTCCTCTGTATCTCTTAGATTACATCTACTTGTTTCTTTGCAACATCACAAAAAATGTTTGCGTTGGCAGTTATGTTGATAGCTTCGGCCTCGCACTGTCGAACATAGTCAGGAGTATCAAACGTTTTCCTAGGAAAAATAGACAGCAGGTAATGTGTATTGTGTGAAACACAATGACAAACCTTTATCTGGCACATTTCAGAAATGTGGAAATTTAAAGAAGTTTGAAAAATTCCTTCACTCATTGCCTATTCCTCAGATGAACTTATCATGGAATATCAATGGAGTAATGAAGCGACAGGAAGAGTAGTTACAGTCACGCTGCAGTGTTCTACAGATGTTGTACTCAAAATGTTGGGACTTTAGAACCGTATATCAGGATAAAGTGCAGAGTGTTTATTAGAGAACTGAACAAAGCACTATTTACACAGAAATGGCTAACACTGTTACCAGTCCAGTTTCTTATGCTATTAAGTCTGATTATTTACAACATGAGAAGCTACCTGTTCACGCTTTTAATATGAAAATACTTCATAACCTAAAAAATAAATTTTCATATCTTAAAAGGAGGAAGAGTTCCCTTAACATTTCGAACAGCAGTATATATTTGCCACTACAATTTTCAGCAAAGAAGATTGTCGTATCGTCTAGAGATCGTGGTGCCGCACCAAAGCCGGCAACCCTAATCGATATTACAGACGTCAGTGTGTTCTCACTGCAATCCGCAACAACGTATGGAAGGCGTTCCAGAAGTTGGTGCCTCCCCTGTCAGCATAGCAAGGCCCTCGGGCTGAGGTCAGTACGGTGTCGAGTAGTAAGAGCTGTGCTCAGTTCGTAACCTCAGCTACAGCATAATCTTGTTGCACAATGACAGCTGATAAACTTCCTGATGAAATATACGTTCGTAAATATTGTATTTTGTACCAAAAAAGAACAGTTTGTTAAGTGCATCAAGTGATGCTTTGCTGGTCAATGGTAGTTGTGAATTATACAACACTCCCGCGGAAAAGAAGTGTGCAAAAGTTTAGTTAACCTTTTACCTGTTTAGATAATAAAGTTAAGTAGTATTTCATGTCTTACAGTTTGATGAGCTTTCTAATAGAGCAGTCAAAGAACTCACAGTTACGGATGGACGAAAATTGTTTCGTTTGGTCACAACAGTGGTCTTATGTTAAAATGACATTTATTTTGTACGTCCCACACAGAAAAGATACTGATGCTGTTTGAAGAATGATGAAGCATCATGTGCGGTCGTATGTGAAAGCTACACAGACTCTCATTAATGACTGCCCAACATATGTACAATATGCAAAATCCATACTGGTAATAGAAGGTCCAGCAGAGAAGTGGAAAATGTCTACCGACCAGTTAAAGCAGTAATGGAGTGGTATGGATTGTTATTCCGACACCCAAGTCTACATAGTCGGTGAAGCGCTAGGATACAAACAGGTTACTTGTCAGAGGAAGATTATGTACACTTCCATCTCGTGCACTCACTGCAGATCACAGTGTTCAAGAAGAAACACCCATAAGTCCTTACATTATCAGTTTCAATGATGAAAACTTTTCACTGTCTATTGGTCAATCAATATACGCACATCAAAAAAAGTTTTGCATCACCCTGGTGCCCAGAACTTCTGAACACAGACGTTGACTATGGATATTGTATTACAGACACAGTCCCTCTGACTGTTCAGAGGTGTCACTAAACCCGCCCAAAGATGTAAACAACAATGCATGAGCAGCGCCTACTAGACGGAGGGGGACCGACAGCTACAGTCACTCCACCAGGAAGGAGGTACACGAATCGTGTTGTTCGTAGTTGAACCATGCTTAGACGGTCAACACCGCGGTTCCATTGCGTCTGCATTGTCACTTTGTGCCAGGAAGGATTCTCAAGAAGGGAAACGTTCAGGCGCCTCGGAGTGAACCAAAGCAATGTTGTCCGGATATGGAGGAGATACAGACAGACAGGAACTGTCGATGACATGCCTCGTTCAGGCCGCCCAAGGGCTACTACTGCAGTCGATGAACACTTCCTACGGATTATGTCTCGGAGGAATCCTGACAGGAACGCCACCATGTTGAATAATGCTTTTCGTGCAGCCACAGGACGTCATGTTACGACTCAAACTGTGCGCAATAGGCTGCTTGATGCGCAACTTCACTCCCGTCGTCCATGGCGAGGTCCATCTTCGCAACCATTGCAACACTATGCAGCGCGGTACAGACGGGCCCAACAACATGCTGAATAGACCGCCCAGGATTGGCATCATGAGTGTCGCATATGCCTTCAACTAGACAATCATCGGAGACGTGTTCGGAGGTAACCCGGTCAGGCCGAACGTCTTACATACACTGTCTAGCGAGTGCAGCTAAGTGGAGGTTCCCTGCTGTTTTTGGGGTGGCATTACGTGGGGCCGATATACGCCACTGATGGTCATGGAAGGCGCCGTAACGGCTGTGAATGCCACCATCTGGTTGATAGTGCACCCATATCAGCAGCATATTGGTGATGCATTCGTTTTCATTGACGACAATTCGCGCCCCCATCGTGCACATCTTATGAATGACATCCATCAGGATAACGACATCGCTCGAATAGAGTGGCCAGCATGTTCTCCAGACATGTGTATATGAGATGTAAGAGAAATACATCTCAGCCGCAGTTGAGCACTGCATAAAATTTTCTGGTGACAAGTGAAAATTTGTGTCAGACTGGGACTGGAACTGGATTTTCCGCTTTATACGAGCCGTTACCTTAAGCCAGTCGGCTATCCAAACTCAGTCACTTCCGAACCAAATTCTCAACTTTTTGCACACTACACATGTAGCGTCCACCGTCGATTATGCTCACTGCTCATACTTTTAGATGATTTCCGCGCGGATCCAGACATAGTGCGGATTCGCACTGAAGTTATCATTACAGTCAAGGTGCATATATACTACTACAGTAATATTATTAATAGCCGTGGATTCTACATGTGTAGCATGCGACAATTTGACATTATGGATTGAAAGAAACTCGTATCCAAGCAACCGAAGCGGTAGTTCCGCTTCGCTCGCCGAGCGCGAAGGATCTTCATTTTTATGTCACTTGCCGCAACGTTGCTTGTGTGAAGTTTACATCTTTAGTGATGTTCTGTCTGCCGAACGAGTCGTAGCGCCTCTGCTCTGTCGTCTGTCTGTTTGTGTTCGTCTACTTGCAGCAGCGTCGGCCGCTCCGCTATGGCTACCATGGTTTTCAAGTGTATTCCACAAAAAGGCACTGTGAGTTTTACTTTCGATATAACAATGCGACACATGCAGTCCAGGTTTCCAGAAATCAACGATTGGCATCTCGATACAATTCATGTGAGCTCTGACCAGGTACACACCGCTTATTTCGATGCAGAAGTCTACGTGTATCACGTAAAATTTATGAATTCCCTTCACGTTGAAAGATTACTGTCGCGACAAGGTTCTCAAGTCCCGTTCAAGCATCGCAATAATTCCGTTAGTATGGTGTCACTCGCAGGTGATGAAATTAACTATACTAACGTTCGCGTGTTCAACCTCCCGCCGGAGGTTGATGAGAACTTTCTAAAGGACATATTGACTGCTTGTGGTTACTGTGAAAAATATCCGTCGTGAACCTGGTCTACTCAACACAGATTACAGTGTTATAGTGGAATTCGTTCAGTAGAAATACATGTCAAACGCAGTATTCCATCACGTTTACAGGTGTGTGGCTAACGCACTCATATCGTGTATAGTGGTCAAGAGGGAACTTGCTTCCTATGTAATGAATGAGGACACGTTCGGTCTAATTGCCCGCCGAGGGTTGTATTAAAGCCTCATTAATGCAGCGTCGAAAATTGACAGTTGCTAATCTTGTTCCTTCCACTTCCGACGTCGGACCTACTTCTGCTTCAGATCATAATGAACGAAACGTCAGTCCTGATAATCGCGTAAATGAATTTCTAACTTCATTTTCGCGACTGTTTCAGAATACGATTGCCCCCATTATAAGATCTGTAACAGTGACAAACAAGCGACGCCGCACTCAAAATAGTGAGGATTTGGCTGTGCCTTCTGCCCTAACCTCCTCCGCATCGATTGTGTCCCCGGATCCTCTCAATGCTTCGATACCTCCCGTCCGTGGTACGGTGAGTGGCGAAGAAGTTATCTCCAGCATTCCTCCTGCTCGAGAAGTGGCTCTTTCTGAGCTGCCTGTGTGTCGGAGTGGAGTCCCGTCCCCCCTCCCCCCGCACTTCGCCTTTATGTACTCCGAGACAATGCAATATCCTCCTGCTCCTTCGTCTTTAGCCGCGGATGGTTTCCCGAATTTTCCGCGTATAGCAACTCCCGAGGAGAATAAAATAAGCGACCAAGTATCACCTGTTGTATTGGTACTTCCACAGAATTCTTCCGCCTTAATGACTGGACCTACATTACATGTCCCTTGTTATGAGAGGCAGGAAGCTAAGCCTATGACCCCTCCCACGCCTCCGTCTGCAGAGACCGCAATGGCACGTAGCCGACAGAAACAGGGTATACAACCTGACCGTTGCGGTGTCACGTAAGAAATCTAATGAAAAGGGTTGCGATGATAGGGATTGTCGTCTCCCGATGCCTGATTCATCTGTGGACTCCGCGAGGGACCTTGACTCTCAGATGTCTCCCTAATTCTGCTCGATACGTTCCGTACATTCCTATGTAGCTGTGGCAAATGACACAAGCCTACACGTTCTTTTACTTAAATGTTAATCGTGTGGAGTCAGAACTGCGATGAACTGCGTTTGGCTTCGCTGCGTCAGTTCATTCACGATGCATGTGCAGACATTGTGTTCTTACAGGAGGTGTTATTTAGGAATTTCTCCTTACCTGGTTTTCGTATGTTCTTTAATGTCGCACCTGAATATTCTACGGGGACCGCCTAATTCTTTCGCTAAGCCATTCCTATCGCTGTCGACTTTTAATCTTCTCTTGGTTTTGTTATATGCCCTTTCTTGTACTGGTCGCACAGTAGATCGTTCGCACTTTTACGAAGAGGAAATTGTTTATCTGGTCCTCCGGGTATTCTGTTGAGTGGTGATTTTAATTGTATTTTGTGTGCTGCAGATCGAATTTTAATTTCTCTCTTGAATTACATGAATGGGTCCACTTCTTACGTGTGAAAGACGTCTGGATATGCAAATACCCGGCGTCAGTTAAAGATACCCACATTACTGCGACTTCTCGTAGCAGGTTAGATATGTTTCACTTATCAGACTGCCTGAGCGATAGTACTCTTAGTGATGAAGTCATCCCAGCATCCTCTATAGACCACTGTGCTGTTAATACAACACTCAATCTTGAACAGCAGCCTGTCAAATTGTTTCGCCGTCTGTGGACGTTGAACGTCGCTCATCTAGATGAACCTTCTCTCAATGACGTGATGCGAGCCATATGGGAGCGTACTCTACGGTCCGCTGGGAAATACTCCTATACCCTTGACTGGTGGACACAAGTGGCACAACAGAGGCTCAGGCAAACTTTGATACTTTTCTGTGCTACCAAATCTCAGATCACACCGCTCTGCGAATTGCTGATGTTAGGCGAGTAAAGGCAAAATTGTTGTTCTTGAAGTGAATACAAATGAAAGCCGCGTTCATTGGTGACGGAAAAACTGATTTCCATATATTACTTGCTTCGGCATCAGACCCGGCAGCGACGCATTTGTATTCATTCTCTCACGACAAATGATGGACGTATCGTAATGGCGCAAACTGATACAGTGTGTATGTTACACTAGTACTAAGTAGACATTTACGACATCGATGAGTACAATGAAACCTTTTACGACCCACTAATCAGCAGCTTGGATACGACAATTACATCTGAACATAATGCAACGCTCTTAGCTGCCTTTCAGCCTCGGGAAGTTTGCAAACGTATTGTGGGATCGCTTTCTCAGAAGTCCCCGGGTCTGGATGGACTTCCCAAGGAAGTGCGCTTTTGCCCGTTGTCGGGTGCTACCTTAACCTCCTTTTTGAATGAAGTATTAATGGATAGAGCAGTGCCGACCTCTTTCAAAGTTGGAAAAATTGTGTTAATCCAGGAATGCCCTGGACCGGCTACCCCTGATAGGTTTCGCTCAAATACTTTGTTAAACTCTGCGACGAGAGCAGTTAATAGTAGGATGACGGTTCTGATGGAGACGATTGTTGGAAAACATCGAAACTGCGTACCTGGTCGTACCCTTCTTACCCCTATAGACGAGTGCCGTGACGTGGTTTCGGTAGCTGCTGTAACGTCTGCCCCTTGTGCCCTTGCTTTTGTAGACTTCGATAAGGCAGCTGATCGTGTTAATCACGACTTTTTGCTTCGGATACTGGAGTCATTTGGTTTTACTATTGCACTCAAATCTATTTACGGGTATTTCGGCTTCGGTGGTTGTTAATGGCCAACTGATGTGAGGATAAATATCGGTAGCGAAGTGCCTCTAGGAAGCCCGCTGTCAATGACTTTGTTTGTGTTGTCTCTGGAGCCCCTACTTTGGACGCTAGCATCCCAGTTGCCAGGTTGGACGCTTTGCGGCGATACTATAGATGTTCGTTGATACGCGGATGACTGTATTACTTCGAAATACTGCGGTGATACCTCGACTGAAGGCTGTAATCGATGATTATTTTCGGAGTTCAGGTGCAGTACTTAATGAAAGTAAATTCAGGTTTCTGACCGTGCGAGGGTTTGATGACACTGTTGTTCCATCGCTACCGCAGTGGGTTCGCCTACATCTGTCGCTATCATCGTTGATCGCTGTCCTCTCAAAATGGCGACGCTCAATTCAGTTACAGAAAAAATTCAGGGAGCCATCGTAGAGCATGAAAGGAGTTCTCCCACTGTGATCCAGAAAGTCCGAATACTGGATACATATGTCTCATGCAAAGCTTCTTATGTGGGGCAAGTTTATCTGCTTCCCTCGATGTTGGCGAAGAAACTACAACAATTGTCGGTTTTTTATGGAAAAACATGTATTTCGCTTACGGTATGAGGTGATCACGAAACCTCGTTCCTTTGGGGGGTTGGGCCTGACTGATATGCGAAGGAAGACGCAGATGCTATATATGCGTCGTACATTTTTGACGATGGCTCAAGAAACTTTCACATTTACGTCTCGTTTATTTCTCTGTGTCTCTTGAACCCCCTAATTGACGTTGGTCGCATAAATTATGAGTTAAAACACATTCGTGACTTCTATCTTGCAGTGAGCTATTTAGTGGTGACATTTTATGGAGACCTGTCCTCACCATGAAATTCCTAAAGACTCGTTGAGAAGCAGTCCCCTATCCGATCCTCGTTGAAAGAGAATCGCCGCAAACGAACTGGACGACAGTTTGGTTCAGTATCAGTCTTCTGATTTTGTTGATGAGCGTGGAGTCCTCGTGGTATAAGGTATTAAACGACTTGATTCCAACGAGCGAGCGACTTTTCCGTATTGGGCTTAGCGACACGAATTTATGTAGCCGTTGTACGTCTACATCGCATTACTGGTGGAGGTCATATGACAAATTGGTCTTGGTTTAGGACACAACTGCCCTTCCTTACTCTTCTGAGACTATACCACACTACGGATATTATATTGCGCCCAGATTATTCCTTCTTCCCACTGTCGAAAACCCATACCGTTAGGTGATTGCTAGGACAATTCTTTCATGGTGTTGTAGAACGCGAGGGGGAAAATCACATGAACTTCATGCAGCACATGATCGCGACCTACTGGACATGGTTGCGAATTCCTCGATATCGAGACCTCTTCGCCAACATGTTGGAACTCGTTTTCAGTAGGTAAGGTGTTGATTAATTTCTTCAGATGAGAGGTATTTTTCTTTGTTATGTATATTCCCATTCGATTTGCTTCGGATTGTTCTCTCCTAGTTTCACTGTTCCTTTTGTTTTGTGTTTTGACTGACCATCGTTCCAGTGCTATTGTAAAATGTATGAAATAGATCAAGTATATATACACATGAGCATACACAATCATTGCAATGAAATTGGGATTCTTCTCAGTTTCCTGTTTAGAATATAATCTGATTTCGTTGTCCTTCTGCTTTTAGATTCTATATAACAACTAAAAACATGTAAAAATTACAAAAGAAAATTGACTATAACATAAAAAACTCTATAAATCAATTTTTGATACATATCATGAGAGATTGGTGGTGGTTTGTCGGCTATGTTCAACTTCTTCTTTTTTCTTTATTACTACTTCTATTTATTATTGTGTTACCATAATTAATTTTTTGTCCCATTTGCAGCTTGTATTACATGATGATTTGACTATGGTCTACTGCAGTGTCACGATAGTACCCAATCATTCTGATAATAATAAGAAAACAAAAGAAAAAACAAAAAGATTTCTGAGCTGACTACTCGAGTAAAGCGGGAAATCCGGGTTAGAGTCCCGGCTCTGCATAAATTTTCCCTTGTCGCCACCGAATACAATTCAATGTTCCATTGAGGCTAAGCTCTTTATTTCTCTTAATCCACATGTTGAACTGTTCATTCCACTCAACTGGTCCTGTAATTCTTCTTCACTTTCAATGATGATAGCAATGTCATCAGCGAGTCCTATCACTGATATCCCTTCGTCCCGAATTTTAATCCAACTATTGAACCATTCCATTACCTCCACCGTTGCCTGTTCATTGCGTAATTGAGCAGGTGGGGAAAAATAAACACATCAAACAAAGTTTAGCGTGATCTCGGTTCCGAGAGTTCCGAAACCTGTACGGAGAATTTTAATAGAAATCAACATAAACATCATTTCCGCTGTTTTTATTGCTCATGAAAACAAGAAGTAGTGGTCCACTTTGCTGTATACATCAGTACCTCTAATACCCAGTAACAAGTCCTCTTGCATTGATGCATGCCTGTATTCGTCATGGCATGCTATCCACAAGTTCATCAAAGTGGTGTTGGTCCAGATTGTCCCACTTCTCAAAGGCTATTCGGCGTAGAACCCTCAGAGTGGTTGGTGGGTCACGTCGTCCATGAACAGCCCTTTTCAGTCTATCCCAGGATTCATGTCTGGAGAACATGCTGGCCACTCTAGTCGAGCGATGTCGTTATCCTGAAGGAAGTGGTGGTGGTGGTGGTGAGTGTTTAACGTCCCGTCGACAACGAGGTCATTAGAGACGGAGCGCAAGCTCGGGTTAGGGAAGGATTGGGATGGAAATCGGCCGTGCCCTTTCAAAGGAACCATCTCGGCATTCGCCTGAAACGATTTAGGGAAATCACGGAAAAGCTAAATCAGGATGGCCGGAGACGGGATTGAACCGTCGTCCTCCCGAATGCGAGTCCAGTGTGCTAACCACTGCGCCACCTCGCTCGGATTGAAGGAAGTCATAAACAAGATGTGCACGATGGGGTCGCGAACTGTTATCATGAAGACGAATGCATCGCCTACATGCTGCCTATATGGTTGCACTATCGGTCGAAGGATGGCATTCACGTGTCACACAGCCGTTACGGCGCGTTCCATGATCACCAGCGGCGAACGTCGACCCCACATAATGCCACGCCAAAACAGCAGGGAACCTCCACCTTGCTGCACTCAGGTGGACAGTGTATGTAAGGATTTCATCCTGACAGGATTGCCTCCAAATACGTCTCAGACGATTGTCTGCTTAAAGGCATACGCAACACTCAATGGCGAAGAGAACATGATGCCAATCCTGAGCGGTCTATTCGACATGTTGTTGGGCCCATCTGTACCGCGCTGCATGGTGTCATGTTTGCAAAGATGGACCTCGCCAATGATGTCAGAGGAGATGTTGCGAATCATGCAGTCTATTGCGCACAGTTTGAGTCGTAACACGACGTCCTGTCGCACCAAGAAAAGCATTACTCAATATGGTGGCGTTGCTACGTTTCTCCGAGCCATGATCTGTAGGTAGCTGTCATCCACTGCAGTAATACCCTCCTCTGGGCCAGGGGGTTAGAATATGCTCAAGGTATAAGAGGCGACTTGAAGGAGTCTCACACGTTTCGGCCTTTGTGCGATGGTGCCCTGTGGGGTTTAACTTCCATTTTTCAAAATTTTCCCGTAGAGAGAGCCATCTAGGGAAGGGTGCCTTACATGGTGCATCGTGTCCATCGTGCATTGAGATCTTTAGCCAACTTTCTCGTCGCGGCATTGAAGTCCCGCTCATCCTCCATCTCTTCAGTGAGGGCAACTTCCTGGAAGCGTTTTCCTCCACCCACTATAGAGTGTCGTTTCCCGCGCCGACGAGGTTCAAATGGTTCGGAGCACTATGGGACTAACTTCTGAGGTTCAAATGGTTCAAATGGCTCTGAGCACTATGGGACTCAACTGCTGTGGTCATCAGTCCCCCAGAACTTAGAACTACTTAAACCTAACTAACCTAAGGACATCACAGACACCAATGCCCGAGGCAGGATTCGAACCTGCGAACATAGCAGCACGCTGCTCTGGACTGGAGCGCCTAGAACCGCACGGCCACCACGGCCAGCTAACTTCTGAGGTCATCAGTCCCCTAGAACTTAGAACTACTTAAACCTAACTACCCTATGGACATCACACACATCCATGCCTGAGGCAGGAATCGAACCTGCGACCGTAGCCGTAGCGCGGTTCCAGACTGTAGCGCCTAGAATCACTCGGCTACTTCGACCGGCCGTCGACGAGGACCATGGAATTCTTTGCACCTCATATCCAGCATGATGGCCAGTCTATTGTGGTGGGGTCGCCATGTACCATGTTGCTTGTAGCCCCCTGGTAACACAGGGATCACTCTCCTGATGTCTGCGCCATTAACTCCCCACATATGCCAAGGAGTATATGCTGTCACTCTGGGGCATTGGGACTCCTGGCAATGGCCATCCTGCCAGGTGGCCTTTTCTGTGGGTGGGTGGGGCCCGTAGGTTGGGCCCCTGTCAGAATGGGTGGCATCAGGGCGGATGACGCGCAATGAAGTGTACAAGATCATCACTTGCTGGTGATCGAATGCCAGCAGTCTCTAAGCTCTCTCAGTACAATACAATGAAGTATGATCCTACATCATTCCTCTCCTTGGCCACACCATGGAACGAATGCTAGGCTAAGGATGGCAGCGAACCTTATTCGCCACAGTACGTCATTTACGAGAGCTGATGGAGACTCTTTTCTCTCGATGAAGCCCCAGTTTTTTGTTGAGCATTTATAGGACAAGTTTGGGGAGGTGGAAGGCTGGTCGAAAACGCGGACAAAGTCGGTCTTCATAAAAACAGCATATTCTGCCCAGTAACGAGCATTACTGACTTGTGACAAGCTGGGGGATGTTTCCATTACCATCACACCTCATAAGAGCTAAAATATGATCCAAGGTTTTATATTCCACAGGGACCTTCTTTTGCAGTCTGATGACGAGCTGCACACCAACTTTGAGCGACAAGCAGTTCATTTCATCCGGCGCATCCACTGGGGTCCAAGGGGTAATCAGGTTGCCACTGGAGATTTCATCTTGGCATTTGAGGATGACACATTACCTGAGAAGGTAAAGGTGATGGTCTACCACTGTGACATCAAGCCATAGATCCCTCCCCCAATGCTGGAAGTTCAGCCACATGTCTTCTTGCTGTACTTCCAGCATCACATATCGAGATTTTGGACGTCCATCACATCCAAATACTTCATGTGCTCCACCTCCCATCAGTGTCAACTGCAGAGAGCATCGTTTCCCTGCTCACCAGACTGCCAGGTTTTACAGCGAAAAAGGAAAATCGTGGAATACAAGACCCTGGATTGACTGACCTACACTGAGGCAAAGAGGAAATTTGAGCTCCTATATCATTTGGTATGACCTCATATGTCGCCACTACAAAAACAGTTGTAGCCCCATCAGTTCGATCAGTTCCAGTCAGCCAGAACACTACACCTGTCCCCTTCATGGTGCTGTTGCTCCCACACCAACCACCTCAGGAGCACTGTCCTCCCCAACCATCGGGGGCAACAGTCTCCAATTCTGAGCCAGCTCTTTGGCTCTTCTGGCCAGGAAGGGTCCCTTGGGCCACTCCCTTCCCAGGTTTCTGATAGTGGGGAAGATGACACCTGCCAGTGGCTGAAGTGTCCAAACGCAGCTGGTCGTAGGGCTTCACGCTCATCCTCAGTCCCAGAGACTGAATCAGTGAGCCCTCCCAGCCACAGAAGAACAAAGATCAACAAAAGAAATCCAGAAAGAAGACCTCCAAGAGCAAATGAATTTTTGTGGCATCCGCACTACCACTGCCTTCAAGCTCTGCGTCTGAGGATGAGGTGAAGATCTAGATCCTCAGCAAACACCATATCTCGCCAGACCTTCAGAGACAATGGATATATGTTGTTCAGGATATAAGTCGGTGGCAGCAGGTAACCCAGAGGCGTAGACTACCTCACTGATTATTTCACACCTTCCCAGTTTCACGATCACATCATCCTCCAGTTAAATTCCAGCGGTGTTTTTCCACCACCTGGCTGAGCTACAGCAACAGTTAAGCTTTACATCTGCTTACTGCATTCCCCTCCAGGAAACCTGCTTCCCAAGAATGTGGACCCCTCCCTTTTGCAGCTACATGGGATATTACAAGAGCTGTAGCATTCCACTATTATTTATTATATATACCATGTATATAAAGAATATGTAACCCAAGTCCATCCAAATGATTAATAGAGTAACGTGTAAAAATTTGCAATAAAGCGATCCAGAATGTTAACAGTTAATTGCTAACAATAGTTCCCTATTATATTTTATGCATACACACTGATAGTGAAAAAAGTTCTGTAGCAAGGAGAAACTTTGCGACATCAACGAAAGTAGATAGATGTGTTTCTATGTCTGAAAGAAAATTTCTTTTGAAATTTCGCATCAGTCGCGCAAGAATGGCACTTGTGGCGTCGCTATGAGGATGCAAAGATGGTTTGCTTTATCCCCCTGTGGGCACAGGGGTTAGAATAGGCCCAAGGTATTCCTGCCTGTCTTAAGAGGCGACTAAAGGGAGTCTCACACCTTTCGGCCTTTATGTGATGGTCCCCTGTAGGATTGGACCTCCATTTTACCAAGTCTTCCTGATCCATCATGCATTGCAGTCTTTACCCCACTTTCTCATCGTGGCATTGCAGTCCCGGTCATTCTCCATCTCTTGAGTGAGGACACATTCCTGGGTGAATTTTCCTCCACCCACTATGCAGTGTCTGCGCTGATGACCATGGAATTCTTTGCACCTCATATCCAGCACGGTAGCCAGTCCATTGTGGTGGGGCCACTCTGTACCCTGTTGGTTGTAGCCCCCTGACAATACAGGGATCCGTCTGCTGATGCCTTTGCTGTTAACTCCCCACATATGCCATGGAGTAGATGCTCATCTCCCTGGGCATTGGGACTCCCGGCAATGGCCATCCTACCAGATGGACCTTGCTGAGGCTGAGAGGTGCCCGTGGGGAGGGCCACTGGTTGGAGTGGGTGGCATCAGGGTGGATGACTCACCATGAAGCGTAGTACGTCGTCTCTTGCTGTTGGTCCGCCGCCAATGGTCTCTGAGTGGGCAAAGTCGAACTTCAGTGATAAGATATACAACCCCAAATCCTTCCCCTCTCTGGCCACACTGTGGGAGGAACTTTAGGCCAAAGATGGCTGTGAAGCTTATTCGCCCCCGTACCTTGTATGTACAAGAGGTGATGGGGAATCTTTCATGTCTATCAAGCCTCAGTGTTTTGTGGAGCATTTATAGGACTTGTTTGGGGGGGGGGGGCCTGTCCAAAATGTGCTCTATGTCAGTCTTGACAAAAACAGTATCCTCTGCCCAGTCACAGGCATTACTCCCTTGTGACAAGTTTGAGGATGTTTCTGTTACCATCAGACCCCATAAGAGCTTAAATATGGTCCAGGGTAATGTATTCCACAGGGACATTTTTTTTCAGTCTGACGACGAGCTGCGCGCCAATTTAAAGTAGCGAGGTGATCATTTTGTCCAGCGCGTCCATCAGGGTCTGAGGGATAACCAAGTTGCCACTGGTGCCTTCATCTTGGCTGGTGACACATTACCCAAGAAGGTCAAGGTGATGGTCTACCATTGTGATGTAAAGCCATATATCCCTCCCCCGATGTGGTGCCTTAAGTGCTGGAAGTTTAGCCATATGTCTTCCAGCATCACATTTGAGACTGTGAATATCCATCACATCCCAATACTCCATGTGCCCAACCTCCCATCTGTGTCAACTGCAGAGAGCATAATTCTCCTTGTTCGCCAGACTGCAGGATTTTACAGAAAGGGAGGAAAATCATGGAATATAAGACACTGGACTGACTGACCTACACTGAGGCTACTAGAAAATTTGAGCACCTGCATCCTGTGGCTATGACCTGTTCTTACACTGCCACTACGAGAACAGTTGTCGCCTCATCAGTTTGTCGCATTCCTGTCGCCTCTCATAACCATGGTGGGGGAGGACACTTCCCTCCCTGTTGCTCCCACACCAACTAACTCAGGAGCAACACTCCCCCCCCCCCACCCCACCCCCAACCATCAGGGATATCAGTCCCCAATTCTGAGCCAGAGAAGAGTAAGTGTTTGGCTTCACTGGCCAGGAAAGTTCCCCTGGGTCACTCCATTCCCAGGGAGTGGGAAAGATGACACCCACCAGTAGCTGAAGAGTCCAAAAGCAGCTAGTCGTAGGGCTTCACGCTCATCCTCAGTCCCAGAGAATTAGTGAAGTCCTCTCAGCCAGGAAACTCAAGAAGCAGCGAGAGAAATCCGAAAAGAAGATCCCCAAGACCAAGAGAGTTGCGGTGGCACTCACACCGCAGCTACCTACAAGCTCTGCATCTGCAGATGAAGTGGAGATTCTGGCGTCCGCTGAGGACCTAGATCTCGGTGGACCCTCAGACACAATGGATATAGACTCCTCAGGCAAAAAGTCTGTGGCAGCAGGTGACCCTGAGGCATAAATTGCCTCATTGAATGTTCCGTGCTTTCCCAGTCCCATAATGACGTCGTCCTCCAGTGGAAATGCTGCGGTTTTTTCCACCGCCTGGCTGATCTATGGCAACTGTTAAGCTTTACACCTGCTTCCTGCATTGTCCTCCAGGAAACCTGGTTCCCGGCAGTGCAGACTCCTGCCCTCCATGGCTATTCGGGATACTACATGAATCGTAGCGACTATAACAGAGTGTCACAGTGAAGCTGTGCCCCTTCAAAGCCCTTTTGTAGCTATGGCTGTGAGAATAAGGCCGACCTGGAAATAATTGTCTGCAATTTATATCATCCTCCAGATGGTGCAGTATCCCTGAATGTATTAACTGCACTGATCGATCAACTTCCTAAACCTTTCGTACTTTTGGGAGATTTTAAGGCCCATAACCTATTGTGGGGTGGCACTGTGCTTACTGGCCGAGGCAGAGATGTCAGTACTCTACTGTCTCAGTTCGATCTCTGCCTCTTAAATACTGGGGCCGCCATACATTTCAGTGTGGCTCATGGTAGCTACTCGGCCATTGATTTATCAATTTGCAGTCCAGGACTTCTCCCATCTATCCACTGGAGAGCACATGACGACCTGTGTAGTAGTGACCACTTCCCCATCTTCCTGTCACTGCTCTGGCACCAGGCCCACGGACGCCTGCCCAGATGACCTTTAAACAAGGCAGACTGGGCCACTTTAACCTATGCTGTCACCACTGAATCTCCCCCACACGATAACATAGATGTGATGGTTGAGCAGGTGACTAAGACAATCGTTTCCGTAGTAGAAAACACGATCGCGCGCTCTTTAGGCTGCCCCCAGCGAAAGGAAGTTCCTTGGTGATCGCCAGAAGTAGCTGAGGCAATAAAGGACGTCCGCGAGCTCTACAGCAGCATAAGTGGCACCCTTCCATGGTACACCTCATAACCTTTAAACGATTGCGTTCCACGTTTGCCAACCTATCAAACGACGGAATTTCCTATTAAGTAGTAATGTTTTGAACTGTACTTACAGGTTGCGTAGACTATGTAAGAAACTGTCTACGCAACCTGTAAGTACAGTTCAAAACATTACTACTTAACAGGAAATACCAACCACCAGAACTGTTTATAACCTATAGGCACAGTGACAAAAATGTAAATAAAATAGCTAACATATGTACATATTCCAGGCCACTGATGGTGCCTTGCAGAAAATAAAGGCGAAACGCGTATGGCACTAAAATTGTGTTTTATTCAGTTGCTGTCAGACGGTCCATAAGTGAAAATTATCAATAAATCGTAGTATTACGTGCAACTGAGGAGGACAGGACCACAAAAGTTGAAGATCTTAATGCCGTCCGCTGCTCGATGGCTGTTGCTCACGCCGGCTTCGTTTATGTCCATGGTGAATAGCATTCCTTGCCTGATGGCTGCAGTGCTTTCATGGCCGAGGTGGTGGCTATATCTCGTGCTTTTGAGCATATCAGTTCATGCCCTGGAGAGCCGTTTCTTCTGTATACTGACTCCTTGAGCAGCTTACAAACTGTCGACCAGTGCTACCCTCGTCATCCTTTGGTAGCGACCATCCAGCGGTAGAACTATGCTCTGGAACGGTCTAGTCATTCAGCAGTGTTTGTCTGGACTCCAGGTCACGCCGGAATCCCAGGCAACTATCTTGCCGACACGCTGTCCAAAGAGGCTACAAAGAAACCGCTTATGGAGATAGGCTTCTCTGCAACTGACCTGCGTTCAGTATTACGCTGGAAAGTTTTGGGGCTTTGGGAGACGAAATGGCATAACATCAGCACGCACAACAAACTACGTGCCATAAAGGAGATTATGAATGTGTGGCAGTCCTCAATGCGAGCCTCTCGGAGGGACTCTGTGGTTCTCTGGCGGCTCCGCATTGGCCACGTTTGGTTCACCCACGTCTACCTCCTGCGGCGTGATGACCCACCTTAGTGTTGATGAGGCACTCGGCTGACAGTGGCCCATATCTTGATGAGCTGTCCTTCTTTGGCTGCCCTGCGACGAACTCTTCAGTTACTGGACTCGTTGCCATTAATGTTAGCTGACAGCACCTCATTGGCTAATTTAGTTTTACGTCTTATACGTGACGGTGGGTTTTATCATTCTATATAAGTTATAGTGCATGTCCTTTTCTCCTTTGTGTTCTGCACTCTAATACTTTTAGGATGGATGTTTTTAATGTGTCGCAGAGTGGCTGGCTCTTCCTTTTTACTCTCGTGGTCGGCCAGCCACAGTCATCTGCTCTCTTGCTTCTCTCTGTGGTTTTCTTTTCCTATTTTGTCCATAGTAGTGTTTGTTGTCCTTCTGCCATTCTTCTGGTGCTTTCTTTCTCGTGTTATTGTGCTGTACGTCTGCTTTCTTTTCTTCTTTCCCTTGTGTAATTATTTTACTGGGAACAAGGGACCGATGACCTCGCAGTTTGGTCCTTTTTGCCCCCTCTTTTAAACCAACCAACCAACCTGGTTTGCCTTTAATATTCGCTGTAACGGTTGTTATCGTTAGTTAAGATTGAGGTTGGACGTGATGACTTAAAGTTAGTCAAGATTGTCTTTAAAGTGACAAAGATGTCTTTATCATCACCCCACTGAGTTTCAACGAAGTCGTGAAGTAAGACTATGCAATACGACTGCTAGAAGCTGACTGTTCCTTCTGCGATATCGCAGAAAGGCTTAGCAGGAAAGTAGCCACTGTACATAATTACTGGCAGATGTGGGCACTGGAATATGTGGTTGCAAAAAAACCGGGCTCTCGACCGACCTTTGCGTCCGGAGTATGGCTCTGACGAATCGTAATGCATCTGCAGAAGCAATCTAAACTTGAATTGGCACCAGAGTGACACAAGAAACTGTTACAAATTGGTTCCTGCAAAGAAAGCCAAACATACTTTAGGGTGCATTCCACTGACTCTAAATCACCGTCATTTGCTACGTCAGTGGTGTCAAGCGAGAGTTCATTGGAGGGCAGCGTGGAGGCCTGTTGTGTCTTCTGACGTAAGATGGTTCTGCCTTGGTGCCGGTGATAGTTGTGTGTTGGTCAGGAGGAGGCCAGTTCAAATCCTGCAAGCAATCTGTCTGTGAGCTTGACACACTGGAGAAACACCTGGAATTATGGTCAGGCGTGCGATTTCACTTAGGAGCAGGAGCACTCTCGTACCCTGACTGCAAATCTGTGCGTCAATCCGGTGATTAAACCTGTTGTGTCGCAATTCACGAACGGGATTCTAGTGGGTGTATTCGAATAGGATAATGCTAACCCTCATGCCCTTCAGTGTTGACATGTTGCCTTGGCCTGCTCGATCAAAGATTTGTCTCTAATAGAGAACATCATCAGGCGACAACTGCGGAGTCATTCAAAAACAGCATTAACCGCCCCTGTATTGACCGACCACGTGCGACACGCATCCCACAAACTGACATCAAGCACCTGTAAGACACAATGCATACACGTTTGCATGCTTGCGTTCAACATTTTGGCGGGTACACCGGTTATTAATGTACAAGCATTTCACATTTGTAGTGGTTTATTTCGTGCATGTACTAACTTGTGATCTTGCAATGTTAATCACTTAAATATGTTACCTAGACAAATGTATTCATGAAATTTCATTACCCTACATTATTTTTTTGGTGTCGCGATTTTTTTCCGTAAATATATATTGCATGGGGGCTTAATTAAATAAATTGATTGAAAATACTTTTAGTTTTAGTAACTGTATGTCCGATTACGTAATGTCTCGTAATCGGTTGGCCCTGACTAGTATTATTACGCTATCTGACTGCAACAAACAATGTAAGAAAATTTTCGTAAACACAGTTAATTAATTAAGTCCCCAGCAACTAAAAAAACCTACAAAATCCAAGCACAAATGTAACTGTTCTGTATGTGGGAGTGTGACTCAACGTATGCATCTGGCACGGTTCTTTTCCAACAAGACAAGAATTTTTAAATACCAACTATACAGACGTGACAAAGGAAAATTAGAAAACTATAATTACGCAAGAAAACCAGAATTCCACTCTAATCCAAGAACACAAGCCAGATGCTTTGTTGACTGAACCTGTAGTGACACATTATTTCAGATAGACAATTAATAAAAAAAAACATTATAAATTTTACCTTCATATATATTGACGAAATGCACTCATTACAATAACATCTGCTATCTCTCCCATCAAATAACTGCATAAAACAAGGAGCAACACTCTTTACTACCACATCTCACTCCGACTTCACGACAATCACGAGCTCTTAACACACACTGTGCTCTCTACTAGCACTGACTGCCACGAACTCTCAACAACCACTGACTTCTACAATCTCATAACAAGCACTGTGGAGGCGGCTTAATAGTACTCTTTGGCGCACTCTCTGGCGCAGTGGCACAGTGTAGCCACCTTTCATATGCCCCTCCTCCACAGGCCAGAATTTGATGGTATTTTTGCCAGCATTGGTGGTGAAAATATCACCAAATTCGTCCACAAAAATACAGACAAAAATAAAAGATAATATTAATACCTAAATATCACATAATTAGTTAAAAATTTTGGCTTTGCACTGACCTTTCACTAACCTAACATATGAAATACAGTAAGCAATACAACTTCTTTTCATACATGTGACTTTACATAATAGTTTACAGAATATACAAAAAATCAGTTTATACAAATGTTCACATAAAATGCTTGCAATGATTAGTTTATACAAAAAAAAGACACTAACTGGTGACATCTTTTTAGTAGAAGCAGTCCATCAATTGCACCCAGTAAAGTTTAGCAGGTACACCCAGCAACAAGTCACATTAGTTCAGTAGAGGCAATCCATCAGAGGTACCCAGCAATGTTGAGTAGGTGCAGACAGCAACAAGTGACTTCATTTCAGTAGAAACAGTTCATTAGATGCACCCAGCAATGTTGAGAGCAGGTGCAGACAGCAACAAGTGACTTCATTTCAGTAGAAACAGTTCATCAGTTGCACCCAGCAATGTTGAGTTGGTGCAGACACCAACAAGTGACATTATTTTAGTAGAAGCAGTTCCATCTGTGGCACCCACTAAAGTTCAAGAGGTACACACAGCAAAAAGTCACATTAGTTCAGTAGAAGCAGTCCATCAGTTGCACCCTGCAATGTTGAGCAGGTGCAGACACCAACAAGTGACATCATTTCAGCAGAAGCAGTCAATCAGTTGCACCCAGCAATGTTGAGTAGGTGCAAACACCAACAAGTGATATCATTTCAGTAGAAACAGTCCATCAGTTGCACCCAGCAATGTTGAGAGCAGGTGCAGACACCAACAAGTGACATCATTTCAGCAGAAGCAGTCAATCAGTTGCACCCAGCAATGTTGAGTAGGTGCAAACACCAACAAGTGATATCATTTCAGTAGAAACAGTCCATCAGTTGCACCCAGCAATGTTGAGAGCAGGTGCAGACACCAACAAGTGACACCATTTCAGTAGAAGCAGTCCATTAGTGGCATCAGCAATGTTGATCAGGTGCACACAGCAACAGGGGACATCTTTTTAGTAAAAGCAGTACATTAGTGGCATCAGCAATGTTGATCAGGTGCACACAGCAACAGGGGACACCTTTTCAGTAGAAGCAGTACATTAGTGGCATCAGCAATGTTGATCAGGTGCACACAGCAACAGGGGACACCTTTTCAGTAGAAGCAGTCCATCAGTGGCACCCAGCAATATTGAGTAGGTGCAGACACCAACAAGTCTCATCTCTCAGCAGAAGCAGTTCCATAAAACTCACAAGCACTGATCACACTGTTTATCAGAGTTTATGAGCAGAAATTAAACATGTCCTAGTGGCTCCAATCATGTAGAAAAGGTACAGGTAACAGTCCATAATTTTTTTTTTTTTTTACAATCACTGATCACACAGTTCATCAGCAGAAATTAAACACGACCAAATGTCACACATCATGTTGAAAAGTGCAGGTAACAGTTCAGAATATTTATCTTCACTAATCAGACAGTTCAGGCATGAACAATAGTTTGAATGCACATACAAATGCTTTTACAGTAACATACAAATCATAACAAACACACAAATGATGTCAGATAATTGTCCTATTAACTATTACAATACACAAATACCAGTAAACCTATAATATTCATGGGTGTCAGTGCAAGCCACTACAAACAATAAAATAATGTTTAGGAGATAGGTGGGTAGGATTAGGAAAGGAAAACACACAGAACACACTCACTCATCTCTCATCCACATTAAGTACTACTGTGTAACTGAATAGTGTTAATTGTGTAAATGAAATTCTGTCTAAATCTGATGTTCATCATGTGTATCAAGTAGTACTGGCAGCAATGTATAACAGTCAATAATAGTTAGGTCAACGTCATAGTCATCATGTCAAGACCAATGTTTGCCAAGCCAGATCAAAATGTACTGTTGCTGAACAACTGCCAGTGAGCCAAGATATGCAATTACTTCCTCTCTCCAAAAAAAAGTATATACTGCTTAGTGATTTAACAAAGTGTGTGTATAGACTATCTTCCTTCTATTTTAGTGTTCTAGTCTGCTATCTTCATCCTCCTTGTTCCATAAGACCAACAAAAAAAATATGCTCCTCACTTACTTTACCTCTTATACACCAAAACTCCAATAATCATCAACTTAATCTCAATAATACCTCAATAATACCTCTTCAATACGTCTTATCATCAATATCATTTACCTTACCTCTCATCAACTTCATATAATCTCTATACCTCAATAATACGTCGATAAATGTGAACCTTATTGCCAATATCATCTCACTTCCAACACAACTCTTTCCTCTAGTCAGTCTCCTCGAACAAGTACAGATAAAATCCTAATGCAACTTCAATTCAGCATCCCATACAATCCGAAGACACAGTGTCAACACACAACCTCTGTGTAATCCATCTGACCCAAATTTTCTACTCATTATCACATAATCTCAATACGTCACTAATACTTCTTCAATACGTCGATACATAATGCAACTTCAATTCAGTATCCCATACAATCCGAAGACACAGTGTCCACACACAACCTCTGTGTAATCCATCTGACCCAAATTTTTTACTCATTATAAATTATAAGATACATTGTGGTTCCTTGTCCATCATTAAAAAAAAGAAATGCATACCTGACCTCTAACAGACTTAGTTCGAATAACTCTCAGTAATTAAGTACGATTACGGAGTGTGAATGATCATAATATTTCACAGTGTGTACACCACTTCAAGAATCATAGCAGAAGCAAACATGTGGAGTATTTTTTGTGTCAAGTGTCACTTCCTATTTCAATTGCTTACGAAAAATGCAGTCTAATAATTGTTAATGGTCTAAACCTAGTTTCGGTCTGTCATGTCGTTAGCCTCCTTCCTATTTGCATAAATTTATACAGCTTCCATAAAACCTCAGCTCATGTGACTTCAATGACTTTCTTGTACTAATGTGGTTCGTCGAATTATAGCAGTGAATTTTCATATCTTAAAAATATAAGGCACTGAGCGTAAGCAAAACAAGCAATAGCGAGTAAATAGACCAGTAAAGAACAGAATGTCAACAAGTGGATGCAGCACAATTCCTACAACGAGGCTCTGCCAAGCGAACAATCTATAATTAATACCATAGTGTGACCTAAACTCTATGTTTATACACTGTACATCAGCATTGCTATACACCAAATTAAAGAGCAGTTATGGCAACAAAACAGAAATGTGTAAATATGTAATCCATACAAAAAGCAGCAAACATATATCTTACGTAATAAACAAGTCATTAGCATCATATCAGCCTAAGCAAATAAATGTTCATATGTAATCTTAGCAAGTAAACATGGAGGCGCAAGCAGATAAATCACAAAGTATAACTTACATACATAACCACAGTCAGCACAATTAATCAGATGACAATTATAATTTAAATAAATAAGCACAGCAGGCACATAATTAAAAAATATGACATCAGTGAAAAAGCAGCGCAGCCAAGCGATGCATAATATACACAAGTTACAACCCAGTTCATTAATAATCATTGTCAAAATCAGTTAACGTACGCAAGCACGTCGCTCCACAAGTAAATTCATAGAACCTGAAATTAGCACAAAGTATGAATCACGTAATCGCGAGCAGCAAATTACGTCTAAAGTACGTACCTAAGTGGAAATATGTTACCTGAAAAATGAACTCAATTAATAGTTACCTTTTTTAGTTTATTAGTTTCTTCTTCGAAATTACATTCTTCCTGAAAATTTCCCGATAGCAAGTCGTCTTAACGTCGGACACGCACAGAATTTACCTGAAGTTCTTAAATACTTTATACAACCGTATCCTGCAAAATACTGAATGTTAATATCACAATTCAACAAGTCCTTATAGCTTTATACAGAATTTAGTCGGAGAAATTAGACTGAGTATTTGTTTACGGCTGTCAGTGCATTCGCACTGAGCGCTCGATCAGCTGTGGGCGCGTGACGTAGGAAGCTATTGTTCGCGGTCAACGACTGCCTTGTGCGGCGCGCAGACTTGACTGTTGCTTTGAGTATGTGCCGCCGCCAAAACACAGCGCGGTATCCTTGTACTCTCCGCATGTTTACATCTAGCTGTTGATTTCTCACAAGTATGTCATTCTACAAAAATTTTAACGTTTGATATATGATGTATTCCTTTAGAGCGTCGAGATTTAAGAGTTTCTACTTCAACAGTGTTATCATGTATAATTTTGCGAATTCTATATGGACCGTTATAAAGCAGAAAAAATTTGCGACACAAGCCTTTTCCTTTATGAGACAAACGGTGGGACTTAATTAATACCTTCTGACCAACTGACAAGATTTTTAAACGACCAGGACGTTTCGCTGATTTCTCTCTTCTAGCAGCCGCAGATGCAATATTTCGTAGAGCCAGGTTAACAACTTCAGAATGCCGCAGTTTCCGTGAAGGCGGAAAAGGAACGATTTCAGAAATGCGATTTGTTGGTGCTTTGTTTTTTAATATCATTATAGGCGGTAAAGAAGTTGAATCATTAGGAAGTTCATTCAGAATGTTTTGAAAAGTATGAAGATACTGATCCCACGTTCTGTGATCCTGATGACAATAAAGACGACACAATTTATTGATTTCCTTCATCCATCTCTCTGAAGCGTTAGATTGAGGGTGAAAAAGTGAAATGAAGATTGGTTTAATTTTACGACGCTGTAGAGTACGAAGCCAAATTTTAGAACGAAACTGTGATCCATTATCTGATATAACCTTATCAACATGACCAACTTCTTTAAGAAAATGTTTGATGAAAGCATTAGATACTGAACGAGCTGTTGCTTTGCGTAAAGGTGTAAAACACATATTTTGACGTCAGTTCCACTGCTACGAAAATGTACGCAAAACCATTAGTAGAACGAACCACTGGACCAAACAAATCGACTGCAGCCATGTCCTTTAATTTCGCTGGAATGACAGGAAACAACGGTGCTCTGTGAGAAATCGTTGGAGGCTTAGCCATTTGACATAATTTACATTTGGCAAGAACAGATCGAATACGTTTTTCCATATTACTGAAGTAACAATTTTCTCGTAATTTATGAAAGCATTTTCTGGGACCAAAGTGTGCATAACTGAAATGCGTATACCAAATCAATTTATTGACCCACTCATCAGGAATACAAACTAACCAAACGGAGTTGTCGACCGATTTTCGTTTAAAAAGAATGTCATTGCGAACTAGATAATGCTGTCTAATCGCTACGCTTTCCTTTCTCCTCCACTTTTCCTTAATGTCCTTCCAGATTGGATCCTTATTTTGCTCCTTAGCGATATCCTGGAGCGAAGACGAAATAAAGTTCTCAAACGCAACACCTTGAATATACATCAAACAATAATTGTTTTCTTTGCAGTCCTCTTCAGCACTTTGTTTCAAACCCATAGGTGCACGTGGTAAAGCATCGGCAACAATATTTGAAGAACCCTGTATGTAAACAATACTAAAGTCAAATTCCTGTAGGTACAGCGCCCATCGTGACAATCTGCCATGAGTTAATTTCGTTGACATAAGAAATTCCAGAGCTCGATGATCGGTGTAAACCTTAGTATGTCTGCCAAACAAAAAGGTGCGAAATTTTGTAAAAGCCCAAACAACAGCCAAAGCTTCAAGTTCCGTAATCGAATAATTCTTTTCTGATTTAGAAAGAACACGACTTCCAAATGCAATAGTTTTCTGGACTACAACGCCGTTTTCTTCTATCTCTTGAAATAAATGTGCACCTAGGCCTTTGTATGATGAGTCCGTCGCCAAACAAAATTCTTTTGATAAATCCGGATGTGAAAGAAGTGGAGCAGCAACTAAAGCATCACGAAGCTGTTCAAATTCTGACTGAGCTTCCTCATCCCAACACCAATTAGATTTCTTTCCAGATAGTTCACATAAACGAGGTGTGGCCAAATCGTCCAATTTAACAAAGCGTCTAAGAAAATTACAGACACCAAGGAAACTACGAACATCACGTTTTGTAGTAGGTACAGCATAATTACGAATAGCATCTAATTTCTCTGGATCAGGAAGAATACCTTCTGTAGAAATAATGTGACCGAGAAATTTCACCTGAGAACGACCAAATTCAGATTTTTCTAAGTTCACTGTAATACCAACTCGTGCAAAAATACGTAATAATGAATCCAAAATTTTGTTGTGCTCACTCCAAGAACGTTTAGCAATAAGAATGTCGTCAACATAAGAAGTAATGTTGTCACGAAGATAAACAGGTAAAATTTCATTTAAGCTACGAATGAATGCTGCTGAAGATACAGTAAGTCCAAACGGTAATTTCTGAAATTGGTAACAGTTACCAAAGGCTAAAAAGGCAGTATATTTTCTACAATCAGGGTGGAGTTCTATTTGCCAAAAACTTGCGCGCATATCAATCGTGGATAAGACTTTAATTCCATGGAAATGTTGAAGAAGTCCATCCAAATTTTGTGGGCGGTCAGTTTCAGGAATGATGATATTATTTATCTGTCTGGAATCCAGAACCAGACGAATTGATCCATCCTTTTTAAGAACAACGTGTAATGGGCTAGTATAAGGACTGACTGCAGGCTCAATAATGCCCTGATCTAACATGTACTGAAGTTCATTCTTAACCTTGTCTCTGTAAGCCAAAGGAATAGCGTACGTTTTTCCGCGAAATGGTGTGTGTTCTTTTACTTTAAATAAATATTGTAAGCCTTGTATAGTTCCTGTGTGATGACTAAACACTGTAGCATGTGAAGTCAAAATGTGGTGCAGCTCTTCTCTTGCAACGTCATCTGGCACTTCAGCTTTCTTAACCTTCTCTTTAATTAACTCTTCGCTATTAATTATCTCATCCATTGCGTCTCTGTATCTATTGTCATTATCATGAATAAACACATTGTCGTCATAATGCTCAACGAAAACATCAGAAGTAAGAAACCTTAAACATTTTGTATCTGACTCAGATCTTGTTAAACACTCGAAAAATTTTAAACATTTCGGCATTCCAGCAACAGTCAAATTTACACTTCCTTCTTTAAAGTTCAAAATTGCCTTATGTGCGTTAAGAAACTCCATACCTAATATAATTTGTGTACTGAGTAATGGAACAATGATAAAATTAGCAGAAAATTCGTATCCTTGACAAATGAAATTTAAATTGGTCTGTTGTTTGACCTCCACACTTTTTCCAGAAATCGCACCTCGAATTGTAGTTTTAGAAATAGGTAACACAGGACAAGCGATAGTTCTTACACATATACGAAAAACTGATTCACTAATGACATTCAGTGGGCTCCCAGAATCTAGTACTGCAGTGAACTTATTCTTACCCACACATACTTCAATAACAGGGTGTAAAAATGCGTCTACATTATTTTCCTTTTCGTCTAATAAAATGTCTCTCATGTCTTCCAGGCGTACGTAGTGTAAAGTCGTAGTGTCATTACTTTCTGAGCCGTCTATATTGCTGCCAGAAGCCGAAGCTACAAGTCATTGTCGATTGTTTGCGTCACGTCTTTGATTATTCGCGTCATTTCGCGGATCAATTTCAACGATTTGTACTTGTCTCTCAGACGTTCTGTCACGTGGAGGATGCCAATTAGGTCCCTCCTGTCTGCTAGATGCAAATTCTGGGTTGTGTCTGTTATTAAAATTTCTATTTTCCTGTCTGTCTGCATAACTACTTCTTGTATAATTTCGACTGTCACTTCTGAAATTATTATTGTACCTACTACCCTGGTTATTTCTGTAGTAAGAATTTCTATTACTGTATGAATGATTTCTGTCCTGATGATACCGATTACTGTTTCCGTATGATTGATCATTCCGATACGAATTACCGTTGTTATAGTTGTCTGTGTAATTTCTGTTAGAACGTCTGTTATTGTCATAGGGCTGGTATCTATTGTCGTGTCTGTTACGTCTGTCATTCTCAAAATTACCCATATAACGCCCGTTCCGACCACTATCACTTTTCTCTGAAAGTCTATTGTAATTACTGTTACTGAAAAAGTTACAAGAGGTCCCGTCGTCGTTGTCATACTCCAGTTCTTGCAACAAAGTCTTAAAAGTCTCAATGTCATCTTTACATCTTCCGGCCAAAGCAATTTGTCTTATGGATTGTGGCAACTTAGTTAAACAAATGCGAATTAATTCAGTCGGGCTATAAGGGTTGGACAGGAACTGATTCTTTCGAATCATGTCTTCAAAGTACTCTGCCGGCGTGCGGAACTCAGACTGTTTGAAATTACGCTGCATAATAAGACTGTGTTTGACTCTGTCTTGCGTGTTTTCGGACCAATATGCCGATAGAAATGCATGATAAAAATCATTTAGATTATTACAATCTCTAATGAGTGCGCGCATCCGCGTCGCTGGTTCGTTTTCTAAATATCCACACATAAATTCCAGTTTGTGACTTAGTGGCCAATTTGGTGGAAGTGCGTACATAAATTGATCTAACCATGCACATGGATGTATGTCATTCTTAGAATTGCGGAAAATCTTAAATTTCCGGACAGTCAAAAAGTGTTTATAATCAAAGTTTTCGCCTCGTGGCGACAAAGACCTACCGCGTCTGTCCCGGTCCGAATGTCGATTATTGTAAAGTTCGCGCGCCTGGCGCTCTCTTGTTGCATCCCGTAAATGAAACAAATTATTTTCTTCAAACCCCTCTGCTACCTGTGATTCCAAATTTCTTCTGCTATCTTTTCCTACAATTTCCCCTTCGATCTGCTTGACTTGCTTTCGTAATGCCTCAAATTCCCTTTTCACGCGTTCATTAAATTTTCCCTGATTCTCAACATGCTTATTTATGTTCTGATACTCTTCGGTTTCTGCAAATGGTAATGGGGCTGTATCATCCGAATCTCTGTCCCCATGTAAACTAAGATTTGTCAGTTTATCTGAAATTTCAACTCTTTCCGATAAGTCACCTAATTGTTCTTTCTGTTTATTTACGTCTTCCGTAAGTGTCGCGACTCGGGTTTCAGTATTGTCACATTTGGTAGCTAGCTGTTCATATTGTTGTGTTAGGTTATTTAATCTGTCATTTGGTACGGATTCCTCGATTCTTTCAAATATTTCTTTCTTATCGTTTGCACGTTGTAAATTTAACTCTGAAAATTTTTGTACTATCACGCGATCTCTTTCTTCCTGTTCTCTATCCTGTTCCCTTTGTCTGATTTCTACTGCAATTAATCTATTATTGTGAGAATTCAGAATCGGTTGTACTTCTTCCCTGATTTCTTTCTTTAATTCATCTTTCATATTTTTGAAACATGTCCCTATTCGTGAATCTATCCGTGTTTCCAAAGTTCCCATCTCTGTTTTAAATTCAGATCCTAACCGAGTTTCCATTGTTCCCATCCGTGTTTCCATTGTTCCCATTTGTGTTTTAATTGTTCCCATCTCAGTTTTAATTGTTCCTATCTCTGTTTTTAATTCAGATTGAAAATTTAATATTACACTCATCAACTGCTCCATATTAAATTGTTCAGAATTCTTTTCGCCCCTAACATCTCCCGCAAAACTAACTTCCTTCGTCACAGCTGTAAGGCTATCTGTGTTCGATACTATTTCAGAATCTTCTGTCGTTAATCTCCGATTCTGTGAATTTTCCGATTGAGAAAAATTTTGAAATGGTTCCGGACTGTCTTCCCGACTTATTACATTGTTTTCCACTTCATTATCCATCATACAGTTTTCCTCTGTTGGCGAGTTCGCCATGTCAACAATTTCGTCCTCACTATTCATCATTTTTGCCTTTTTCATTGATCGCGTAATCATTTACAAAATATACGAAAGATTCGTCACTGTACGAAAATCACACACAATGACCCCTTATCTCCAACAATACTATTCACACGCAATGTCTCCCTCAAACACGATCAATCGAACAATTGAAATAATTGCACAAGATTGTCAAACGCGTATACAAGGCAATAAAAATTAAATTTTGAAAAATACCATTAGAAGAATGCCAATTACCAAATCTACACATTCAATACAGACTACAATTACTGAACTACAAATTACTACAACAATACTACAGTCTACAATTTTCACAATCAGAAGAATCCAAGGGACGATCCGAAGCAGCGGTCGCCACGTGCATGGGGACTTAATTAAATAAATTGATTGAAAATACTTTTAGTTTTAGTAACTGTATGTCCGATTACGTAATGTCTCGTAATCGGTTGGCCCTGACTAGTATTATTACGCTATCTGACTGCAACAAACAATGTAAGAAAATTTTCGTAAACACAGTTAATTAATTAAGTCCCCAGCAACTAAAAAAACCTACAAAATCCAAGCACAAATGTAACTGTTCTGTATGTGGGAGTGTGACTCAACGTATGCATCTGGCACGGTTCTTTTCCAACAAGACAAGAATTTTTAAATACCAACTATACAGACGTGACAAAGGAAAATTAGAAAACTATAATTACGCAAGAAAACCAGAATTCCACTCTAATCCAAGAACACAAGCCAGATGCTTTGTTGACTGAACCTGTAGTGAGACATTATTTCAGATAGACAATTAATAAAAAAAAACATTATAAATTTTACCTTCATATATATTGACGAAATGCACTCATTACAATAACATCTGCTATCTCTCCCATCAAATAACTGCATAAAACAAGGAGCAACACTCTTTACTACCACATCTCACTCCGACTTCACGACAATCACGAGCTCTTAACACACACTGTGCTCTCTACTAGCACTGACTGCCACGAACTCTCAACAACCACTGACTTCTACAATCTCATAACAAGCACTGTGGAGGCGGCTTAATAGTACTCTTTGGCGCACTCTCTGGCGCAGTGGCACAGTGTAGCCACCTTTCAATATGTATATACAAAAGTTGTGCATCACCCTGGTTCCCAGAACTCCTGAAGACAGACGTTAACTGTGGATATTGTATTACAGACAGAGTCCCTTTGACCGCTCACAATGTCACTAATCCCGCCCAAAGACGTAAAAAATCATGCACGAGCAGCGCCTATTATTCGGCGGGAGTCCGACACACGATCAGTTCCAGTCATTCCACCAGGAAGGAGGTACACGGTTCCTGTTGCCTGTAGTTCAACCACGCCTAGTTGATCAATACCGCCGTTCCATCGCGTCCACATTGTTACTTTGTGCCACGAGGGGCTCTCAACAAGGGAAGTGTCTAGGCATCTCGAAGTGAACCAAAGTGATGTTGTTCGGACATGGAGGAGATACAGAGAGATAGGAACTGTCGATTACACGCCTCGCTCAGGCCGCCCAACGGCTACTACTGCAGAGGATGGCCACTACCTGCGGATTATGGCTCAGAGGAACGCAGACAGCAACGCCTCCATGTTGCATAATGCTTTTCGTGCAGCCACAGGACTCCGAGTTATGACTGAAACTGTGCACAATAGGCTGCATGATGTGCAACTTCATTACCGACGTCCATGGCGAGGTCCATCTTTGCAACCATGACACCTTACAGCGCGGTACAGATTGGCCCAACAACATGCCGAATGGACCGCTCAGAACTGGCACCAAGTTCTCTTCCCTTCAACCAGACATCCGTCAGAGACGTGTTTTGAGGCAACCTGGTCAGGCTGAACGGTCTAGACACACTGTGCAGCGAGTGCAGCAAGGCGGATGGTCCCTGCTGTTTCGGGGTGGCATTATGTGCAGCCGACGAACGCAGCTGGTGGTCATGGAAGGCACCGTAGCGGCTATAGGATACGTGAATGCCAACCTCCGACCGATAGTGCAATCATATCAGCAGAATATTGGCAAGGCGTTCGTCTTCGTGGACGACAATTCGCACCCGAATCGTCACATCTTGTGAATGACTTCTTTCAGGTTAACGACATCGCTCGACTAGAGTGGCCAGCATGTTCTCCAGACTTGAAACCTATTGAACATGCCTGAGACTGAAAAGGGCCCACCAACCACTCAGGGGTCCACGCCGAACCGCCGTTGAGAAGTGAGACAATCTGGATCAAAAGTGCCTTGATGAATATGTGGATAGTATACCACGACGAATACAGGCATGCATCAATGCAAGAGGACGTGCTACTGGGTATTAGAGGTACCGGTGAGTACAGCAATCTGGACCACCACCTCTGGAGGTCTCGCTCTACTGTGGTACAACATGCAGCGAGTGGTTTTCATGAGCAACAAAAAGGACGGAAATGATGTTTATGCAGATCTGTATTCGAATTTTCTGTACGGGTCCCGAAATTCATGGAACCGAGGTGATGCAAAACTATATATATAACCTTTGTCTTTCCGAAGTTTCATTAGGGTATCGTTAAAAATTTGAGGTAAATCGGTCCAGTACCTTTCAAAACGACGTGCCCTTGTATAGTAACGCAGCTTATGCCTCTTGATTTGTAGCACCGATTTACAGTGTCGAACGCCTTTTCCAAGTCGAAAAATCCTATGAATCTGCCTTAAGTTTTCTTATGTCTTGCTTCAGTTATTACTCGCAACGTCAGAGCTGCCTCTCTGGTGCACTCACAGTTCCTATTGTCAAATTGATCAACATCTAAGAGATTAACCAAATTTGCGCTCCTGCCACTTTTGTGATTGCAGGGCAGCCCTTCGTGTTAACGTACATCACCAAATCAGCTTTGGACTTGAGCTTTTCCGTATGCATTTAAATTTCTCTATGCGTTAACGATAAGCCCGTGTGATAAACAACAATGGACTTGTAAAATTTGTGGAAGATCGATAGCGTATTTGTTTCTTGTTGACTGATCCCGCGCACTATAAGGACGGAGTGAGACAATATGGAGGGTTACAGTTCCTCGGTCATTAAGTTCACACTGGAAACGGAAAACGTAAACCTGGACAAAGAAGCCTTCCTCTGCACTTCTGATGTTCATACAACGAAAACAAGAATAAAACGAGCGGTTCTGGTGTCCATGGTGTAAGAAAATATTCCTTCATTCTGATAAGGTAGGGGACAAACTTTTACAGTGGTATTGGACTACTAGTTTCAAGCACTGCATGTTTGCGATCCAAAGCCAGTAGACAGTGTCACAGTCCCGAAATTACTTCAAAATGACATACGGTTTCCTATTGCTCTTGTCAGACGTCCACATTTTAGTGGCGCATAATTATGTAAACCGAAACGTGTTATTCTTGCAGAGATTTCATCCCATATACTTTACAGCGTTCCATGTTTGGACACAAACATATTCGCGTATTTTGGACTACTGGCTGTAAACATTAAGCATCAAACGAAATATTTTGTTTTCCAGATAAACAAATGCTTATTGTTGTCAGCTTACCTCAGTATAGCTGTCCTATGATTTCAGCGGAGCCAGACAAAATTCTCAGATCATATTAGATATGAACACAGTAGATACCGGGAACTACAACATGAAACTGCAATGTGTAGAGCTCATTTCGTCACCATTGCTACTGACGCGGCATTTCTTATTTCCCCTCGCTATCAGTATTTCAGTAATTTAGAACACCATCTCTGAATTACGACTAAAATGTTTAAACGGTGTATTAGTTACAGTCCTCAAGTCCGTCACCGCACTAGTAATGCGTTTGGCAATCGCATCACTTCCCCTTCTTTTCGTAGTTTCATTATACTGTCGAAATAACACTGGAATATATTGCAGGCTTGTATGTAGGTATAAATGCGACACTTAGAGGCAGTGGTTAGAAAGAGGCATACATCTATACGCACGTATCATCTTTCAGCTGAGGCAAGAAGAGAAGTAGGGTTACTAGGCGCAAGCCACCCATGTGCACATGCACCTTAAAGAGGGACAGCAAGTTCCACAACAATTAAAAAAAAGACAAAAACTTAAATAGCTGTGGTCCAATAATAGACCAATGTGGACGCAGTTTCTTACACGTGGACACCATGTTTAGCATTACAAACGTCTGTGAAAGCTATAACAATGGGCGTGCAATGGACCGACTGCAAGAGCTTTGTGAACGAACAGAACGAATATTTACTATTATGTGACATTGTTAATAGTTTTACATCCGCCAGTACTTCTTCTCCTACTTTCCAAACCACTGTAATCTTCTGGCATAGCTTGTGGGGTTAGCACTCCTGGAAGAAGGTATATTGCGGAGACATCGCTTATCCACAACCTACAGGATTGTTTCCAGAATGAATTTCAATTCTTCAACGGACAGTGCGCTGATTTGCAACAGGTTCTGACTCGGTCTCGAACCTGGGATCTTTGGAATTTATCAGAAGACGCGCTGGCGGAAGATCGGCTGTGAGATCGTGCCATGATAATGTTTGTATAGTTCAGTCGGTGGAACACTTGTCCGCGAAAGAAAGGTGCCAGGTTCGAATGCAATCCAGCACACTATTTTAATCTGCTTGGAAGTTACAACTCAGCGCTTGCACCGCTACGGAGTGAAAATACATTCTGGGAACAATCCCATTGGCTGTGGCTAAACTAATACTGTGTAATATTGTATTTTGCGAGGGAAGTAGTACCAGGCATGCCGGAGAACTGTAAAGTCCGAAAAGTAGGAGATGAAGTACTGGCGAAAGTAAAGATAGTGGGTCGTAAATCGTGCATGGATACGTCGACAGAGTACTTGCCCACCAAAGGTAAGGGCCCGAAGTTCGAGTCCCGGTGCGGCACACAGTTTTGATATGTCAGAAAGTTTCAAACCAGTGAACAGTTCGGGAAAATCTTACTAGCACTTGTAAATGGCCACTATGGCCAGCAAGTGGCTGGCTGGTCGAATTAAGTAACACCCAGGCATGAGGTGCGTTTTGATGAACAGTGACACAAGGACTAAATTAATGAGAAAGCAATACAAACAAATATTTTATAAAGTTCTAGTTGACCAAGTTCCACAACACCAACGGAAGATTACCCTATTGTGAACAAAGCATTCTGTTTGACGCTGCTTAGAAAGTTTCCTCATAAAAACTGAATAGGTGAGAAAATAATTATAAACCGATTACAATTACACTTGATTACATGTACATAGACGGACATACCTACTGGAAGCCATAGGGATTGGCATCTAAATATGGTTCACCAGTTGAATACGTTAACACTTCTGCTCTTATTTCTCCCGGAACCTAGAAAGACATGTGCACGTCAAAAATTGAATAGAAATGTAAAGATAGTTAAATAATAAGTTCGTTTAGTGAGATACAGCTTTACATTGCAAAATTACACCAACAGAAATAAAAAGAAAATCGCAAGAAGGGGTTATGAACACTACTTTGAAATTAATGTAATCGAGGAACTGAAATGTTCACTGTCTACTGCAATACGCGTTTGTAATCGCTAGTGAGAGGACTTTGGACAGACTGAAAAGAATTACACATGATTCAACTAAGCACGGCCGCAGCTTCGAATCCTGCCTCGGGCATGGATGTGTGTGATGTCCTTAGGTTAGTTAGGTTTAAGTAGTTCTAAGTTCTAGGGGACTGATGACCTCAGATGTTAAGTTCCATAGTGCTCATAGCCATTTGAACCATTTTTTTCAACAAAGCGATTTTTTAAATTCTCTTGGGTCATGAACTTCTTCTTTCAGATTACCCCACAGAAAAAATTTCCAATGACGTCAGATCATCAAAACGTGCAGGACAGCTGATGCGGCCCTCATGGCGCCTATCCAGATACCGAGAAACACAGTGCGCGAAAGAATTGAAGGGTGACTTGCTGGAATCCCCGTCTTATACCTCGACTGATACGCTGAAGTCTCAAATTTGATTCTAAAGTACCTGCATCCTACCTCTGTAACGGTGAAAAGGCATGGCCCATTGCGATGTCATCCTTGGACTCAGCGACGCTTCAAAAAGAAACGTGTCGACACATTTGGAGTAAGACTGAAGCTTAGAAGTTCTTGTGGTGCGTCAAGTGGGCTAATGATGTCACATCGGTACCAAATTTTAACTACAATTCTGCTCAACGACAAGTCAGAGAACGGGGAGTTCGTCGCATCTAACCTCTTCACTTGATGCCTGCGCAATAGAGGTTAGAACTGCGACGCCCAGGACTGAAATATCACCATTTTCTTGTGAGTGAAACAGTGCGTGCTGACACCGGCAGTATTACCGAAGTGGGCGGTCTTAAAGGGATCCTTTGCTGATTCATTCGTGCACGTGTAAATGTTGTTGAATGAGTGCCTACACTGTCACTAGATTATAGTGAGCCAGGCATTCATCTTGTAGCCCCATATACATCTATGTATTTCGTGGTACTTCCATACGAAATACAGTAGCATTTTGGTAAGGAGTGATGTCTGTTTTTTGGCCATTAAGTAACGAAGTAACGACTAGTCACGTAATCTCCAATAATTCCGCACCAATAATCACCGTCTACAGCCTCATCCGGTAAGAGGTGGGAACACGTAAATCGTCTAGTAACATGGTAAAACTTTATTTGGATTTTGGAGGTCCATGTTATTGTGTGCGAGGCGTATTGACAACCAAACTTATGAACATGGTATCGCTCCCCAGTCAGTGCCACTGCTTCGAACTTTACAAATTGAAAAACTCTTTAAACAAGAGGAGATTAGCGAATGGACTAACGTACCCGTTCCCCCAACTTAAGTTCCATCGAACATATGTGATTCAAATGGTTCAAATGTCTCTAAGCACTATGAGACTTAATATCTGAGGTCATCAGTCCCCTAGACTTAAAATTACCTAAACCTAACTAACGTAAGTACCATCCATGCCCGAGGCAGGATTCGAACCTCCGACCGTAGCAACAGCGCAGTTCCGGACTGAAGCGCCTAGAACCGCTGGACCACAGCGGCCGGCGAACACATGTGAGGTGCATTGACAAGATATTTTGCAGTATGTTCATGAGAGTGTTGAGAGTAGTCTTAGAGGACCATTGCCATTTTGTTCATTCATGTGTCTTTGCAACTAAGTGCGTTCCTCGCCACAAGCGAATAGTGTGGCAGGCACTTAACTCATAGGAAAAACTCTCTCCTGCCATCTATCCACTAATGGAGCTCATAATCCTAAACCAAATGCTCAGAGCCTACCATCTAAAATGGTGAGAGACGGGAATGCGTAATTCAGCCAGGAGCTTTGTTGAACTTGATGGTTTTCTGGTTCAGATGTGGCGAGGCAAACTGTTACATGAGCTTGTGTTTTTTCTTACTTTTTTCTTAACTGAGTCATCAGCCTTCTGACTGGTTTGATACGGCATGCCACGAATTCCTCTCCTGAGTCAATCTCTTCGCCTCAGAGTAGCACTTGCGACTTACGTCTTCGGTCATTTGCTGTACGTAATCCAATCTCTGTCTTCCTCTACAGGTTTTACCTTCTACAGCTCCCTCTAGTACCATTGAAGTTATTCCCTGATGCCTTAACAGACGTCCAACTATCTTGTCTCTTCATTCTTGCCAGTGTTTTCCGCATATTCCTTTCATCGCCAATTCACCGAAGAACCTCCTCATTCCTTACCTTATCAGTCTACCTAATTTTCAACAACCTTCTGTAGCACTACAACTCAAATGCCTTGATTCTCTTCTGTTCCAGTTTTCCCACAGTCCATGAATAACTACCATACAATGCTCTGCTCCAAATGTACATTCTCAGAAATTTCTTCCTCAAATTAAGGCCTTTGCGCAAAACTATAGACCTATATCTCTGACGTCGATCTGTTGTAGAATTTTAGAATATGTTTTTTGCTCGCGTGCCATGTCGTTTTTGGAAACCCAGAATCTACTCTGTGGGAATCAACACGGATTCCGGAAACAGCGATCGTGTGAGACCCAACTCGCTTTATTTGTTCATGAGACCCAGAACATATTAGATACAGGCTCCCAGGTAGATGCCATTTTCCTTGACTTTCGGAAGGCGTTCGATACAGTTCCGCACTGTCGCCTGATAAACAAAAGTAAGAGGCTACGGAATATCAGACCAGCTGTGTGGCTGGATTGAAGAGTTTTTAGCAAACAGAACACAGCATGTTGTTATCAATGGAGACACGTCTACAGACGTTAAAGTAACCTCTGGCGTGCAACAGGGGAGTGTTATGGGACCATTGCTTTTCACAATATATATAAATGACCTAGTAGATAGTGTCGGAAGTTCCATGCAGCTTTTCGCGGATGATGCTGTAGTATACAGAGAAGTTGCAGCATTAGAAAATTGTAGCGAAATGAAGGAAGACCTGCAGCGGATAGGCACTTGGTGCAGGGAGTGGCAACTGACCCTTAACATAGACAAATGTAATGTATTGCGAATACATAGAAAGAAGGATCCTTTACTGTATGATTATATGATAGCGGAACAAACACTGGTAGCAGTTACTTCCGTAAAATATCTGGGAGTATGCGTGCGGAACGATTTGAAGTGGAATGATCATATAAAATTAATTGTTGGTAAGGCGGGTACCAGATTGAGATTTATTGGGAGAGTCCTTAGAAAATGTAGTCAATCAGCAAAGGAGGTGCCTTACAAAACACTCGTTCGACCTATACTTGAGTATTGCTCATCAGTGTGGGATCCGTACCAGATCGGGTTGACGGAGGAGATAGAGAAGATCCAAAGAAGAGCGGCGCGTTTCGTCACAGGGTTATTTGGTAACCGTGATAGCGTTACGGAGATGTTTAGCAAACTCAAGTGGCAGACTCTGTAAGAGAGGCGCTCTGCATCGCGGTGTAGCGTGCTCGCCAGGTTTCGAGAGGGTGCGTTTCTGGATGAGATATCGAATATATTGCTTCCCCCTACTTATACCTCCCGAGGAGATCACGAATGTAAAATTAGAGAGATTCGAGTGCGCACGGAGGCTTTCAGACAGTCGTTCTTCCCGCGAACCATACGCCACTGGAACAGGAAAGGCAGGTAATGACAGTGGCACGTAAAGTGTCCTCCGCCACGCACCGTTGGGTGGCTTGCGGAGTATAAATGTAGATGTAGATGTAATAGATTTCTGTTGGCCAGGAACGCAGTTTTTGCTAGTGCTAGCCTGCTTTTACGTCCTCCTTGCTCTGTCCGTTATGCGTTATTTTGCTAAGTAGCAGAAATCCTTAACTTCCTCTACTTCATGATCACCAACTTTGAAGTTGTTTCTCACTGCTCTCATTTATGCTACTTTTCATTACTTTCAACTTCCTTCGATGTACTCTATATCCTTATTCTGTATCCATTAAACTGCTCATTCCATTCAACTGATCTGCTACATTTCTGCTAAATTTCATTTCTTTTTTCTTTCTTCGGTGTACTCTCAATCCATATTCTGTATCCATTAGACAATTCATTCCATTCAACTGATCTGGAATTCTTCTTCGCTTTCGCTGAAGATAGTAATCAGCAAATCTTATCATTGAAATCGTTTCACTTTGAATATTAATTCCACTCTTGAACCTTTCTTTTGTTTCCGTCATTACTTCTTCAATCTGCAGGTTGAACAGTAGGAGCGAAATACTACATCCCTGTCTTACACCATTTTTAATCCGAACACTTGTTCTTGGTCTTCCACTTTTAATGCTCCCTCTTGACTGCTATACATATTGTGTATTACCCGTCTTTCCCTATACCTCACCCCTATATTTCTCAGAATTTTGCACATATTGCACTATATGGCATTGTCAAACGCTTTTTTCCAGGTCGGCAAATCACTTAAACGTGACTTGACTTTTTTTTCAGTCTTGCTTCCATTATCAGCCAACATGTCAGAGCTGCCTCTCTGGTGACTTTATCTTTCCTAAAGCCAAACTGATCGTCATGTAACGCATTCTGCATTGTCTTCTCCATTTTTCTGATTATTGTTCTTGCCAGCGAATTGGATGCATGAGCTGTTAAGCTGATTGTGCGATAATCCGACAACTCTAATGTCCGTTTTATGTGATCTGTTTAATGTTGTTGAGTCTGCATTAGTGCCACCTTGATCACAATGCAGTGGCACCTTTTTATACGTAGGCTATCGACTGTATTGTCAGCCTTACGATACGAATGGTTAGGAAATGGACTCAGGTGTCCGAATCTACATCAAGAAATAAGAGACACTTCTCCATGGAATTTATAACGGAGCTACAACCATTTGTTTCAAAAGTGTTATAATTTGCTATGACATAAAAAATCGCGGATCAACAAAAACGTCTTGTGTGAAGATATTAGGCCTGTCTGATTGACATAGTCGTCGGTAATAATGCTCGCCGTGAATCGGTCAACATCGTAGACGTGGGAAACGTAACTGACGTTACGCTCAGCCAGAGATAATATTGTTCCGTCGGCGAAAGACAGGGGCGCCAGCGGCTCTGCGCAGCGGGCTTGTAGCACGGGCCAGAGATACGGCGATCCGGCAGCGGCTGTGGCGGTGGAAACAGCTGAGTGTCGGCAGGAAATGGCGGGGCACGACTTACGCGCCGCTCCGGGCGATAAATATAGCTTCGGCCTGCGGGCGGGGCAGAGTAATTGCTCCTAATCGAGTCGCAGAATCAATTAGCGCGGGTCCGGTTCGTTAACACCGGGCTCGTAACGTTCGGAAGCCGCTCCTGTGGTCCTGTGGGTGTGACCGAAGACGAAGTTATGCCGTGTACGGCCAATAATGAGAAGCCAACTCGCGCCGTTAATTACGCCCTCTGCCGCCAACGCCTCTTCCTGTTTGTGCTCAGTTCTCCGCCTCTATTTTATGCTCGTGTGAGTTGTTACCAGGTGTAATACCTCTTGTTTGTAGGCACGACTATCAGGGTACCACTTTTCAGTGACTTTTACCACATACCAGTCCGATTTTTTCCATCATTATACCTTTAAATCGTACTAGTGGGAACAGAGGATAGAACTGAAATTCAGTTAAGCTCGGCAGTTAGGAATTTTATAAAAGAAAGAGTCGCTCTTACACTGTAAAATATTCACTGCCAGAAAAAAAATTAATACACCCTTTTAGAGATTTACATTTCACTCAAGATTTGTCGTTGCAACAGTGCATATGGAGTACATGGAATGATTACATTTACAGGTCAGTAGGACAGCGATTCTGATGTACCACGTATCAACCCATGCTGCAACACCCACATTAGCACGTGATGTATCCTCCATAGGCAGCAATACAGGCGCTGACTCTGACATCCAATCGATCTTAAAGATGGCGAATATTGTCCTGGCATGCTCACATAGTATTGTAAGAGTTGTTGGTTAGCAAGTCGCACGAGTCATTTCTCATCCCATCATACGCCACACATGCTCGATTGGAGATAATTCTGGAGATAATGCTGGCCAAGATAGTCGCTGCGTGTCTTGCAGAGCACATTGAGTTATACGGCCACTGTAGTGACGAGCATTATCCTGTTGGAACAATACTGAAACCTGGTAGTCAAGAGAAGGCAGGATTCGGTTACGATTGTGGGCGGGGTGGTAATCAGTTACTATTGGTTGTTTTTTACAGTCACATACAATTCCAGACTCAACAATAAATGAAAATACCATACGTTATCAATGAAGGAATAAACAACTGTGCAAATAATAGTATTTTCAGTGAATTACAATTTAGCAAATCACAATTAAATACAGATACAGCAGATAATGTCTTAGAAGCAAGCCACTGTGATCTGGGCAGAAGGCCTTACACGCCAGGAATGGCAATAAAGTAAGAATTGTTTAAAACTCTCTGCAACTTACAAACTACATTTATTGAAATATTAAAGGCAAGTCACCACAAACACAGCAAAAGTAAATTAGGTGTTAAGATTTACTGATAAAATACAAATACCAAATTAGAATATTAAGGCAAATGACCACAATCACGGCTGAAGGCCTTACACGCCAGGAACGGCAACATATAAAAAAATATAGAAACCTGCTGAAAACACCAAATACAATTGCAAAGGTTAATTAAAACAATCAAGCAACTAATCACCAAACGGGTGAAATGAGATGATGGTAAACTTTGTAACACAACCCTTAACATCGACTGAACACTACACTGCTAGATTTATTCCAGAAGGCGACCCTATCTATTAACTACACATATATAACCTTTAATGTAGGCATTACAAGGTATTGTAATAAATAATACACCAATAAACCACAAGGACCAGTACATAGGTCTCTTAAAGGGCACTGAGGCAGATTATACGCGCAGAAGGCGTGGACTGAAGGAGGGTTACACTGAACTACAGGACATCAGACCTCACATGTCTTACAAGAACAAAGGGGCCACAAACGGTGCTCCAGGAATCGACCTCTGAGAAGGTCAGGCAACAAACACTTTCGTGGGCGATGGGATAGGCAGCCAAGAGTTGCATTCACTTCACAAGACGGTAACTCAGACTAGTGGCAGTCTAACGAGTGAGTAATAATAAGCTTGCTGAAGCTACCTGGCGTCCGATAATCCAAATGCAACGATGGAACAATATGCCAAAGCCGGGACCAGCGGTCTGCTCTACGTCCCCAGAATACTGTGTATAGAGGGCCCGAAACGAGAAAGGAATCACTAGCACCAGAGTAGAAGAATCACCAACCGGCCTACAATCAAGAAAGCTGTCAAAACTACACACCTTACCGGACAGGAGCAGCAAGGCGAGGAAACGTACGCTGCCGTTACATACACTAACCCCCATGGCAGGTGACTGGGGCGTTAGCGGCCACTAGGCAAGAAAAATTACCGCTGGTTGAACTTAACAAATTGTAAAAAGCTGAACGCAGTAAATAGTGATAAGAAGTCGAGGAAAGCTAATCAGATCCGCCTTCCCCAAGCACTCCACTAACTGCTCAGCGCCTCGGCGACACTACGAACAGCAACACGAACCCAAGTCACTGGAGAATCGTGAGATTTCACAATGGTGGAGGTTTCTCTACTTGGATTGATATGCACTCATCTTAAAGCTTGCTGGATCCTGTTTACGACGAGGTCGAGCATCCTCGTGACCACAGCCGTTCCATCCGGCAGTCCACGCGTGCCTCAAGCGGTCCTAGCGTGTTCTCGTACTGCGTGGACCTGGCTCCACCTGAGTCCACAACCGAACTAGCCCACTCACACAACCCGGAAAAACAACGATGTCGCCCCAAAGATAGGGCAACAGTTACTACATGTCGATAACCGCTGCTGCTGCCACTAGCGGACAGGTAACGCTTGTGAAACCGAGTGGCGCCAGCCAACACGAGAAGGAGACAAAGAACCGCAACCATGTCAACTAAACAATACCATCTGCCCTCCAACAGAGGGCGGAAACGTACAAACAGCACAAACGTGAGCCGCAGCACAGCTCAAATGCATCACCTCCCTGTTGCAAAAACGGGTAAAGAAAGGGTCTAACAAAGTTCTGCACGTACCGAGCGCTGGTTCGCATCGCCTCCAGAAAAACAAAGGTGAACGAATGATGTTGCTTACCGCAACCAAGAGGATAAGGACTGGTCTGGGCCCAGTGTGTCATCGATGGATGCATTCTGCAGGACAGAGCTCACTACGTCTGCATCGTATGTGCAGCGACCGTCACCAGCGTGCATGCAGAATCTGCTTTCATTGCTGAAGACCATGGCGCACTATTCCATCTTCCTAGGTGGTTCTCTGAGGGCACCAAGTGAGCCGTGCCCGCAGATGCTGCAGTTTGAGTGGAAGGTGGGCTGGAGATTTGCGTCCTACTGCTAGTACTATGTTCGCGACTGTTCTTGTTGACACATCCGGGCTGACAAGCCCTCTATTTTGTGCTGTGGTAGCCCTACGATATGCTTCTGCTCCCCTTACAACAATCCTGGTGAGCATCTGTGCTGCGGGGAAGTTCAAAACCTCGTCTACAGGTGAGATAATGTTCAGGTGATCACTGTTACCAGCATTGTTACACAACTGACTCAGCACATCCAGTTTGTGTGGAAAATATCCGAAACGACCATTCGGCTACTCAGAAGGCCACAGTTTCATCTCTTTTAAACTCTCTCACTTGGCTGCAGGTATGGCTGCCAACCCGCTTCAGACGTTTGCACCACGCCCAGTCTTCTGGCTGTGAGCATATCCTATTAAAGGGCAAACACAGATGTCGATCTGGCAGTTATGCCACTACGATATACGTTGACAGGCGACCCTGAAACCATTATCATTGCATCTACTATCCCACAGGTGGCACATGCTGTCGGATCAAAATTGACGTTCTCTTTCCAGGTGTACCAATTTTTTCCTGCAGTGACTGTACGAATGCTCGATCTCAAGGCTGTATAAACTGGTGAGTTCTTTTTCGAGCTTCCAGTCTCGATGTTATTCAATATCAACGAGATTTCGTTCGGTTGTTCGTCGGTCATTGCCAAGTGGTGACTAATGCATGCTTGCGTCATTGTAGGGGAGTTTCTTTAAGTGTACCGCCTTTGAATTTTTATTTATTACACCCCAAACAGTAAGTTACAAGATTATTTAAATAATATTAACTTAATAGCAGGATGTTGCGCTTGGAATGTGATTCAAACAATGGAAACTATGTGAAAAGCAAATATTGCAATATGGGGACTTAAATTATTTTAATTCTTCATCTGTAAATATGATCCAAGACCAAAACCGGTAGATGCTTGGGTTTAAAATAAAAACAACTGCTGGTTCAAATATTCATTTTATACATTACGTAACCTTCTAAAAATGTTTACAAACAAACACACTAAACTCAAATTTCTCAACATCTGCAAGTGGTACAAATTAGGAATATTGTTATGTAATTAGTGTATCAGTGGGTTCATAAATTGTGCCAGCCTTATAAACTATGTCTCTGAGCTTAAAGAGACGTACTAGTCTAAGTTTATGCAAATGTTCCATATTTCAGTTTCTACAACATTATAGCAGGCATTGCAATATAACCTTTCCACTTCTTTCCCTCTCTTGAATAGACATTTTGAATTTCGTGCACCTGTTCATTTCTTCCATTTCTCTGTATAACGAATGAGCTTTCGTGGTCGTCTTACCACAGTCTTCAAAACACTTTCTTCTCACAGGTGCAGTTGTAGTTCCAGCTGTAATTCTTCTCATTTGCTTCAGTTAGCCCTTTGATTCGATGGACTGCTACTGACCTTACACCTTTCTTGCCTAGCCCTTGAAGTTTTTCGAAAAGCTTCCGTCATTTCCCCCTGAATTGGCCTTTTTACCTAACTCAACTTCTTCCACGCTGGAACTACGGGACAGTCCTTTTGATTTTGCAATTTCGAAGGCAGTTTTCCTACGTCGGACGTGCTCCCCCAAATCATTTGCTACTCCTTTTGAAAACACTTCATTGCAACCTAACATTTTTGTATGCTCGTTTGCAATTCTCGTTTTTATTTCCATAATGCTTATTCATTGTTGCCTTAGGCACATTTAATATATGTACAGATTCACTCAGTTATTTATGTATAGTTTTACAGATAAATGAATTTCGTCTGTGCTTCACTTTCCATAACGTATTTATGCTGACATATTCTAATACAAAACAATTATAGAATTATTAACTTAGGGTAAGAAACACATTAGAAGATTCATGAAGTCATTTCTAAACATTATGTTCCAATAATATTAAAAAAGAATTTTTTACGAGCAAGTATCTAAAATTGTACCGGTTCAATATTGGGAACTTACAGTGGTGCTTTTATATGCAGTGTCGTAATTTTCTCCTTGTTATTTCCCTACAAATGAAACACAACTAATACAGATTCACTACTGTCAGAAAACTAGGATTATTTCACGTTTGTTCCGCTCACAAAGAAATCATTATGTTACTACTTAAAACAGTGATTCTCTTCGCCATGTACAAAAAAAGTTGGTTGAAAACAACAACGGAATCAAAGCTATCTTAAGACGACCTATTCCTCAACACATAGAAGTTGTAGCTAACTATAGAGCTCTAAGAAGTACGTAGTACGAGCTGATGTCGCTGAATGTCAGAGTGCACATGCGGTACTAATTTCATGGTAGTGGGACAAATTATCAGCCCCTACAGCCGTGAATTGCCTGTCACGTCAGTGGTACCCAGTCTAGCCCCGAATAAGACAATGTTTCCATTAGTTTTCTGCCTGTGCTCTTACTGAAGCGGGGTATTTCTATCTCTCTCGCTTCTATCGTTATACTAACTTTGAAACCATCCGTATGAACAATGATGCTTCGCCATATGCAGTTCGGTGTCGGTTTACAAGAGTATGTTCTGATCTCACTGACATTTCGGAATTATGTGAGCGGAAACACCTTCCGCGCTCCGTATGGGACTGTTTAATGGTGCACACAGGTAGTGAGTAACAAAACTGTCCCTATGAGCTTTGGCACATTCCAAGTGTTCCAGGCTTCATAAGTTGTCGAATTTTCACTGGAGGCCTGAAGACTGAATCTATTTTACGCCTCTTCAGAAGCCACTTAATCATTCCTGTTACTGAACCGCACACGGCAAAAACGGCAAGACTTTCTATTTTCGTCGGGGGCAGGGGTGGGGGTGGTGGTTGGTGGAGGGTACGCGGGGAGGGCTGTTGCTGAGATATCCCTCCCTAGGCCCGACAAGACGCCTCCTGTGACGCGGCAAGGTAGGAGTAGGCGAAATGCAACAGGGATTAACAATATTAATGTGCTAATAGTAAACTGCAGGAGCGTCTATAGAAAGGTCCCACATTTGCTCTCATTAATAAACGGTCACAATGCCCATATATTACTAGGGACAGAAAGTTGGCTGAAACCAGACGTAAACAGTAATGAAATCCTAAACTCAGATTGGAATGTATACCGCAGAGACAGGCTGGGCAGTGAAGGGGGAGGCGTATTTATAGCGATAAGAAATGTAATAGTATCGATGGATATTGACGGAGATCCGAAATGTGAAATAATTTGGGTGAAGGTCACGGTTAAAGCAGGCTCAGACATTGTAATTGGATGTCTCTATAGGCCCCTGGCTCAACAGCTGTTGTGGCTGAGCGCCTGAAGGATAATTTCGAAAATATTTCGAGTAGATTTACCCACCATGTTATAGTTCTAGGTGGAGATTTTAATTTGCCGGATATAGACTGGGAGACTCAAACGTTCATAACGGGTGGCAGGGACAAAGAATCCAGTACAATTTTTTAAGTGCTTTATCTGAAAGCTACCTTGAGCAGTTAAACAGAGAACCGACTCGTGGCGATAACATTTTAGACCTTCTGGTGACAAACAGACCCGAACTATTTGAAACAGTTGACGCAGAACAGGGAATCAGTGATCATAAAGCGGTTACTGCTTCGATGATTAGAGCCGTGAATAGAAATACTAAAAAAGATAGGAAGATTTTTCTGTTTAGCAAGACAAAAAGCAGATTACAGAGTTTTGTCTCAAGTACAGATAGCGTTGAGGATCAGTGGACAAAGTTCAAAACCATCGTACAATATGCGTTAGATGAGTATGTGCGAAGCAAGAATGTAAGAGATGGAAAAGAGCCACCATGGTACAACAACCGAGTTAGAAAACTGCTGCGGAAGCAAATGGAACTTCACAGCAAACATAAACATAGCCAAAGCCTTGCAGAGAAACAAAAATTACGCGAAGCGAAATATAGTGTGAGGAGGGCTATGGGAGAGGCGTTCAATGAATTCGAAAGTAAAGTTCTGTGTACTGACTTGGCAGAAAACCGTAAGAAATTTTGGTCTTATGTCAAAGCGGTAGGTGGATCAAAATGAAATGCCCAGACACTCTGTGACCAAATTGGTACTGAAGCAGAGGATGACAGACTAAATGCCGAAATAATAAATGTCTTTTTCCAAAGCTGTTTCACAGAGGAAGACTGCACTTTAGTTTCTTCTCTAGATCGTCGCACAGATGACAAAATGGTAGATATCGAAGTAGACGACAGAGGGATAGAGAAACAATTAAAATCGCTCAAAAGAGGAAAGGCCGCTGGATATGATGGGATACCAGTTCGATTTTACACAGAGTACGTGAAGGAACTTGCCCGCCTTCTTGCAGCGGTGTACCGTAGGTCTCTAGAGGAGCGTAGCGTTCCAAAGGATTGGAAAAGGGCACAGGTCATCCCCGTTATCAAGAAGGAACGTCGAACAGATGTGCAGAACTTTAGACCTATATCTCTAACGTCGATCAGTTGTAGAATTTTGGAACACGTATTATGTTCGAGTATAATGACTTTTCTGGAGACTAGGAATCTACTCTGTACGAATCAGCATGGGTTTCGAAAAAGACGGTCGTGTGAAACTCAGCTCGCGCTATTCGTCCACGAGACTCAGAGGGCCATAGACGCGGGTTCACAGGTAGATGCCGTGTTTCTTGACTTCCGCAAGGCGTTCGATACAGTTCCCCACAGTCGTTTAATGAACAAAGTAAGAGCGTATGGACTATCAGACCAATTGTGTGATTGGATTGAAGAGTTCCTAGATAACAGAACGCAGCATGTCGTCGTCAATGGAGAGAAGTCTTCCGAAGTAAGAGTGATTTCAGATGTGCCGCAGGAGAGTGTCGTAGGACCGTTGCTATTCACAATATACATAAATGACCTCGTGGATGACATCGGAAGTTCACTGAGGCTTTTTGCGGATGATGCTGTGGTATATCGAGAGGTTGTAACAATGGAAAATTGTACTGAAATGCAGGAGGATCTGTAGCGAATTGATGCATGGTGCAGGGAATGGCAATTAAATCTCAATGTAGACAAGTGCAATGTGCTGCGAATACATAGAAAGATAGATCCCTTATCATTTAGCTACAAAATAGCAGGTCAGCAACTGGAAGCAGTTAATTCCATAAATTATCTGGGAGTACGCATTAGGAGTGATTTAAAATGGAATGATCATATAAAGTTGATCGTTGGTAAATCAGATGCCAGACTGAGATACATTGGAAGAATCCTAAGGAAATGCAATCCGAAAACAAAGGAAGTAGGTAACAGTACGCTTTTTCGCCCACTACTTGAATACTGCTCAGCAGTGTGGGATCCGTACCAGATAGGGTTGATAGAAGAGATAGACAAGATCCAACGGAGAGCAGCGCGCTTCTTTACAGGATCATTTAGCAATCGCGAAAGCGTTACGGAGATGATAGATAAACTCCAGTGGAAGAGGAGAGACGCTCAGTAGCTCGGTACGGGCTTTTGTCGAAGTTTCGAGAACATACCTTCACCAAAGAGTCAAGCAGTATATTGCTCCCTCCTACGTATATCTCGCGAAGAGACCATGAGGATAAAATCATAGAGATTAGAGCCCACACAGAAGCATACCGACAATCCTTCTTTCCACGAACAATACGAGTCTGGAATACAAGGGAGAACCGTTAGAGGTACTCAAGGTACCCTCCGCCACACACCGTCAGGTGGCTTGCTTAGTATTGATGTAGATGTAGATGTAGAGATCTTCGGTAAAGTGTCTTGCGAAAATTGTCGCTTGTTACAATCTTTTCATAGAATACATTCTATAAGCGGCTCTGTTCTTCCCGCAACATTTTGGCGTTTGAAAGGAGTTCCTCTTCATGCAGCATAATTCTCACAACGGGCCTTTACTGCGCTAGACGGTGGTAGCTGGCATTGTGCAGGTGTTGGTCCGTGTGGATGGGTTTCCGGTAAAGACTGAGGCTCAGTTTATGTTGATGCTTCACACACGAAATCAGCACACTCAATTTACTAGACAACTAAGAAATCAAATGTAGTAATAACTAACAAATGAAATACAATAATTTGAAAAAATGCACATAATCGTTATGGAAATAAGTAAATGGTGAAAGCTCTCTATTACTGTCAACGAATTAGTTTACACAAACGGTTACCTACATTACAGGAGTAGAACTCATTACCATCACAAATAAAGATTATACATTGAAGCGCCGAAGAAACTGGTATAGGCATGCGTTTTCAAATTCAGAGATATGTAAACAGGCAGAATACGGCACTGGGGTCGGCAACGCCTATGTAAGACAACAAGTGTCTGGCGCAGTTGTTAGATCGGTTTCTACTCCTACAATGGCAGGATATCAATATTTAAGTGAGTTTGATCGTGGTGTTATAGTCGCGGCACGAGCGATGTGACACAACACCTCCGAGGCAGCGATGTTGTTGGAATTTTCCCGTACGACCATTTCACGAGTACACCGTGAATATCAGGAATCCGGAAAAACATCAAATCTCCGACATCGCTGCAGCCAGAGAACAAATTCTTGCAACATTGGGACCAACGACGACTGAAGAGAATCGTCAACGTGACAGAATTGCAACCCTTCCGCATATTGCTGCAGATCTCAATGCTGGGCCATCAAAAAGTGTCAGAGTGTGAACCATTCAACGAAAAAACATCGATATGTGCTTTCGGAGCCCAAAGCCCACTCGTGTATCCTTAATGACTCGACGACACAAAGCTTTACGCATCGCCTGGGCCCGTCAACACCGATATTGGACTGTTGATGATTGGAAATATGTTTCCTGGACGGAAGAGTCTCGTTTCAAATTGTATCAAGCGGATAGATGTGTACGGGTATGGAGACAGCCATGAACCCTTCATGTCACCAGGGGACTGTTCAAGCTGGTGGAGGCTCTGTTATGATGTGGGGCGTGTGCAGTTGGAGTGATTTGCGACCCCTGATACGTCTAGATGCGCCTCTGACAGGTGACACGAACATAAACATCATGTATGATCACCTGCATCCATTCATTTCCATTGTGCATTCCGACGGACGTGGGCAATTCCAGCGGGACAATGCGACACCCCACGCGTTCCGAATTGCTACAGAGTGCATCGAGAAACACCCTTCTGAGTTTAAACACTTTCGCTGGTTCCCAAAATCTCTAGACATGAACATTTTGAGCGTATCATGGATGCCTTTCAACGTTCTGTTCGGAAGACATCTCCACTCCCTCGTACCCTTACGGATTTATGGACAGCCTTGCAGAATTCATGGTGTCAGTTCCCTGCGGCACTACTTCAGACATTAGCTGTGTCTACGCCACGTCGTGTAGCGACACTTCTGTGTTCTCGCGGGGACCCTACATGATATTAGGTAACTGTACCAGTTTGTTTGGCACTTCAGTGTACCATTTCCCTGTTTTGAAATAATTTAGAAATTTTTGTTGTGTTTCTCCATAGTCGCACATATTGTTATCAGGTTGTAATAGGTTACATTTTATCAGATTCGTTGCGACGAGGGATACATCATTTCTGATGTGATTTAGCATTTTCCACGACCTGTAGTTTAGTTCAACACCACATGGTGAGCCTTCTGAAATAGGGTAGCCGACAGGAGATTCATCCAAGGTGTAACTGAGGAACCGATATCTTGATTTTAGTCTTTTGGATCGATAAATAGTACCGTATAGTGGATGGCACTCATCAAATACCTTTTCGAACTGCTCGTTACAATCGTGAGCTCCATTACGAGACTTGGGACCGCTGAAACCTGAAGCTCGTTAGAGTTTTTCAGGAACAATGGGCTCCATGCATCCTGCGACTACCCTGCAGGTTTCGTTAAGGCTAACGATGATCTTTCTTGCATGCGCCGATCTAGACCAGACGCGTACTCAGCGGCGGAAAAACCAAGTGCTAAAGCGGTGGCTCTAAGCACAAAGGACTTACCACCACACTTACTGCCAGTCAGCGTTCTAAGTATATTGTTCCTCGCAGCTACATTATTTCGGTTTTTTTGTACTGATGTTTGAGCTGCTGCGTTTCTGGCCCCAGTTGCAATCGATTTTCATTTTCATCTTTGAATCGATTTCGACGTTGATTGCCCTCTTTCATATCTTTGGCGGCGCGCATTTAACTGCTGAGCGTGCGTTCTGCCGGACATCTTGTGTGGGTATCGGCGGTGTGAGGTGCAGTGACGTGGGACTGTGTACGTAGGCAGCACGCGGAAAGGCCGATTCGGCACGACGAAGGAGCGTGGCCAGCCGCTACGGCGTGTTGAATCGTGCAACGCCCATCCATTGCCCATGGTGATTTTATTTTCCCAGAGGTTGGAAGGACAAGTTCTATCGAGTCTGTTACAAGCTACACAGGCCGAATGAATTGGAGTCGTCGAGTTGCTTCGGGGGGTTGCGTGCATCTTAACTGAACATGCCAGTGTACTACAAACTATTTGGAATTGTTCTAGTTGTTTATCACGCAACTCAGTGTCGTGACTTGATACTTGACGGCAGTTAAGGAAGTGTGGCTACGTCCAACAAACCGACATGAAGCGTGGCTATATACGTAGCCTGCAGTGCAACGAGTAGTGCGGAGGTCGGTGTCTGGCGTTGCAAGCCATGCTGAGATATTTCTTTCTTTCCACCTTGTAGTTCATTATTGTAGTTTGGCGTTTAAATGTGTGCCGAGATAATTCTTGTCATTTTAACTTTAGGACATTATTGGTTCAAATGGCTCTGAGCACTATGGGACTTAACTGAGGTCATCTGTCCCCTAGAACTTAGAACTACTTGAACCTAACTAATCTAAGGACATCACACACATCCGTGCCGGAGGCAGGATTCGAACCTGCGACTGTAGCGGTCGCGCGGATCCAGAGTGTATTAGGATATTATCTTAATATTCCTTTTGTGAATTGATTAATCAAATTTTAATGGCCGTGAGTGGCGAAGTAACTCACGGAGGCTGATTTCATTGATAGTATTGTTCACCTGTTCTCTAGAAAAGATTGTGTATCTCTTGTCTCAGAATATTGTCCGCCAATGATGTGTTCTGCGTTGCAGTTAATTGGCAGTGTTCGACGCGAGCAAACTGGGAACAGAGTACCACGGTGGCAGAGTGATATTTAAGTCCCCCACCCCTTTACATCTCTGGTTTTGTTGTTACTGTCTTGTGATTCCATCCTTCCCGTGAAGAGTTATCTTTCTGAAGTCCCACCCCTTTACATCTCTGGTTGTGTTGTTGCTATCTTGTGATTACATCCTTCCCGTGAAGAGTTATTGTGTCTGAAGTCTTAATTGCTGTCCAAAGTTGAGTATATTTATGTTTAATTTGCTGTCTCGTGGATATCTTGTATTGATTAAAGTCCTTTGGTGTGCTCGCGTGTATCACTAATTCACATGCAGTACTAAAGCGGCCTCATTTTAGGGGCTGTCGTCATGTGGTCATGTTCTAGTAGTAATGATTTTAATAACATTGTTGATTAATCTACTGAGTTAAGTAAACTTGAAAATATGTTTGGTCAAATTAAAGCACCTCCTTAGTCGCGGAAGTGATTTTTATTGTAATAAAGCTTTTAGGAATAGTGTTTTCTTTAGGACAGTTGGCTAGCCAAATCTTAAAAGATCTGTCTTTTGTCAATTAATGTATTCTTTAGCTCGTTGGAAGTAATTAGAGTTCTGGTAGGAATCGTGTGGATATTAGTTCCACCTAAGTAACGAAGTTTATCTGAGTTAGTTTAAATGACCGGCCGGAGTGGCTGCACGGTTAAAGGCGCTCCAGTCTGGAACCGCACGACCGCTACGGTCGCAGGTTCGAATCCTGCCTCGGGCATGGATGTGTGTGATGTCCTGAGGTTAGTTAGGTTTAGGTAGTTCTAAGTTCTAGGGGGCTTATGACCACAGCAGTTGAGTCCCATAGTGCTCAGAGCCAGTTGAGCCATTTAGTTTAAATAGTTATATTAAATTTTAAGGTTTTCATGGGTCTTGTTCTAGTTAAAGAAATTTGTTCGTCATTTATCCAAGTGATCTGGCTTTATAAGGCAGTCGCTTTTATTATTGTGATTGTGATTTGATAATGCTTCATGATCGAATAAAGAAGTGTGAGGCAACTACAACGGATCACAATTGTGATTTCGGTGTGCCCTTATGACCCACACCCCAATGTTCGTATGTGAGGAGCCAGTCAAGCGGCAGTCCGAAGTATTTCGACTAGTCTGTGTGTTCAAAGGTAGACGCATTCCACGTAACATCCAGCTCTCTATTTGTTAGCCATGTGAGCACGTGAATAGTGCAAACTCTCGTTTTAGTGGGATTTTGTTTGAGAGAGTTGTCATCGCAATATGTTGATATAGCTTCTAGAGTACTCTCCAACCTTACTTCCTCAAAGATTCTTCCTTGCGCTGTGATACCCGAATCGTCAGCACAGAGAAAATGTCTCGTATTGGCTGATCGTTCGTGTACATGTTGAAGAGGATGGGGGCTAGAGCACTAAACTGAGCACGACCCTTTTTCTGCTTCCTTCAGCGACATTTCTTCCCTTCCAGTTTGATGTAAAACTGTCGATTCTGCAACAAGGAATTTATAATTTTTACTAGTTGATGGTCCCTAGTAATATCAAGAATTTTCAGTATTAGCTTCCAGTGGTTTACTGTGTCGTAGGCGGCACTTAGGCCCACCAAAGCCAAGAACATTATCAATGTTTTTAATGTATTTTCATATCCCACCTCTATATGTTCTGTGAGTTCTGGCCAGTACAAGATTTATCAGGCCTGAAGCCAGCTGGCTGCGTGACTAACTTTGAATCAGTGATGTTACTGATTTGATTAAGGATCAGCTTTCCATACAGTTAGAAAGTGTGGCACAGAAACGATAATTACTTGGTGAGCCAGGCTTTTGATTCTGCGAGTCCTATTTTGCATCTACGTATCAAGTCCATTTTCTCCGACCCATTTCTTTTGCCTTAATTCACTTGTTGTTAGTGCTGTTGCAAGAGTTTTGCCACAAGCTGTTGTGTCGTCACTGAAAGGGTCTTTTGAGTGCAGTTTCGCTAAGATGTTCTGGATGCCCTCGGAGAGGTTTGGTATGAAGTCCTGTCTACAGAATCTTGGAATGTCTTTTTCTGGCACGTTTCTGGGAATTCGTATGAAAAGTGTGTAGTTTCCGGGTACGGGATTTATGTTGTCAATTTCCTCATCTAATTCCCTGGAAATATACACCCACCTCAGCTTTTTTAACAAGTTTGACTGCCAAGAAGACCTCAGTTACAGGGGCCTAAGTTGAATTTTTTTTTTTTTTACGCAATCTGTTTTGGATATTGATGCCGACAAAGCAGTTTTTAGGATTGTAGCCTCGTTTCGAAATTTTGCTCAATAAGGAATAGGATAGCTTTGAGTCATGTAGGAGAAAGAAGTTATTGTCTTCCATCCATTCTTCTAACAGCTGGCCATTGCCATTAGTTTCTTCGTAACGGCAGTTTACACTATAGCAGTTGAAGTCACCTACGATAAGCTGTGTCTTTTTGTTTTTGAAATTCTGTAACATAATAAGCTTACGGTTTTCACCTGGGGCCTTATATACGAATGTTACTGTGAAGGTTCCGCGTTCTACAGTTAAGAGCTCAGTATCACTTACTGCAGTTTTCCCTGTGGAAGTAAAGGCCAAATCAGGTCTAATGAAAATTGCACTATTATGTTTAGTGTGAAGTATCTCTATGGTTAGATGCATTCCATTAATTTGGGACCTATGTGCTAATACACCTCTGTGTATTTCCTATATGCGTTAGGGATAGCTATTTAACAAATTAAAGGTACTTTACTGAAAAGACAAACAGCTAAAAAGTCTACCCACTCTCACACAACACACACACACACACACACATATACACACACACACACACACACACACACACACACACACACACACAGAAAGATAAAATGTAAACAAAATTCAGATTTGGCGCCAAACCCACTGATGGACAAATGAACACTGACTGGGCTGCGACACACGACCACCACGATTACAGTGTGTTTTGGTGAATTGTAAAGTGCTTTTTACGACCAGATTCCTGAAAATATGTGTTACGTTTACGTGTGCTTCACAACACCACATCAGGATTCTGAGAAAAAAGGGCTTTCCGCACAAAAACGTAAATAAAAGCGAATATATGGGCAAAATATGGCGACAAATCAAATTACCTTTAAGGCATAAAATTATAGGTTAACTCCCAACGAAATTTCACATCAACATCGTTTGGTAGCAGATGACAAGCTACCAGTACGAAAGAATTCGAAAGTGGTCATGCAAAACCATGCAAATCGAATGTAAAGGTATTAACTAACAGAAAGAAATAGTTGTTTGAACTAAATATTTCTATAATTTTGTAATCATTTAGTAAAAATGTTCACATTACATATTAAATAAAACAGAAAAGAGACGATTGCCAGAAGTGCCTTTTATTTGATTTCCTTCAGTGGTGGAGGGATTGGCTTATGTCCTCATGGACATCGTTTCCAGGAAGCGCCAGCATTTTCCAGTCCTATGGTAGCTTCGAGGGAAAATGTATACTCGGAGGCTCCTTCCGTGCTTCCCAAGTTACAAAGTACTTTCTAAGTGATTCCGATTATGTTCTTTCTTTCGTTTTAGAAAAGTAGTTGGTAGTTTGGTCCGTATATTGTCGCAGCCACCAGTAGAGTGCGAATATTATTTTCCTTTAATTCGCGGTAAACTTAAGTATCAACTTTCTTTTTTCCACTGTAGTACTGATGTATAAATTTCCTGAAGAAAGGTTTGTAACATCGGAAAACATACAGCAGTATTCTATTGTTTATTAGTAATTCTCTCAATTTGCTCTCAGCCCAAACGACGATTGTTAGCATCTCCCAGTAGCAGCTCGGTGGCTTGCTTTCGAAACTTTAAACGTCGTCATATATCGTATTGACACAGAATTAACGTTAATTTTTGTAATAAAAGGGATATTGCCCTTATGATGTAACTGAAACTCCCCGCCACCCCACCCCTCCCTCTCCTTCAACCCTGTGAACCATGGACCTTGCCGTCGGTGGGGAGGCTTGCGTGGTTCAAAAATGACTCTGAGCACCATGGGACTTAACTTCTGAGGTCATCAGTACCCTAGAACCTAGAACTACTTAAACCTAACTAAGCTAAGGACATCACACACATCCATTCCCAAGGCAGAATTCGAACCTACGACCGTAGCGGTCGCACGGTTCCAGACTGTAGCGCCTAGAACCGCTCGGCCACAACGGCCGGCGAGGCTTGCGCTCCCCAGTGATACTGACAGTTGTATCATGGGCGCAGCCGCAACGGAAGGGTATCTGTTTAGAGGGCAGACCAATGTGTGGTTTCTAAAGAGGGCCAGCAGCTTTTCGTTAGTTGTAGGGAAACAGTCTGGAGGATTGACTGATGTGGCCCTGTAACGGCAACCAAAACGGCCTTGCTGTGCTGGTACTGCGAACGGCTGAAACCAAGGGGAAACTACAACTGTAATTTTTCCCGAAGGCATGAAACTCTACTGCACGGTTAAATGATAATGGCGTCATCTTGGGTAAAATATGTCGGAAGTAAAGTAGCCCCCTTTCGGATCTCCGTGCGGGGACTTCTCCGTAAAATGTTGTCATAAGGGGAAATAAAACTAACGCTCTACGGATCGCAGCGTGAAATATAAGATAACTTAACAGAACAATTAAATGGGGTGGAAAATTTTATAAGGGAAATGAGGTTGGTGGCAGGAAGAACAGTACTATTGGTATGTGAATGCAGAGTTATAAATCGAAAATTAAACGTCTGTAATAAAGCAGTGCGTTTAGTAATGAATGAGAGAACAGGAATGCGGGTAAGCTACTATGAACAGCACAGCGAACACAGTATCAGAGCCAAGATAGACACGAAGTCCATGTCTGCCACAGTAGTACGAGTTTACATGTCAACTAGCTCCGCAGATGAAGAGATTGAAGGAATGTGTGATGAGATAAAAGAAATTATTCTGATTGTTAAAGGAGACAAAAATTAAATTGATGGGGTACTTGAATTCAATAGTAGGAAAAGGAAGAGAAGGATAAATACCACTTAACACTTCCGGGCTGAGATGCGGTGGTTCATACAAAGACTCTCCCCTGACGTTTCGCCTTCGACTGCGGAAGGTATCCTCCGAGGACAAACGGCGAACTGCAACGAAAACACGAGTGATCGCCTTATATGTAAGCCATCCAGAGGGCGCCGCCGTCAATCACGTGACGTCGGCTGTGCTATGATCTCTGATATTGCCAACTTTCTCAATTTCTCAATTGAAATTAATCGATTGTCATGCTATTGCTGCAATGTTGACATCCATATCTTATCCAGCTTAATGCCTTCATCTTTTCGATTAAAATTATTGCAGTGTTTGGCAATCTCAATGGCCTCTCCATACATTCGCGCATAATAATGCGACGTCTTTGCTATGACGGTCGTCTCACTAAACTTATTTCATGATCACCTTCCTGAAACACATGTTCCGCTACAGCCGATTTATCAATATGTGGGAGGCGGCAGGTTATTTTGTGTTCACCCAGACGGGTGTTGACGGTTCAAAAAAATGGTTCAAATGGCTCTGAGTACTATGGGACTCAACTGCTGAGGTCATTAGTCCCCTAGAACTTAGAACTAGTTAAACCTAACTAACCTAAGGACGTCACAAACATCCATGCCCGAGGCAGGATTCGAACCTGCGACCGTAGCGGTCTTGCGGTTCCAGACTGCAGCGCCTTTAACCGCACGGCCACTTCCGCCGGCTGTGTTGACGGCTATTTTCGTTGTGCCTATACAGGGTGTTCCAAAAAAGTACGGCCAAACTTTCAGGAAACATTCCACACACACAAAGAAAAAAAAAATGTTATGTGGACATGTGTCCGGAAACGCTTACTTTCCATGTTAGAGCTCATTTTATTAGTTCTCTTCAAATCACATTAATCATGGAATGGAAACACACAGCAACGGAACGTACCAGCGTGACTTCAAACACTTTGTTACAGGAAACGTTCAAAATGTCCTCCGTTAGCGAGGATACATGCATCCACCTCCGTCGCATGGAATCCCTGATGCGCTGATGCAGCCTTGGAGAATGGCGTATTGTATCACAGCCGTCCACAATACAAGCACGAAGAGTCTCTACATTTGGTACCGGGGTTGCGTAGACAAGAGCTTTCAAATGCCCCCATAAATAAAAGTCAAGAGGGTTGAGGTCAGGAGTGCGTGGAGACCATGGAATTGGTCCGCCTCTACCAATCCATCGGTCACCGAATCTGTTGTTGAGAAGCGTACGAACACTTCGACTGAAATGTGCAGGAGCTCCATCGTGCATGAACAACATGTTGTGTCGTACTTGTAAAGGCACATGTTCTAGCAGCACAGGTAGAGTATCCCGTATGAAATCATGATAACGTGCTCCATTGAGCGTTGATGGACGAAACTAAAATGAGCTCTAACACGGAAAATAAGCGTTTCCGGACACATGTCCACGTAACATCTTTATTTGTGTGTGAGGAATGTTTCCTGAAAGTTTGGCCGTACCTTTTTGTAACACCCTGTATAGACCTTTCCACAAATACACGGAATTTTATACACACCTGGTGTAGCTAGAGGATGTCGTTGATCTTTGGCAGACCTTAAACAATCTTATGCTTTCGTGGTGGGTCTGAAAACAGTTTCGACATCGTACCTGTATAAAATTTTTCCAATGCGATCAGTGACCTTACTGATGAATGGTAAGAGCACTTTACCCTTGGGCTGGTGTCGATTCTCGTCCGTCCTGGTTGTCAGTCTCCGGCGTCGTGCACGATCTATCTCTGTGTTGAAATACCCATTCTTCTTGAAGGTCACTCTAAGGTGTTCAATCATCTAAGTGAGCTGGTTCATACATTTTGTGCGCCCTGTCTATTAATGTTTTAATTAGATTAAGATTCATATCTCTTAAAGCACTAGATGAGATTTGCTATTTGGGCTGCAAAATACCTGAGAATTACTGAAGCAGAGAGAATGATAGGCAATGAGAAAAAGAGCATTACTGAAGAAGAGAAATTTGTTAACATCGACTATAGATCTAAGTGTTGGGAAATCTTTTCCGAGACTATTTGGAGTGTAAGAACGTATGCAACTAGGACATGGTCGATAAACAGTTTAGTCAGAAAGAAACTTTCGAGATGTGGTGCAACAAAAGGATGTTGTCACATAACTATTGAGGTATCGAATAGAACTGGGGACACATGAAATTTGTGTCACAGCTTGACGAAGAGATAGATTGATAGGCCAAATTGAGAGACGTCAAGGGATCACCAATGTAGTATTGGAAGAAACTGTGGGAGTAAAAATCGTAGAGGAAGAGCAAGAGATGAATACAGTAAGCATATTCAGAAGGATGTAGGTTGCTGTAGTTATTTAGAGATGAAGAGGCACATTGTAGAGCAGCACGGACAGCTGCATCTCATCAATTTTTGGACTGAAGACAATAACAGCAAAACCAACAACAATACCGCTGATGTCTCGAGGCCTCGTGTACGTTCCAGAATTTAATTATAAAACAGGTACTTTTAAATTCTCTATGCACCATGATATTCGAGATACACCTACAAAATATTAAGTGTATCTCGTGCGTCTGCACTGTGTCTTACATTTATTTGCTTCCGTTACCAAAAAAGCTCCGCTCTTGTAGACACAAGCGTAAAAGGGTCACTGGGTTTGGCATGTTATTCAGCTAGAAGTCCTCGTGGTAAAAACTTCGTTAAAGTCACCAACTGATTATTTCTAACTACACTACTGGCCATTAAAATTGCTACACCAAGAAAAAATGCAGATGATAATCGGGTATTCGTTGGACAAATATATTATACTAGAACTGACATGTGATTACATTTTCACGCAGTTTGGGTGCATAGATCCTGAGAAATCAGCTCCCAGAACAACCACCTCTGGCCGTAATAACGGCCTTGATATGCATGGGCATTGAGTCAAACAGAGCTTGGTTGGAGTGAACAGGTACAGCTGCCCATGCAGCTTCAACACGATACCACAGTTTATCAAGAGTAGTGACTGGCGTATTGTGACGAGTCAGTTGCTCTGCCACCATCGACCAGACGTTTTCAATTGGTGAGAGATTTGGAGAATGTGCTGGCCAGGGCAGCAGCTGAACATTTTCTGTATCCAGGGAGGCCCGTACAGGACCTACAACATGCGGTCGTGCATTATCCTGCTGAAATGTAGGGTTTCACAGGAATCGAATGAAGGGTAGAGCCATGGGTCGTAACAGATCTGAAATGTAACGTCCACTGTTCAAAGTGCCGTCAATGCAACCAAGAGGTGACCGAGACGTGTAACCGAAGGCATCCCATACCATCTCGCCGGATGATACGCCAGCATGGCGATGACGAATACATGCTTCCAATGTGCGTTCACCGCGATGTCGCCAAACACGGATGCGACCATCATGATGCTGTACACAGAACCTGGATTCATCCGAAAAAATGACGTTTTGCCATTCGCGCACCCAGGTTCGTCGTCGAGTACACGTTCGCAGGCGCTCCTGTCTGTGACGCAGCGTCAAGGGTAACCGCAGCCATGGTCTCCGAGCTGATAGTCCATGCTGCTGCAAACGTCGTCGAACTGTTCGTGCAGATGGTTGTTATCTTGCAAACGTCCCCATCTGTTGACCCAGGGATCGAGACGTGGCTGCACGATCCGTGACAGCCATGCGGATAAGATGCCTGTCATCTCGACTGCTAGTGATAGGAGGCCATTGGGATCCAGCACAGCGCTCCGTATTACCCTCCTGAACCCACGGATTCCATATTCTGCTAACAGTCATTGGATCTCGACCAATGGCGCGATACGATAAACTGCAATCGCGATAGGTTACAATCCGACCTTTATCAAAGTCGGAAACGTGATGGTACGCACTTATGATCCTTATTCGAGGCACCACAACAACGTTTCACCAGGCAACGCCGCGAACTGCTGTTTGTGTATGAGAAATCGATGTCTAAGTTTGTGCGGCGACTGTGTAGAGAAGTAGCTGGAATGTGTAATTAACCGTTGCAAATAAAACAGTTTTGATTTTCACTGTGGTTTCCATTTCGCGACCTATCGTTCCTTACTTTCCGAACAGCCCACGTACCCCAGAAATTGGTTCCTAAGTCAGTCGGACAGATGAATTGATGGCGTGCATGACTTTCACAGTTGGACTTGGTACAAATTTTCGGTTTCCACTTCAGTCTACATGAATATCTGTATGAGACCAATGAAATCTGTCAAATTGCGTCATTTCATTTGTATTAACAAAAGAACGGCTCAAGAGTGGAAATAAGATTCACTCATATCAAAAACTGATCTGGCTATTTTAGACAGGCAGTATATGAACACCGCGACTATCAATTTTTGCACTCGATGAGTAATGAGAAATGCATAACATAATAAGTGCATGTATATGTTACGACTGCTGCAGTTAAAAACCATTATATGTTTAATACCATGTAACTTTGATTCAAGTTGATGCAGTGATAAGAAGTGATTTGAAGATTGTCTCTTGAATGGAAATGGTTATGTCTGAATAAATATTGACATCACAACACCTTTTGTAGTTTCATGGCACTATCCTATAAATAAAGGGAAGCTACGCAACATTGTTTGAAAAAAATACTAGACAAGTTAACTGCATGCCCACCAGGATTAACCACATTTTAATCTTGAAGAAGTGCATTTCGCTGGCAAGATGACTTGTGCTTATTGATGAGTCTTCTGCCTTACTACTCAGCACAATGTCTTCAAATTGTACTGAGCGAACAATTCCTTGTCAAAAATGTTGGTCAGCTCTCTGTGGGTTTATTCAACCTATCCATGTGTCAAATTTCCTGTTGCACAGGTGGTTCGCCGGTTGCGGTGGTTTCGGCTCCGACTGAACCGCGACGCCACGGCAGTGAGTGACAGCAGCGCATGTGTTGCTTACAAACCCCGAGTTGCAAGGTGCTCTGTCCCTTCCCGCTCACCAACCTCCTTCGTCATTCGTTGTATCGCGATGACGGTTGCCGTGAAGTTCGACAACATTGGCTTGCTTTCCAGGTAGGCGCTATTCAGTCCTCCAGAATGTCAGGAACGCTGGTGTCCTGATCCTGGTGGGAAGGGAAGACATCCAAGTCGTCCCTTCAGTGACGGGGGAAGACTGTGGTGTTGAACTCTGCGATTGGTGGTTATGACAAGGTAGCCTTCTCTCACAGTAGCGACTGTTGTTGGCTGTAGCATGCACGATATCTACAACAGACTCGTACCAGACGTCACTTCGGTGCCATCAGGGAATCGAGTGTGAACATCATGCACACCATCGATTCATCTGACCGACTGACTTACCAGCTAAATTGCTGAGGTATCTATGGAGAGATGTAATGGCTAATGTTCACATGATATCATTCGTCATGATGACATAATGCTTGCTGTTACGAAGGTATAAGCGGTTTTCCTACTGTTGCGCTTGCTTGAAGAGTTCGTTACATTATAGAATTGGTTCGTGCAAGTTTTTGTTACCGTTTGTTCCATTCGCCTTAGCCTTTATTTCGTCGCATAACGAAGATGGCGTGACCCTGTTTCACTGCTGTGACCGACTAGATTTTGCTGAAGTCTGCCGCCTGGCTCGCCAGAAAACCGATGTAGTGCCTTGATGGCCATCTCGTGTCGACATTGCTGCAATGTAACAAGATAACTTCGTTCTGAGACTTTGAAAATTTTGCCCATTTTACTGCCCTATACAAACTGGTATGAAAAACAGAAAAAATAATAATAATCGACCCGCATTTTTAAGAAAAACCGAAAAATCTTAACCGGTACTGTAATAATCTTAATCCACAGATAAAATTCTTTACCAATCTAACCTATGTTACAATTTCTTTCCTCCTCTCTGGTACAACCCATTCGAGCTGGATCTCGTGTGTGGGCTTTAACTCTGATTTCGTTATTGCACTCCTTGTGGAAAGATAAACTGAACAAGTGACTGCTAGCACTGTGATAACACTAGTGGTTGCTACAATGATGGTAATTGTGACCTGCTTTCGCTCAGTGTGATATTCCTGAGCATGTTTTAACATTTGATCGACACAAATTAGCCCCTTTCTGCATCAATCAGTTTATCTATACTTTGTAATACCGTAGAATCTAGTGTGTAATTAGAAAGGAAATATTCTGAATAGGTAAAATGCTGAAGGGAACTTCTGGCCAATACAACACCGGTTGTGCGCTAGTAATTACTGTAGTACATACGATGGTTGCTGGCAGGTGAAAGTCTACTCCCTCTGTATCACATTAAGTTCTGATGGTTAAGCTGTAATTCTACTCTAGTCATTCCTGTAAAAGTCTTGTTTTATAAGACTTCATTTTTACCGTTTGGGCTTGTCTGTAGAAGAAATCCAGTAATTTCCGATTCACTTTATAACTACCTTGTTACACTCTGGTACATTCATATGTACCAAGAATAATAATAATTCTCATGATCGGTTATCTGTTTAAACTACTCAAGCAAGACAAATGATAATAATTTCATTAAAAAGCTAACCAAGATCTACTGATGAAACTATGGGTATTTCGTGTTGCTTAGATAAAAATAATACTTTATTAACCAAAAAAATAATCCATCTGTTAATAAAACTCCATCCACTTCCATATGGATGAACGGCATCACTTACTATACTCCATCTAGGCTTCATCCTCGCCATCATTCAGACGAAATAAATGTACTCACTTCCTCCTTAGAAATAAATGGGAATACAGGAGAAGGACCTATATTCCTAAGTATGCTACATGAAACAATGAAAACAAAGAAAGAAGATTCTACTATTATCTGTATCTCTACATGCACAACTATGTATTTCATGGCCTCAACCCATACGGCTTATTCTGCGGTATTTTATTTACTCTTTTCCTTCTTCATTCCAGTATGTAGCATCTCCACTAGTGCTTGAGGAAAGGTATCTGTGGATCCTCTGCAGAGGTTTAATTGTACTGATATGGGCCACAGAAATTCGTCCTGGTAATTATAACTTTACATTTACAGTCGACTTTACCTCAACCACCTGGTGGGAACATTGAAACCTTGTCAACAACTTTTTGTCTTACATTCAGAAGTGTAAGTGTTTGGTAGTAATACCCATTGACCTATCTGAAATTACGGTAAATTCGTCTTACTTAAACCTACATGCTATTGACGTTCTAGGATCATTTTAGCTTTTGCCAAACTCTGTTTAGAGCTTTTGCGAATACCTTAACGTGTTCACCTTCTTTTTCCAACATTGGTTGAATCACATCGATCGACGAAGGCATTTTGCGTTCATACAGCACCTCGTAAAGTGATAATCCTGTTTCTGAATTGTTGGCGCAATTTACAAAATCTAAATTTACGTTCCAGTCTAGGTGTTGAGAATTAATGTAATAGCTTAGCATCTTAAATATAGTTCTATGTACTCTTTTTGTATGACTATTTGCCTGCGGGTGGAATGGAGTAAGCGACACAACTGCTTAATGAGATCGGAAATGAAATTTGTCCCCTGATCCGTAATTATCCCTTGTGGCACCCTAGATTTAGGTATCCAATGATTTACCATAGCGTGAGCTACTGTGATTGCTTTCTCATCTAGTACTGCTATCATTAGCAGATACCTTCAGAAGTGATCAATAATTGTTAATACATACTTGGTATCCGACTGCCTCCTGTGAAATGGTCCCATAATATCTTCTCCTATTAATTGAAATGGATAGATTCTGGTAGTCTTTGTAATTGTACTTTTAGTGGCTTAAATCAGCACGTTGTGCACACAGAATACATTTCGTGATGTATTGTTGAATATCAGCGCATCTTGCGTCTCCACCAGAGTCTTTATGCTAAACTTTTGTCCCTTTTTCTCTTACTCTCATGACCTGATAACATATGACCGTGTGCTTGCTGTTTCTGTCCGCAAAGCTGTTGGAGTTCAGCATGCGATTCACACTTGTTTGATCTGCGCAAAACTCCATTTTGTATGACAAATTGTGGTTTTCTGCAATGCATCTGACACTCTTTATCATTTGCTTGTGCTTTGTTCACATCTTTTAGATCAAATTCAGGGACCTGAACTGCCTCAATCTCTCTACAAAGTGTGCCTTAATTTGCTATTTAACAAGCAGTTTGTGAATCACACTATACTGAAATCCACTTAGCTTCAAAACTCACTTTGTTAGACGACTTGAAGAATCATTAAGCCCTAATAGCCATTTTAAAGCTGCATGATCAGTAATCACTGTGGACTTAAGTCCATATAGATAACATCTAAAATAAGAAATACCATATATAAATGCTAACATCTCCTTTTCAGAGGTAGAATAATTTTGTTTGGCCTTACTAAGCTGAGAAGATGCATATGCAACTGGGTGTTCTGTCCCATCAGTGATAGGCCAAAAACTACTCCCAAGGCTTTACCACTTGTTTCACATAAAAAATGTAAATTCTTTTATGAAATCTGGAAGAAACAAAACTGGATATGAAGTTAATATATCTTTCAGATTTTGATTTGCTGTCTGACGCTTAGGTGTCCAGCTAAATGTAATACCTTTCTGAAATAATTTTGTTAGTGGCTGCACCACTTCAGAAACCCTTCACGAACTTTCTATACTAATTGGCTAATCAATGGAAGTATCTGAGGGAGCGAAAAGTCATGTACTGCTGGTTTAAGATGCGGATCTATTTACTCCATCTTGGATAATAGTATGCCCCAGATAGTTTATTTGTGATTGTGCAAAGTGACACTTATCAACGTTAAGCATTAGTCGAGCCTTTCTCACAGGCCGGTGGGGCCGAGCGGTTCTAGGCGCTTCAGCCTGGAACGGCGCGATCGCTACGGTTGCAGGTTCGAATCCTGTCTTGCGAATGGATGTGTGTGATTTCCTTAGATTAGTTAGGTTTAAGTAGCTCTAAGTTCTAGGGGACTGATGACCTCAGATGTTAAGTCCAATAGCGCTCAAAGCTATTTGATCCATTTGAGCCTGCTCAACTTGTCAAATATCATTTCCAAATGCTGAACATGTTCCAGCAGGCCTTTTGCAAATATAAATATATCATAGAGATACAACATGCATCTGTTTGGTTTTAAACCACTGAGTAATCCTTCCAATAAGCGTTGAAATATAACTGGTGCGTTTTTCAGCCCAAAAGGCGTCCTATAATACTGGTAGTGACCAGATGTCGTGGTATATGCTGTTTTAGGTCTATGCTCAGGGTGCACCTCGATTTCATTATGACCACTTCTTAAATCTAGGGTAGAAAAGAACTTAGACTGACCAAAATTATATAATGAGTCAGTGATATTATTGCTCAGGTACACACCTGTTATTGTTTTTTCATATAAAAATCAGTAGTCGCATCTGGTGACTACTTACCCACAATCACGATACTCCCTAATGATAGACTACCACTGCAACTGTTCTAACCAACGGAAATAACTTACCATCGAGTTCAATCGTCTGCTGCCAAAGATTGATTGTAGCACGACGCCTAACCAGTAACCAGAAATTCTAACCCAAGTATCACAACGACACTCTGTCCCACTATTGGCAACACTTCCATTTGCTCATGAAACCTTGTGTTTCCTATTCTGATTCAATCAACTACATAGCAGCCTATTGCGCGCAACCTATACCATCGCTGTAGTAGTGTACCGAGAATCAATAAGTATGCCCCTGCAGTCACCAAAAATTCATATTGTTTCCATTTCAAACAAGCTACCAGCGAACATTCTGTCTCTGCGTGCGCATTGAATGCGCTTCTGTTTCATGGGGTCGCTTCTCAATGAAAGGAAGATTCCCGTTGTCGTTTAACGATTTCTATTTCACATTATAGCACTTTGTTTCTTACACCTCTGTGCTTTGTGACCAATCCGTTGACGATTAAGACGCGGCGGTTGGTGACACTGTGCTTTAACATGATTTGTCCTTCCGCAGCGATAACATTCTTTGTTCGACACAAACATTTTCTAATTGTAACGAGACTTGATAGAACTGTTATCTCTTGCAGATAACTGGCGGCCTGCAGCACTGCTGCTGCACCTTACGGAGCTTACATTCTCATTCTGCGAGAACATTCTGGAGAAATCCACGTTAGGAACACATCCAGCGGCCTATCCCCAGCCTCTCTCAATAAAACTGCATCATTGTCCGGTTTCTCAGTCAACTCATAGGTTTGGGCGTCCAACTTGCGTATCCTTCCGAAAACGGTTCGACAGATTTTTCCGGAAACGCGTCGACAGTTTCATTTGTAAATTGTCTCATATTACTTAACTTTTCTCGAAGGAAACGAGCACTGCTTTGTCGTGCCGTTCCTTTAAGCCATTTTCCTACTCTGTAAATGTGATTACTTTGCTTAAAACCTCACAGTACGCGATGTACGTTTTAACCTCACCCAACAAGCGAATTTTTCCTTCTGCAATGGTGTTTGTTCAGACCAGTTCCACAAGCTGAATCAGGATAACACGTCTTGAATAAGAATAGTGACATCTCCGACGTTTTGCCAGGTTGGTTCAAATGGCTCTGAGCACTATGCGACTCAACTGCTGAGGTCATCAGTCGCCTAGAACTTAGAACTAATTAAACCTAACTAACCTAAGGACAGCACACAACACCCAGCCATCACGAGGCAGAGAAAATCCCTGACCCCGCCGGGAATGGAACCTGGGAACCCGGGCGTGGGAAGCGAGAACGCTACCGCACGACCACGTGATGCGGGCGTTTTGCCAGGAAAACGGGAAATAAGACTAACGGCTACAGGATCCATGAAAAGGAAAGGTACTGCCAGTATTGATTTAACTTCACTGCGAACTGATTGTGAAGGATCTAATTTTGATTACGTGACTACTTTGCCATTTGCTCGTTGTGTTCTTTCAATACTTCAATCTGTTCTGTCAGAGCTTATTCCGTGTCTGCTGTAATATCTGCTTGCGCTTGTGCCATAGTTGTGCAGTTTCCTTCTATCATAGCAAGCCTTAGGCACCAAATATACATTATAATGAATATCAAAATTTGCTTATTGCTGCCGGCCGCGGTGGTCTCGCGGTTCTAGGCGCTCAGTCCGGAATCGCGCGACTGCTACGGTCGCAGGTTCGAATCCTGCCTCGGACATGGATGTGTGTGATGTCCTTAGGTTAGTTAGGTTTCAGTAGTTCTAAGTTCTAGGGGACTGATGACCATCGATGTTAAGTCCCATAGTGCTCAGAGCCATTTGAACCATTTTTTTTGCTCATTGCTTCGTCTCATCGACACCTAATGACAGTAAAGCACTCGTTTTCATGACCATACTGCAAGTTGAATAAGTCAGCCGGCCGATGTGGCCGAGTGGTTCTAGGCGCTTCAATCTGGAACTGCGCGACCGCTCCGGTCGTAGGTTCGAATCCTGTCTTGGGTATGGATGTGTGTGATGTCCTTAGGTTAGTTAAGTTTAAGTAGTTCTAAGTTCTAGGGGACTGATGACGGCAGATATTAAGTCCCATAGTGGTCAGAGCCATTTGAATAAACCTACCACAAGATCACCAATTTAGTATTGGAGGGCCGTGTGGAGGGTAAAAATTGTAGAGGGAGACCAAGAGATGAATACACTAAGCAGATTCAGAAGCATGTAGGTTGCAGTAGGTACTGGGAGATGAAGAGGCTTGCACAGGATAGAGTAGCATGGAGAGCTGCATCAAACCAGTCTCAGGACTGAAGACCACAACAACAACAACCACAAGAATTACAAATTGTACAGTCTACCAGTACAGAATATACTTTACTGGATCCCGTCGAAATGTTGGAATTCGTGAGACAATATTGACCCTACGACGAGTCTTATAAAATAGATTAAGGAATGGCAAACCTACGTTTCTGGCATTTGTAGACTTAGAGAAAGCTTTTGACAATGTTGACTGGAATACTCTCTTTCAAATTCTGAAGATGGCAGGGGTAAAGTACAGGGAGCGAAAGGCTATTTACTATTTGTACAGAAACCAGATGGCAGTTATAAGAGTCGAGGGACATGAAAGGGAAGCAGTGGTTGGGAAGGGAGTGAGACAGGGTTGTAGCCTATCCCCGATGTTTTTCAATCTGTATATTGAGCAAGCAGTGAAGGAAACAAAAGAAAAATTCGCAGTAGGAATTAGAATCCGTGGAGAAGCAATAAAAACTTAGAGGTTCACCGATGACATTGTAATTCTGTCAGAGACGGCAAAGGATCTGGAAGAGCAGCTGAACGGAATGGACAGTCTCTTGAAAGGAGGATATAAGATGAACATCAACAAAAGCAAATCGAGGATAATGGAATGTAGTCAAATTGAATCGGGTGATGCTGCGGGAATTGGATTAGGAAATGAGAGGCTTAAAGTAGTAAATGAGTTTTGCTATTTCGGGAGCAAAATAACTGATGATGGTCAAAGTAGAGATGATATAAAATGTAGACTGGCAATGGCAAGGAAAGCGTTTCTGAAGAAGAGAAATTTGTTAACATCGAGTATAGATTTAAGAGTCAGGATGTCATTTCTGAAAGTATTTGTATGGAGTGTAGCCTTGTGGACGGTAAATAGTTTAGACAAGAAGAGTATAGAAGCTTTCGAAATGTGGTACTACAGAAGAATGTTGAAGATTAGATGGGTAGATCACATAACTAATGAGGAGGTATTGATTAGAATTGGAGACAAGAGAAATTTGTGGCACAACTAGGAGAAGGGATCGGTTGGTGGGGCATATTCTGAGGCATCAAGGGATCACCAATTTAGTTTTGGAGGGCAGCGTGGAGAGTAAAAATCGTAGAGGGAGACCAAGAGCTGAACACACCAAGTAGATTCGGTAGGATGTAGGGTGCTGTAAGTACTGGGAGATGAAGAAGCATGCACAGTATAGAGTAGCATGGAGAGCTGCATCAAACCAGTCTCAGGACTGAAGACCACAACAACAACAACAATTCTCCTTAAATTCAGATACTAGGCCTTACGAAAAGGAACTCTGACTCGCTGTCTTATTCTGGAAGTGATCACCACCAAAACACACATGTGTCAGAAACAAAGCATTTCAGTGACTGGCTCCACAACTGTTGTAGCTGTTGGCGTGGGTCGGGAGGCCCTCTCCCAGTTCGCTCATTGTCAGTTTTTCTTGTTAGGATGGTAGTGACCTGTGGTCGTCGGTAGCCGCACTGTAAGAATTCAGAATTAGTTATTTATTTATATAAAGGTGCAGGTACCGTTTCGACTCGTGGTTGGCATCGTCAGTCAATGCCCTCTGATGAATCTCGTTGTAAGTGGCCTTCAGCTTACTCGAGATAGTTGACATCGCACACTTCGTTCGAGCTGTCTGCTGCACTGTCGGTTCGCTCCTTTTGAGTGGTTTCGGCTCCGCCTGTACCGCGACGCCACGGCACAGAATGATGGCAGGGCGTGTATTGAACTTACACACCCAGACCGGTTGCCATGTAGTGGTGAAGTTCGACGATATTGGTCTGCGTCCAGGTAGACACCGTTCAGTCCGGCGGAATGTCATGAACGGTGGTGTCCTAATGCTGGTGGAAAGAAAAGATCTCCAAGTCCTGTCATCTGCGACAGAGGCAGACTTGGTGTTGAACTCTGTGACTGGTGGTTCTGGCGAGGTAACCATTTCTCCCAGTAGCGACTGTCGTTGTCTGTAGTGCGCAGGAAATCCACAACGAACTTGTGCCAGAAGTCACTTCGTCACAATCAGGGAATCGAGTATGAACGTCACGTACGCCAGCGATCCGTCTGACCGACTGCCTTACTGACGTATTTACGTCTATCCGATTTCGTTCGTCATGACTACGTAGTGCATTTCCTTCTGCCGTGCTTGCTTAACGAGTTTGTTATACGCTGAAGAGGCATAGAAACTGGTACACCTGCATAATATCGTGTAGGGCCCCCGCGAGCAGGCAGAAGTGCCGTAACACGACGTGGCGTGGACTCGACTAATGCCTGAAGTAGTTATGCAGAGAACTGACACCATGAATCCAGCGGGACTGTCCATAAATCACTAAGAATACGAGGGGTGTTTCTGAACAGCACGTTGCAAGGCATCCCTAATGTGCTTGATAATGTTCATGTCTGGAGAGCCTGGTGGCCAGCAGAAGTTTTTTAACTCAGAAGAGTGTTCCGGGAGCCACTCTGTAGCAGTTTTGGACGTATGAGGTGTCGCATTGTCGTGCTGGAATTGTCCACGACTGTCGGAATGCACAATGGACCGGAATGGATGCAGATGATAAGACCGGGTCCTTACGTACGTGTCACCTGTCAGAGTCGTATCTAGACGTATCACGGTTCCCATATCACAACAGCTGCACACGCCCCACGTCATTACAGAGCCTCCACCATCTTGGACAGTCCCCTGCTGGCATGCAGATTCCATGGATTCATGTCTCGATACCCGTAAACGCCTATAAGCTGGATACAATTTGAAACGAGACTTGTCAATCTTGTGCAGTCATCAAGGGTACATGAGTGGGCCTTAGGTTCCGAAAGCGCATATCGATGATGTTTAGGACGCGGACACTTGTTGATGGCCCAGCACTGAAATCTGCAGCAATTTGTCACGTTGAACGATTCTCTTCAGTAGTCGTTGGTCCCGTTCTTGTAGGATCTTTTGCTGGCCACAGCGATGTCGGAGATTTTTTATCGAATTCCTGATATGAGGAAATGGTCGTGAAATGGTCGTACAGGAGTATTCCCACTTCATCGCTACCTCGTAGATGCTGTGTCCCATTGCTCGTGTGTCGACTGTAACACCACGTGCAAACTCACTGAAATGTTGGTAACCTGCCATTGTAGCAGCAGTAACCGATCTAACAACTGCGCCAGACACTTGTTGTCTTATGTAGGTGTTGCCGACCACAGCGCCATATTCTGCCTTTTTACAAATATCTATGTTTGAACACGCATGCCCATATCAGTTTCTTTTGCGCTTCAGTGTATGTAGAACTGGTTGGTACGAGTTCTTCGTACCGTTTGTTGCATTCGTCTTAGTCTTTCTTTCATCACATAACGAAGAGGACGTAACCAGTTTCTTTGGTTCTGCATTATAGTACAAAAGTGGTTCGCACAAGTTCTTCGTCCCGTTTGTTGCATTTTAGCCTTTCTTTCGTCACACAACGAACGTGACGTAGCCCTGTTCGGCTGTTCTGACCCATTGCATTCTGCTGAAGTCTGCTGCATGGCTCGCTAGAAACACCGATTTAGGGTTTTGCCCCGCACCAGTCTCGATGACGAAATGTTTTCATTGTAGCCGCCTCGTGTTGACATTGCCGCAATGTAACGACATAGCTTCACTCTTGGACTTCGAAAGTTTTACCCGTTTTATTGCTCTGTACAAGGTTGGCATTGAAAAATGTGGTTGATAAATTGACTGGAAAGTTATTTATTCTGCTGTGAGAAATAGGAGGTGCTCTGCCCTCTACAATTCTGTCTCGTTTACGTTATCTTTCAAGGTCCACAGCGAATATTTAAGTCACATCAAGCAAGAGTGGGAGAATGGACGTAAGAGAACTACAAATGTGGGTGAGTACTGCTTTTGGCCAACAACTGATTAAAATAACTTGCCTTTTCTTGATTTCTGGTTTGTGTATAAAAATCGTTCTCCTTTAGAGCAAACTATCCCTTCCAAAAAGTGTGTGACATTACAGTTCATACCACCTGGAACCACTGGAGAAATTCAGCCTCTGGATTCTTGCTTTTTCAATGCGTATAAAACATTTTATGGCACTATCTGGAGCTACGCTTTAATGGATAGCCAGCTGCACGATAAGCTCCACGACAGACTATCGCATTCGGTAGCATGCCTTCATTTTACGTCTGTTCTCATCACCCTATTACACCAATATGATTCTACATGCATCCTTTAAAATTTGATACCTAGCCGAATGTCATGCACGTTGTTTGTATTTCCCTGGGAGTTTGCCTTCGATCTGGATGGCACGAATCTTTGTGATCACTGTGGCGAATCATTTTCAGTTCGATGTTCATGGTGCAAGTTAATGGTTCATTTTGAACATTTCTTGAATGTCAACGATATCCATTTTTTGAAGTGTAATACACACGTCCCATAGAAGATTGATCTCTGAACCTCTCGGACACACACTTTCTATCGTCCTCGTGATGCACATGGTGACCCATTAGCAGTCAATATTTTTCCTATCATTAAAGTTAAGAAAAAATTTTAAAATGAGCCTTACTAAATACTGAGCTGGACTCGTCTCATTCAAAGGGATTCCTGTAACCAGCGGCACCCGAGTTAGTGTCGTACACAGTTGTTATGGAAGGTAAGGACTTTATAGAAGATGCGTTTCATTCCCATACCACCATTAACTCCTCGTACCACCTGAAATATTTATTTCCATGAACTGTTTCATTATATCTGAGTACTCTGTCCTGGACGTTCAACCGTCAGCGTAATGTTCATCCTAATGGACTTGAAGAACCTGAATTTCATCTCATCAAAGTTTCGAAATAGATACTCAATAAAGGTAGGAAGAATAGAAAATTTACAGCCAGCTGTTATACGGTATAACTGCCAACGGCAACGATATCTCCAGTCAAGCTGAAAGATGTCCTCACTCATTTCCCAAGGAAAGCAAAACCGGAAACAATTGTGGAAGCCTCCATTGTCTATGGAGGCTACGTATCTCAAGCGATGTGAGGCAGCAGTGAAAGCAATTGTTCGCCAGGCTGCAGCGAAATTAGCCGCGTTCTAATTTAGCCTCCGGGATTTTTTGGTGTGGACGACGTTGTATTGTTTTTGGCCGCATCTGGAATGAGGAAATTGCAACCTGAGCTACAAATTGCTTTCTGAAGAAAGAAGGGAACCACCGCACCGTCGTGATTCACTCTCGCTTACACGTAGACACTATTTTTTCCCATGAAGGTGGATAGATATTATCTGCCTTTGGCACCAAACAACAAATTTTCCATTTCTTGAGGGGCAAATAATTAAAGCTTTCAATGTCTCCGAGAGTTATGTCAGTGGTGATTCCATTGTGCGCCAAAGTCTCACTCGACAATTCTTTTTTCTGGAAAGCCCCTATTGCTCCTCACTGAGATGTGTGTTCCTTTCTGAATGTAGGCGTGACTTGTAATTATTACATGGGGTTAAAAATGAAGAAGCAAAACTTTGGAAAACACAGTCCTCTCTGGGAAATAAGATAACACGAGATGAGAATGTGAAGAAGACTTATCTTCATCCGCGGAATTCAACAAATATCTATAATAATAAGCAGGTAGTTTTCAAAAGTGAACATTAGGCGCACAGATTGATTTGGAAATTAAACGACGATTTGGTAATTTTAGAGGAAAATAAATTAGATACGTTTGAAATACAGAATCACAGAAGCACATTAAGAAATATGTATTTTTGAGGCTCCTTGCTTGTTCCGATCTCAGTCTAACCATTTATAACGTGGTCTTCTCTTGTTACTCTTGCTTCTAGCATCCTGTTGATGTGTTCTGGCCATTTCATTGTCTTTTGCTCTGTTAATTCGGTCACTCGTGCATGATTGGCTAGCGGTAAGGCACGCGCCTGGAAATCAAGAGGTCGCGGTATCGAATCCCTGTGGGAACTTCGCAAATTTTCAGTCTGCTTCCAATCTGGTCTTCATCTCTCAACAATGTGTGTTGGTAGAACACTTGCCCGCGAAAGGCAAAGGTCCCGAGTTCGAGTCTCGGTCCGGCATACAGTTTTAATCCGCCAGGAAGTTTCAAGTTTCAATGTGTGGAGTCTCTGGATCACGTGGTTCGGATTTCGTTTTAAACTGTAGGTCCTCCTTCCCCAGTTGGATAATTAGGATAGATTAGGCACATGCGTGTGCTCCAATTAAAATTTTACAGTCGGTCATTGAGACTCCCGAAATTATCATCATCGTTTCTTATCTAATCCTACAGATTACAACCTTTGACACGCTTTCAAATTTCGCTGCTATGGCTTATTTTCTCAGTAAGTTTAACTTCCTTGATGTACACATCTGACTGTATGTCAAGGTGTACCCCTTACTTCACAAATTCTCAGTAAGTTTAACTTCCTTGATGTACACATCTGACTGTATGTCAAGGTGTACCCCTTACTTCACAAAATTTTATTTTTGTGTTCATTGTGCTGCATATCACCCATATTTATTTGCGTTCGTATTTATATTTTTGTGATGGTGGTGTACCTCAAAATTAAACAAATTAAAATGAGAAACATATTCTAAAACATGACCTTTTAGCACAATTTTGGAACATACAGTGTCTTTTCCTTTAAATGCTATGATTTTCGTATGACATATGTTAAAATTGTAGCCCTTGCATACCTGATCCAGGATATAATTTGCCTTTGCAGAGCGTCTCTACCCTTTAGTGAAGTTATTTGTTCGTGATTGAACATCCTCTTTTAATACGTCGATATGTCGTTTTTCATTGCATAACGGTGTTGTCGATATTGATACTAAAAAAATATGTGCGATAAGTTAAGCCATTATGTAACATGTCTATACAATTTTATAGTTCCAATCTTCTGCCTATATTTTCCATTATGAATTTCATTTGCCGGCCGGAGTGGCCGTGAGGTTCTAGGCGCTACAGTCTGGAACCGAGCGACCGCTACGACCGCAGGTTCGAATCCTGCCTCGGGCATGGATGCGTGTGTGTCCTTAGGTTAGTTAGGTTTAATTAGTTCTAAGTTCTAGGTGACTGATGACCTCAGAAGTTAAGTCGCATAGTGCTCAGAGTCATTTTTTTCATTTCTTGGATGTTTAATAACATATATTAAGTGCTTGGGATACAAGATACGCCGTTTTCAAAGGTAACCTCTGTGACTAGTAAATTAAACGATTTGTGTCCCTGGTTAGAAGCAGCCAATGCTTAAGATCTGAGTAAAAATCAGCAGCAATGGCAGACGAAGTCTTCAGTTGTACGGAGTCATACACGTTCTGCAAACAGCATTGTCTGAGAGGGCAGAGGAGTGGACAGAGTTTCAAGGTTCAGAAAACCCTCTTCTCCTTGAGAAGGGAACTGCGGTGTCAGAATTTATCAACGAATTGATAATGCAGAAGATATGAAAACCACGGCCATAATGACACATAATGTGTATCCACGGGACATGGGCTATTCCTTCATTCGGATACCCAGATGGAACTGCCATAGGTGAGGTGCCCTTGAGAGAAAGACTAAATAATCAACATAAAGCCAACATTGCACGAGACAGAATTTGGAATGTCAAAAGTCTGAATCTTGTCGTGATGTTAGAAAATCTAAAACGGGAAATGCAAAGGCTCGTTCTAGATATAGTAGAAGTTAGTGAAGTAAAATGAAAAGAAGATATGGATTTCTGGTCAGACGATTATATGATGAGGATTTCTGGTAAGACGAGTACATGAATATATCAACAAGAGCAGGAAATGATGTGACACGAGTAGGATTTGTCATGACCAGGGAGGTAGGGCAGAGACTGAGATTCTGTAAATATTTCAGCGATAGGATTACGCTCATCAAAATCGAAAGCAAACCAACACTAACAACAGGTACATGTGACAATCAGGAGATGAAGATAGAGAGGAATTGTACCATGGTATTGAGCGTATAATTCAGTACGCAGTAAGAGAATGAAATCTAATAATGATGAGTGATAGGAACACTAAAGTATGGGGAAGTGATAGAAGATAGAGTTACGGCTAAATATAGCCTAGGTAGCAGGAATGAGAGAGGAAGAAGTTGTGCAGTTCAGTTCAACAAGTGACACCGAATATGTTCAGAAAACACAAAAGGTTATATACTTGTAAAAGACCTGGAGGCACGACAGTATCCCAGCTGAAGATGGCTAAATATTTGCATTCGAAGTATCATGGCAGTATGTCACAATTATAACGTATACTTCATTTTTGGGGGCTCACTGCTGAAAAATGCAACTGATATTCGCTTGGCGGCGAAATTAATTAACAGAGATTGCGGCCTCAGCTTCGACAAATCGTGAAATGCTGAGCTTTCTATAATAAACTAACGAAGACGTTACCACAGTGCAGCTCACAGTGATATATCGACATACAAACGAGTATCGACCGGGCAGTCACATTACTAATTCTTAGCAAAAACTTCTAATAAATGAAACGTTTTCTCCGATAACTGCAAAATTAACCACACAGCAACTGACCTTCAACTGTCAATAACAAGCTTCCCGGAAGAAGTTTGTTTTAGAGTTGTCTGGGAGCGTACAGTTTCAACTACCGGCGAGCTAATCGGATGAAAGCACACAAAATGGTCAAAGGACCATGCTTCTGCAACTTCTCAGAAAGGGATATACAGGGTGTTACAAAAAGGTACGACCAAACTTTCACGAAACATTCCTCACACACAAATAAAGAAAATATGTTATGTGGCCATGTGCCCGGAAACGCTTCCTTTCCGTGTTAGAGCTCATTTTATTACTTCTCTTCAAATCACATTAATCATGGAATGGAAACACACAGCAACAGAACGTACCACCGTGACTTCAAACACTTTGTTACAGGAAATGTTCAAAATGTCCTTCGTTAGCGAGGATAAATGCATCCACCCTTCGTCGCATGGAATCCCTGATGTACTGATGCAGCCCTGGAGAATGGCGTATTGTATCACAGCCGTCCACAATACGAGCACGAAGAGTCTCTACATTTGGTACGGGGGTTGCGTAGACAAGAGCTTTCAAATGCCCCCATATATGAAAGTCAAGAGGGTTGAGGTCAGGAGAGCGTGGAGGCCATGGAATTGGTCCGCCTCTACCAATCCATCGGTCACCGAATCTGTTGTTGAGAAGCGTACGAACACTTCGACTGAAATGTGCAGGAGCTCCATCGTGCATGAACAACATGTTGTGTCGTACTTGTAAAGGCACATGTTCTAGCAGCACGGGTAGAGTATCCCGTATGAAATCATGATAACGTGCTCCATTGAGCGTAGATGGAAGAACTAAAATGAGCTCTAACATGGAAATTAAGCGTTTCCGGATACGTGTCCACATAACATCTTTTCTTTAATTGTGTGTGGGGAATGTTTCCTGAAAGTTTGGCCGTACCTTTTTGTAACACCCTGTATATCTCAAAGAATCTACGCTGTATGTATCGGTGCTGGCTACAGAGCGTCTTTGTAAAGTAACAACAAAGACTAGCTAATCGGGAGTTACCATGATCATGGAAATGACAAAGAAGGACTAGGCCTCTTTAACTACGAGGGGCGTTCAGAAAGTAAGCTCCCATCGGTCGTGAAATGGAAACGACTATGAAAATCCGATAAAGCTTTGCACAGATGTGTTGGGTAGTGTCTCTAGTATAACCCCAGTTAGCATCACGTCGCTCTTCTCATTTCTGAGCTCGCAGTGAGTGCGTAAAGATGTCTAGAAAATAGTGTCTGCCGCCAAGTACGAGGGCCTGGTGAGAAATTTCGCCTGAAGCTATGCAACTAACATTACATAACTGTCGTGCTGTTTCGTCTTCACGACAATTCTCAGCAGCATTCTGCAGGGGCAATGAAGATGCTCCTGCATCGTTTTCAAATGGAAATGTGAGATTACCCACAATACAGTCCGCAATTGTCACCCCCTGAGTTTCATCTCTGGTCACATGAACCGCTGTCTTTGAAGACAACATTTTGACACAGACAACGAGGTGTAGGCCAGCGTGGAGAATTGGCGGAAAGCACTGGCGGCTGCCTTCTATGATGAGACTATTGAAAAGTTGTTACAACGCTATGAAAAAAGTCTAAGTCAGAACGGCGACTACGTAGAGAAGTAGCTGAAAGGTGTAGCTAATTGTTACAAGTAAAACATTTCTGATGTTCACTGTGGTTTCAATTTGGCAATCAATCGGAGCTTACTTTCTGAACAGGCCTCGTAGCATCATTTATCCTTGGACAACAACATTTACTTTTATATAGTTTTTTAGTTAACAACAGGTCCCCTCTGAAAAACAGATAGGAAAATTGAAGTTAATTTGCCGTTACAAAGATGATGTCGTCGAAAATATTGAATCAGACAGCCTTTGAAATACAATAATAATAACAAAGAGATTGAAGAAAAAAGACGTTAAGAATATTGGCCTTTTTAAATTTTTTAAATTAAACAGTTTTAGATAAACCACCCAATTAAAATAATTCTAGATAAATTTCTTCAACACATTAGGCAGATACTGAAAATATTTAGACGAAAAATTTTACAATAAACTTATATCATGGATACAATATTATGAAACATTAAAGGGAAAATTTCGTGTTCGAAGCCAGTTAACCAAAGGCCTTTTGGCCAACGGCAAAAATTTTGTTTACACTGCAAGTCAGATAAGGTAAAATACTCCGTTTGAGCGCATACGACCAGGACGCGTGCGACTGCAGACAAACAGGAAGCCGCGTTGGGAATGCTCGAGAGCCGTGCACACAACCACAAGAAAGCCAGGTCCACGCTGCAAGAAGCCGCCGACACGGAACACTCTCCCAGCAACTTAGTAAGAGCTGTTAAGAAACAAGAAGGATACTACAAGTAATGTTATGGTTTAATCAGGATTGTACACATAGAGCCTTTCCGATAAGTTGATACGCCCAAGGAAATAAGCTGCGCTAACAGAGAACTACTGCAAGAGAGCTCCAATTTCTTCCAGGATTATATTAAACAACTCGCTAGGGTCTTATAGTGATAACAATCATTAAAATTTAGAAACAGCTACTACTCTCGCATACGAATTTTAAAACAGACACAATTGAAAAGCTAAATAAGTCGTAGGCCCCTGCTATAGCTATTCATGAGAACCGGGCACATTACGTAATCATAACACCATTAACAATAGCAATTTTTTTTAGAGAGAACGCTGACCATCACAGTAAGAGAAGTCAAAATCACACAGAGCAGACAGCGCAGTACACTAGTCCTAGAACCACAGAGCCAAATAATAAAGATTGCATGATGATTCAATGAACGTAAAAATGAACGTCTGCTCAAACAGTTTCCGGAGCGGGAAATCGGTGCACAGAGCTGAACAGTTAGCTGCGCACAGCGCAAACGAAAGAGACCATTGCCTTCTGCCCAGAACTGGCGGAGAAAGACGTGGTGCCGATCCGAACCGAGGGTCCGTTGCTCCAAGCACTGCTGATGCCCCCAGCTCCACACTGTGCGAAAACTACTCATCAACTGCCTGCAGTTCGCTCTTCGGAGGCCTCTCCTAGACGTGACTCTAGCGGCCGCTTTTGAAGACTAGGCGAGTCAGTGGTAACCGCTCAAGCGTGCGACCCTCGCCGCCTAGTGAGACGCTAGCCAAAAGTCATCGATAGTGAGAAGGGGAAATGAGCCGCCGCAACTCACACCAGTTCACTAGTTACTGGAAACAAATTGTTCAAGAACTGAAACTGCATGTCAAACAAGCACCTTCCAATCTGGTATTTAAGTGCGGCATCAAAATTACCTCTGTGGTGCCTATACATTCCATAGAGCCAAAGTGATCGTTATATAACAGATCCACAAATTTGCTAACCGTTACTCTGCATGTTATTCATGTAGGCAGTCTGGATGCATAAAACATTAACATAATTGTGGGATAAGTCTCATACTTCTAGACCGTTGCTATTCCGGGATTATGTGGATGTGGGGGTCTGATGGTATACTTCCAGACATAGAATCTAAGAAAAAACTTTAGTTGTTTTGTTAACCTTTACGACTTTAGAAATTCTTAAGGTGTTCCTTCTTATTTGATCAAAAGTCTTCCAAAACTATGTTAACTTCTGTCTGTAACACTGGATTCGCTATGTTTTCCGTATGTAATCTCTTATTTACCCCATCGAACAATTCCTCCAACTCACTGGGGCATTCAGTAAAATCGTATCCCTTATCGCTCTCTCCTCCGCGTTTATCAGCTGAATTCATTTTACAGTGTTAACGTTGACATCTTCGGTGTTAATTTCACCGAACAAGGTATTGGAGAATCTCTGTTATTCGCTTTCCCAAAGGCACCGTACAATTGCTTGCCGAATCCACGCACGAAAGTAGCTTTCCTTTTAGTAAGAGTATTTTTGACTATAAAGCGACTAACACCAGATGTCGAGAAAGTACTGGGATTCCAACAAGCAAGTTTGAGAAAGGGATAGTCAACTATAGACCACTTACATACAATACGGCAAGTGCTAGCAAAGAGCTGGGAATTCCGCAAAAATTGTCACTGCCTGTTTGTGGACTTCCAAAAAGCATATGATAATGTGAATAGACAAGCAATATGGCAAGAACTCGAAGGGGATCAAGGTCCCAGAAAGCTCATAAAACTGACACAGATATGCACCCAGGAGACAACATGCATGATGAAAGTAAATGGAAATATAACAAAGAAGTTCAAGGTGAGGACTGGAGTGCGACTAGAAGACTGCCTCTCCCCTCTCCTGTTTAACCTGGTACTGGAGAGAGCCCTGAGAAAGGTTGCAAGCCTAGAGACACGAATAGAGCTGGGAAGGAGGATCAACACCCTGACCTATGTGGATGATGTAGTTTTAATAGTAGAGAAACAGTGAGACTTGGTTCAGATGACAAGAACATTAATGGAAGAGGCAATAAGAGCAGGCCTGAAGTTGAATATGGATAAGACAGAATACCTTGTAGTTAGCAGTGAAAATTATTTCGGACCCATGAAGGTGGGGGACAGAGTCTTTGAAAGGGTAAAAGTTTTTAAATGTCTTGGGCCTATACTCAATGAAAGGAACGAGAGGGACCAGAAAATTACCGCACGAATACAAGCAGGAAACAGATGAAGGTTTGCTCAGGGAAAGCTGTTGTCCCGGTATCGAGATCCTCAAAGACCAAGATCTAGAAGACTATAATACAACCTGTAGTCTTATATGGAGCAGAAACCTGGATCATCACCCAACAGATGTAAAGAAAACTCCTGACATTTAAAAATGCCAGATTTTTGGGGCCAGTGAAGGATGGAGATGAATGGAGGAAAAGAAAGAACTGTGAATTGCAGGAGCTCTACAAGTCGAATGACATCGTGGTAGTGCTCAAAGAATGAAGTGGTATGGACACTTAATGCGCCGAGAAGGCCAGATCATCAGGCAAGTAGTGGAGAAAGATATTAGAGGCAAATGACCACGTGGAAGACCACGACTCCGATCGATTGATCAGGTCAGAGAGTATACGCTGGGGCTGTCTGAAGAAGAATGCATGGAAAGGACGCTGGACGACGCTGATTGGTGAGGCCAAAGACCGACTGCAGTCTTTGTGGCCAACGCAGTAAGTAAGTAATTTTTTACTATGAGCTGATTAGCTCCTACACAGACCGCGACGAAAGAAAATATAGAAGAAAATAATTTATTTATGAGCCACGTTTTAGGTGAGGTACTTACACGTACGACATGGACGTCACTAGATAGACTATCAGCGTCGGTGAAGACCTATGAGTGTATAATTGATTGCTGATGCCAACAAACCACTCTGACTTGTAACAACACACACAGGTTAGAAAGGAATGTACATGTTTGTGGCGTTTAATTTTAAATCTGAAATCCTGGTTTAATTAATTCGTCGTGTATTCAGTACTTCGTGCTTCCAGAGCGGTTTGCTTTGTGAATACGTATGCACGGAGGTATTTCTGTTTTGGAAGAGTTAACCTATAGGCCTCATTATCTTGGGCACATGGATCAACAACAGCGACAAAGAATGCGCAGTTCAAAGAGTGTGACTTTAGTACGACTTTCATTACAAACACGGCGCCGTTGTACGCTGGGTTTTGAGAGCCCATTTCGTTTGTTACTGCCGGGTTCAGCTCTGTGTCAGCTCTTACGCAGCATGTCATGCATACATTGGATTTTATGTCATAACAGTCTGCTCCGGCTTTGAACATCTGAACACTGGCAGCGAAACAGCTTTGTGACATTCGCATTGCGTACAGCGGGCCGGTTGCTGGATTAAATTAAGGCGGTAGTAGCGAAATATTTTTTATCACGCTAAACAGAATCTTTTTCCTATTGCACAGCCCTTTTTATATGGCATGTTTTCAGAGTTACGACCCCATTTATTGTACATGAATAGTGAGTAAGAAAATATTTCGTCAGTGCAGTGGTAAGTAACAGTTCCGCGTGGTACAGAAAATAGAAAAACTTTAAGTACACATAGCTAACACTCAAATGAGAAAAACCGCTCAAGTATAAGATTTAGTTAGTGTTAAATACTGATGTTTGCTTCTATGTAAGATGACAGCAGACTCATAATTGATTATGTTAAAATAATGTTCATGTCCCAGAGTTTTTGCGGGTGCATGTTGGAATCACTCTACGTACTTGCAGAGAACTTTGACATAACTGTGTTAATGAAGGACGTATGTATTCGCAAAATTTGGCTAAACAACGTAACAGAGCATGGGGATACATGATTCAAAACATTATCGACCATTGCGCACAGCGAGACTGTTGTTGACAAAGTTACGGATACAGCATTTTCATAATAGAAGAGGCTGTAATAATAATGTGTGGTGTCAATTGTAGAACATCCCGCAGAGTCTACTTCAAAACTCTTTTGACAACTTCACACACACACGCACACACACACACACACACACACACACACACACACACACACACACACACACACACACTCACACACACATACACATACACATACGTGCGCGCGCGAGCACTCATATTACGCGGGATGTCCCATTTATCTTGACCACCCTAAATAACTGTTTGTCCAGATGAAAATTACAAAAAGTTTCAAGCAAATGTTCTTTAGCCGTCAGGGGTCATCAATCAGCATGATTTCCTTCGTTGTAGCTTTGTTTTTTACAAATATATGAACAGCGGCATGGCTTTTTTTAAATGGCACCCTCTATATTTTTCCGGTAATTCTCTTCCTTTCCTAAAGATTATTCAAATATTTATCAGTGAACCATTCACTGAAACACAACGTTATTAATTACATAACATGACGTTCACACTCCCAGCGCTTAGTGCAGGTACTCGGGTAATGGAACACATCCACGTGCTGACGTTGACAGAGGACAAATGTAAACATAAGTAGAAATGCACACGGGTCATTCTGTCAACCATCGTCAGTTGAAGAGTTGTGCGAGTAGAATGTACACCAACGAAGAGAAGGTAGAAATTCTACTCATCTATGGGGAATGTAAATTTGCATATCAGTAATTGCAATACTGTTTTCTTATGCACGGCTAAATTTAGTTCAGTAGTCATTTTATATACTGTTTTGTAGAGTAGGCATACAGTAAAGGCCGTCATTCCTACAATCTGCATCGACATAACGTTTATTGTTGTTGTTGAAGGTATGCGAAATGCTACGCAGGCAGCGGAACTGTACAGAGAGTAATACCCCGACAAGAACCCTCCTTCCGGACGGATGTTTTCTCGTCTTGTTGCGACGCTTCAGGAAACGGGAAGTTTCAACCCACGACAACGCAATCGTCGTAGGACACGCACAGATGAAGCTGCCGAAGTTATTGTTCTCTCTTCCGTTGCTATATATGAATCTACATGTGAGCACACGACAGCTTGAACACGAGATTGGCATTCCTAAAACCAGTGTACATCGTATTCTTACACGTCACCGGGTCCATCCTTACCATGTACACTTACACCAAGAAATGCATGGGAATGATTTCCAGGATCGTGTATAGTTCTGCCAGTGGGCACAGCAGTAAATCCTCGCCAACCTGAACCTCTTCTCGAATGTTCTATTTACCGATGAGTGTTCCTTCTCAAACAAAGGACAGTTAAATACAAAGAACATGCATTATTGGTCCAGCAACAACCCACGATGGCTTAGGCAGGTGGAACATCAGCGTCAATGGAGAGTTAACGTCTGGGGTGGGATGATTGGTACTACAATTACTGGTCTTTATTTCATCAATGGTAGTCTAAACGGCACAGCGTATGCCAACTTCCTAGACGTATTCTTCCTCCTGGATGCAGTGCCGCAAAGAACCAGAATGCTTAAGTGGCATCAACACGACGGATGTCCAGCAATTGATGTCTTGTGTGCACGTCGTTTTCTGAACCGAAGGTATCCTGCCAGTTGGATTGGTCGAGGAGGAACAGTTACTTGACCTGCTAGGTCCCCTGATTTAAATCCTCTGGACTTTCTTCTTTCGGGATGCGTTAAAGATGTTGTCTGTCGCGATATTCCAACAACTCCAGAGGACACGCAGGAACGTATCGTGCTTGCTTGTAATTATCTTCAGCAGTCAACACTGGAAGCAGTATATAATTCATTCATTCAACGAGTGCACCAGTGTATCGGTGTCCAGGGTCACCACTTTGAGCACCTTTGAACGTTCTACTCCTGGGAAATGGGACAGGAGAGTCAAAGTCAATTTTGTGTTATGTTTTTACTTGGTTTTCATTTATTTTCTGACGACTCCAGCAAGTGGACAAGTTTGTGATTCCGGGTTCAAAGTCAGCGTTGTGTTACGTAATTAATAACGTTGTATTTCAGTTAATACATTTTTGAATATGTCTTTAGGAGAGGAAATGAATTACCGAATAAACAATACAGGGTGTCATTTAAAAAAGTCATACCGATGTTCATATCTTTGTAAATAAACAAAGATTCAACGAAGGCAATCATACTGATTGATGTCCCCCTGACGGCTAAAGAACATCTGCTTGAATCATTTTTTAATTTGAATCTGGAGAAAGAGTAAATTATAATGGTCAAGATAAATGGGACGCCCTGTATATGCCTTTTGGTATTACTTTAATTTCTTTTTCTCTACGTAATGAAATAAACATTAAATTAGGACCATGAACATTCTCTTCAAAGCCTTCGCAAAGTCAAAATTAGCAGGAAAAGGAGCCAGGTACATGAATTCAAATCAGTCTGACAAAGCACATTAAATGTCATGCAGTTAATATGGTGGAGTTAAGACTGAATTCAATCGCTCTCTTTTGGGCAACAGTTTCTAATCCCTTGAAGATATTCACAGTTAACCTTAAATTTAACGTTTTAGATTATTTTGTAGCTAGAACTAGTACTGTACCACAATAGTGTTTGGTAACGTTAAGTAATTTCATTGAACTCCACTTAAATTTAATTAAATATAAGTCTCTGACCTTTTTTTATCCAAGAGACCACTTTCCGCGGGATACATTTGGTACGAATAATTAGCTTATACGTGGACCATTCTGGTAATAGTTTCCTTAAGAGTAACTAGCCAGAACGCTAATATCTCTGTCTCTCTCTTCCTACGTGGAGGTTAATGATCGGTGTGGCAGAAAGATCTACCTTCTCCGCCGCCAGCTACAAAAAGGCACACGTCGTCCCGTATATACTCTGAGGAGCTGACCACGCTCGTCCGGTGACAGGGGTGACTGCCCATCATGTTCATTATAGCCCAGTGTTCTTGAAATATCCGGTGTCAGCGCGTCTCTTCAGTTCATACCACCTGCGGAGGGCTCAGTTGGCGATGTATCCTGAATACGGAGTAATTAACGTCTTATAAACAAAACGAGCACATTATTCATAGAGCAAAAGCGTTCATGCAATATCTGCATAATGAAACAGTGTTGCTCGTTCTGATGTATTACTGTAATTGTGAATGAACTATTACCATATCTGTAATGCTTGAGATAACATGTAGAGACACTATTTGCTCTTATGAATTACTTTACGCGGGCAGATGTAAAGAGTTCATTGAGCATTATATTTTCTTTCCTGATAAAAAGATACCTACATAGAGTGGGAGTTTAAAGTATTCATAACTGTAGAAATATCTCTGACAAGTGTTTGCTTCCTTCGTGTGGCTACCCTCTCCTCTCACTTCGCTTGTTATCTGCTCTCCTCCAGCTCCGTATCTGTACAGACGTTTATAATTATGTAAATTAATTTCCATAATAACAGTTACCAGAAAACAGATATATTTCATTGTGTCTCTTCATTTTCTTCTGCCATTAATGCTATTTATGTATTTTAACAACCTTTCCTTTGGAACTGTCTGTGAGTTTGTTTCATGATCAGTATTAGCCGGCTTCGACATGATCAGGTTAGCCACCGTTACGGCTATCTGTTCGAGATAACTACTAATTGTAATAATTACATAGAGACTGCTTGTTTTTATAATTAAGAAGTTTGATTTGCCAGTGCCAACAATATTGACGCATTTGAAATACTTTAAATTCACAATCCCAGAATAATTAACCAAGCCAGCTACTTCTAAAACACAATATTTTGTATTTTTATTTTAACATTTGATCTGTGCCGTCAGTGTAACATTTGATTACAAACAAAACAGGTCTGATTACTTTAAACTCGAATTGTAGGTCTTAATTTCCAATAATTGTCAGTATTTGTAATTGGTTTTTGCGCTGAAATTTGATTACCTTCAAACTGTATAACAATTTTGGTGGGCCCCTAAACATATTCAAAATTAGCATAGTAAGCTTATCCAGATATGTAACAGTTAGTGATATAATTAGCATCGTAATCTAATCCAAGTCTCTAATAGTTAGGTATTCTGCTTTAAACATGTGAGGTGCTGAATACTTGTTCTGTCGTACTAAAACCTACATAAGAAACGGCTCCTCGCTACCCTTAAATTAAACGACGTTACATGCACAACGGAAGATCCGCTTTGCAACAATACCTCAAATAGAATTGTTTGCATCCGTGCCTGAAATAATCCACACTGTTACCCAATACGGATGTGTTTATTTGTACAAGGTATTTTCCAGTATTGAATGGAAACTGCGAAGTCGCTGGGTAATGCCAATCAATAGTTTACTTCAGAAGCACTTTCATGTTTAAACTAGAGGAAAATTACGTCGTTAAAGGGCTCAGAAAATAATGTGAGTTTTGAGAGCTTGCGTCTTTAGACTAACTTGTCATTTACGCCCACTTGGAGTCAAGCATGTAACACAGAAAAAATGCTAATACAACATTGCACATATTCGTCTAAGTATTTCAACAAGAAATCTTTTACGTTCCTGGAAAAAACGGGATGAGACAGCAACTTCCTGAACACATGAGTGGCGAGAAATCAATGGCTGTCCGTTAACTTAGATTACGTCAAGTCCTCGTCACGTTACTACTATTTGAACACACCGAACCACATTACTGAGTCCTCAGAATCAAAGTTTTAAACTACGTAATAATGAATTTATTCTTCTTCTTCTGCCTTTCATAGATCAGGCATTTAGTTGTGTTCTGCTCCCAGTTTCATCCTTTAACAGCCCGTTCTGCGTCAATATTTCCTTTGAGATTATGTTGCAAGGCCATTTTTGGAATCCTAGCCTCATCCATTCGTTACAGATGTCCCTTCCAATTTTGTTCACGGTCTTCTCTTTTGTAGTTTACTGAAAAATTAATTAGTTCTTGTCTAATATCTTCATTAGGAATCCTGTTCAACTTGATAGGATATAGTCTTGTCTAACTTCTTGGTCTATTAATATATTTTCCCCTGTGTGATTGGGTATGACAAATATACTGTAAATTCCATTACAAAACATCTTGATGCAATTTATAAAATGATTTTGGTATCCAAGTTTTGCCATAATTTCATACAGGCTAATTCTATCTTTATTTCTGCGAAAGTCAGATAAGTTGGTAAATTACATTTCCTCTATCCTGTATTAGCTATGACACGGTAAATACGAGTATACTATCGATACATGATCTTCCTCTTATGAAGCCGTATTGTTTTTAAGAAGTAGCTCTTCAGTAATAATCTTTAATCCGTTATTCAATCTGTTTTGTAGGCGCTGTTCAACATACTATTATAATTTGAAGTATTGCTGCGATTCTCATTTTTAAACAGTGGTAACACATTTGCTTTAACCCAAAATTCTGGAATTTTAGTATTTAGCAAGCTGGTATTTATTACACATAAAATTCTCAGCTTAAGCAATAATCAACCATCTTTAGTCAATTCTATATTAATTCCGTCACGTTCTTGGAATTTTTTCCAGTTTTCTAAATAACATATTCCGTTTCTTGAAGTGTAGTTAAATATGTATCAATGTAATCAGTTATATTTTCATAATGGTTACTTGCCTTTGGATTATCCTATACATTCTTGTAATATCCTGTCCACTGTTCCTGAATTGCCACATGTTTCTCATATTCGTTTCAGTGTCTTACGATTTTGAAAGTGAAGTCTTGCCTGCCATGTTCTATCACTGCTACGATTGTAACACACCTGTCTAGATGAATCTTTCTTATCACTGATTTTGCTTTATTATTCATCAGCCTGTAGTTTTCTTCCGTTCGGTCATTGGGAGGTTGCAGAAAGCACTCGTAAGCTCTTTGTTTATCTGTTATTATTTCTTAAATTTCTCCATTCTCAATTTTAATCCAGTTTTCCTTTTGCCATGTTTTTCTACGTCTTCACCTGCTGCTTTATTTACAAAATATTTTATATTTTCACATTCTAGGTTCATATCAAGTAATAACTCAATCTATGTTGGCAGGCATGTGATTTACTTACTTTAAAGCTGCTTCGTTTGTCTCTGTCTGTAGATAATGAGCCCTTGCGTCTCTTCTATCTGGTTAGTAGTGTTGTTTTGACAGTAACCAAAAATCCCACTTGCTGAAAATACCACAGCCGAGGAGGATTTTAGTGTCTTCCACTAAAGAATCAGACTTCTTATTCTCTACAAAATAATGTATTTCCTCTTTAATTAATTAATGAATAACGCCATTTAAAATTAATCCATTAATTTTTATGGCGTTGGCGCTATACACAGCTAGATATATTTAACATGTGGCTATTACATTTCTGAAGATGCAAACAGCTAATTCGTGACTTTAGTACTCCGCCAAAAGCATATTACAAAATACTACAGATTGCCGCTTACGCAAAAGCGACCGTACGCTGAAGTGTAAATCATAACATGCTTGAAGTCCGCTTTCTAAAAGTGTTGGCGTCGAGGTGTTCCTCACATAGCAGATGGCAGATGTACTAGTACTATCACATAGTCCTTTCGGGATGCCCGCACTGTGCGCGATGAGACGGTGTGTGTACTAGCGAACGGCGAGAATGTACCTTTAGAATTAATATGGCAGGCACGTTAGGAGTGACTATATCATCTGCATGAAGCGTTGATTTGGTGAGGGACTCTGAGTGTTCTACCTCCTATTCCTTCTAACACTATCGGCATTACGTCGTAGTTATTCTGAGACCACAAACTTGATTAGGGAGCCACTACCTTCTTCATTTCATGTCCCATATGTGACATGCTCCAGTTGCTTGTAACGTAAGCATAGATTTTGATCCAGTGTCTGCTGATAGAATAATGCTGTTTGCAATACTTCTAATGCTACGTGCTCGATTGGATTTCTGCATGGACAGATTGTGAAAGAAGCTATCAGGCCACTGTCCGCGAAAGCATATCGTCAGATTAACGACTTCAACAGCGGAGCAGCCGCTTGACAGCTGGGGAAAAGAGCACAGCTGAAATTGGCAGTCTCTGAAGGGAATGTTATGCTACTGTCTGTCAGACAAATATCTGACACGAAACGTAAAACGGCTGTCACCGAAGCACCAATCTGAACGTCTTCTAATATAACCACACAGGTGTTGTAATTATTTTCTTAAATATTTTTAGATTGATTCACTGATTTGCGCCAGTATCGTTCGATACACCCTGACGGCTTTTGATCCAACCACCGTTATTTTGTTATTTAAGTTTCTGCTTCAGAAAAATAGATCAAATGGCTCTCAGCACTATGGGACTTAACATCTATGGTCATCAGTCCCCTAGAACTTAGAACTAGTTAAACCCAACTAACCTAAGGACAGCACACAACACCCAGTCATCACGAGGAAGAAAAAATCCCTGACCCCGCCGAGAATCGAACCCGGGAACCCGGGCGCGGGAAGCGAGAACTCTGCTTCAGAAGATCGCGCGATGCTGACAGGCGTTCGAGTCATCTTCTGCCACGTGGCATCATTCACATACTGTAACGGGTGGATGATGTCAACGTACTGCTCTTCGATGAAATTGTGCTTTCCTCAAACGACCTGTTAATGTTTTTAAATATTTCGTTAAGGATACATTTTATTACAGCCCCCACGAACAATGGACCTTGCCGTTGGCAGGGAGGCTTGCGTGCCTCGGCGATACAGATAGCCGTACCGCAGGTGCAACCACAACGGAGGGGCATCTGTTAAGAGGCCAGACAAACGCGTGGTTCCTGAAGAGGGGCAGCAGCCTTTTCAGTAGTTGCAGGGGCAACAGTCTGGATGATTGACTGATCTGGCCTTGTAACGCTACCCAAAACGGCCTTGCTGTGCTGATACTGCGAACGGTTGAAAGCAAGGGGAAACTACAGCCGTAATTTTTACCGAGGGCATGCAGCTTTTCTGTATGGTTAATGATGATGGCGTCCTCTTGGGTAAAATATTCCGGAGGTAAAATAGTCGCCAATTCGGATCTCCGGACGGGGACTACTCAAGAGGACGTCGTTATCAGGAGAAGGAAAACTGGCATTCTACGGATCGGAACGTGGAATGTCAGATCCCTTAATCGGGCAGATAGGTTAGAAAATTTAAAAAGGGAAATGGATAGGTTCAAGTTAGATATAGTGGGAATTAGTGAAGTTCGGTGTCAGGAGGAACAAGACTTTTGGTCAGGCGAATACAGGATTAAAAAAAAAAATCAAATAGTGTAATGCAGGAGTAGGTTTGATAATGAATAAAAAAATAGGAGTGCGGGTAAGCTACTACAAATAGCATAGTGACCGCATTATTGTGGCCAAGATAGACACGAAGCACACGCCTACTACAGTAGTACAAGTGTATATGCCAACTAGCTCTGCAGATTACGAAGAAATTGAAGAAATGTATGATGAAGTAAAAGAAATTATTCAGATAGTGAAGGGAGATGAAAATTTAATAGTTATGGGTCACTGGAATTCGGTAGTAGGAAAAGGGAGAGAAGGAAACGTAGTAGGTGAATATGGATTGGGGGACAGAAATGAAAGAGGAAGCCGCCTTGTAGAATTTTGCACAGAGCACAACTTAATCATAGTTACCACTTGGTTCAAGAATCATAAAAGAAGATTGTATAGATGGAAGAAGCCTGGAGATACTGACAGATTTCAGATAGATTATATAATCTTAGAGGCTAGAAGGAAAGGCAAACCTACGTTTCTAGCATTTGTAGACTTAGAAAAAGCTTTTGACAATGTTGACTGGAACACTCTCTTTCAAATTCTGAAGGTGGCTGGGGTAAAATACAGGGAGCGAAAGGCTATTTACAATTTGTATATAAACCAAATGGCAGTTATAAGAGTTGAGGGGCAAGAAAGGGAAGCAGTGGTTGGGAAGGGAGTGAGACAGGGCTGTAGTCTCTCCCCGATGTTATTCAATCTGTATATTGAGCAAGCAGTGAAGGAAACAAAAGAAAAATTCGGAGTAAGTATTAAAATCCGTGGAGAAGAAATAAAAACTTTGAGGTTCGCCGATGACATTGTAATTCTGTCAGGGACAGCAAAGGACTTGGAAGAGCAGTTGAACGGAATGTATAGTATCTTGAAGGGAGGATATAAGATGAACATCAACAGAAGCAAAACGAAGATAATGGAATGTAGTCGAATTAAGTCGGGTGATGTTGAGGGTATTAGATTAGGAAATGAGACACTGATGACCTCACAAGTTGTCCCATAGTGCTGAGAGCCGTTTGAACCATTTGAATTTCTGCAAGCTAATGAATATAGCTATCAACATATATCGACAACCAAAATTTACGTGAGTTGTTGCCTAGTTGACAGTAGCGGGTCGCAGAGACACATGTTTCATAAAATGAAAACAATAATTTTCGATGTCTGTCAGCTTAATGAAGTACAAATATTTACAATAATAAAAGAAGAAGCAAATCTAGTGAAGCTAGGGAATATGAAAAGACACGATACTAAAGGAAAACAAAATACTTAGAAATTAAAATATTATTCTTACGTCTCAAATTAACTAAAACTCTACTATCCACCAGTTCCGCATTGAACGTAGTGAAACTCTAGCAAAAAGTCTTACCACATATTATCTGTAGAGCTTTTGTTTCCTACAAGATTCCCAATGGCTTTGTGGAACTCGGTGAAATTCTAGCAAGCACAGTCCATGCGGTCTCCCATTCTTAAATTTTACGACACGCGGTATGCCTTTCTATCAGTAAATAATGTTTCAGATCGAATGACAGACAATCAAACAAACATAAACGTATGGCTTATATTTATTAGGTACTAATTATTGTATTAAGTACCTGCAACTGTGAGATCTTTAGAAGCAATTGAAGCCTCAGCTATGTAGTTAATAGAGGTTCCCTATTTTCGGATGATGCTCTAATTCCTGACAAATAGATGTTTGCTCCCTGGAGAGTGCAGCCGATGCGGAAACTAACCGAACTCCTTATACTTCGGCCGTTTTTGAGTCGGCTTGCCGCCAAGCCCATCAGTTGTGTTTTGTATATACAACGTAAGCATCGCAGTTGCATTGTACGTAGTCTCGTATTTTAGAGTTACTTATTAGTGATACATCATGTGTTATGAAACTTGTGAGTAGCATTTAAATGCAATAAATCAATTCAGTAGTTCAGTCATGTATGTCAAGTGGTATCGGTGCCTAGTATGGGATACTGTTAGAGTGTCTAGTTCCGACTGGGCCTCTTTAAAGATTTCGCTTTTCATTTCTTTTCAGGAGATGTCTGAGAAGAAAAGAAAGTACTGTTCATAGGAAAATATGAAGAAAGCTGTGCTAAGACTGAGAAACATGGCTGGAAGACGTACAAATGTCAAAACTACAAATGATACTATCAAAGCATTTACAAATGTATTATTATTGAAACCAACGGAGATTATCTCAACATTGATTGTTTGTAACAAAACAATATGCCCATAAATATGCAAACTTGAATTTTTCTTATGAAATAACCCTATCCAAAATTAGATAACACACTATCCAAATGTGTGCACTCCTTCAGTACACTGTCCAAAATGCCCAAGTTTCTGCAACATAAGTTATGAAGCATAATCTGTTGACTTTGATATAAAAGGTTATATACAACCAAAATCAATTATGTGCTACGTACCTCTGTCACTTATGGAGAGCTTTCAGCTGATATTCAGCCAACCATACCCATCGATTTCGTATTCGAAGATATGACACCGTACCCGACAGTCAGGCAACACCAATAATTTTATTGACTTTCTCATTTGAGAATTGAATTTTATTTTGTTTGCTTTTGATAGAAATATATTACTGCTACAACTCTGATTCTGCCGTTTCTTCTCGAAGTTCGAGGCTTTATTGTGAAAAGCTTACAAAAATTTACAATTCAAAGTGTTGGCTGGCCACTACGTTCTCCCTTATTTCTGACACCGCACGAGTATCAGGGCGCAGGAACTGGGCGTATTTAGAGGAAATCCGTGAGACGATCCACTTTCACACTTTCTCATAAGGCCGGAAGTGCTGGTTATCCAGGCCGTGCGCCATTGATCGAAAAGGAACAACGTTTGGAGAATATGGCAGGTGGGGTAGGAATTTCCAATTCATCGTTTCTAAGTGTGTTTTGACGAGTACACTGTCATGCTGCAAAATCACCTTTTGTATATCGGTGTATTGTGGCCGTTTGTCCTTCAGCGTTCGGCTAAGGCGCATCATTTGCTTTCTCTAACGACCTCAGTTGATTTTTTCCGTCGGTTTAACAGCTTAGAACATCTCTCTCCTGCCGCCATGCCGGTCTCCGACATCAACATCACCATCTTTGTAGCGTTGAAATCATTTTCTGCACGTTATTTCGCTAATAGGTGCCTCTCAACAGAGTATTTTTTCATGTTAAGCCAGAAAATTAAAACTTTCCGGAAATGAAGAGAACTGGGCTCGTATGTTGAAATGTTCAGTCGACATTAACTTTATGATACAAACACAAATAGACTAATATTTCGATGGTGTTAAGTTTACAAATGCCTAAGCTTATTGTAGACGCTTATGACCTAGCACCTACACCAGTGCTTGCCGCTACTCAGGCAGTTCCTAGATGGCTGAAGCAAAGTTTTAGACCAAATATTTCCTGTTAGCCGTCTGGAAATAGAATGGAATTTTCCTCACCCATTTCACTGATATGACTAATGTGTTCAGTCACCTACCGTAAGTACAGCTAATAAGTAAAAGTGCTATTAGTGAATTTGGAAGAGAAATTAACAGAGAAAGACATCGACTTAGTAGATAGTTTCGCTCTAACTCTACTCCCTTGTTTATTACGTTTATTACAGAGCGCATTATTACTGGATCTCTGATGTAGGTAACTGCTTGGCAGCGTGCAAAACTTCAAATTAGTAGGAAATGGAAGTGGAAAGACGGTTTGTTCACTTCAGTCCAACCAAGTGGTTTCATCAGAATTTTGTTTTTTTTTTTTAATTTTTTTTTTTTAGTTGTGAGACAATTATGAATGTTCAGTCGCCACCCATTATTCGTAGGATAGAATGATAACATTAAAAACAACTTTTCAGGCTTTCATCAGCGTCCTATGGACAATGGGCTCAGTTCTCCTCGACCGCTATCGAATTATCAGTTGCTGCCGCGTCGTCGATGGTCTCGTCCTTAAATAACGATGTCGCCATTTGTGACTTCTGCCGTGGCCAAGGAGGCATACGAGCTATGCAACGAACATGTGACGTCACACTACTCGGCTTATCCGCCAATCTTCGTGAATGCTCGGCTCCGTGTAGGGCCCATGGGAAATCAATATTTAATAGAAAAAATGCCCAGTAAAGGTCTTCATTTTGTCGTGTGCTATCGAGAACTTCTCAGCATCTAATTACCCAATCAAGAAGTGCTGTATTCATCTAAAATAGTTAGTCGCCCAGGGCTGGAGACGGCTGCTGGCATTCGCAAGACCTTCAGTGTCACGTGCTGTGACGTACGCGCCACGACCTGTCTTTCTCCTGGGCTTCAAGATCAGCGGACACGTGACGCAGCAAAGGATATAAGCGGAGCAAACGGTGTATCATTCTAGTGATGAATCGGGTCACAAATGAGAAAATCCACTGTCATAAGCGACTCTGAAAAAGAACAAATTTTGATGTACCGGCGCCTGGGAATAAATATCTCGGAAACTATTTCGATGGTTGTCTCCTGATATACCCTCAACCAAATTAAAAGTGCACTGCGCCAGGTTCGTGTACCGGCGGGAGCAGTATTTTGCTAAGGAGGACATTGAGAACATGAAAGGCGTCTTAACTGTCTTGCGTGGCCACCCATAGCTTTCACTCTGCCGGCTTATTTTCAGTGTGGTGTCTGAAGGTCGGTACAGGAATGGCAGCCCATTTTTCCTGAACAACTGAGACCAAAGAAAGTAGTGAAGCTCGAGGCTGGGGTCTGTAGTGACCGTCGACGTTATAACAGAGGCACTTCATTGGGCTTAGATCAGGCATCGCAAGACATGGCACATAAAAACTAAAAGTTATTTGGTTTTTAGAAGTTGTAACAAGCTAACTGTGCACAGTTTAATACTGAAGCAATTCATGTACATCAAAAACTCCCTCTAACGTGCCTCACAGGAATTGGTACATGAATAACAAAACTGATTCAGTTTTAACCCATGTAGAAAAATAATAGCTTACAGTTTAATACTGAATCAAATCACGGGCACAATAACTGGCCTAACGATTATGAGACAGGCAATCACTCCATGGCGTAGACGTGAGCTGAACTTTAGTGACACTACAGCCGAAGCATCCCCTCGCCCTCCCAGGAGACTCACCACTCTTTCGTGAGTTCGTGCTTGGCTACCATAGGGCCCCGAACTATGCATCACCTTTGCCTTCCGTGCTGCAAGTCTATCCTCCTACTATTCTTTTTCCCCTCCAATGGGGAACATGTCCGGGATAATATTTGGGAATGTGTTCTGATTTTTCATTAGTCTGACATCAAAACACTCCCTCCACTGTTTCTTCTTTCTTTCTTTCTTTTTTTTTCTCCATCTCCTGTCCTTCCAGTAGTTCATGGTTTGAGGTTCCTCTTTGTGTCTTCTTCTGCCGGCTGGAGTGGCCGTGCGGTTCTAGACGCTACAGTCTGGAAGCACGCGACCGCTACGGTCGCAGGTTCGAATCCCCCTCGGGCATGGATGTGTGTGATGTCCTTAGGTTAGTTAGGTTTAAGTAGTTCTAAGTTGTAGGCGACTGATGACCACAGATGTTAAGTCCTATAGTGCTCGGAGCCATTTGAACCTTTTTTTTTCTTTTTGTCTTCTTCCTCCCTGTGCGATCCTGAAGGCCGGTCCACGCATCTGCCACTTCGACTGGGTAACGCGTAATTCCCAGCCCCAGATCGAGAGATAGGACTCACATATCCACAGTACAGGACAAGCCCAGGAAGAGGTGATTGCCTGACCCATTACTTTCCCAGACTGCCAATTGCTTCCTCAGCCAGAAGTTCGGGAGGTGTGACTTGACGTGTGAACCACCACCCTTCTGACGGGATCCCAGTTGGAAGAAGCGCACCTTCGAAGAGACTGGGATTCATGGGGGATTTTCTCGCAATGCACCAATCACCATCTTGGTCTACGTGTACTAAACGTAAACAAAATGAGACCTGGCCCGTTTACACAACGCCAGTTTGCTTTTGGATACTAATTTTGATTCTGAAGCACAACAACTGCTTGCAGCTACACTCTTCCATGGCCATCCTGTTCGTGTCAAGGTCCATCTGATGTTGAGTTCTTCATGTGGTGTGTAAACTCGACTGCTCGATGGCTTGCCTAAGGGAGAAATCCAAATTTACCACTCCGATCAGGGCGTCATTGCAGTCCATCGGTTAATGAAAAATGTTGATACATCCTTAATGCGTTTATGCGCTTTTATTCTCAGATTTGATAGAGTCGTGCTTCCATCAACAGTCAAAGCAGGCTATGAAGTCATCACAGTCGAGGCGTACATTCTGAACCCAATGCACTGTTACAATTTGAAAACTTGCATGTTGTGTAAAAACGTGGCAAAATGTGTTACTTGTGGCAGAGGTACTCACATGGGCGATTGTCCACCTCCTTCTCCCTGCTGTATCAATTGCAATGGCGACTATACAGCCTCATCCCAAGAATGTCCCTCTATCACGACGACCAAGGAGATCCAGGTGAAGGAAAAACGGCCTTACCTTGTCGCCCGGAAGTTGTTGGCTACTTGCAAGCCTTGCATTTTACCATCAGGCACTTACAGTACCGTTCATGCTACACCTCGCTCCACAAATGACATGGCCAAGCAGACTTGCTATCTTAAATTCAGCACTGTGGTTGTAAAATCGCTCTGTGTCATAGTAGCATTCTCGTCGTCTTCTCCTCCATCTGTGCAAAAAACCGCTAAATTATCACCTCTGGCGCTGATACGACCTGCTACACAACTGGCAGGCTGGAAAGGACGAAAGGAACACTCTTGGAAAGACCTCCAGCCAATAAGCATCTATTTTCATCTGCCAACTGCCAAGGTTCCAAGAAATCAAACAAATCTCTTCAACGATGTCGTCACATAATGCCCTCACCCGGCCGACCTCAGTTTCGCCAGTGCGACTGCCAACGGTTTCCCACCCTGGAACCTACGTGCGACCCAGTGAGAATGCCAATGCCTTTGTGAATCTCATGGAGCAGGATCCTCCAGCCTCTGCGCCCTGTAGCAGTGAGTCTTCAAAGGCTAATAGCCACCAAGGCGGCAAACAATTTTTTCCCTCCTTCGGTTTCCTTGTCATGACTCTTCTCCAATGGAAAGTTCGTGGCGCTATATCCAACACGATGGGGTTGCAGTTGCCCTTGGAATCGCAGCGTCCGCTTGTTTTCTACCTCCAGGAAACAAAATTGTATCCTTGCGAATGCTTTGATATCTTGCATTTCTTTCCTGTGCCCTTCCATCTTCCCCCCAAGGACGCCATCCCATCTCATGCCGCTCATCCAAGATGACGTTCATAGTCAAACCATCTCACTGAATACCTGGCTGCAAGCGGTAAGAGTCCGCATTTTTCTTACTTTACCTTTTCTTTTTGTACTGTCTACAACCCTCTGCCGTTTTGTGTCACTAGACTTCCTTCAGATTACTGGGAACTAACTCACCCCTTTTTCCTACTCAGTGACCTTAATGTGCACCATCCTCTATGTGGCTCTTCAAGAACCTGTCCGAGTGGTGGCCTGTTGGCTGATCTTCAATTTAACCTCATCTACCTTAACACTGGAGCTCCCACATTCCTTTCAGACTCTACGCACGCCTATTCCCATTTGACCTCTTGCCCTGCACTCTCCACCTTCCCCATCGTCTCGAGTGGCCCGTTCTCTATGACACATACTCGAGCGACCATTGCTCGTGTGCTATCCGTTTGCTGAGTCCTACCCCACCAACTCGTAAACACAACAGGCAGCTTTCTGAGGCCGACTGGTAGCTTTATTCCTCCATGGCGGCCTTCGACGAACACCATTTCCACAGGTGTGATGACCAAGTAGAATACCTTACAAATGTTATCCTTGCCTTTGTAAAACATTCTGTTCCTCGCACTTCACCTTTTCTGCGCTGTGTCCTGATCACTTGGTCGTAGTTCACACGTGGAGACGTGCTCTCCACATTTTTAATCGTCATCCTACGGAGGCGAACTGCATTCGTTATCAACTGTTGCGTGCACAATGTCGTCGCATTCTTTGGAATAGCAGAACAGCTATTGGAGTTCATTTACCAGTTATTTTAACAGTTGCTCGTCTTCTTCCATCGTGTGGGCCAAATTCCGACAGCTGTCTGGAACCAAGGTTCATTCTCCAATATCTGGGGGCCTGACTGTAGCAGATGATATCATTATAGAATCCATTACTATAACCTACGTTTTGGGGCCGCTATTTTGAGGAGATTTCGAGCTACACCCACTACATACCTGCCTTCCCCCATCGGAAAGTAACGGAAGAGGAGTAAAAGCGATCTCCTCTCAGGGATGTGAATTCTGCAATACCACGTTTATTATGTGGTAGCTAGATCACGCTCTCACTCCATACCCTTCTTCCCCCCCCCCCCCCCCCCCCCCAGGGCTGGACGATATTGGCATTCATATGTTGCAGCACCTTTCTCTTGCAGTCAAGCACTTTCTCGCTCATACATACGGTCTCACCCGGCCGAATGGCGTGTTTCCCAGATACTGACATGAAGCCATTGTCATGACCTCAGCCTAGCTACCGATCCATTTTTCTCACCAGTTGTGTTTACCACGTAATGGAATGTATGATTGATGCCCAGCCGGTATGTTGGCTCGAGTCTCGCAATTTACTAATTACTTCACAGTGTATATTTCGACCGTGCCGTTCTGCAATTAAGTATCTCGTCAGTTTCCCAATCCACGTCATGAACGATTCTGGGCGGAAATACTAGACTGTGCACATGGTTTTGGATTTGTAGAAAGCCTGCATTACTTGTTATCCTCTGTACTCTCTCGACATGGGGCTTCCGAGGCCGCCAGGTTCGTTTCCTTAAGGAATTTTTAAAACACAGAATTTTCTAGGTATGTGTGGGCTCTGCCATGTTGGACACTTTCATCCAAGAAAACGGGGTGCCTTAGGGTTCCATCCTCGGCCTTCCGAGGCTGCCTGGCTCATTAGCCTCCGGAAGTTTTAAAAGGCAGAGCTTCCAAGGTACGTGTGGGTGCTGCAATGTGGTACATCTTTATCCAGGAAAGTGGGGCATCTCAGGGATCGACCCCTAAGGTCGCCCTCTTCGCTGCCGTCATTTACCACTATAGCCTGTCTTCATCCAGGCATCTAGGCTCCCTTTTTGTTGAGGATTTCGCGATCTATATAGTATAGTATTTCAATAAAATAAATGAGAGATGGCATAATTTATAGTGAGAAGGAAGTGAAGTGGAGCAGTCGTCTTTAGATGGAGCAGGCTAAGCGCAGTAGCATGTTACTTTCTCTTGGCTACAGTTTTCGTCGTGCTGCTCGGATAACGGATGTTTCTGCACGGAGCGATGCGCTGACCCGTGTGTCGTTCGTCGACAAAGCTCTGTTCAAAAAACTTTGCGATCAAGACAATTAAATAAACCACCATGTACATCAGCATCATGTACATCATATGATCGCTTTCGAGATTGTTTTGTTATGACAAATGCTATGCACATGTATTATTATTACAACTCACAAAATGCCAGATTTCGTATTTAATCAACAGTCAGATTGCATGATATATATGTAGATGATTCTTATAAGGATAGTATGAAAGCTTTCACGACCAGATGACATATCTTCTGATAAACCTTCCGGGATGTAAGGTCGTGGTCCATGAAACTCTTCAGCTCCTAACGTTTCGTCCAGAGCTGCGCTGGATGAAATGTTAGGAGCTGAAGAGTTTCATGGACCACGACCTTACATCCCGGAAGGTTTACCAGAAGATATCTTATAAGGATAGTTTTGCAATTCTAATTGTTTTCAAGTGCACACCGCTCCAAGTCTTTCGACGAAAATTGAGGCCACTTTCACTGGTTTACGCCAGAGTTGCTTTAGTTCAGTTTACAAGTCCTCGCCTATGGTAAGTTTTTCCCATTGTTTTTCGTCGATTCGGCTAACACATGGCATGGCAGTTCCAGTGATGCATACTTTTGTTTTCTCCACTTTTGTGATATGCGGTGTGTTCTGTTGTAGCTTTCGATGAAGTTGGAAGCCTCACAATCAGTTGGCATGTTCGTTTTCTACAACATTTGGGCCTTGTACTCCAACCAGACGGTAATTTTGTCACATTTCCAGTGGCTCATTTATGTTACAGCGTTGTGCCTCTGCTTCTAAACATTTTAAGAGATATTTTTGCAACAGCTCGAGATGGGTGTGTACTTTAAGTGTTTTGCTGATTTTTCGATTCTACCTTCTGTCGGTCAAACTAGACCAGGGCTTTTCCAAATCTACAACGTGCAGCTCATGTATCATACACTCTGCACACTCAATTGTAGATAAGTTCTCTGATGACGTTAGATGCAGCCAAGTGATTGTTGACCCAGACACAGCAGAGTAAAATAAAAGGATATATAAATAAATTAAATAATCCAAAAGACCAATATTCAATTCCTGGTACAGTAATTCTTATACAGACCCTTCGTACTTCCCGTAAATCGTTCTTATGATTGTTGCACCGATTTTTGGACACTTGGACACTTGGTCCTCGAAAGACCCCTATCGAATTCAATAGTGCTACTTCTGGTACAATCTGATTGTCGACGCATCCAGCAAGAAAAAAGATAAATAAGACCAGTTTGTGCGCTCTTAAGAGTTGCAACTGCATTCTGTTCCAGATCAGTCTCCACTCAAATGAACACTTCTCACAGCAAATTGTTGCTTTGGTTATCGAATCACGTGCGATATCTGTTTTCGTACTAATGTTAATGTGAGTCATTCTTAAATGTCCCAAAAGTGAATTTGAAATTTATGCAGTTACATTTATTGTGCTATTCACCAAGAAACAAATCAGTATCATACATCCAGGGGAAAGTAATATTTTCGATCTCTATAGTACATCTTACGAAACAATACAAATCTGGAAAGTTAATGAAGAATGTTTTTCTCGTTTCTCGTGGTCAACGCGAAATCAATGATTTCTTGATGCAATAATTTACCAACAGCCGTGTGTATTGTAGAAATTTATTTTATGAATTTCTTATGTGCTACCAGTTTCGGCATTACGTTGATGCCATCTTCAGGCCGCACACGTCGTAATCGTGTAATCGCTATACACGGAGGGAGCCATATAACTGCATGCGTAAATCAAATCGTTATGCAACAGCTCTTCGTGGGCAGGCGACACAAACTTAGGAGGTTTGCAGACATCGATCAACGAAGAAGAAGACGAAATCAATGAGGGTGTCAGGGCATGTATATATCTTTCGTCAGCGATTATTTTTTATAGTGGAAAACCAATTCTGAATCTCGATTTAGTACCGCACTTGTTACAAAAACGAAATACGTTTTGCTAAATTTAAAACTGTTCCGTGGCTAAGTTCAATACGTTCAGAAGACCAAGTTTTATGTATGACGTCTCGAGTGCATTTGCTGTGGTCACCTTCACCAAAGATCATCTCAAGTACAAGGTAATATAATACGGGCATTCTTACAAGATATAGGCATTGAAATCATAACGTAATCTCGTTCAATTTCACTTCTAGCTACCGCTCCTCTAACCAATGTTAGCAATAATAAAAATTATTTTCAGCGTTGTTGTCACAATACAATCTTTGACTGCAGGGAAACCGGAAGCGAAGAGAATCACGAGGTTTGAGATATAGTATTTCAAAGGGATGCTGAAAATTAAGCTGACTGATAAGAAATGAGATGGTCCTCTACAGAATTCCTGAGGATAGAAACTGGGGGAAAATTCTGAATGGCAGAAGGGACTGGATGGTAGGGTGTTATAAGACGTCTGAAAATTACATCTGTGATATTAAAACGAGAGGTAGAGGGGAATATTTTAGGGAAAACAGAGAGAAGAATTATACAACAAATAATAGGGATCATTTGCTATAGGACCTACTCGGAGATGAATATATTGACATAGGAGAGGAAATCATGGCGGTCTCGATCAAACCAGTCAGAACACTGACGACCTTTAGACATACATTTCCTCATATTCCCTAGCTCATCTCTAGAATTTACTCTTTCCCCAAGCTGCAAGCAATTTTAGAAACAAATGGTTCAAATGGCTCTGAGCACTATGGGACTCAACTGCTGAGGTCATTAGTCCCCTAGAACTTAGAACTAGTTAAACCTAACTAACCTAAGGACATCACAAACATCCATGCCCGAGGCAGGATTCGAACCTGCGACCGTAGCGGTCTTGCGATTCCAGACTGCAGCGCCTTTAACCGCACGGCCACTTCGGCCGGCAATTTTAGAAACATGTAATATTGTAGCATAGTGGAAGGGTTACAGTTTTCCGCAGACTCGTTACTTTCAGTTGCACTACTTGAGCTATTTCTAAACCTTAGAGTAAAGCCAATGACATGTAAACGCTATGTGGTGATCCGTGAGCGTGTTTGGATAGCGCTATTTTGAACACATTCTCGACAAAATAAGGGCTTTAGAAACTTTAAATGTCTTACATAGATTTGTCAGTAACAGCAGTGAGTAAGATACCAAAATGTGAGGAGCGTAAGTTAATTTTTGCAGTATAGCTTAATTAACCTGCAGAGCCTGTTAAATGTTCTCTGTCCCCAAACATTTTCATCGTTACGGGTGATATATCGTTTCATTCGAAAACGACTACAGATTTTCTCTTTCAGAAGAGTTCCTTCGTGTACAAAATGACACTTACTAGCAGTCGACTAATCTTATTTCACAGCAATATTTCTTGTTTAGTAGCATAAGCTATTTTTCATCTTGTCTGGCTATTGCCAGTCTATTGCTGACGATGATGTATACTTTTTTAAAGATAACCCAAATAACATATACTTGTGAAACCTCGTTACCAATAGCCCCTCGGTAATTTGTTGGGGAGATAATTTAGTACCGCGTAGCAACAGGTTACAAGACTGCCCTACGGCAGTTCACTGTTTCATTACACAGAAAGAGCCTGCGAAGAAATATTAAGGTATGAACGCAGAAAACGTAACTCATTTGTTTGTTGTACACACCTGTGTATGCGTTAGCAGTCACTGTAAAATTACCGACTATAACTTTTTAGACTTCATGTTCCAAAGTACCGATTCGACACCCACATCAGAAATGAGGAGTGGGCTGATTATGATCATCGTAAAAATAACCGATGTTCAACCGGCTACATTCACTAGGAAGAGTGACCCTTATCTAATACCTACTTGAGGCATTTTATCTCTCGTTTAGTTTGGAATTTTTCACCAGTTAAGCGTTTGTCTATGGTCTTACCGTATTCAGTCACCATATATTACAATAAAACAAAAAAATTCTTCTTCAGTCGTTAATTTCAATTTTATGCGTGCAAAAAGAATTGCAAATACACACGTCTTGTCGCAGTCTGGAGCTTGTTTGTGGATTATATCGCCGAATATAATTCGAAATATAATCACCCAACTTATAATGAATGGTCACATCATATTCACAGTGTGAATATTACAGACATTGCATCAGTCTAATTATTCTGAATTGATCGTACACTCTCTGGATACCACTTGCGTAAGATGATTTAAGGGGACAGTGTATGTCCTATGCCGCCAATGATAAATTATCGAATTTTGCGATCCATTATCTTGGCAACGTTTTAAGACACCTACTTACAATTTTTCAAATTATTGAATGCAACTTTCTAGATACACTGAACTACAATTATAACTAAAATTGTATTGTGGGTCATTTTTTTCAATCATTCAATTTTTGACAGAATTTTGTAGAGTAATGAACATAAAAACAAAACAACTCAGGATATTTTTAATCATTCTGGTTCCATATGTGTTGAATCTCACACAATGCTGTGAAAATTTCATGTCTCTACCATCCGTACTGTTATAGAAAACGAGCCATTTTTTTCGAAAAATGTAGTTCAGAGATATTGGTGTTTAAAACATTTTTGGTACATATTTTTATACAGACTTACATTTCTGCGTCTTTTATGCACTAGAATTGCCTTGCCCCATAGTCTGCCTCTTCCTCAGTGTCACAACAGCCCAGTGCTTGCCTCCTTTTCCTTCTTGCTTCTTTTGTCATTTGCTGAGCAGCTAACTCTGCTTTACATACACCAAGCTCATCCAGTTCCCGCAGTCCTTTAGCTGAGTTCTGTCCAAATCTTACCCATAACTTCTTTTAAAGTTCCCACCATTACAAGTTATTACAGCATCTGACACTGCTAACTTTAGTCATAAGGTCAACGAATATATTTTTAGGCACACATCACCACACGTCATTATTGATGGACTCATTCACATTCTGGGTCTTCCCATGTTAACACTTCTTTAGTAGCTCAGGATTTACCAAATCTCTGTAAATAGGTTTGATTGCCTCCATTATAACCAAAGGAAGAGAATTTTTACGTAAATTCATGCAGGGTGCCAGAAAATTCAGCTTGCCTATATTTACACCAAGTGTTTGATGCAGATGAACACAAAGCATGACATGGCTTTTTCACTGCTAGCACACGTGTTTTCAAGTACTTCAGAAGAAAATGCAGGTCTCACATATCTGTTACCCGTAAATTTGTGTTTCTTGTACTTTTACGCTAAGTCGTTTTATTTATGTATAAATAGCAATAGAAGTTAGCTTACTACAAAAATAGCAGATGATCACACTACCTTCAACGAAAACTAGTATCAGAAACAAAGGACTGATTTGTTTATTCGTAATGCCAGCTTTTGAGACGAAGGAGTAGGCACAAAATAAAGATATTCACAGCCTTCTAGACTGTGTAGTTTCCAAGATATGATTGCTCAATTGTGTCAGCATATGTGTAGCCACAAAATCTGACAGTCTCACGTCAGCATTCAAAACATTATTTGAAGGTCTCACAATTGTCTGATTTTAATGCGTTATATACAAAAATGTATATATAATGACATTCGGGATTACAAAATTATACGTTATTAGGTGATTCAGCTGTGCCCTGAAACAGAAGTTGTCCCTAGGATTGAATGACGAAACTGTCTAGCAATCAGGACCCAGTCTTGACTTAAGTGAACACATTGATTTTGGCGGTCTCATACAAACTCAAACTTCACTTGCTTGCGATGACCTATAACTGCAGTACTATTTCGTACTTGAAATTCTTGACCAGCAAGAAAATTACGAATTGCCTAACACACACACACACACACACACACACACACATATATATATATATATATATATATATATATCGAGTAGTACGGATTGCAAGTTTGAAGGCGAAGAGTCAAGTGCTGTCAGTGAACAGAACAAGTTAGTTTCCAAACAAAATACCCAGCTCAAACCGTTGACAAATGCATTATTACGCAGATAGTTTCGGTGCAATACAAATACAAAAATAAACGACTGTAAGGAAAGAGGCGAAATGCAATTACTCTCTACGTCTACGTGATAACTATGCTATTCACAATAAAGTGCCTGGCAAAGGGTTCAATGAACCACCTTCAAGCTGTCTCTCTACCGTTCCACTCTCGAATGGCGCACGGGAAAAACGAGCAATTAAATTTTTCTGTGTGAGCCATCATTTCTCTTATGTTATCGTGATGATCATTTCTCCCTGTGTAGGTGGGTGCCAACAGACTGTTTTCGCAATCGGAGGTGAAAATTGGTGATTGTAATTTCATGAGAAGATCCCGTCGCAACGAGAAACGCCTTTGTTTTAATGATTGCCACTCCAATTCACGTATCATGTCTGTGGCACCATCTCTCCTACTTCGCGATAATACAAAACGAGCTCCCCTTCTTTGTACTTTTTCAATATCATCCCTCAATCCCAACTAATGCGGATCACACACCGCACGGCAGTAGTCCTGAATAGGGTTAACAAGCGTGGTGTAAGCAGTCTCTACAGTAGACCTGTTGCACCTTCTAAGTGTTCTGCCAATGAGTCGCAGTCTTTGGTTGGCTCTACCCACAACATTATCTGTAGCGAGTAATGGGAGGCCGCGGGTCTCTTCTGCTAAAATACCGCAAAAATATCCCTGAGCGAGTTCCGAACGCTTTTGTCGGTGGAGATCTGGTTCATCGTCACGCTTTTTATGAGTAACGAGGAGAACACGGCAAGTGCCATAACCCGATTCCCCAGAAACTTCGCTCATTGGAAGAGGGGACAAGTTAGGCGAACAAGTATCTCGACTGATGTGTAGATAATAATGACCGTCAACATTTTCGACGCATTTTCGAGGCACTTTATGTGCCTTTTGCTGTGAAATATCCTCGAAAATACGTCCCAAATTTTGACCATCGTTTCCTTAGAACCGGTCGAGTTTCTACGGATAAGCCAAGGCACATGTCCACTTACTTGTCTCCTCTTCCACTGTGCGAAGTTCCTGAGACGTTGGGTGAAGACATTTGCAGTGTTGTCGTCGTCAGTCAGATTAAGCAAAATTCACCATCCATTCGATGGGTGAGGATTTCTCAAGCATAAGAAAGGACTGCAATAAAAAAGATTAAAAACAAATAAGATTTCCGATCGTAAGCGATGGCAATTGCGTTCGTGTAAGAACAAATTTTTAGTGAAGCATTTGGTTGCAAACAAGAATACAATTGTCGAGTAGTGGAAACAGAGCATTTAGTGGAGGTTAAATCTGTTACTAGCAAGAAAGTCAATAAGTACAAAGTGATGGAACTACCCGAAAATTAAATTGTAATACCCGAGAAATTTCTTTGAAAGTCGACGCATAGAGAAAGCGATGTTCTCACTCCCGGAAAGTTGAAAATGGAAAACAGAATAAACTTTTTACTTCACATTAGCATATCATAAAACTTTCCTGCGAAAATTATGCAGAATGCTAATCAACTTTTCGCCAGTTTTGTGATGTTGTTAACGTATGACTTCTTCGATACAAGAGAGCTGTCTGCTATACTTTATTATCAAATAATTTGCTGAGGGTCTTCTAGTAATAGACTGAAATATGGTACATCTCTATAGGCCAATTTACTAAAACTGATTAACAATCCTGCATCTAAATAGATGCCTACTATTATAATAACATTTACATAACAGTACAAGGGAGAATTAAAACACGTATGTAAAATAATACTATCTCATAGAAAATTTAATACTGAATTGATCACGCTTTTTCTAAAGGTTTCATTTTGTAAAAGCAGTTCCACTTGCTCTCCACTGAGTTCTTTAATGATGATGATGATGATGGTTTGTGGGGAACTCAACTGCGCGGGCATTACTGCCCGTGCAAGGACCCAATTTTGTACACAGTCCAATTGTTTACACAGTCCAATTGTTTACACAGTCCAATTAATCCACTGTCACGAATAATGACGATGATGATGAAATGATGAGGACAACACAAGCACCCACACCCCAGCAAGAGAAAATCCCCAACCCTGCCGGGAATGGAACCCGGGACCCCGTGATCCAGATGCAGCAACCCTAGCCACTAGACCACGAGCTGTGGACCAGAGTTCTTTAAACTCCACTGGGATACGGCATACATGCACGTAAATAACCTGCTGGGAAAAGGTTTTGCTCGAACCTCCCATGAATTTCATAGCCTTTTTCTATTTTATTTTATTTCGAAAAATCTCGATGCTGTTTCGACCAATAGAAATCGCTACGTAGAGGCCTCCGCGTAATGGAGATAAGAGTAAACCAGCATTTTCAGTGCAGTTAAGAAAATCGCCTTATGCATCCAATGACTAACGAGAAAATGCGACTTACCTTGTTTTGTCCGACAATATGCCTCGATCGGTTAAAGACAAAGCTTACAGCGAGGCGATTGAAGTCATAGGATGGCGGTATTCACGTATACAGTTGACGAGAGTACCGTTTACACAAGAAATAAAAGGGAAGTGCATTCGCGGAGCTGTTATTTGTACTCAACATGATTCATGCGAAAGGGTGTCCGACGTGATTCCGGCCGCAACTCTCGAACCAACAGATTTTGAACGCGGAAGGGTACACTACTAGCCATTAAAATTGCTACACCAAGAAGAAATGCAGATGATAAACGGGCATTCGTTGGACAAATATATTATACTGGAACTGACATCTGATTACATTTTCACGCAATTTGGGTGCACAGATCCTGAGAAATCAGTATCCAGAACAACCAACTCTGGCCGTAATAACGACCTTGATACGCCTGGGCATTGAGGCAAACAGAGCTTGGATGGCGAGTACAGGTTCATCAAGAGTAGTGAATGGCGTATTGTGACGAGCCAGTTGCTCGGTCATCATTGACCAGACATTTTCAATTGGTGGGAGATCTGGAGAATGTGCTGGCCACGGCAGCAGTCGAACATTTTCATTATCCAGAAAAACCCGTACAGGAACTGCAACATACGGTCGTGCATTATCCTGCTGAAATGTAGGGTTTCGCAAGGATCGAATGAAGGGTAGAGCCACAGGTCGTAACACACCTGAAATGTAACGTCCACTGTTCAAAGTGCCGTCCATGCGAACAAGAGGTGACCGAGACGTGTAACCAATGGCACCGCATACCATCAAGCCGGGTGATACGCCAGTATGGTGTTGACGGATACATGCTTCCAATGTGCGTTCACCGCGATGTCGCTAAACACGGATGCGACCATCATGATGCTGTAAACAGAACCTGGATTCATCCGAAAAGATGACGTTTTGCCATTCGTGCACTCAGGTTCGTCGTTGAGTACACCATCGCAGGCGCTCCTGTCTGTGATGCAGCGTCAAGGGTAACGAGCTGATAGTCCATACTGCTGCAAACGTCGTCGAACTGTTCGTGCAGGTGGGTGTTGTCTTGCGAACGTCCCCATCTGTTGACTCAGGGATCGAGACGTGGCTGCACGTTCCGTTACAGCCATGCGGATAAGATGTCTGTCACATCGACTGTTAGTGATACGAGGCCGTTGGGATCCGTATTACCCTCCTGAACCCACCGATTCCATATTCTGCTAACAGTCATTCGATCTCAACCAACGCGAGCAGCAATGTCGCGATACGATAAACCGCAATCGCTATAGGCTACAATCCGACCTTTATCATAGTCACAAACGTGATGGTACACATTTCTCCTCCTTACACGAGGCATCACAACAACGTTTCATCAGGTAACGCCGGTCAACTTCTGGTTGTGTATGAGAAATCGGTTGGAAACTTTCCTCATGTCAGCAAGTTGTAGGTGTCGTCACCGGCGCCAACCTTGTGTGAATGCTCTGAAAAGCTGATCATTTGCATATCACAGCATCTTCTTCCTATCGGTTAAATTTCGAGTCTGTACACGTCATCTTCGTGGTGTAGCAATTTTTATGGCCAGTTGTGTAGTTGGTGCTAAACGCTTGGGACGCTCCATTACGGAAATCTTTATTGAATTCGATATTCCGCGCTCCACAGTGTCAAGAGTGTGGTGAAAATTCCAAGTTTCAGGCGTTATCCCTCGCCGCGGACAACCAGTGGCCAACGAAATTCACTTATCGACCGAGAGCAGCGGTGTTTGCGTAGCATTGTCAGTGTTAACAAACAAGAAATGCTGCGTGAAATGACCTGAGAAATCAATGTGGTATGTCCAACGAACTTATCTGTTAGAACAGTGTGGCGAAATCTGGCGTTAATGGACTATGATAGTAGACAACCGAAGCGAGTGCATTTGTTAGCAGCACAACGTCACATGCAGCGCCTCTCCTAGGCGCCGGACCATGTCGATGTACCCAAGACGACTGGAAAACCGTGGCCTGGTCAGATGCGACTTTTGTTGGTAAGAGCTGATAGTAAGATTCGATAATGGTGCAGGCACCATGAAGACATGAAACCAAGTTCTCAACAAGGCTCTATGCAAGCTGGTGGCGGGCCGGCCTTGGTGGCCGAGCGGTTCTAGGCGCTACAGTCTGTAACCGCGCGACCACTACGGTCACAGGTTCGAATCCTGCTTCGGGAATGGATGTGTGTGATGTCCTTAGGTTATTTAGGTGTAAGTAGTTCTAGGTTCTAGGGGACTGATGACCTCAGAAGTTACGTCCCATAGTGCTCAGAGCCATTTGAACCATTTTTGAAGCTGGTGGCGGCTCCATAATGGTGCGGGCAGTATTTACATGGGTCCTCTGCTTCAACTGAACCGATCAGTGATTAGAAATTGTTATGTTCGGCCACTTGTAGACCATCTGCACCCATTCATGAACTTCATGCTCCCAAACAACGATGCGCCATGCTACCAAGCGACAGCTGTTTGCGACTGCTTGGAAGAACATTCTGGACAGTTCGAGTGAATAGTTTGGCCACCAAAATGGCCTGACATGAATCCCATCTTACATTTATGTGATATAATCGAGAGGTGAGTTCGTGCACGAACTCTTACACTGGCAACACTTTCGCATTTTAGACGGCTATAGAGACAGTATGGTTTACTGTATCTGCACGGTACCTCCAACGACTTGTTGAGTTCATGCCACGTCGATCTGCTAAACAACGCTGAGCAAAAGGAGGACCGAGACGGTATTTGGAGGTACCCCATGACTTTCACTTCATTGTAGAGAATGAGTAACCTCCTTTTTTTTACAGTGTCATCCCTAATACTCTCCAAATGCTGCAAAACAAAGGCAGCGAGTTTATGGTGTCCGTGACAAATCTATAAACGTCAATTCGAAATAGGATAAAGTATCACAGTTACCGATGTGGAGAATCTCTGTAGCTGCTAAACTCACTCAATGGGTCATTACTTTACATCAGCGATAAAATTTTAATTTTTGGGATTTCGGCGCGAACACTCCGTTTCATAATAATTAAAGTTTTCATCTGATCCAACTAAAAGAAACCAGTTCCACTAGAAACTCTAAACGGATCTCAACCTTCCACGTGGAATACTATGTCATGTGAGATATCTGTTTACGATTGGATCTAAATTTGTACTTTTTTTTTTTTTTTTTTTTTTTTTTTTTTTTTTTTTTTTTTTTTTTTTTTTTTTAGCTCAACGTCGGTGTATGTTGTGGACTAGCACATCTTTGTGAGAGAGTGGCATTTCCAACAAGACGAACATTGCAACGCGTTTTTATTCAAAGGATGCCTGTGACCGATAAATTCCAGGAAGACAGTGGTTGAAGACAACAGCCACTGCATTGCTCTTATTATTTACAAGACCGGTTTCGAACTTTCGAATCTCATTCTGAAATATTTAGTGTAACACAAACATATTATTCGTTCATGGGTATAAACGTTTCCTTTAAATTGGAGGAAGCGAGTTACAAACCTCCGTGCAGTCACTTCGCCTTAGGATTCTGTGTAGCTTTCCTGTAAAGACTGACGCGGCTTTCTAAAAGGCCGGAGGTGACTACCTTCATAATCCGTGTCGTATTCGTGTTTATGCTCCTCTCGGACTTCATCATCCATACGGTATTCGATTCCAATGATCCCACCATACCGACGTAAAGAAGGCTTGTTTCTTCATTTACAACTGAAGAAACGCTTGGATGGTGCAGTTCGTAGAACGTCATCCGCAAAGTGCTTCCCATCACGCAGTTTCAGTAGCTTAGTTGGCTCATGCAAACAACTTGCTGACAACAATAATATACATAAGAACGGAACAGAAAACTATAGATCTGTTACATGACGATCAGTTAGGATTTAGAAATAGTAAAGACACCTGACGTTTAACAATGGAAGTAACACTTAAGAACAATCAAAGATATGTTCACTGGATTTGTTGACCTAGGAAAACGTTGCACAATGTGAAATGGTGCAAGGTGTTTGAAATTTACAGAAAATAGGTGTAGGCTATAGGAGAAAAATGGTGATACCTATTAGAATTAAGGGGGGCAGGTGATAAGAATGGAAAACCAATAATGATATTCTCGCATTAGAAATGGTATTGGACAGGGATAAAGTCTGTCACCGCTGTTGTTCAATCTATATATCGAAGAGGCAATGAGGGAAACAAAAATTCAGGGAGATTACATTGAAAGTGATGGCGAAGTACAAGATCTGTTGAGTGAAGTGAACAATCTGATGGGTAGAGAATATCAATTGAGAGTGAACCATATAATGTCGAAAGTAGTGAGAAGTAGGAGAAATGAGATTAACGAGAAGATTAATGTCAAAATTGAGGACCACTAAGTAGACGAAGTGAAATAGTTCCTATGAGGGAACGTAACAAATGACGGAGTAAGCAAGAGGGGACATAAAAAGCAGAATAGCACATGCAAAGAGGTATTCCTCGCCAAAATAATTCTGTTAGTATCAAACACGGAGCTTGATTAGAGGAAGAAAATAGTGGAAATGTACATTTATCTGGAGCATAGCACTGATTGTAAGTGAATCATGGACGGTGGAAACTCGGGAAAAGGAAAGAATCCTTTTAGATGTGAGGTTATAGAAGGATATTGAAAATTTATTAGACCGATAAGAAATGAGAAGTCTCTCATCAAAGTCGGAGAGGACAGGAACACTTGGAACACGTTGACAAGAAAAAAGGACAAGATGATCGGATCTTTGTTACCTTTGTTCAGATATTAAGTATTAACTACAGTGGTACTTGACAGAACTATGGAAGGTAAGATCTGTAAGGGAATACAGAGATTCGAACTGAAATTCACTCAACACCATCGATGTCGTAGTGTGCAGTGGAACTCGGAGAGTAACAGGCTGGCGCAGCAGGATAATTCATAGCGGGCCTCATCGGCTCAGTCAGAATACCGAAAATCCCCTCCCCCTCCCCCAACTAATTGCATCTCCGCATCTATTGTGGTCTCATAGACAAGTGATTAGATATCCCAATAGGAAATAATCGAGGGAATTCAGGCGGGGAGACCTTGCAGGTTATGGAATAGGACATCCCCTTCCAATCCAGCCACCAGGATATAAGGCACTGAGGTGGTTGGGAACACCCACACTGAAGGGAGGCAGTGCACCGCCATACTGTATCCACATGCTCTCTCGAATAGCCAAGGGAACAATGTAAATGCGATATGACAGAGCCACGATACTGACAAGCAAAGTAAAGAAAACCTGCATGACTTCCCAGCAATCGGGCTTGTTCTTCCTGCTTCCTTGCAGGAAATAAAAGATGTCCATCTAAATAAACAGCACAATACGTCTAAAATTGTACGCATGTCAGTTGTAGATAAGCTGGAAAACATTAATGTTAGACAAAGCGGTAAACAAGTTTAATTCCGTATCTCCTCATGCTGGCTTCTCCGACCCCAGATTCCGTACCTCAAATTGCTCAGTGGAGCATTCTCTATGTCCTGCTACATTTCAGTACGCTCTTATGGAAACACCCTGTACGTGACACACAAATGAGACAAAATGTCCCGTGGCTTTCAGCCACTCACTTTATTGTGCTACAAAGTGGGAAAAATATATAGGAGTGACACCTGATAGATATACTACTTTCAAGAAACACTGCGTGAACTGCACGTCAACAGTTTTCCACCACGAACGATTATTCTACGGAAACTGGCCGGATCACAATGGAGTGGTCAACCTGAGACTCTATAAACCACTGGAATGGCACTACGGTGTTCTGCGGCATAGTATGCAGGTCCTGCTTGGTATAATTCAACAGATGCCAAGCAGATGGATGTAGATTTCGATGACACATGCAGAATTATAACATGTTGCTTGCAATCCACTCCAGTCGAATAGCTTTATCACTCGTAAAAACAGCACCTCGTCCTGTTCGAAAACAAATAGCAGCGAATGAGAGTGAAAAAAAGTGGAGCAGAAGAAACTGCGTCCTGTGTGTGAGCACGATCCGCACCCGCAACGACTTACGTGAAGGAGGAGTTGCGGTACAACATCGACGGCACTTAGAACACCTGCTGAAAAAGTTAGGTTGGAACTAAGGAGAGCTACCTTCGCCCTAGCTGGAAAAGGATTTCAGAAATTGTACCTCCTGCCTGTGCTGGGAAATGGACGTCTAGGAAGTCCCTGAACGGAAATTGGAAGATCAAAGATTAATTTGGCAAGATGGGGCTACACCAAGATGATATTCAGTGTGACTGTGGAGAAAACCACACCGTTTTTCTTCAAAGCTTCAATGACGAATGTGTCCCGCCTCCTACACAGGGGATCAACATCAAAGAACAGGAAAAGCACTGGAAGTGGCCAGATTTTAGTCATAACCGGGTGCAATGTGTGCAATATGTATGTTCCTGATACGAGAAAAAATAAATAACTAAAGCGGGCACATTTATTGGGTACATAAACTACAAATAAAAGTTAAGTGAATATGTAAAAAAGCAATCTTGTGTCAGATTTTACATTGAAAACAGTTTAGCACTGCCATTCTTCGAGAAAATTTGTTTGTTTCCTATCAACACTTACTCGGGATGTTTCGATCATGCCACTATAGTAGACCGGCTTCGTCGAAGGAGGAAAAATTTGCGGCTCTGTGCTGTGCCGCCGGCTCTTCCACAGTTAACGTCCCACGACCTCCGCGCTGCTCGTGATGTATGGCCTTACTGACCTCTGTCATGCCTTTCAGCCGAAGAACATTTGCACCTGGTAGTTTACGTAGAATAAATCTGCACTTGTTTCCTCGACATGAGTGGGCAGCAGGGCCGGTTCGCTGCTTGCTAGCTGGCTGCAAAATGACGTCCCGATACATCTGACCTGTTACAGTTCGCCGGCTGTGTGGCCGTGCGGTTCTAAGCGCTTCAGTTTGGAACCGCGTGACCGCTACGGTCGCAGGTTTGAATCCTGCCTCGGGCATGGATGTGTGTGATGTCCTTAGGCTAGTTAGGTTTAAGTAGTTGTAAGTTCTAGGGGACTGATGACCACAGATGTTAAGTCCCATAGTGCTCAGAGCCATTGGAGCCATTTTGCGGGCTAGCTCCAGAAGATCGGTCACTCCTCTCTCAGCGGACAGCATGTGGACTCATATGATAGCACAGATCTATCCGGCATGTTCGGACAGTTTTTTGTTGCTTCCATGAGCTTCATAGTTAAAAATCAAAGCATTGGAATATTTCCCGTATTTTTCACCAAATTTAGTTGCAGTCAGAGGCGAAGTAATTTCGTTCTGTAGTTCGTTACCGAAAGTTTATGTTATAAGAAGTCAATGCTCTTTTGCTAACGACCTCCTAACAGAGAAACTGGAAAGGATCTGGGTAAAGCTACGACTGTGGTGGAAAAACGTCCTGATCCATAGAACACTAAAGCAGTGGAAAATAATCGTCAGGTTCACTACTCAACATTTTGTATAAATGAAGTCTTTGTTTATATGTTATGCATTAATTATTACCATTATTATATCTCGAATAATATATATCTGTCTATATCCGGATCCCGCTCCAGCTACTGCCGGGTCTGGGTGCTGACGAGTTCTCTTCATTTGGCTCGGTCCTCCCACCACTTTTCTTCCTCCACTTGGTACCACGTCATACCTCTCCTTTCCACAGTTTTTCTCACTCCCACTTTCCACCGTGTTCTTGGGTGCCCTCTAGGTTTTTTCCATCCATCTTTAGTTCTTCCATAATTTTGGGGAGTCTCTGCCCATGCATTCCCTCAAACTGCCCATACCATCTTAATCTCTTTTTTTCAATTTCTTCTCTGATACTTTCTTGTTTAAGGTCTTTTCTAATCTCTGCATTCCTTACTCTGTCCATTCTTCTTTTCCCCTTAACTGCTCTGCGAAATTGCATTTCCCTGCTTGCAGTCTGCTCCAGTCCCTTTCTGTCATTGTACATGTTTCTCCAACATAGGGAAGTAATAATTCTTATACATACAGAGTTTTGCTTTTTCTGAAACTTCTTTATTCCAAATCAGGTGTTTTATTGTTGGTAGAAATTGCCTCCCTTCTGTAACCTCCTATTAATTTCGTTGGTTATTCTTCCAACTCTTGATATTTCACTCCCTAAATAAGTGAAACTTTCTACCACTTTGCGGGTAATGTTTCCGTTGATCTCATTCTCTCTTCCAAATACCATTATTTCACTCTTATCTTTATTTATTTTTAATCCATACCTTTGCATTATTTCCTTCCACGCATCAAGTTGTAACTGTACATCTACCTCTTCATCACCCCATATTACCATACCATCTGCAAAAATCATCTTCTTGTCTTTTTCTTTTACTATCTCTCCAACTGCCCTATTCATTATCTCCATCACAACGTTAAAAACTGCAGTAGATAGAATACTTCCTTGCTTAAGACCTTGGCTTATTTCGAAGTATTCAGAGTTCTCCAATGGTGTAATTCTACAATTGTGTCCTCTGTACATTGTCTTCATGGCATGTCTTTATGATATATATTATATGTTACATATGATATGTTATATACTAAATTAAGTACAAAATATCCTGGTTTATACCCTACTGTAATCGTAAATTTGACAAGGCTTTAGTAATCTAGGGTTAAATAGGGGAAGAATCAGCATTGGAAATAGCACTGGGATAGAGTAAGTGAAAGTAAGAACATTTTGTTTTGGAGAGAGCAGTTCATCAAATTGTTAACACCGTGTATTCCGTTGACAGAACTGTAAAACGCAGAGTATTAAAATATGTGTAGAATATTTTGGGAGGTGGTAGAACAAAAACCAGAAACAAGTCAAGTGAACATCTTTTCGGAAAAGCATACTAACTAAGGGCTGAAAAGTTGTCGATTGGAGGGGCTAAAAGACATCTGCTTGCGAATATGAGAGCAGTCGTTGGCTTGGTGTTACATCAGCGGGGTCTTCAGAATATTTTAAATTCTTTCTGTCGACTTGCACTCTAGTCTGAGCATCAGGTAGTCGGCTGTTGCATTTAAGTAGTGCTCTAGTTTCAGTCCTGTTAATGCCATTCTACAGTAAGTTATTAGCAACTCTTGGGATTGTAGCTGGACGACTTTTTTCCGCGACATTTCGGCTGGCAACCATTCATCCACCTTAACGTGAGTGTTTTGCCCTGGAGATTGTCAGTTCAAATTGCTAACATTGCACTAAGAAGTTGCGGAAGATTAATAACTCACAGCTCTGTTCCACCAAGGTTATATGGCTTTCAAGAGATTCACAAAGCAGTTCTTCCATTAAGTTCTGTTGTAAACAATATTAGTGCTGCGACGTATGACTTAGCTAAACATCTTGCATCTTGAATGAAATTTTCACTCTACAGCGAAGTGTGCGCTGATATGAAACTTCCCGGCAGATTAAAACTGTGTGCCGGACCGAGACTCGAACTCGGGACCTTTGCCTTACGCGGGCAAGTGCTCTACCAACTGCGCTACCCAAGCGCGACTCACGCCCCGTCCTCACAACAGGAGACGAGGTACTGGCAGGAGTAAAGCTGTGAGGACGTGGCGTGAGTCGTGCTTGGGTAGCTCAGTTGGTAAAGAAAACATTTTATGACCTATGACACGTCTAACGATAGCTAATTTTATGAATCTGACACATGAGTTTTAGCGCAGCGAGCCCGCATCCCGACAGGGACGGTGCACTTCGTATCATCGTTACGCATGTGCCTGCGCATCATGGATGGAGTCATAATCGAAGAGGGCGCAAAACTCGACAGAGTTTTAGCGGCTGCCTTTGCGCACGAGTCTCCGCACCTGCTTTTTATATAAATTTACCGATGTGAAGTAGCAGTCCCCATTACAAAACAATCAGCTGAGTATAGATGAGTGGTTGTGAGGTAAAATGTCGCCGCAAGAAGTCAAGATCATACAGCTACAATCCCAAAACATGATGGAATACTCTTTACGTCAGGAAAATTTCAAGGATCACAAATCGTGGCGTCTTATCTACTTGCACAAAAGGCACCACTGCATATGAGTGGTTCAGTGCATTTTCTTTTCCAGATGCTACTACTTGTTATTCATGAAAGCGTAATGCGAAATATAACTTCAAAATAAAATAAACCAATGCTATGGTTTAGGATACTGAAGTAGCTTACCTTTACATCGAAAAACATGCATGTCCCAACGAACGATCTGATTCCTCCTTTTTTTCATTCTTTCTTTTCTTTCTACTTTGCAATGGTTTTAGGAGCGTTACACACTTAAGCGGATGGCCCGCTCCGCCTTCCGCCCACGGTTGGCAGTCACGTATTCGTAAGGAACATTTCACAGTTGCCTGGACGGTCCGCACGCGATGGAACCATACGAGCGGACCTTCACGCCGCTAAGTGAGCGCGTCGGTTAAATAAACAGAAACAATTTGGTGCGAGCACAGCCCTGCGGATACCCCTCGCAGACGAAGCAGAAAAATTTCATTTCAGCATAAGAATTTCACTAGTATGGTAATGTTCCATGGAATATTTTCAAAATTTTCCACAATGTCTAGTGAGTTCTACACTGAAGTATTAATTAGTGAAGTTGAGGGAAGAACACACACACGGGATGCAACGCATGAAGACTATAAGAACGAAGAAACAAGTTACAAGGCAAGGAAAGAGATCAGGACAAATACAATACTTGGCTTTGAAAAGTTGATCGAGGCACATCAGAAGAAATGTGGTAAGTAAGCTCATATCTCCTTTGTATCTTTATTTCTTACATAAGATATACAGATTTAGAGTTAAAGAATCACAGAAATTCAAGAGTTTATTTTCTATGCAGTAAACTGCATAAAGATGTCCAACAGATTTCTGAGAATTTCTGTCTTTGAGGCAGTTGGTATGTGTTCAGTGAATCCCTTCGTTCATCTTCGTTGCATGAGAGGATGCAGTCAAATCCTCTCTCTTGCGTGAAAAATCTCTTGCGTTTGAAAATTCTGTTTTTGTAGATCAGATGGTCTTGAAATGACTTAATTGCAGCGAGTTCATCTCCATACGTGCTGTCAAACAGCACGATATGCCAGAGCACAGATGTCAGAGCACAGAATTCCTCTCTCGCTGGAATGCACAGAAGAACGCTCAGCCGCACGACTGGAAATCGTAGACGCGGATCCACTAAGCGGGCGCGGACCATCCACTAATTGTGTAACAGACCTAGCACATAGATCCTCTAAAACCTTAAACGGTCGAAAGCGTCTCTCAGTCCACACGTCTCAGATTGAGCTTTTTCCCTTTATCGTTATTTCATACCCCCTAATCGATTGAGTGTCGGTGAGAGGTGACAGTCAGCGGTACAGTCAACCAGCTCTTCAGCCACCGACTGAATCGACAAGAAAACATAATGAGATGAAAAACACTCACAGAAAAATGAAGCTTTTATACACTCTAAGGAAAAAAAAAAAACGACGCACCATCAAGGAAGTATCTGAAAGGGGAAGGAAACTGGTAGATGTGATCTACATGTACAAACAAAACAATGATTACACCTTGTAATGGTACTTGAATTACGTAACCATTACGGCACCTCATCTGAACCTCTCGATACCACTAATATTCTACTGTATTTCTGTTAACTACTTCACATATTTCTGAGATAACATACAGATTTGATTTCACTTTTGATACATCGATATGTTTATATTGCAATGATATTATTCTTATGTGTATTCCTTCTTTTGTCACTATGATCTTTGACGTACTTGTAACTCTGAATTTTGGGCGCGTAAGTGATTAACAGTTAGTTGTTAAGTTGTTAGAGAGTCGGACATTGAGAAAGTCAAGTGTTGGATGTCATGTTGGAAAGACGCATAGCGTAGTCCGCTTATAAAATGTGAACTTTAACAGTGACTGTGAGAGAGATGTTGTCAAGTATGTTTTGTATTGTGAAGCGATGTTTTGTGTGTTACGTGATATTGCAATAAAAGCAATTAAAAGGAAGTGTAACTTGAATTCGGAGTGATGATTATTTTTTTTTATATCACTATTGTGCTAACTTTGAAAGGTTTAATCTCCAAGAATGGTTTGTGAAGGGCATCTACAAAACTTTTGAATATAGCAGGATAAAACCTAGGCCTCTTTGCATCCGAGCTTGGAATCACAACCACCTAGATTTTCAACGATTGAGCCATGATTTTACGACGAGACCAGCGTGGCAAACACAAAAAGATGAGTGCCTAGTTTTTTCATTATTACGTGAAATGACTATTAACTGTGCTCTAATGACACCTGCCACATAATATGACTTGTTGCCCGATAATGCAGTATTTAGCAGCGTGAGCAACACCACAATCGTTATTAAAATTTTGACCTTTGTTGTGGTAGGATTGTTAGAACCTTCAGAAAAAAATTGGATATCTTATTCAAGAGAAGAGCTTTAGAAATTTAGCAACTGTATATCGCGTCGGTCCACCTCTGGCCTTTATGGAAGCAGTTCTTCGGATTAGTACTGACTGCCGAATTTTGTCGAGTTCGCACGTTGCATAGTCATAATCCCGATATGGTTGAAGGACCCTGCCCAAAATGCTCAAAAATTTGTCATCTGGCGAATGATCCAGCGACCTTGATGGCAGAGGAACGGTTTGGCAAGCACGAAGATCTTTCGCAAATGTAACCCTCATTGGCTTGCCGTTAAGTGCTGCGGATGCTAACAAAATGGTCCTCCTATGGAAAGAAACGGCACCCCAGATAATTACTCTTGGTTGTTGAGCTGTATAGTGGGCAACAGTCAGGTTGCAACCCACCACTATCCGTGGCGTCTTCAGATACGTCTTTGGCGTGGAATCTCATTGACTGGAGTAGAATAGTCTTCAGGAATCAACAGATGTAAAAACATTTGAAACATGATGCAAAACGCTTCAGTCCGGAACCACGCGGCTGCTGCAGTCGCAGGTACGAATCCTGCCTCGGGCATGGATGTGTGTGATGTCCTTAGGCTAGTTAGATTATAGTAGTTCTAAGTCTAGGGGACTGATGACCTCAGATGTTAAGTCCCATAGTGCTTAGAGCCGTTTGAACCATTTGATTCAAAACGCTGATGCTAAAAAGAAGTATTTCGCTGGACTCTAAAACTGGATGGACCCACCCAGGAATTGGTAGTCCTTTTGAAGGGCTAGTAGTTGATCGTAGAGAAGGGTCTTGGTGTAAGGATGGGGGACGGTTGCGCATTATCGACAGGTAGTAGTGGGTTGTTGTGATACAAGTGGTGGTGGAGTAGATGAGGTATCAGTGAGGCTAAAGGTTTTGGGAAAATGGGTGTGGGATAAGAGGGGAGAACAGGGGAAGGAGGAAATATGGAATGAAGGGAAAGAGACTTAAAGTTGTTAGGCTCGGTAGATGTCGGAACGGAGTTCATGATATGGGAGGGTAAGATTGATGTGGAAGGTGTGTATGTCTATGGTTGGTAGAATGCACGTATTTGTGGCGGCGTACTAGGATTGAAAAGCAGAGCAAAAACTGTAGGATCGTTGGAATAGAGTTTTCGGATGATGTAGATTGTTCAGAGGTGTTCAATGTGAGTGACGAGAGGTGTGGGTTTGATCAATCTGTGAAGAATCCTTGTGGGGAAAGTGCAGTCCCCACGTTCGGCCACTAAGTTGTTTTAGTCTGCTGTGGGCTTTCTGTTGGATGGGTAGTAGATGAGATTTCCACAGCAGTTGCTCGTCGATGGTTAACTGTATAGGGTGTTTGTAAGTGGTAAGTTAGAAGTTGTAGATACGAGGCACGGTTTCTGAGTCTTTTAATTATAGCCGGTTTTGGAAGGGTTGATCCATAGGAGCCATTGAATACACCAGGAGGTATTCTTATTGAGGTGGATTTGGAGCGATCGTTGCGATTTCCAGAACTTGAGTAGAGGACAAGAACAGCGCTGTCATCAGCATACTGAATGAGGTGGGCAGGTGTACGTGAATTGGGCATATCAGCAGTGTAGAGGCAATGAAGGAGAGGAGAGAAGATGGAGCCGTGGGGCATACCTGCAGTGGTTTGGAAGGTACGGGAATTGTTGCTGTTCATGGTGTAAAGCATAGGCGATTAGAGACGAAGAATATAATATATCAATTGCAAATGCGTAAATGTGGTGTCTGGAGAGAATTCAGATCGAGGAGTACGCCCTACATTTAAGGGGACGAAAATTCCCGAACCTGTGTGCTACGAGAAGCAGCTGCTGTAATGGCACAGGAAATTCAAGACAAAGATTTAAGACACACACTATTTCAAGACACTGACACACAACATAATGTTCTTTATTTCCTTGGTCAGGATTTTACTAATTCAGCTTAAGATATCTTAAAAAATACACCTATGTTCCACAAAGATAAAAGTATTGCCACCTGTTAGAAGCGCGGAGAACTACGAATATATGTGTAAATACTTCATTTTCTCGGTGCAGAGACTCAACTTTATTTCTAATCATTTTATGGTACTATTTTAAATGATCCAAAAATATGCAAATATGGGAGTGGGTAGTATAAAATGAAATATATGAATGTAAACATTTTCGTTAACGTGTCAAACAAATCTGCACACAAAAGAACTGCTCTGAGTAGCGCAAAGACATTATTTGTTGTCAAAAGAGTCGATCAGTGTCAGTCTGTGGCTGGCAATGGGTGACGCAGTGTGCTTTGAATACAGCTGCATCCGGAATGTAATCAGCAGGGAAACATGTTGATTACAGTATGTGAAGTGCTGGTGCATTCAGACTTCGGAGAAAGATGCTTACCGCTATGGAACATTTAACGTAAAAATTCCACGGACAGAATGAGAAACAGACGAAGATATCTGATACTAATTTCCTGACGACCGACGTCTATTCAATTAAGCTGGATGACAGACACTGTAAACTGCAGCTTTTCGATGCATTCTCTTGAACACTTTTAAGTTTAATTACATTTCTGTCCTGAGCCCTTCCGACGGGATTCGCACACTGTGACCTCCTCCGAGCTTGTGGCTGTCAGTTAGCGCCCTGCGTGGTCGGAATATAAGAGCCGCCTTTCATTCAAAAGCGAATTTTTCCTACTACTTTTTCGTGTCAAATTTATGCAGGAAATTCAATTCGTTTACACAACATCTTGCAACACCTTTCGCTGGCTAAATCTTCTGAAACTTTGTCATCTCTTATAAGTAATAACAACATCCACGACATTATTTTGTATTTAATACTGTTAAAGTAACAGATCTATTTGTTTATTTGAAGGGTTTAAATACTTTGTCAAATTCTTCGACACAGATTTACTGTATGTTACATGTGCTCCTGATTTGTTGTTGTACGGAAAATTTGGTTGGTAACATGACGTTTGATAGAGGTTATGGGCTGTTACACGTCTGATTACGATGTAACGATATACCTTAAGATGGTGTGTTTGTGACTGGTTACTCAATAAATAGATTAATATTGCTGCGTACAACATTGTTTTCCAACGATTTTTTATTGTTGTAAATCAGTGTGTCCTCCACACAGGCGCACAGTGCCTGAAAGATGCGTTGAACATGATCACCAGACGCACCTATCTCAGGCCAATAAGTCAGCCATAGCCAAGCTTTGTGTCTCCATAGGACATTCCATGGATTATTCTGCCCCGGAAATTTTTGACGAAATCCTTCTGGGATTCCGTTATTAAGGAACTGATGGATGTTTGTTAGTCGGGAGATCTTATCAATTGTGATGGCTCTCAACTGGGTATGAAGTGGGACCAAGTGATTTAACATTTTATGATCAGTGACAATGTTATTAATGTTTCATCCGAATTTTAACTCCACGAGCCCGCATTCCGACAGAGTGCGAACATGTAGTATCCCCGTTACGCATGCTGCTGCACACCATAGATGGTGCAATATTGGAAAGTCGATAGAGGTCGCTCATGTAGCGGCTGCCTTTGCACATGCGTCACCGCTTCAATTATCTGTATAAAGTTAACTACACGAACTAGCAATCTACCGTGGATAATTTCCTCCACGATAGAACCTTATTGATTACTCAGCAAGGACAACGCTCAAGCTTACGTACCCCTCAAGGCTCTGTATTGTCTCGCATCCTATCCAACATTTATGTTAATGAAATTCCAGTCATTCCACACTGCCACATGGCGCAGTATACCTATGATAACCGGCAGCAACATGGACCACCTCACTGCTCGTCTGCAGAGGCAGGAGGATGCGACAGTGACCTAGTGTCATTCAAACAAGATTGTCGTCAATGTCACCAAAACTACGGTAGTCTGCTTCACTAAACGGCGTCAAATCCTCCGACACAACATCACTATTGCAAGCGTCCAGGTCCCATGGTCCCCTGATACCAAATATCTAGGTATCCGGATGGATAAAAAACTGCTCTTTCATCGATATGTAGAATACATCACCCTAGAAGGACACAAGTTGATAAAAGCGTTGTACCAAATGTAAACCTAGAAACCGAGTTCCGACTGTACCGGATGGTTGTCCAACCTTCCCTGGCCCATGACTCCTCCGCAGGGGCCACGCAGACCCTCAAGCGCCTACAGAATGTTTCGGCGAAGCCCTCATACCCCTCCCCTCACGAGGGTAGTTACCTTCCACGAGGAAACGAACATGGTCACTCTGATGGCGTCTATTCGAGAGAAGTCAATGCGTCTGTATGACAAAGCGTTTGCCACGAGCGACACGGTCGCGGGCTTTCAAAACACTGGCACCACGACTCCCCGGCCCTGGCCCCGCCACCCTGTTCCTCTCACCATGCTTGAGGAATCATATTCCGGCCATGGCTAGCGATAGCCCTATTACGGCCAGTAATGAAGCGTCAGTGTTGATATGATCACTGGATATGTGTCAACCATCATAAGCCATTAATGTCGGCACCTAATGTAGTTGTGTTACCTGTTGCCTGCACCTTGAACTTCCACCGTCGGAGGGTGGCAGAGGACTTCAAGTCTGCCACACCATCAAGCAGAACTCAAATGATGTCCTTGGAATGACGTTATTGTCAGACAGAACAATTTTGCCTTCCACCAAAGCAGTAAGACCTTGATCCAAGAGTGACGCTGTATTTTAACCGAGCAGAAAAAAAATTGCAATCTACAGTTTACTTGAAATACCTGTTCTCAGATTTTCTCGGTATTGTTCCTCCAATAGAACGTCGCCTTCTCTCTATGGACTCCGATTTGAGGTCCCGAAGCAATACTTGCGTCAGTTCGAACCTACCAGTAACTAATTAGCAGTCCTCTTCAGATTTTCTTCGATATCTTCCTTTACTCCGGAGAGATCCTAAACACTCGAGCAATGCACAAGAATGGATCCCATTGGCGTCCTATATGTGGTCTCCTTCATAGCTGAACCACACTTTCCCACAATTCTCCCAAGAAACCAAAGTCAACCATTCGCCTTCGACGCTACAACTCATACATGCTCTTCCCATTTCATATTACCTTGCAACGTTAGACCTATATATTTAATTGACATGACTATATCAAACAGCATGTTAAAAATGCTGTATTCGAGCATTACCGTTTCCTTTTTCCTACTTCTCAGTAGTAAGTTCCATTTCTCTGCATTTAGAGCTGGCTGCAATTTATCACATGTAACTCATATGAAAAGAAATGTGTTGGTCAGTAAAATTTAAATAGTTTAAATTTGTGAAATTCAAATAACTCAAAGCTAATTTTAGACCTCAGACCGAAATATTGTGCAAAACTTTTGCTTGTGCTTCAGTACTACAATATACGTTTCCCACATGCTAACGGAGACAGCATTGTTCTCCGTCCTAAGTCACTTTATACACTACGTCAGTTTATAAACACAGCAGAGAATGAGATTTTCACTCTGCGGCGGAGTGTGCGCTGATATGAAACTTCCTGGCAGATTAAAACTGTGTGCCGGCCCGAGACTCGAACTCGGAACCTTTGAATTTCGCGAGTAAGTGCTCTACCATCTGAGCTACCCAATCACTCCGGAAAAAACGAGTGCTAGTTCCGTTGCTTCATTGCAAACAAATCGTACGTGCAATGAATCGCTACAGCTCCGCGCCATGTTTACCCTGTCTGGCCTACTGGCTGCCGATTATTACCACACACTGCCAACTAGCGCAGCACACCTCCCTCCTGTGAAGAAGATTCGTCTTCATCTGCGTCCTCTTTTTTTTTCCAAGATATTGCCCTCAAATACATCGCCCTTGCATAGACCCTCCATATACTCCTTCCGCCTTTCTGTTTTTCCTTCTTTGCTTAGGACTGGTTTTCCATCTGAGCTCTTGATATTCATACAAGTCGTTCTCCTCCCTCCGAAGGTTTAATTTGCCTGTAGACAGTATCTATCTTACCCCTATTGGTATATGCCTCTACATTCTTGCATTTGTCCTTTATACATCCCTGCTTAGCCATTGTGCGTGCCCTTCCTCTCGATCTCATTTTTGAGACGTTTGCATTCCTTTTCTCCTGCTTCATTCATTGTATTTTTATATTTTCTCCTTTCATCAGTTAAATTCAATATCTCTTCTGTTACCCAAGGATATCTACCAGCCCTCATCTTTTTGCCTACTTGTTCCTCTGCTGTCTTCACTATTTCTTAATTGAAATCCACCCATTCTTCTTCTAGTGTATATCTTTCCCGTGTTCTTTTCAAACGTTCCGTAATGCTAATTCTGAAACTCTCCACAATCTCTGGTTCTTTCAGTTTATCTAGGTCTCATCTCCTTAAATTACTTTCTTTTTACAGTTTCTTCAGTTTTAGTCTACAGTTCATAATCAATAAATTGTGGTCAGATTCCACATCCGCCCCTGGAAACGTCTTACAATTTAAAACCTGATTTCCACATCTCTGTGTTATCATTATACAATCTATCTGAAACCTTCGAGTGTCTGCCGGTCTCTCCCACATATACAAACTTTTTTCGTAATTCTTAAAGCAAGTGTCAGCTATGATTAAGTTATGCTCTGTGCAAAATTCAACCAGGCGACTTCCTATCTCATTCCTTAGCTCCAATCCATGATCACCTACTAATTTTCCTTTTTTTCCTTTTCCTACTGTCGAATCCAGTCTCCCAAGAGTATTAAATTTTAGTCTCCCTTAATTATCTCAATAATTTCTTTAATTACATCTTACATTTCTTCGATCTCGTCATCATCTGCGGAGCTAGTACTCAGAAACTCTGTGGCGTAACATATCGACTATTGGAAACCTCTGTTTGATAAATATCCATATTCAGATATGAAGTATGACATATCAAATGAATACAGGGCATACATCACTTTCCTTGAAAACCAAAAACAAACTAAAGACCTTACAATGAACACTTCTCTCGAGCTCCATTAACTACTGGAGTAAGAAAGGGACAGAGGCAGTGGTGAACGGAATGCTCTCCAGCAGACAGTTAAGGAGATTTGTGAGTTACTAAACATTGAGTGAATTGTGTGTACAAATTCATGACGTACAAGGCTAATGTAAACCACCCTCTTCATTTGAATGTCTTATCATATGTTGCTGGTGTTACGAGTAAATACTACGCACATACCTTGAAATGCAGTTGAGGGCGGAGAAACGGACACAGTCACTAAGATTAGCTGTAACATGTCCTAGAAGACAAGGAAGTTGGGTCATTTACAAAGACGACGCTGTATCGCGAATTGATGATTCTAAGAGATGTGTCATTTTTTGGAGATACATTAATTCCACAATGTTTGATGAACATCCTATTTTCAGAACAATGCTTCTATTTTTAATAACTTATGGGGTAATATGTTTCCACGATGTTTAGTAATGATTTAGGACATAGCCGTAGTAAACATGTAAGGAGCAGGAATTATTAATGAGATAGAAATCACGAGGTCACCAGCATTATTTTTGAGTAATTTAAAAGCAAAGTTACAGTGAGAGCTCTGTTATATATGTTAACGAAACTTACTTGCACTTTTTATACACACCCGTCGTTTTTGGAGTGACAGAGTGCTAACATGGATTTGGACAGATGTGCTGATACACTCCGGTATGTGACACTCTCCTAGCACTTTACACTCGGAAATAATCGTCACTCACGCAAACACAGTACCTGTCTAAGTCAGTACACACAACTTTACTTCTAGGACATAAAGACGGTCATCATCGGTAGTAATTTCATGTATCTTTTCTATTGCACTAAGGATCTAGATTTCAACTGACAGTGCGGCTATCATCAGAGCGTTATACACTGAAGTGCCCAAGAAACTGGGTTAAGACCCGTATTCAAATACAGAGACACGTAAACAGGCAGAATATGGCGCTGCAGTCGGCAACGCCTACGTAAGGCAGCAAGTGTCCGACGCAATTGTTTAATCGGGTACTGCTGCTATAATGGTTGTTTGAACGTGGTGTTATAGTTGGCGCACGAGAGATGGCACATAGTATCTCCGAGGTAGCAGTGAAGTGGGGATTTTCCCGTGCGGCCATTTCACGAGTATGCCATGTATCAATAATCCGCCAAAACATCAAGTCTCCGACATTGCTGCGGCCGGGAAAAGATCCTCCTAGAACGGGATCAACTACGACTGAAGAGAATCATTCGACGTGACAGAAGTGCAAACCTTCCGCAAACTGCTGCAGATTTCAGTGCTTGGCCATCAACAAGTGTCAGCGTGTGAAACATCATAGATATGGGCTTTCGGAGACGAAGACCCATTCGTGTACCTTGGATGACTGCACGACACAAAGCTTTACGCCTCACCTGGGGCAGCCGACACCGATTTTGGACTGTTGATGACTCGAAACATGTTGCCTTGTCGTACGAGTCTCGTTTCAAACTGTATTGATGGGATGGACGTGTGCGGATATGGAGACAACCTCATGAATTCATGGACCCTGCATTTCAGCAGGGGACTATTCAAGCTGGTGAAGGGTCTGTAATGGTGTGGGGTGTGTGCGGTTGGAGTGATTTGGGATATCTGATACGTCTAGATACGACTCTGACAAGCGACACGTAAGTAAGCATCCTGGCTGATCACCTGCATCCATTCGTGTCCATTGTGTATTCCGACGGACTTGGGTAATTCCAGCAGGAATTGTTACAGAGTGCCTTCAGGAACACTCTCCTCATTTTAAACTCTTCCGCTGCCCACCAGTCTCCCCAGACATGAACATTATTGAGCATCTCTGGGATGCCTTGCTACATGTTGTTCTGAAGAGATCTACAACCGCTCGTACTCTTACGGATTTATGGACAGCCCTGCAGAATTAGTGGTGTCAGTTCACTCCAGCACCACTTCAGTCATTAGCAGAATCCATGCCACGTCGTGCTGCGGCACTTCTGCGTTCTCGCAGGGGCTCTACACGATATTAGGCAGGTGTACAAATTTCTTTGGCTCTTCACTGTACGTGGTCATTAGACTCAACATAATTGGCTGGCTCTGAGCACTATGGGACTCAACTGCTGAGGTCATTAGTCCCCTAGAACTTAGAACTAGTTAAACCTAACTAACCTAAGGACATCACAAACATCCATGCCCGAGGCAGGATTCGAACCTGCGACCGTACAACATAATTGTAACAACAAATATTCCGATATAGCTTAGGCATGTCCAAGCATTAGTCCAATGTCACTTCTTCCACAACCAATCTTCTGTCTATGGCTACGTCACCTGTCACGGACAACAAAATGATGCGATGCTGCTGGGAGAGTTGTTGGCAGCCTTATCGCTAACAAATCAACAGCCACCAAACTACTGCTGATACTCTGGATGCTCTGCGCACAGTACTGTTACGTTCTTTCGAGATGCTGTCACGCCGTGCGAAGCCTCACATGCGTCTGCAGTCGGCACCCAGTAGGGTTCATAAATGCACCAGCACTCGAGAAATTACGTGATGCATTACACAACCCATTAATTGAAGAAAGATGCCGGTGGTCCCGAATCAATTCCCACAACTTATGAAACAGTCTTCATAAGTGAGGAAGAACTTATGAAAATGTGTGTGAAATCTTATGGGACTTAACTGCTAACGTCATCAGTCCCTAAGCTTACACACAACTTAAATTATCTTAAGGACAAACACACACACCCATGCCCCGGGACCAGCCGCACAGTCCATGACTGCAGCGCCTCAGACCGCTCGGATAATCCCGCGCGGCAGTCTTCATAAATATCTTCGCTTTCAGACGTGATACAAAAGGCACCACACTTACACCAATGACGTAAGTCCAGTAGCGTTCCGATTACACCCAGAAAGACCCTCAAATGGAGTAATAAACGTGCGCCATTAATGGTCAACATACTTCAGCAAACAGTCTCCGTGCAGCTTCAGCGGAAAAACTCTACAAAAGGAAAACAGGAGAATATTTAAACAGCTCGTACGTCATGAGACACATAACCATAAAAAACATTAAGTTCATTTGTACAGAAATATAGTTTCTTAACTTTCAGTTAAGTTCACCAAATCTGTCACTCACGTCAACATCTCGTATTTAGTCAGTTGCGAGTTCTGTAGATCATTTGGCCGACTTATTATCGAAATGATGTGGAACGAGTCAGTTTAGAAGATATGCATAAATGATTTCTTTTAACGCAATTGGCTTGAACAATACTGCGCATATTTTTTTCAGTCCTACTCATGCAACTACAGATAATCTAGTTTTTTTTTTTTTTTAATTTACCTGTTCTTATACAAACGGTAGCCTATGGAACAGAATGAGCTGTCAAGAAACAGGTATATAAGGTTAGATTAAATCTTGCTTTGCTACCTATCGGACATTTTATGTTGTAGAGCAACTGATCAAAAATTTTCCTTGATGCGTATTAAACTCTTTTTTGCGCCACTGACAGGAGAGTAAGAAGGGTAATAGGTCATTTATTCTTCTAGTGTTGTAGGCACGAACATTGCTGTTTTTCTGAAATTGCGATCGTTTGTTTATAACGAATATCATTAGTATATATATATATATATATATATATATATATATATATATATATATATATATATATTCTGAAAGTCAAATTATGATTTAGCCTGTAATCCATAATGCATTATTAAGTGTAAATTGGCAATAGATGTAGTGGCTTCACTCGTTTATTTACAAGACTAGCATTTATACGAAGATACCAAGTAGCAGCATTTAATTGACTGAGTAGCTCAGTAATATGCTCCATTGCGGCCGTTGTTGTAGTCGGATAAAAATGGTGAGTGAAGGACTCAGGCGATCCAGAAAACTTTCTCGATACAGGTGTTGTGCTGCTCTGCCATTGCTTGTCGAAACATTAACTTTGGGATTTGAACGTAAGTCTGTCTTCAAACTTAATTTATGTCCAAACAGTACGTTTACAGACATGGGTTCCTCATCCAAACTTTATCTACTAAGTCCCTTCTACAACATCTAGAAGCCTGTAATAGGAATTGTGAAACACTGGAAAAGGAACAGGAGTGGACTAGACGAATCTCGCGCAGTGGTTAGCACACTGGACTCGCATTCGGGAGGAAAACGATTCAATCCTGCGTCCAGCCATCCTGATTTAGGTTTTCCGTGATTTCCGTAAATCGCTCCAGGCATATGCCTGGATGGTTCCTTTGAAAGGGCACGGCTGACTTCCTTCCCCATCTTTCCCTAATCCGATGGGACTGATGACCTCGCTGTTTGGTCCACTCCCCCAAATCAACCAACCAACCAACAAAACATACCAACCGGTGGTATTTTATTGTTGAATGTTTGTCGTATTTGATGAGAGAGTATATAAACATTCTTACTCGAGCAACCCTTCTGAAATCCAAAATGTGATGTGCTGCGTAAATTGCTTCTACTTAAATGTGAATCTGCTCTTACTGTACATCTGTGAAGGATGTTGCTGCTACTTGTAGTTGCTACTGCTTCCCAATTGTTCTACGATCTAATACAGCTCTGACGCTGGCCAATCACATACGCACGCACTTAGCCACAACGTCGTCTTACAGGATACAGTTTATCAGTTATATCGGCCAGACGTGGAAATACATTTCAGAATTATTCGAAGTTCTCTGTATTGTAAGAATAATTTTATTGATCACTACCGACTTCAGAAACCCTTAACACATCAGAACATCACTTTCGCTTCAGCACACACTACATATAATGGTTCTATTCGCTTGACTCCCAGATTTCGTGAGCCACAAGCAACCCTTGCGGGCTTTTTAAACATCTGGAAATTTCAACGAATCAGCTTTGTGGTAAGATATTTCTTAGAACCGGACGTTCTCATATTTCATAACCTATTGTCCCACTTACATGACTGGGGAACAGTATCTGATGTCCCTGCGAATTCTTTAAAACTCGAATGAGCCCATTGGAATCCAACCACAACGTTCAGCATGTAATGTCGGAAGACTAGTCCAACATCTAGCAGCAGCGCGTATAAGCAAGGGAACCTTCCAGTCGAAACCAGGAAAATGTGAAAATGTTTCGCTGACAACTGAGATCTCATCCCAAGCCATAGACGCATAGGAACCTAAAATTCCAGCCCCAGTTAAAATGCATCACGAGTAATTACTCCTGTGAATACTCGCATTCGGAAATGCTCCTAATTAGTGCACCACTGGTCGTAATTTGCACTGTGGATGCCCTGCGGTCACTCATGGCTGCTCACTAATGTGATGGCTAAAACCACAAGCCGATAATACGACCACACCGAGATCCAGTTAATTACGGGAATCGTGCTAATCGACCGCTTCATGGCATTTCAGTTACATTTATTAACATAGTACGATTCTCAAAACAGGATTACACTACTTCAGAAGTCATACGTACAGCAAAAAATTATCTCTTTTTTCCATAGCCTATGATTGTCTCCCTTGCAACCAATGTATTTCAAATGTGGCTCTAAGGTGCCTACAACATTCCTCTCTGTAAGCGCAATATCGTGGCACACTGCGATGTCACCCCCGGGGTGGACGACGCTTCGTACAGGAAGGAGCAAGAAAAGACCAGAGTTCAGAAGTTCGCGTGAGCTGCAAGGTGGGTTAATGATATCATATTGGCAACAAATTTCACCACAACTCTGTCCATCACCACCGTGGACGTTTCACATGATTGGAAGGTGATCAAATCCCTCTTACCCAAATTTCACGCCTCTGCGATGGAAGTCATAATAGTTACATCCCGCGTGAAATCATGCGTTTTTCTTTTGGGTGCCGAGGAAAACATTTCATACACACTGCCTCTCGGAATCGACAAGAATAGCCATGAAGAACTTTCATAAAGTGCGTCAATGAAACTGTACTTTCTCTTGGGTCGTGTTTCTCACACATTTCTCGGTCGAAAATGATAGTTCGCAATGTGGTGTGCTAAACGACGACGTTCTTGACAACGTTCGACACTGAAGACACCCCTGAGGTGATTCAATCAACTCTACAAACATCGCGGGGTTATAGCCCCCTCCCACCGGTGGTTTTGAGTCCTCCCTCGGGCACGGGTGTGTGTGTGTGTGTGTTGTATAAGTTAGTTTAAGTAGTGTGTAAGTCTAGGGACCGATGACCTCAGCAGTTTTATCCCTTAGCAATTCACAAGCATTTGAACATTTGAGTTACAGCCCCATTGAACTGGGGCTGATCCCTTTGCAATGTAATGCGAATACAGTATTTGCTCTGGTGTACAAAATGAAACCAGTAGGGACCATTCAAAACAATTCGAAGAAGTCTGAACCGAAGCAGCTAAGGGGTGTTTACGCTTTTTCACTCCTCTTGTTTTGTGCCCTCGTGTGGGATGATTGCAACGTAGATATGTGCATAAATAAGACACCAGGGCGTCCCTCTATGAAGCCCGAAACATCCCCGCCACCCCCACTACACCCTCGCCCGCCCTAGCCCACCATCCTCCTCCCTCTCCCCACCCCGCCACCCCCGTTTCGGCAATTCCGCAACACCTTCGGTGACACTAACACGTCTCAGCATTCAGCACGTTAAAATTGTACGTAGAGAGACTTCTACAACCATTCAGCTGAGAGGTGCCTCTCAACTGCTCTAACGCTTATGGGCAGGCAACCCCACATAAGAGATGTCGAGGGGTTGCCTTCCCTTAGGAGCTAGAGTGGAGGCGTCGTCAAGGGAGTCGTCCTATTACTCATCATATTGCTCATCACACTGCGAACTGTCGTCTTCGACTGCGAAATGTATGGGAATCAACGCTCCAATGGAAGAGGTGATTTCATTGACGCCCTTTATCCACCTCTTAAGGGCGTTTCGTGTCAATTCCGAGCGGCCATGCGTCTGAAATGTTTTCCTCGGGCACCAATAAGAAAATCGCACGATTTCAACGCTGTGTATCACAGTTCTGACCTCTATTGGAGAGGTCTTAAAAGAATGCCTGAAATATGGGTAAGACACATTCACGACGGCGCTAGACGGAATTGTGGTGAAATTTGGCGCCCATGCGGCTAATTCATCTAACACTTCAGATGAACTGAACTCTGGCCTTTTTTTTCGAATGTAGCGACACCTTGCCGTATGAAACATGCAGAGACCAAGGGTGATGTCGCAGAGCACCACCGTTTTGCGCGTATAGACAGGAATCTTAGAGCCACATTTAAAACATGTGAGACCATTACATGGCTTCCAAACAGTGATACTTTTTTGAGCAATGTACTATTGTTACGAACTCAGTGAGTCTATCCCTGTAACAACATAATTCTGCACGACGATGTCGTGCTTTCTTGTCACTGACAGTAGCAATGGGAAAGTAACAGAAAATACGAGGCTGGTAATTATATTTCTGGAGTCATGATGCTATACAGTTTGCATGAATTTCAGGAACGACATCACATTTCATTTAGTAACGCAGATAATAAGATTAAAACTATATGGAATATTGAGAAACGAGAGACAGAACGACCAATCAGTGAACAAGATACTCCGTCACGTACCACATACATTGCGAAGGGTGTGTCAACAATAGAGTTAGCTAAACCGTGGATGCACAAGGTACTGCCAACTAAATGACTGTTGTGACCGATAACCCTCAAGCAGTGAGTGTTTATAAAATTTGAAATTTTGTACCCAAAATAGGATCATATCTTCAGTTGCACAAGCAAATGAATATATTAAAGTGTCACTTCACAAAATTCTATACAAATAAAGTGCGATTCACGAACGAGAGCAGTTTACATAGGTCGCGAGACACAGACGTGTAATGCCTTGTAAGCGTGTGCACGTGCTTTGCGTCCGAAGAGAACGTGTATCTTGCATATTATATCTTTATCTTACTTATGTAGAATTTGTCGCTTGCCATCACCATTAGCGACAACTCACAACAAATGGACTAATAATTGACTAAATAACTCCTTAAGATCACGTTTAATGCTCGCATTAGCTACGGCGTCCACATCAGAGAGCTCAGAACGCTATGGAACGCTCATTGGTAGTCGGAGAGCGCATGACGTAGGTACGCAGAACAATATCAAACTCGACCGCCATCGTTCGTGATTGCAAATGCCTTTAACTATGGAAGTAGCACCACTGTCCTCCGTTGAAATTAATAAAGTCTATTATAGTTCTCAAAATCAAAAGCTCATATAGTATTGATGTAATTTCAAACAAAATTCTGAAGAAACGGTCTTATTTAGCCGATAAGATCTTTCGTGATGTATGTGGTGCATCACTAACGCAAGGGCTTTTTCCAGACAGGTTAATTATTGCCGTTGTTAAACCTCTTTATAAGAATGAGGACAAGAAAGACACTAACGATGATTGTCCAATTTCCTTCCTGATGTCTTTGCCCAAAATATTCGAAAAAATAATGAACCCTAAAATGGTCTCAAATTTATTTGGCTTATTATGGTTTGGATTCCAAACGGTTGATGAAAGGTTTGAGCTAAAAACTATGCATTGTACACCTTCTCTCACCAAATAATATAATTCTTAAATAACATATCGCCGATTGGTATTTTTATGATCTTTCCGAGGAATTTTACTTTTTAGTTCATTTAACTTTATTACAAACAATATTATGATAAGGAAAGTTGCTACTCACCATATGCCGGAGATGCTGAGTTGCTGAATGTGGCTTCAGTTGCCTGAGACTGCAGTCGTGTGTGTGTGTGTGTGTGTGTGTGTGTCTGTGTGTGTGTGTGTGTGTGTGTGTGTGGTGTGTGTGTGTGTGTGTGTGTGTGTGTGTGTGTGTGTGTGTGTGTGTGTGTGTGTGTGTCATCTACACTCCTGGAAATTGAAATAAGAACACCGTGAATTCATTGTCCCAGGAAGGGGAAACTTTATTGACACATTCCTGGGGTCAGATACATCACATGATCACACTGACAGAACCACAGGCACATAGACACAGGCAACAGAGCATGCACAATGTCGGCACTAGTACAGTGTATATCCACCTTTCGCAGCAATGCAGGCTGCTATTCTCCCATGGAGACGATCGTAGAGATGCTGGATGTAGTCCTGTGGAACGGCTTGCCATGCCATTTCCACCTGGCGCCTCAGTTGGACCAGCGTTCGTGCTGGACGTGCAGACCGCGTGAGACGACGCTTCATCCAGTCCCAAACATGCTCAATGGGAGACAGATACGGAGATCTTGCTGGCCAGGGTAGTTGACTTACACCTTCTAGAGCACGTTGGGTGGCACGGGATACATGCGGACGTGCATTGTCCTGTTGGAACAGCAAGTTCCCTTGCCGGTCTAGGAATGGTAGAACGATGGGTTCGATGACGGTTTGGATGTACCGTGCACTATTCAGTGTCCCCTCGACGATCACCACTGGTGTACGGCCAGTGTAGGAGATCGCTCCCCACACCGTGATGCCGGGTGTTGGCCCTGTGTGCCTCGGTCGTATGCAGTCCTGATTGTGGCGCTCACCTGCACGGCGCCAAACACGCATACGACCATCATTGGCACCAAGGCAGAAGCGACTATCATCGCTGAAGACGACACGTCTCCATTCGTCCCTCCATTCACGCCTGTCGCGACACCACTGGAGGCGGGCTCCACGATGTTGGGGCGTGAGCGGAAGACGGCCTAACGGTGTGCGGGACCGTAGCCCAGCTTCATGGAGACAGTTGCGAATGGTCCTCGCCGATACCCCAGGAGCAACAGTGTCCCTAATTTGCTGGGAAGTGGCGGTGCGGTCCCCTACGGCACTGCGTAGGATCCTACGGTCTTGGCGTGCATCCGTGCGTCGCTGCGGTCCGGTCCCAGGTCGACGGGCACGTGCACCTTCCGCCGACCACTGGCGACAACATCGATGTACTGTGGAGACCTCACGCCCCACGTGTTGAGCAATTCGGCGGTACGTCCACCCGGCCTCCCGCATGCCCACTATACGCCCTCGCTCAATGTCCGTCAACTGCACATACGGTTCACGTCCACGCTGTCGCGGCATGCTACCAGTGTTAAAGACTGCGATGGAGCTCCGTATGCCACGGCAAACTGGCTGACACTGACGGCGGCGGTGCACAAATGCTGCGCAGCTAGCGCCATTCGACGGCCAACACCGCGGTTCCTGGTGTGTCCGCTGTGCCGTGTGTGTGATCATTGCTTGTACAGCCCTCTCGCAGTGTCCGGAGCAAGTATGGTGGGTCTGACACACCGGTGTCAATGTGTTCTTTTTTCCATTTCCAGGAGTGTATTTTTGACGGCCTTACTAGCCGAAAGCTTTATATGTGACAGTCTTTGCCCATCAGTGACCCAGCGTCTCCACTGTATTGTTACATTCCATCCTAGATTTCCCATTGTTTGATTTCTTAGAAACAATGTTTTTGGAAATGATAGCCTTATAAACACCTGGTATGAATTATACAGATTTTTTGAGTCATCATTTATTTTCCTTGTTTCGACGCGGCCCGCCACTAGTACTTCTGCCATACAACATCTTCATCTCGGAGTAACACTTGCACCCTACATCTCCAATTATTTGTTGCAAGTATTCCCGTCTCTGTCCACCCCAACAGTTTTTACCCTCTATAGGTCTCTCTAGTACCACCGAGGTTAGTCCCTTATATCTTAACACATATTCTGCCACCCTGACCCTTCTGCCTTCACTCTTTTCCGAATGTTCCTTTCTTCACCTATTGTGCTGAGAAACTCCTCATTCCTTAGCATATCAATCCACGTAAGTTTCAAAATTCTTCTGTAGCACTACATCCCAAACACTTCGTTTCTTTTTTTGTTCCACTTTTTCCTATGTCGATAGTTCATCACTACACATCGTTGTGTTCCGTAGGTACATTCTTAGAAATTTCTTAGTCGAATTAGAGCCGGCGTTCGATACCAGTACAGACCATGAATGGTCTCTTGTCCTCCTCACTTCGTCCGACAGGGATTATTTTGATCCCAAGGTAACAGAATTCGTTAACTTCGTCTATTAGTGACCACCAATTTTGAAGGTAAAATTTGTCGCTATGTTCATTGCTATGATATTGCATTACCTGTGTCGTTAAGAAGTACGATGCCATGTTCCTTCAAACGTGCATGTATTTTCTGGGTTACAGGCATCGAGGCGACTACAGACGTCACGAAGTGCGTGAAATATACTGATAGTTGCGAATGCGGACAACCGTCAGCTGTATAGCGGAATGACCACAATCAAAATTTGTGCCAGACGGGACGCGAACCTGGATTTCTCGCTTTACGCGAGCAGTTTTTTAACCTCTTCGGTTAGCCGTGCACGACCCCGGCCGGATCCTTCCATATATCCTCATTCCTGCGTCACTATCTGCACACGTTCAAGTTACGTAAGACCCGTACAAGGGACGGTGGCCGGGGGGAGTCCCTGCGTGGGTAGCCAAAGCTGTTAAGCCCACCGCTCGCGTAAAACGGTAAATCTGAGTTCATTGTGTTCGTTTCACTATATTGCTTATGGTTGTCGGTAATCTAAAGTGCGAATACATTCTATGAATTTTAATTTCTGATACTTCTGATTAAATTCGTTCTTTTCCAGTTTACTCTCAACCAATGTTCTATACTCATTACGCTGTTGATTCCAGTCAACAATTCCTGTAATTTTTCTTCACATTCAATGAGGATAGCAATGATGTCAGACCATCTTATCATTGATGTCCCTTCACACTGAATTTTAATCCCACTCTTACGTCTTTCTTTTATTTCTGTCATTGCTTCCTCGATGTATAGGTTGAACAGTAGGGTGAAAGACTGCATCCCTGTCCTACACTATTTCTAATCCGAGCTCTTTCTTCTTGGTCTTCCATTTTTATTGTTCCCTCTTGGTCTAGTACATATTGAAAATAGACCTACTTTCCATATAGCACACCTTGATTTTTCTCAGAATTTTGAACATATTGCACCATTTCACACCGTCGAACGCTTTTTCCAGGTCGACAAATCCTATGAAGGTGTCCTGATTTTCTTTCAGTCTTGCTTCATTATCAACCGCAGTGCCAGAACTGCCTTTCCGGCGTCTTTTACCTTTCCTTGTGCCAATATGATTGTCATCTAACAGACCCTCAATGCTTTCTCATTCTTTAATATACTATTCATGTCAGCACTTTGAATACATCAGCAGTTTGAATACATTAACTTCTAAGCTGAATATGCGATAATTCTCGCATTCGGCTCTATCTACCTTTGGTACTGTGTGGATGAGCTTTTTCCTAAACTATGATAGCATATCGCCAGCCTTACACGTTCTACATACTAATGTGAACAACCGACTACTTGTCAATTCCCCCAACGGTTTTAAAAATTCCGATGGACACTTTCGTAACTCTTTTGCCTCAGTGATTAAAATTCTTCTGGGTATTATGCCGCGTCATTGCTAAAAACTAACAACAATAATAAACTAAAACCGACGTTTCGGCCGAATTGCAACGGCCTTCCTCAGGACACGACAGGTTTTGCATGTGGATAGGTTCTTCTATTTATTACAGACTATCGATGTCTAACGTCACGGTTGTAAAATTTTTAATTTGCCCTTCTAATATGATTGGCTAGTCATGACGTTATGGAAGATGGAAAGAAAGAGGCTAATCGTGGATGTCCATGTCGTCAACGATTGGTAGCTGTCCGCCAATCAGCGTTAGGCTTCTGGACGGCAAGTTTTCCTCCTGGTGTGCGCGGAAGTGGCCTGACAGTTGCTCTACAGCTGTTTGTGCAGATACGCCTGTGAACAGTGCAGCTTCTGCCCCGCTACCCGCTCGCGGTCCGTTAGACTGGGATGGCCGGCAGCCAGGACGCCGGGAGTTTGTAGCCATTTTCTCTGTTGATGTTGTCACGCTGCTTAATAATTTCGATCGCCTCCCGTATTTTGCGGTCTCGCATCCACGATTCTTTCACCAGTACTCGGGCTTCCAGGAACCTGATAGGTTGTCCACAGTCACGGTGGTGTTCCGCTATCGCCGATTTATTATGTTGTTGTAACCGTACATAGCGTTCATGTTCTGCTACTCGTAAGCTGACAAGTCTCCCTGTTTCTCCAACGAAGGGAGCTCCGTACTCACACCGTAGTTCGTAAATACCTGCAGTGTTAAGATAGTTGACTACGTCCTTGGTGGAACCCATCATTTCGTGGATCCTGTGACTGCTTCGAAAAATTGGTTTGAAACCTCGTCGGCGGAGGACGTTGCCTACATACAATATTACAACAAGGATGCAAAACTTTAATCGAACTCCTTTGATTAACTTTAGATTGGCTGAAGGCCACGCTCAAAATCCAAGACACAAGGCCTAAGCAAGAAATTGAAATACAAGCTTCTTCTGGAGGTTTCAGCCAAGAATACTTTCTAAATCTGCGATCTAAACAGGCTCAAGGCCTTAGCAATCTAATTTTAATGGAACTTGGCTGGAGGCCGCATATTAAGCAATAAGAAGAGTTTCAATCAAAAATCAGAAGGCCGTATCTTAAAATATTTCATACAAAATTCGGCTGAAGGCCCCATACAAAAGCATAGCAATCTTACACCTTAACGGCAAGAGAAGAACATTAATTTAAGAGTTATTAAAACTCGGCTGAAGCCCGCACATCAACAAATAATTTAACGACTTAAGTCTTAGAAAGAAGAGTTTCAATTTTAAAAGGAAGAAGGCCGTATCTTAAAATATTTCATATAAAATTCGGCTGTTATAAATAATAACAATCTCATACCTTAAGGGCAAGACAAGAACTTTAATTTAAGACATTAATACTCAGCTGAAGGTCACACTTCAGCCAAATACCTAAAACCCAAACAGGGAAATTTCTATGTAACACACAGGGAACGGCGCTCAGCAGTTTCCAAGGGGCAGCCTGGGATTGTAACACTAACCCCCGTTTAGGTGAGACAGGCAGCCTGTCCAAAGACTTCTTAATGTGAAGGCAACCCAACCGACAGACAGCCAACCGACCAATCAACAAAATCAGTTCCGCTCCACGCAAACAGCAAAACGACCACAAGATTTCAATACAACGACACACAGAATATTGGCGCCCGCAGGAAAAAACAATATCTCAGCTGGACAGCAACAGCACGGGGAAAATACACTGCCGAAAATTACGTCCATGACCAGGGCAGGTAACCGGAACGTCAACGGCCACCAGGCAAATAACACCGCTGGTCAACTTCAATAACAGGGAATAAATTAAGCTCCACAGGAAAATGGCTGGAATCTTGGCCGACTTGAATACACACGCGTTGTTGCTCACGGGAATGTCCCAAAAGCGACAACCAGGATCAAACGAAGAAATGTAAACATGTAGTAGGTTAAGTGAGGACTCAACTTTCATGTCCAAGATCGGTGGGCGACGAACTTTGTAGCACTCGGAATTATCAACTCACACTCCAACCGCGCGTGCACACCTCCAGCGACCCCAGCCAGAGTACGCGCAACGGAGACTTCCTTGCTGCTCCACGACAACTGACCGACTACGCCGACCCAGAAACGGTGAAAGGACCAAACATACGTCGGACGATGAGACGGCCAACCCAACGACCAACCAACAGTCGTCACGCTCCAATCTCCCTCCGTCGGACAGTCCATGTGTGTGGACAGTGGTCGGCGAGCACTGGCTGTCCGCGCCTCACAGGCGCTCCGTCCCAACTTCACTGCTGCTGCGTCCCGACTGCACTGCTTGTCGGCCTCCAACTGACTGCCAGACACACGACGACCCGAAAATACTATCGGTCGCTCCAGAGACGGTACCACAGTGCACTTATTGATAAGCGCTGCTGCTGCCACTCACGGGCAAGTAAGGAAGGAAGTGAGTGACGCCAGTAAATGGAATAAGAAAACGAGGCGTCAGTACCGTAATGGTTCAAATGGCTCTGAGCATTATGGAACTTAATTTCTAAGGTCATCAGTCCCTAGAACTTAGAACTACTTAAACCTAACTAACATAAGGACATCACACACATCCATGCCCGAGGCAGGATTCGAACCTGCGACCGTAGCGGTCGCGCGGTTGCAGACTGTAGCGCCTAGAACCGCTCGGCCACCTCGGCCGGCAGTAGCGTAATAGAAGATGACAAACAATAAATGGAATGAACACGAGCGTGCACGCAAGTGTTGCCTAGTACAATCGTGAGCGCTAGGAATGGTGTCATTACAGCCCTCTCATTTGTAGTGTATTATTGTCGACATCAGTACGCTTGCATATATTTATGTTGGTGCAGACACGTGAACAACTGCATGTTTCATGATTATCTCAGTGGATTAGCTACAGAAGGACCATGGCATAAAGGGAAAATGGAACTTAAAGAGGCATTACATGCTTTTCAGATTGTAAAAAATGACAGTGGTGAATATTAATACAACATTCCAAGCTTATGCAGGTAACAACTGCATTCTTTATGGCAGCGCCATTAATATATAAGCGAGAAATTGTGTTCATAGCTCATTATCTAGGGATACGGTACTTAAAGTAGTTTTAGAATCATAGTTGTACTATTCTGTAGTAAGCTAGTGATAAATACATTTACTGATACTGATTGCCGGCAGAACATCAGTGGTTACATACAGAATAACAGTGGATGTGCCAGTAAGTAGACAGGATAACTTAATGCATGTTATTGTTGTTGTTGTTGTGGTCTTCAGTCCCGAGACTGGTTTGATGCAGCTCTCCATGCTACTCTATCCTGTGCAAGCTTTTTCATCTCCCAGTACCTACTGCAACCTACATCCTTCTGAATCTGCTTAGTGTATTCATCTCTTGGTCTCCCTCTACGATTTTTACCCTGCACGCTGCCCTCCAATACTAAATTGGTGATCCCTTGATGCCTCAGAACATGTCCTACCAACCGATCCCTTCTTCTGGTCAAGATGTGCCACAAACTTCTCTTCTCCCCAATCCTATTCAATACTTCCTCATTAGTTATGTGATCTACCCATCTAATCTTCAGCATTCGTCTTAGCACCACATTTCGAAAGCTTCTATTCTCTTCTTGTCTGATCTATTTATCGTCCATGTTTCACTTCCATACATGGCTACACTCCATACGAATACTTTCAGAAGTGACTTCCTGACATTTAAATCAATACTGGATGTTAACAAATTTCTCTTCTTCAGGAACGCTTTCCTTGCCATTGCCAGCCTACATTTTATATCCTCTCTACTTCAACCATCATCAGTTATTTTGCTCCCCAAATAGCAAAACTCCTTTACTACTTTAAGTGCCTCATTTCCTAATATAATTCCCTCAGCATCACCCGACTTAATTAGACTACATTCCATTATCCTTGTTTTGCTTTTGTTGATGTTCATCTTATATCCTCCTTTCAAGACACTGTCCATTCCATTCAACTGCTCTTTCAAGTCCTTGGCTGTCTCTGACAGAATTACTATGTCATCGGCGAACCTCAAAGTTTTTATTTCTTCTTCATGAATTTTAATACCTACTCCGAATTTTTCTTTTGTTTCCTTTACTGCTTGCTCAATATACAGATTGAACATCATCGGGGAGTGGCTACAACCCTGTCTTACTCCCTTTCCAACCACTGCTTCCCTTTCATGTCCCTCGACTCTTATAACTGCCATCTGGTTTCTGTACAAATTGTAAATAGCCTTTCGCTCCCTGTATTTTACCCCTGCCACCTTTAGAATTTGAAAGAGAGTATTCCAGTCAACATTGTCAAAAGCTTTCTCTAAGTCTACAAATGCTAGAAATGTAGGTTTGCCTTTCCTTAATCTTTCTTCTAAGATAAGTGGTAAGGTCAGTATTGCCTCACGTGTTCCAGTGTTTCCACGGAATCCAAACTGATCTTCCCCGAGGTCGGCTTCTACTAGTTTTTCCATTCGTCTGGAAAGAATTCGTGTTAGTATTTTGCAGCTGTGACTTATTAAACTGATAGTTCGGTAATTTTCACATCTGTCAACACCTGCTTTCTTTGGGATTGGAATTATTATATTCTTCTTGAAGTCGGAGGGTATTTTGCCTGTTTCATACATCTTGCTCACCAGATGGTAGATTTTTGTCAGGACTGGTTCTCCCAAGGCCGTCAGTAGCTCTAACGGAATGTTGTCTACTCCTGGGACCTTGTTTCGACTCAGGTCTTTCAGTGCTCTGTCCAACTCTTCACGCAGTATCATATCTCCCATTTCATCTTCATCTACATCCTCTTCCATTTCCATAATATTGTCCTCAAGTACATCGCCCTTGTATAGACCCTCTATATACTCCTTCCACCTTTCTGCTTTCCCTTCTTTGCTTAGAACTGGGTTTCCATCTGAGCTCTTGATATTCATACAAGTCATTCTCTTATCTCCAAAGGTCTCTTTAATTTTCCTGTAGGCAGTATCTATCTTACCATTAGTGAGATAGGCCTCAACATCCTTACATTTGTCCTCTAGCTATCCCTCCTTGCCATTTTGCACTTCCTGTCGATCTCATTTTTGAGACGTTTGTATTCCTTTTTGCCTGCTTCATTTACTGCGTTTTTGTATTTTCTCCTTTCATCAATTAAATTCAATATTTCTTCTGTTACCCAAGGATTTCTACTAGCCCTCGTCATTTTACCTACTTGATCCTCTGCTGCCGTCGCTACTTCGTCCCTCAAAGCTACCCATTCTTCTTCTACTGTATTTCTTTCCCCCATTCCTGTCAATTGTTCCCTTATGCTCTCCCTGAAACTCTGTACAACCTATGGTTCTTTCAGTTTATCCAGGTCCCATCTCCTAAAATTCCCACCTTTTTGCAGTTTCTTCAGTTTTAATGTACAGGTCAAACCAATAGATTGTGGTCAGAGTCCACATCCGCCCCTGGAAATGTCTTACAATTTAAAACCTGGTTCCTAAATCTCTGTCTTACCATTATATAATCTATCTGATACCTTTTAGTATCTCCAGGGTTCTTCCATGTATACAACCTTCTTTCATGATTCTTAAACCAAGTGTTAGTTATGATTATGTTGTGCTCTGTGCAAAATTCTACCAGGCGGCTTCCTCTTTCAATTCTTAGCCCCAATCCATATTCACCTACTATGTTTCCTTCTGTCCCTTTTCCTACACTCGAATTCCAGTCACCCATGACTATTAAATTTTCGTCTCCCTTCACAATCTGAATAATTTCTTTTATTTCATCATACATTTCTTCAATTTCTTCGTCATCTGCAGAGCTAGTTGGCATATAAACTTGTACTACTGTAGTAGGTGTGAGCTTCGTATCTATCTTGGCCACAATAATGCGTTCACTATGCTGTTTGTAGTAGCTTACCCGCATTCCTATTTTCCTATTCATTATTAAACCTACTCCTGCATTACCCCTATTTGATTTTGTGTTTATAACCCTGTAGTTACCTGACCAGAAGTCTTGTTCCTCCTGCCACCGAACTTCACTAATTCCCACCATATCTAACTTCAACCTATCCATTTCCCTTTTTAAATTTTCTAACCTACCTGCCCGATTAAGGGATCTGACATTCCACGCTCCGATCCGTAGAACGCCAGTTTTCTTTCTCCTGATAACGACAGCCTCTTGAGTAGTCCCCGCCCTGAAATCCGAATGGGGGACTATTTTACCTCCGGAATATTTTACCCAAGACGATGCCATCATCATTTAACCATACAGTAAAGCTGCATGCCCTTGGGAAAAATTACGGCTGTAGTTTCCCCTTGCTTTCAGCCGTTCGCAGTACCAGCACAGCAAGGCCGTTTTGGTTATTGTTACAAGGCCAGATCAGTCAATCATCCAGACTGTTGCCCTTGCAACTACTGAAAAGGCTGCTGCACCTCTTCAGGAACCACACGTTTGTCTGGCCTCTCAACAGGTACCCCTCCATTGTGGTTGCACCTACGGTACGGCTAAATGTATCACTGAGGCACGCAAGCCTCCCCACCAACGGCAAGGTCCATGGTTCATGGGGGGGACTTAATGCATATAGGCAGTAATTCTAGAAAATAGTACGTGGAGGTTGACGTTAATAAATGACAAAATACATAGTTCATAAGTAACCAGTCTAAATGCTGTCAGAACTCATAAGAAAGATCAGTATAGTAGAATATCTCTACAGTACATGAGATTTTAAAATGATATTTCTTGTAAACATTGACTATACAGAGAAGGGAAAATATAACAATAACAGATGTAAGGAATGCACATAACTACTGGTAAAGGTAGGAGTAAGGTAAGGGAAGTGTACTTTTGCTGCAAAAGAAACGCATTATCGTCCATAGTCGACAAATTGGTCACTCAAAATAAAGCAAGACAAAAATGCATGATAATTACACTATACTAAGCATAGAGAAGAAAATCCCCAAAGAAATCTGTATGCCTTAGGAACGAGAAGGTTATAGTACAATCATAGATTGCGAAGCATACAAAAGAAAAGAAATCGGTGATGAGAAACGGCTCTTTTTACCTGTAAAGCACGAGGAAATTACTAGCTGGTATTGTGAATGGCATAGTTAATGCAAACGAAAGTAATATCAGCAGGTGCTAAATGTTAGTATGCGTATTATATAAAAGCAGCATTAGCTCAGTATATCAAGTGGAACAAGTATGACTACTTTACCATTCAAAGGAAATTTTTTCTTTGCAATCCAAGGAGTAATATATGTATGTACCAAGTAATGTCACGTCCTTCTACAACAGTTAAAAATAGTTCTGTACCTCCGTTAATCCATTGTTCTGTTTTCATTAACTTCAAACTATTATAACGCATTTCACATTATAACAGTGTGACCCTTGTGTCATCCAATTTCTTTACCTTATCATTCACATAAAATCATTATTATCATTAGTAGAACAACATTGTGTCTTCATGATTATCACTTCATAAAATATTACCATAATCAAATTGAAAATTGCATCTAGCATACATAGCAAAATCGTTAGTACATGTCATTCTTGGTATTGCTGTAAAAATTGATTAGTGAAAACATATAAATAAGCTTGCAGTATACGGATGTTACCCTTAAGTTTCTATTTTGTTGTCTCCTGTAAAACATGCAAGAAATAAATTAGTTGGTACATAACGAAGGATGACCTTTATTGCACTTGTTTCGTTCATTTTCCATTAACATGTTGCGTATCCTCGATGTGTATATATATATATATATATATATATATATATATATATATATATATATATATATATATATATATATATTCACTTTTTATTTTACTTTACATGGTATCAACTTACTTTGGAACAGTGAACGAGCATGATGAGTAAATAGTAACGACCATATACAGTAAACATTGAAATCTTGAAATTTTGTTTCTAACTAAGAGGTAGTAGAGCTTAAAACTGTACTAAGTTACAAGACAAATAACAAATATATAGTGCACAGTGGAAATAAAAGTGCTAAAACTATAGAAAAATGCAGAAGGGAATTATTATGTCACACTGTGACAGTGTAGTATCAAATATTGTCTCAATCACGAAAAGAAAACGGTTTCATTCAATAAAATGTTTTACACTACTCATTCGATGATTGCCTCGTGGCTCTGTCGTACGTAAAGCATCTACATGAACAACTTTTCGATGCGGAAATGTCTTATTCTGTACGGGCTACTCCGCAGAAACTCGAACTTGTTGCACCTACTTTTGGCTGTGTTGGAAAGATGATAAGTGCGTATTAATACTTTTGATTAATTGTAAATTTACGGAAATGACTTGCCTGTTTCTGTCGCTTCTCTCTTCGTTCGTCTGTACGCTTAATATTGTTGATTGCAATGTCGATCTCATGGTTGTTGTTGTTGTGGTCTTCAGTCCTGAGACTGGTTTGATGCAGCTCTCCATGCTACTCTATCCTGTGCAAGCTTTTTCATCTCCCAGTACCTACTGCAACCTACATCCTTCTGAATCTGGTTAGTGTATTCATCTCTTGGTCTCCCTCTACGATTTTTACCCTCCACACTGCCCTCCAATACTAAATTGGTGATCCCTTGATGTCTCAGAACATGTCCTACCAACCGATCCCTTCTTCTGGTCAAGTTGTGCCACAAACTTCTCTTCTCCCCAATCCTATTCAATACTTCCTCATTAGTTATGTGATCTACCCATCTAATCTTCAGCATTCTTCTGTAGCACCACATTTCGAAAGCTTCTATTCTCTTCTTGTCCAATCTATTTATCGTCCATGTTTCACTTCCATACATGGCTACACTCCATACGAATACTTTCAGAAATGACTTCCTGACACTTAAATCAATACTGGATGTTAACAAATTTCTCTTCTTCAGAAACGCTTTCCTTGCCATTGCCAGCCTACATTTTATATCCTCTATACTTCGACCATCATCAGTTATTTTGCTCCCCAAATAGCAAAACTCCTTTACTACTTTAAGTGCCTCATTTCCTAATATAATTCCCTCAGCATCACCCGACTTAATTAGACTACATTCCATTATCCTTGTTTTGCTTTTGTTGATGTTCATCTTATATCCTCCTTTCAAGACACTGTCCATTCCATTCAACTGCTCTTCCAAGTCCTTGGCTGTCTCTGACAGAATTACAATGTCATCGGCGAACCTCAAAGTTTTTATTTCTTCTCCATGAATTTTAATACCTACTCCGAATTTTTCTTTTGTTTCCTTTACTGCTTGCTCAATATACAGATTGAACATCATCGGGGAGAGGCTAGAACCCTGTCTTACTCCCTTCCCAACCACTGCTTCCCTTTCATGTCCCTCGACTCTTATAACTGCCATCTGGTTTCTGTACAAATTGTAAATAGCCTTTCGCTCCCTGTATTTTACCCCTGCCACCTTTAGAATTTGAAAGAGAGTATTCCAGTCAACATTGTCAAAAGCTTTCTCTAAGTCTACAAATGCTAGAATCTCATGGTACGTAGTCGTAAAGCAGAAAATGCTATTAATTCCTTATTTTCGTTCGGCGGTTCAACAGGAAAAGGTAAATGTGTTTGAACTCTTTGAACCTTTGCTAGAAACTGCGCCATGCACTTTTGTTTTTCTTAGTGGAATAGATGGACAGGGATTATCGTGGTTACACTTATTAAAAGCAGCATCACTTATCACAACAACAGGTGAACCTGAATCTGTCACAGCGATAAATGTATGTGTACGTATTTGTATTTCGGTGATGGGGTGTGAAGCTGTCTTCTTAGTCTGATTCTTTTCTTGTAGAAGCGTTTCTCTAATGTTGTCGAAAGTGATTACATTTTCAGTTACTGTTTCGTGATCTTCTAATTGGTGATCGTCGGTGCAGGATAAAACAACAAGGTTGTCCTCTAGTCATGTACTACTCTGAATTTAATTGTCGAAGCTTGTCTCAATAATTTGTACAGTTCTACTATTGTGGTAATTAGGAATTTGAGGTGGATTTTGGATTGGATTGTTTGGGGGAAGAGACCAAACAGCGAGGTCATCGGTCTCATCGGATTAGGGAAGGACGGGGGAGGAAGTCGCTGTGCCCTTTCAAAGGAACCATCCCGGCATTTGCCTGGAGCGATTTAGGGAAATCACGGAGAACCTAAATCAGCATGGCCGGACGTGGGATTGAACCGTCGTCCTCCCGAATGCGAGTCCAGTGTGCTAACCACTGCGCCACCTCGCTCGGTTTTTGAGGTGCGTGTAAACGTTTGTTAGGTTCATTCGGAAAAAGTAGAGATGGTTGTTGAAATTGTCCTTGATTCTGGATGAAATTGGTATTGCCATAATTACGCTGAAAATTCTGATTATGACCTCTACGTCTGTTGCTGTAATTAATCTGATACGGAACATTTCGGTTGAAATGTGATATTTGGTTTCTACACACGAAATTATTGCCTTGTGGTGTACTATTATTGCTACGCTGTTGCATGCTCACGAAAGTTTGCGGTGAATCAATTAGGTTGGGTTGAACTTGCTGAGAATATTGTTTTCCGAAATTTCCAACTGGTTTGTTTTGTTTGTGAAATTGTTATTGAATATTCTGGTTTTTTCTGCCAAACTGTTGGTACTGTTGTTGGTTTTGTGAAAACTGATTATTAAAATTTTGAGGTCTGTGAAAAATTATTCTTAAAGTTATTGACTTTCCTAAACCTTGACTACGTCTGCCATTAAAATTTCCCGATGAGTTTGGATACAAATTCGTATTATTAGTGTTGCTATTTTGGGAAAATTTTTTATTGACAAATGAATAGTCTAAATTTTGTACTTCCAAAGCAGGTAAAAGATCGTGCAATGCAGCAATGCTTTCTTTTTGTGGCTCGGTAACAGGGAGACTCATAATGAACGCTGCAATTTAGTGATGCATAGCTGTGTTAATGTTGATTCACCATATGGCTAGGTAAGGTGCTGATTTTATTGAACCATGTGTTCAAAAATTTTCATAATGCTCGGTAAGTTAGAATTTTCAAAGGACAGTAAACTGATTAACTGATCTTCAATTTCTCGTTGCGTAGTTTCCACCAATAAGCTGACAAAAAGGCATTTTGAAATTCTTCTAATGAGTAGCGTTGTTCTGCAATGGGGCGCATCTTGGCGGCGGGCACGTTCTCCAAAATACTGCAAATGAATTCCAATTTAAGAAAAAAAGGCCAATTAGATGGTAACAAGAATTAAAACCGTTGTGCCCAGTCCAAGGGGTGGAGATCTGTTTTGTTATTGCGTAATACATCGGACTTACCTGCTGAGAAGAAATGCTTGTAATCGAAACCATCGCGTCGGACGTTGTTCCGCGTCTAATTGTCTCACATGTCATAATCTACCAAGACTGTGGTTTAGTGGTGTAGTATCAAATTGTTCTGGATGATTATATTGTAGGTTACTATGTACTTGATTGTATGGTATCTCATCTTAACGTGGCAATTTCATGGTGCAAACTTAATTTTACGAATGAGTGCAATACTTTGTGAGTTCAGCACATTAGTAGCGCGGTTCATAGATTGAGATTGTTGAGACATAACGAAAGGAGAAGGCAATGTGTCCTCAGATTTAGCATCGGCGTTACTTTCTAAAATTTCTATTCTGTTCGAAAGGTCACCTTGTTTTTCTGTGAATCTGAGCAGTATTATTGGAGTCATTTTCGTCTATCTGATTCTGCAGTTTTTTTTGTACACTTATTAAGTTTGCGTATGTCAGATTTGACTACTGTAGAAACAGTGTCAAGTTCTAATTGCTCAAGTCTACTGGTGACAGTTTGTACGTTTTCTTGGTGTTTTTTGTGTTGTTGACTCAAACGAGTTTCTATTTGTGTTTCTTGCTCTGTAAAATCGCTTTGCAGCTGCGTGTTTGTGTCTTTTACGGTTTGAAGAAAACAGGAAACCTTACTGTATCAAATTTTTATGTATTTTTCTATGGGAGCTATTACATTTTTGCTGATTTTATGTTGCTGGTGAGCAAGACTTTCACGTATCTGTTCGATCTTTTTGTTTTGTTGGTGAACGGCCTCATTTTGCTCTTCAAATCGACACATGCCTCTTTCTGCTGATTGAGGCGTTCATTAAGTCGCGTTTCTTGTTGTTCTATACTGTGTGTCAATTCCTCATGATTTTGTGTCTGTTAGTTTATCCCTTCACTAATTTGTGTAAAACATTCGCATTGTTTCTGCTGTGACTTTTTACTGCTATCTATGTTTTGTTGAAACCGCAACATAATGGCATTATTCGATAATTGACCATCAGTGTTCAAAGTAGAATGTTCAACAGTGTCAACATTTGACATGTCTGTTAAGTTTTGGGTATCCTCATTTTGAATGGATTCTAAAGGTAAATGATCAGAGTGCAAATTTTGTGCATGGGAAGTATATCAGCGGCTTCCGTATTTGAGGAATGTGCCATCTGATTTCGACATCGGTAGGTAAAGTAAAATTCGAGGTAGTTTGACTGTATGGCATTGAAGATGCACTTTCATTGCCTGTCGTGTGATGCACTGTTGTCAACGCAGGATTGTCAGAATTGGTATTCATTGCAACAGAGTTATTTGCAAATAAGTATTTCCGGCATTGTCCATGACTGAAATACGCGTAGTATTATTAATCGTTTTACGCGGCTTGATGCACAGATACAATCAAAGAACAAACAAACAGACAAGAAATAATGAGCAATTTGCCGTTGACCTGCTACGAATAATTGACACAGATTAGTAATTGCGCAGCGCAAATTTGATAACTACAATTATTAACCAATAAAGAGCAGAGCGTATGCTTGATTGTATTATTTCAAAATATTCCAAAAAGAACTTCGATCTGCACGAAGTTGTCGCCAAGTGAAACATGTAAGTCTGAAAGATGAATGAAATTAGGTGACTGACAGTCGCCTGCAACACATCTGTTCCAATGCGAATGGCATGCGAACGTGCAATTTTCCTCATCACTTAAGCGCTTTGCCCTGTACTGAAATTTTATGACGGTGAAAAATGTAAATTGTCAATAACTTTAAACCAAACCAAAGATGCATGAATTCACATAGCACAAAAAACTGAATCTAATGGAACACTATTGATCTGAAACTGGCCCTGGTAACAAAACAAAACTTGATCAATTTCAAAATAAAACTTCCTGTGCTTAATAAATGCAATACCTGAAATAATAAATCTTCTTACATTTATCTGCGCAATGGTGACGCTCTCTGTTAGTACTTTAAATTGTACAGTTAGCATACAGCTATTGTGGAAGGCTGTTGCTTAGCATACATTTTAATTAAATCGAATATGACTGAGACACTACTTGAGCACAATAGTTAATCAATAACGACATGAATCTGGGAAATGGTGCTGACTTATGGTAAGTAACAACATGGCACTAATATGAAACTTCCTGGCAAATTAAAACTGTGTGCCGGACCGAGACCCGAACTCGGGACCTTTGCCTTTCGCGGGCAAGTGTTCTACCAACTGAGCTACCCAAACACGTCTCACGCCCCGTTCACACAGCTTTACTGTGGTGTCACCGCCAGACACCACACTTGCTAGGTGGTAGCCTTTTAGATCGGCCGCGGTCCGGTAGTATACGTCGGACCCGCGTGTCACCACTGTCAGTAATTGCAGACCGAGCGCCGCCACACGGCAGGTCTAGAGAAACGTCCTGGCACTCGCCCCAGTTGTACAGCCGCCGTTGCTAGGAAAGGTTCACTGAGAATTACGCTCTCATTTGCCGAGACGATAGTTAGCATGGCCTTCAGGTAAGTCAATTGCTACGACCTAGCAAGGCGCCATCACCAAGTTATATTGAGATGATAATACTGTATCAACAAGACCAATGTTCACCAATTGTGGATTAAAGTTAAGTATTCCAGCAGCTACGTACTTTTCTTTATAGCATTCATTACGTATCCTGTTTCAGACCTCACGCCAGACTGCGTGAGCTTATAGCGTGCATTTCGGCTTCCTCAAACAACACGGTGTTGGCACTTCTGCCGACACTTCATTTACTTCTGCCAGTACCCCGTCTCCTGCGTTCCAAACTTTACAGAAGCTCTCCTGCGAACCTTGCAGAACTAGCACTCCTGAAAGAAAGGATACTGCGGAGACATGGCTTAGCCACAGCCCCGAGGTAGGAGGGAGGCAGTTATGGACAGTCTCGGGGAGGAGCAGATGTGTAGAGAGGGGGAGTTGAACCAAGACAGGGAGAAGAGAAGATAGAATGTAAGGGGGTGGGAGAACATCGTCAGGTGAAGGTGCAGATGCACGGAGGGAGGAGAAGATTGATATAGAGAGGGATAGGAGTAGATTCATAGAGTGTTTCTCCTAGAAAGAGCAGACAAACAGTTGTTAGCATCTCACTCAGACAATGAACTGCAATCATTTAGTTCCAGAATGATGAAAATAGAGGAATTATGGGCAAAGTTTAAACAGACTGTAAATCGTGCTCACGACAAGTGTGTGCCTAGTAAGTGGATTAAGGACGATTCAAAAGAGGATGCACAAATGACGACAGGCGTAGATTAGTAGAGATTTGTGCTTCTGTAACAAAATCTATGCACGAAGCGTACAACAGCTACCCCCGTCATACCTTGGCTAAAGATCTGGCGGAGAATCCGAAAAACTATGTGAAATCGCTAAGCGGATGTAAGACGGCCATCCAGTCACTCGTTGACCATTCTGGTTTAGCAGAAGAAGACAGCAAAAGGAAGGCCGAAATTCTAAATTCCATGTTGAAGAAATCTTTCATGGAGGACAAACGTACAAATGTACCGTCGTTTCACCATCGTACAGACTCCCGCATAGGTGTCATAGTTAAAAGCAGACTTTTAAAGAAACAAATCAAAAAATTGTTAACAAATTGGTCGCCAGGGACGGATAGAATCCCAATTCGGTTTTACAAAGAGTACTGTAGGTTACTGGACTCTTCCTTAGTTTGCATTTATCGCGACCAGCGCAAAGTGCCAAGCGACTGAAAAAAAGTGCAGGTGACGACACCTGTACGTATGGCGGGTAAAAGAAGGGTCCCCAAAATTACGGATCATTAACATCGGTTTGCTGCAGAATTCAAGAGCATATTCTGAGTTCGAATTTCATAAATTTCCTAGAGAACTGGAAGCTCATGTCCACTAATCAGCACGGCTTTAGAAAGCATCGCTCGTGCGAAACCTAGCTCGCTCTTTTCTTACATGATATACTGCGAATAATGGACGAAGGGCTACAGTCATAATCCATATTTCTATATTTCTGAAAAGCATTCCACACCGTACCCCACTGCAGGCTGTTAGCAAAGGTAGGAATAGATTCCCAGATATGTGACTGGATCGAAGACTTCTCAAGTAAACAAGTATGCTGTGCTCGAAGGCGAGTGTTCATCGGAGACAATGGTAAAATCTGGAGTGCCCTAGGGAAGTGTGATAGGACCGTTGCTATTTTCTGTTTACCTAAATGATCTGGCAGACAGGGTGGGCAGCAATCTGCGGTTGGTCGCTGATAATGCTGTACTGTACAGTAAGGGGTTCAAGATAAGTGACTGTAGGTTGATACAAGATGACCTAGACAAAAATTGTAGTTGGTGTGATGAGTGACAGCTGGATATTAAAGTGGAAAAATGTATGTTCATGCGGATGTACATCTACATGATTACTCTGCAATTCACATTTAAGTGCTTGGCAGAGGGATCATCGAACCACAATCATACTATCTCTCTACCATTCCACTCCCGAACAGCGTGCGGGAAAAACGAACGCCTAAACCTTTCTGTTCGAGCTCTGATTTCTCTTATTTTATTTTGATGATCATTCCTACCTATGTAGGTTGGGCTCGACAAAGTATTTTCGCATTCGGAAGAGAAAGTTGGTGACTGAAATTTCGTAAATATATCTCGCCGCGACGAAAAACGTCTTTGCTTTAATGACTTCCATCCCAACTCGCGTATCTTATCTGCCACACTCTCTCCCCTATTACGTGATAATACAAAACGATCTGCCCTTTTTTGCACCCTTTCGATGCCCTCCGTCAATCCCACCTGGTAAGTATCCCACACCGCGCAGCAATATTCTAACAGAGGACGAACGAGCGTAGTGTAAGCTGTCTCTTTAGTGCACTTGTTGCATCTTCTAAGTGTCCTGCCAATGAAACGCAACCTTTGGCTCGCCTTCCCCACAATATTATCTATGTGGTCTTTCCAACTGAAGTTGTTCGTGATTTTAACACCCAGGTACTTAGTTGAATTGACAGCCTTGAGAATTGTAATATTTATCGAGTAATCGAATTCCAATGGATTTCTTTTGGAACTCATGTGGATCACCTCACACTTTTCGTTATTTAGCGTCAACTGCCACCTGCCACACTATACAGCAATCTTTTCTAAATCGCTTTGCAACTGATACTGGTCTTCGGATGACCTTACAAGACGGTAAATTACAGCATCATCTGCGAACAACCTAAGAGAACTGCTCAGATTGTCACCCAGGTCATTTATATAGATCAGGAACAGCAGAGGTCCCAGGACGCTTCCCTGGGGAACACCTGGTATCACTTCAGTTTTACTCGATGATTTGTCGTCTATTACTACGAATTGTGAACTTCCTGACAGGAAATCACAAATCCATCCGCACACCTGAGACGATACCCCATAGGCCCGCAGCTTGATTAGAAGTCGCTTGTAAGGAACGGTGTCAAAAGCTTTCCGGAAATCTAGAAATACGGAATCAGCTTGAGATCCCCTGTCGATAGCGGCCATCACTTCGTGCGAATAAAGAGCTAGCTGCGTTGCACAAGAACGATGTTTTCTGAAACCATGTTCATTGCGTATCAATAGGTCGTTCCTTTCCAGGTGATTCCTAATGTTTGAATACAGTATATGCTCCAAAACCTACTGCAAACCGACGTCAATGATATAGATCTGTAATTCGATGGATTACTCCTACTACCCTTCTTAAACACTGGTGCGACCTGCGCAATTTTCCAATCTGTAGGTACAGATCTATCGGTGAGCGAGCGGTTGTATATGATTGCTAAGTAGGGAGCTATTGTATCAGCGTAATCTGAAAGGAACCTAATCGGTATACAATTTGGACATGAAGACTTGCCCGTATCAAGCGATTTGAGTTGCTTCACAACCCCTACGGTATCTACTTCTAAGGAACTCATGCTGGCAGCTGTTCGTGTTTCAAATTCTGGAATATTCCATTCGTCTTCCCTGCTGAAGGAAAACTAAACCAGTAACGTTCGGGTGCAGTATCAGTAGTGTCCTGGTTGACACAGTCGCGTCGTTTAAATGTCTGGGTGTAACGTTGTCAAGCGATATGAAATGGAACGAGCACGTGAGGACTGTGGTAGGGAAGGCGAATGGCTGACTTCGGTTTATTGGGAGAATTTTAGGAAAAAGTGGTTCACCTGTAAAGGAGACAGCATATAGGACGCTGGTGCGACCTATTCTTGAGTACTCTTCGAGTGTTTGGGATCCGTGCCAGGTCCGATTGAAAGAAGCCATCGGAGCAATTCAGAGGGGAGCCACTAGATTGTTACTGGTAGCTGAGATCAACATGCAAGTGCTACGGATATGCTTCGCGAGCCCAGGTGGAAATCTCTCGAGGGAAGAGGACCTACATTTCGAAGAACACTAATGAGAAAGCCTGGAGAACTGGCATCTGAAGCTCACTGAAGAACGATTCTACTGCCGCCAACATACACTTCGCGTAGAGACCACAGTGCAAGAAATTAGGGCTCATACGGAGAAATATACAGGGTGTTACAAAAAGGTACGGCCAAACTTTCAGGAAACATTCCTCACACATAAATAAAGAAAAGATGTTATGTGGACATGTGTCCGGAACGCTTAATTTCCATGTTAGAGCTAATTTTAGTTTCGTCAGTATGTACTGTACTTCCTCGATTCACCGCCAGTTGGCCCAATTGAAGGAAGGTAATGTTGACTTCGGTGCTTGTGTTGACCTGCGACTCATTGCTCTACAGTACTAGCATCAAGCACATCAGTACGTAGCATCAACAGGTTAGTGTTCATCACGAACGAGGTTTTGCAGTCAGTGCAATGTTTACAAATGCGGAGTTGGCCGAAGCCCATTTGATGTATGGATTAGCACGGGGCAATAGCCGTGGCGCGGTACGTTTGTATCGAGACAGATTTCCTGAACAGGAAGACGTTCGAAGCAATTGATCGGCGTCGTAGGGAGCACGGAACATTCCAGCCTATGACTCGCACTGCGGAAGACCTAGAACGACGAGGGCACCTGCAATGGACGAGGCAATTCTTCGTGCAGTTGACGATAACCCTAATGTCAGCGTCAGAGAAGTTGCGGCTGTACAAGGTAACGTTGTCCACGTCACTGTATGGAGAGTGCTACGGGAGAACCAGTTGTTTCCGTACCATTTACAGCGTGTGAAGGCACTATTAACAGCTGATTGGCCTCCACGGGTACACTACTGCGAACGGTTCATCCAACAATGTGTCAATCCTCATTTCAGTGCAAATGTTCTCTTTACGGATGAGGCTCCATTTCAACGTGATCAAATTATAAATTTTCACAATCAACATGTGTGGGCTGACGAGAATCCGCACGCAACTGTGCAATCACGTCATCAACACAGATTTTCTGTGAACGTTTAGGCAGAAATTGTTGGTGATGTCTTGATTGGGCCCCATGTTCTTCCATCTACGCTCAATGGAGCACGTTATCGTGATTTCATACGGGATACTCTACCTGTGCTGCTAGAACATGTCCCTTTACAAGTACGACACAACATGTGGATCATGCACGACGGAGCTCCTGCACGTTTCAGTTGAAGTGTTCGTACGCTTCTCAACAACAGATTCGGTGACCGATGGATTGGTAGAGGCGGACCAATTCCATGGCCTCCACGCTCTCCTGACCTCAACACTCTTCACTTTCATTTATGGGGGCATTTGAAAGCTCTTGTCTACGCAACCCCGGTACCAAATGTAGAGACTCTTCGTGCTCGTATTGTGGACGGCTGTGATACAATACGCCATTCTCCAGGGCTGCATCAGTGCGTCAGGTATTCCATGCGACGGAGGGTGGATGCATGTATCCTCGCTAACAGAGAACATTTTGAACATTTCCTGTAACGAAGTGTTTGAAGTCACGCTGGTACGTTCTGTTGCTGTGTGTTTCCATTCCATGATTAATGTGATTTGAAGAGAAGTAATAAAATCAGCTCTAACATGGAAAGTAAGCGTTTTCGTACACATGTCCACATAACATATTTTCTTTCTTTGTGTGTGAGGAATGTTTCCTGAAAGTTTGGCCGTACCTTTTTGTAACACCCTGTAGATAGTAATTTTTCCCTCGCACTATCTGCGAGTGGAACAGGGAAGAAAACGACTAGATGTGGTACAGCGTACCGTCCGGCACAAACCGTATGATGGTGACACACAGAGTGGTTACGGTTACTACAAGCCACACCACAAGTTGGGAAACGGGGCCAAATTTCTAGTAGTTTACTGTCGCGTTGAAATTTTCACAAATGTTTTATTCGTACCTTACAGAAACTAGCAGTACGGCAATAAACAGCCTTTTAAACACGCTGCTAACGGCAATGAAATAATTTATAACAATACAACAATTTAAATTGAAAAAAAAACACAGAAGCTAGAAATACGGCAATAAACTATCTTTTAAAACACGCCGCTAACTCCAATCAAAGTAATTTAAAGCAATACAACAATTTCAAAAAAAATTTAAAGAACATTAGTAAACAGTCTACAAAAGTAAATACAGAACCTTGTTAATAAAGTACGGTGAGGTGGTGAAGCTACCAACACCGCCATTAATCAAATTAAACAGGTCTCAGCAAACACACGATTAATGGCAATAAAAGGAATTTACAAACTCTGAGGATTTTAAAAATGTTTTAAACAAAAGTGCCCTGGAATATCATTAGAACATAACTGATATGACGAACTCGTGTAAGGCGGCCACAAATCACCTACTCAGGGATGCTCAGGCTAGACAGAATACTGACCAATTTAAATACGCCCGTAAACACAATTGCCACTCTCAGGTTGGTCACTGCACCGACTTATAGCCAGCGAAAACTTGTTATAAGATGGCTTAACTTGCTGACAGAATTAGAGCTAACCTCGTGCAAGGAAACATTACACCACACGGTCCTGAATGAGCGACCACATGATCAACCAACAAGAAGCATGAATTTACTCATAACCCACGACAGGATAGCGAAACAATTAAACTGCCAAAACTACACCTCCCATCGGGCAGTAACGAGAGGAGGAGGAAAGATCACTGTCTTCAATTACACCGGGGACAGAAAACCCGGTCGCGAAGGCCACAAGGCAGAAGAGACGCTGGTTACACAAAATTATTAATGATTAGACCTTCCACGAACTTAACTTGCAATTACGCTCGAACAGGCAGTACACGACCTCCGATGGCAAGGATCCACACATCCAACCGCGCACGCGTCGCAGGCGTACCCAACACGCCACGGTCACGCGACAACACGCTCTGTTACCGGAGATCACGTCTTCTCTGGAACGTTGACGGGTAGTGACCGCTCCTTCATGTTAAGTGTCTCCTTTTAAACTCCAGTGTTGAAACGGAGGATTTAAAGAAGCTTGTTAACGTCCCACCAAGGCGAAATGAACAGCAACTACTCGTGGGGCGATTCTGTATACAACCAACACGCGGGGAGCTCTTTCGTCAACTCGACACACAAACGACATACATCACTTGGCGACTCGGTACAACCGACCACGCCTGCTTCGCGCTGGAGAGCCACACTGCCCTCCCGTGTCCACCACACGCTCTCTGCGCGCAACGCCCCTACTTCCGCGCCACCACACGAGGTTACAACCGGTCAAAGATCTCACCTCCTCCATAGCAGTTTCCCGGAAGCAAAAATGCAGATATCGATAGCAGAGGGAAAAGACAACCAAGCAGCCACTTAATGACAGACAGCATATTAGAAAAACATGTCAGCGGAAGAAAAGGAAAACCAATGCAATCTAAACACAAGGTGTAGCACGAGTCGATACACGGCTCAGATGGCTTGCGGAGTATGTGCAGTAGGTGCACAAAGAGACGAAGAGATGAAGTGGAGGACATTAACAGAGAGGTGCTGATGGAGGAGATGGGCAGAAACAGGGGAAAGGAGAAGATGGACAAATAGAAGATTGAGATACACGAGCAACAGCCAGGTACACAATCAGAATGTCATAAATTTCACATATATTTTGCAAAACACATACAGATATCGATTAACACCTTCAGTGCAGTATTTTTTTTACACCTCCCCTCCTATTACTACAACGAAAAGATCGTCTTAGTATCTGATTTTTAGCAATTGCTGTGACGCACGGTAGCACTTAACTATTATGATGCTGTCAGTGGTAAACATGCACGAGTCAGTGTCTACTAGGAGTAACCTGTATGCCGATCAAACGAGAAATGTAAAAAAAAAAAAAAAAAAAAAAAAAAGAAGTACGCACTCTCAAGCCACGTCCTTGGTGACGATAGCACACGTTTTCCCATCTGAACGGGAAGTGTCGCTGTAATCCATAGGATGAAAATGGACGCTTCAACATCGATGATAGTTTGGCAGCACTGGCTTGTGGTCGAGCGTCCAGGTAGGCCTCGCCCTGAGATGCCACCAGGCGGTTTTTGTCGCTTGTGCGACAGCCAGATGTGGGTCCCTCCACTCATTAGCACATTTAATTGCACCTCGTTCCACGCGGTCCACAGCGGCCAACCGCGTTAAACAAAAAAAAATATTTATGGCCGTCGTTTCGGCTTACGCGGCACCGCTACTCTTGCCCGACAGATTTACGTCCAGATGTCTGAGCGAGATAGCCGCGGTTGGCATCACTGTCCTATGAAGATCCTGCGCGTGGTGCGTGCGACTGGCAAAGACCCTGCGGAACATGGAGGCTTGCACGTTACCACACGCGTTATTATCGAGGAGTACTCCATGCTTCATTTGGAACAGAAACCAGTTCCAAGCAACATACTTAAATGTCCAATTCTGCACTGTTAAGCACCTGTCAGTCTGACCGCGTCCGCTCGTAAAAGCTGTGTAAAGTCGTTTACAATATTTATACGTGTACTAGTAAAATGAACTATAAAAATTGTTCTTCTGTCTGCTGATGAAGTACAACGAGGTCTTAAGAAGATTATTTGCATTTTTATGTACCGCTCAGAGGTGCTACGCTCTTGACGTTTAAACGCTCTCATGAAAACAGCGCGTACTGGTCGTAATTTTTCAAGTTTATGCTTGCGTCAATAGTGGTACCGACCTCTCAGAATAACGAAGAAAGCTTAGATTCGTCCTGTGAGCCATAATACATCCTTTGCAGCGATTTTACTGTTCCTTCATAAAAAAAAATCTTCAGACAACTAGCACAGAAGGATCATACATGCTTTTATTTACTATGTGTTAAATTCTGCTTCGTGATACGACGAGGTACTTAATGCAGGACTACGATATAAAATTAATATTTACTTTATGGTTATCTCTACGTTCTACTACATACAGTTACGAACAGATTGTTGTATAATGTTTTGTACTGCATATACCCTTGAGCATCAAGTACGTATTAAAACTACAAGTGGACGACTATTGTGTTAAATTGCTGTCTTTTAATGTTAGTTAACAATGATTGACCCTGAAAAATATTTTTGAAACACTAGTGAAATTTTTATAAACGGTATGATATGTGATACCTCAAGACTTTGTAAGAGGCCCATGAATACGGAAGTTACTATCGAAATTACATCTGCTCGAGTGCGCTAGCAATAACTTCCTTATTCATGGACCTCTTACAACTTAAGCGGAACTATTACACACAAAACTTTGTATCTTCGTGTTGCTTTATTCCAAATAACAGATATATCCGTCTCACATGTTCCTCATGTCTGTTGTAGACTTTAGAATAAGTCACGATACACAATTGGTATCAAAAATTTCAAGAATTGTAATTAAACAGTTCAAAATACTTAAAATTACAATAGCAGAATTTCTCAAAGCATCATTGCTTTTCTTGATATTTCCATATGGATCAGTAGTACGTTAACATTACTTGTGCTAATTTCATTTTACTGTGTGTGGAGTGTGTAAATTAATTGTTGTCAGTAGTGAAGCAAAGGAATTCTTTTCGCTGCTCACATCCTATGATCCGGCATTCTGTTCTGTTCTTCTGAACGTGGCAGGTACGCGTGGTAATCAAGGTAAAAAAAAGTTAACCCCGCTACTACTAACGATAAACAAATTTGGCATAGAGTCCCCAGGTATCGTATATAATACATAAAAGTTTGAAGCTCATGTGTCCGTTATAATATTAATTTACAGTTAGCTAATAACTGAGGAAAGTCTGTAACGTATTACTACAGTATGTGAAAACTCTTATAATTGAAAACAGACAGCCCCTTTATTTCGCCGAAGCATGCTGTGCAGTTGCAGAATCCGAAGTTTGGCCCTCGTGGGGCTCGGCAGAAGGATGTAGAACGGCGGAGTGGCAAGTGCGATGTACTTCGTAGATGATTAAAACGTTCAGCTGCGTACACTCCCGAGAAAAAAATGAAACCTGTTGGTATCGTGTATGACACCTATTGACTAATGATATATTTATTGATGATATATTTATTGCGTAAATGCTACGGATGTATAAATTTAAATAGATGTGCTGGTGATATATCTTATTTGTTACGACAAAGGCAATGTAAATTATTTACAAAATGCAAAAAAGTTACTTCATACCTCTATAAACACCGTAAATAAAAAATTTAATTCTTACTTCAAAAAAGCAATAGTTATGTCTACAGAAATCTCGTAATACGAGTTATCATTGTGACGCTGCAGCATTAATTTGTTAATATAAAACAGCTGAATATGCACTCGTGATCTTCAGTCTCGCATTCTAAATTTACAGGTTAACTTGGGTTGTCCTTGAATATTACAAGAGTCGAAGGACATGAAGGGGAAGCAATTATTGAAAACAGAGTTGTAGGCCCTGATGTCATTAAATGTGTACTTTGAGCAAGCAGTAAACGAAATAAAGCAGAACTTCTGAAAGGAAGTTAATCTTCAGGGAGCAGAAATAAATTTATTAAATTTTGCTGATCACATTGCATTTCAATCGGAGACAGTTAAGAGCTTTGCAGTTGAACGGAAAGAACTGTGTCAAAAAGAGGAATTAAGAAGAAAAAATGATCATGGAATGTAGTCGAATGAAATCTGGGGATGTTGAGGAAGTTAGATTGGGATATGAGACGCTAAAAGAAGCATAATGGTTTTGATATCTGGAGAGTGAAATAACAGATGATGGCCGACGCAGAGACACTATATTCTTCTCACAATGCTATACATCGCGTCTCACCACTTGCTTCCTCCTCCAATAAAGAATATAGTCTTCGTGCTTGACTAATAAAAGATATCCGTGAAGTTTCTTTTATTTGTGATGGATTATTAGAACGATGGTAACATTGACAATACAGCACATATCTACCAACATTTTACGATGGAATAAGTGTCATACTCATCAGATCTTTTGGGCCTCTCGCAGTCAAAAGGCTGCAATTTGACAACGACGTATACTTATGTCAGACAGTCTTATATTCTGACTAAATGTAGGTTACCTATATTTCTCACCAATTTTCATAATTCTTCTACTATCTTAATGAAATGTTTGTTTAATTATGTATATACACCTTGTGCTTCATTTTTGTGTTTTTTTTGTGTTTAGATAACTTTTGCAGTGTTACTTGAAAATGGCGCAGAGGCTGAAATTGCAATCGTAGAGTCAACGGCGACTATGATGTCTTTTAAGAAAAACTATCATTCCAATTAGAGTAAGTATTTAAACGTAGCAATGCCAACTTCAATACACTTATGATCTGCTTTTAAAATGACCGTACACAGGACGGTAGCATATCTGCGGGAAAGTCAGCAAAGGCGTTTCTGATGCAGTCGAGCATGTCTTCATGGCCCTTTCGCACTTGCCGGTTCACTGGCTGATGTGGTCGAGCGGTTCTAGGCGCTTCAGTCTGGAACCACGCGACCGCTACGGTCGCAGGCTAGAATCCTGCCTTGGGTATGGATCTGTGTGATGTCCTTAGGTTAGTTAGGTTTAAGTAGTTCTAAGTTCTAGGGGACTGATGACCTCACATGTTAGGTCCCACAGTGCTCACACTCATTTGAACCACTTGCCGGTTCATCTTACATTATAAATACTCCCACACAAAGAAATCTGGCGACGTCAAATCCGGTGACCTAGCGGCCCAGTTAATAAGCCTCCTCTGTCAATCCGCCGACCAGTGTAAACACGGTCTCCCATGCTTCAGTTGCGTAATGCGCTGGGCATCCGCCATACTTAAATCACATACGGTGTCGAACGAGCCAGGGCAACATCCTGCTGTGGTAACGGTAGTTCCTGTTCCAAAAACATTCGATATTTGCATCCATTCACCGTACGATTGATAAAATACGGACCAGATTGTTTGCTCCCCATGATGCCTCACCATATGTTAATCAATCAAGGACCTTGCTGGTCAACTTGCCGTAAGAAGTCGGGATTGCGTACACTCCAGTAATACATGTAATGTCGGTTAACGCTGCCATGGTTTGTGAATGCAACCTCATCGGCAAATAGTACCTCGGAAAAGAACGCGGGAGTCGTTTACTGACATTCCGATTCTCAAGACACTATCCGGTTATGGACCTCGGCGCCATTAAGTTCTTGATGCAGTGACACGTGGTATGGATTACAGCTATGACGATGCAGTGTTGTGACAATATTACCTACAGACATACAGGAAACGCGGTGTAATTGTCGGGCTCTTATCCATGGATAGTGGTGCACTGCCGCTAGTACAGTTATTTCATTAGCCTCTGTCGTAACACGTTTGTTCTTTTCCTTTTGCCTCTCTGTACGCTGCCATCAGGCTTAAATGCATTCACAACCTGGTAAAAGTAGGAACGAGAACGATCGAACGCTAGGCATACAAGGCAACAGCAGTCTCAGCCTTTCTCTTACATTTTCCCTAAGTCAGAGTCATTTCAATTTTTTCCTCCTGTGGTTGTCAAAAAAAAAAAAAAATGGCTCTGAGCACTATGGGACTCAACTGCTGAGGTCATTAGTCCCCTAGACCTTAGAACTAGTTAAACCTAGCAAACCTAAGGACATCACAAACAGCCATGCCCAAGGCAGGATTCGAACCTGCGACCGTAGCGGTCTTGCGGATCCAGACTGCAGCGCCACTTCGGCCGGCTGTGGCTGTCACATTCAACGTTGATTTGTATGTCTGTTCTCCAAATGATGGAAAAATGTGCAAGCAATAAACGCGGTGAAAATATTGTAACTTTTAGAACCTCTATCTCTTCTACGTCTGCACAATACGTGAGTCCCGGTCGCAGTGTACTGTCTATTCAGGGCCGGCCAAACTCTGCACAGTGTGCAGACGTGCGGAAGTGCTGTACATGTGCGCACGTGTGCGACAGCGACATCTGTTATTAGACATGTGTCCTAAATGAACGGCGGCGGCTCCACTTCCCTGTCGTACAAGCAAGAGCGCAACATATCCAGTCTCGTTTACCCCTGGTGACCGTAACCTTAACAGAGAAGTACTGAGAAGTGGCAAGTACTGTGAAAAAGCAAAGGACGGGAGATCTATGTTCTCAGTCGTTTAAAAATGACTGGGAACTGCAATTATTTTTTGTAGCCGTTGGTGATAATTGTTTGCTGTGCCGCTGAATAATAGGCGTCCAGCGTAAGTTTTCAATTGAAAGAAATTAAAATGCATATCACAAATACGAGTGTAGTGTACTCAACAGTGAAGAACGGCAAGCAAAATTAAATGTCCTTAAGAAAATGGTTGAGCCACATCAACTCGATTTTACTGTACGTCAAAGTAACTGATACTTCTTGAACTCTTAGTTTCTTGTGTTACATTTATGTCTGTTTTACTGTAAGCTGTACAATGTACTGTTTTCAATTTTCCAGAATGACAACCACACTAAATGTTCATTGCGAGCAAGTTTTAAAATCGCATTAAGAATTGCACAATCTGGGAAACCATTTTCCGAAGGGGAGTTTGTGAAAGGGTGTCTGATTGATGCTGCAGAACTTGTGTCTCCCACGAACGTTAGCAGGTTTCAAGAAATCAATCTATCCAAACAAACAGCGACAAGACGTATCAGTGCTATGGCTGGCGATCTGCACAGGCAGCTAATAAATAAGGCTAAAGACTTTGTTGCTTTCTCTGTTGCGCTCGATTAAGCAACAGATCTTACACATACAGCCCAGGTTGTGATATACATACCAGGTGTCGATAACGCACTTTGTGTAACAGAGGAGCGACATCTGTGCGTAGAAACATGCACTACATGAACGCTGACGGCTGCGGCGTGCACGCTGTGACCGGGAAGTTGCACATGGGCAAGAGATCGCACGCGTGCAGAATTTCTGGCCGGCCCTGGCCTATATGATACGTCGTAGTTCGCTACACTGCCACGGTGGCGCGTCGAGTAGTCCCCTGTACGATGTATTGGAGGAATAAATATTTGTGAATGGGGTTTCTAATTAGAAGTTACGAAATACTGGCCTGCCCTACCCTCGCTGCATGGAGCTAGCATCCCACGTACCATTGGATATTCTGATGTGTCGGCAGCTGGGCCAACACCTTGTAGATCGAGATGGCTGAAAATGCACGCTAGACTAACGCAGACGGACGTGAAGTACTGGAACAGGCTACGTAATTAATGCTATGAAGAAAAGTACGTAGCTGGATTAATACTTATCTTTAATCAATCATTGTGGTACATCGCTCTTGACTATACACAGGAGACTTTAATTACAATCACTGTAAGGCTAATGGCGCCTTGCTAGTTCGTAGCCATTAACTTAGTTGAAGGCTATTCTGTCTCTCGGCTAATGAGAGAGAAAGGCTTCGTACATCTAGTCGCTAGCTAGGTCGTCCGTACAACTGGGGCGAGTGCTTGTTCGTATCACGAGACCTGCCTTGTGGTGGCGCTAGGTCTGCGATCACACAGTGGCGACACGCGGGTCTGACATGTACTAAATGGACCGCGGCCGATTTAATCTACCACCTAGCAAGTGTGGTGTCTGGCGGTGACACCACATATTCAAAGATCACTGAGAAGCATGTCGTAAATTACGATTCTGTACTCGTATCTATTCCTCCGACTACAGCACCATCTGTGGTGAAACGAAGAAAATGCTTCAGACAAAACGTATGAAGACCTTTCCGTAAAATCGTAATCTCTAATAAGAAACAGGGGATCCTGCTGAAGATATCAAAGTTGCCCCGGCCACTCACGCACGGTGTGGGGTAGCGGGTCAAGTATTGTATGTCCCCTCCGAGAGGAACAATTGGAGTTACAGCTCCTTTTGATCCGATGTATAGTTCTCGAGATATTTCTATGCCTTCAGTTAAAATTAACGCCCTGTACACTAGAGTCATTTTGTTAATGGCGCCACTGTTCATAACCAGCTGCTATACAGTAGCCACGAAACGTTTGTGTCGTACGCTCGTTAGATGTCGCTGTAGACGCACATATATTCTTCAGTAATATAATTGTACGATATGAAATAACAAGAATACAATCTCTTAAGTCTGTAGTGGATTTATCATACTTTCAGTTCATTACAGCAACAAAACGTAATTAATAAAAAAAGACGACTTAAGTGAGATTGTTGGAAAGGAAATAATTAATTGGCAATAATACCCATTCGGCCAATTCTAGATAAAAATATGGTGACATACATCAGAACAAGCTTACAGAATTCACAGAATAATATAAAAATGATAAAATAAATAGTGAAAGAATAATGAAAACTGATTGCATCAGTAATCAGCACCGCCTGTAAATGGGACCGCCAGAAGGCCGCATATGCAAGGAGTGGGCAGAGGAACTCAACCGCCAAAGGACCTTCGTACCTGCGACAAGCCGTTTCAAGAACAGAATGGTAAAACACCGTACCAGTCAATTAACAAGATTAACTAGTTTGTGAAATATATAAACAGAGAAAGCAGAACAAGGCACGAGAGTAACACGCTCAACGCATGGAAACGAAGTAAATACGTAAACCACTGTATACTAGATAAAAACGAAGACGAGATATATGTAAGAGGGGGGATCAGCGATTAAAGAAGAGCGACGTCAAGCAAAGCAAAGCAGACACTGGGTACAAAATTGCTCTGTCCACCGAGCGAGGTGGCGCAGTGGTTAGCACACTGGACTCGCATTCGGGAGGACGACGGTTCAATCCCGTCTCCGGCCATCCTGATTTAGGTTTTCCGTGATTTCCCTAAATCGTTTCAGGCGAATACCGAGATGGTTCCTTTGAAAGGGCACGGCCGATTTCCTTCCCAATCCTTCCCTAACCCGAGCTTGCGCTCCGTCTCTAATGACCTCGTTGTCGACGGGACGTTAAACACTAACCACCACCACCTGCTCTGTCCATTGAGCACTTTTGCTTGCATTTGTTTTTCCGCCCTACAAATTTCAAGCTCTTCGAACAATCTGAGAGCTCGGTCTTTTGCTCCTTACAGAGAATATGCCTATTAATTTTAATAATCAACAGCCTCAGTTGCACCGTTTACATAGAATTTACCTAGGTTTCAGTCGGGATGACCCAACCGTCTTCGGAATAACAGTAAACATCGTTTGTCCACAATGGACATCGTCAAGCTAAAACTACACATCCATAAATTATCGTCAGACTGTAAAAACTTATCTGAAGCTGCCTCGGCCGCACTTCGTGACCGCGATGCGGCAGCCAAGAGTGTTATACTGGAGTTCCAGTACAGCACTCGTGGCTGCCACATCGCAGTCGCGAAGTGGGCCCGAGGCAGTTTCAAATGGTTCAAATGGCTCTGTGCACTATGGGACTTAACATCTGAGGTCATCAGTCCCCTAGAATTACTTAAACCTAACTAACCTAAAGACATCACACACATCCATGCCCGATGCAGGTTTCGAACCTGCGAGCGTAGCGGTCGCGCGGTTCCAGACTGTAACGCCTAGAACCGCTCGGCAACTCTAGCCGGCCGAGGCAGTTTCAAATAAGTTTTTACAGTCTGGCGATAATTTATGGATATATAGTTTTAGCTTGACGATGTCCACTATGGACCAACGGTAGTTACTGTTTTTCTGAAGAAGGTTCCCGACTGAAACCTAGGTAAATTGTAGGTAAACGGTGTAGTTAAGGCTGTTGATTATTAAAATTAAAATTAATATTTGTACAGTTGCTGACAGGGCCGCGAAATTTTGAAGATATTTAAATATGCATATTATTCACAGTTCTCTGTGTAGAGTGATCAGTGTCTGATAAATACAATCCCAAAGCAGTTTTGTTGTGCGGGTATGAATACTCCTTAAACATTACGTCACAAGAGCAGCCTGTTTGGCTAATATGATATTTATCACAGTTATCGAGCTCAATCCTCTATATTCGTGAGACATTAAATTTCTCATTCCAGAAACGTCAAATTTGTCATACGCATGTTCCGGTTTATGTTATACTTTGTTTCAGAGTGCTGTTAACTTGAAACCCACATCTCTCACTACATTTGCTGAAACAGTTCTCTATTTTGTGAGTCATTTTGCAGTGAAATTTCAGTGCAATGTTTTCATTTTTTTCACTTAGTCACCTATCTTTGACGTACGTCAGACCAATCAGTTCTTAGATGCTTCTGCTCTCATTTTCTCCCAATAGGTCTTCATTCTATCTGATCTCTTCTTTCTTCCCTCCTCTGATATTTGAATTGGTTTCCTGGTGTTGATTTTAATCTTTTTTTTTATTTTGTAAAAGACGTACAAGATTTGTTTAATTACTGTGTTATGAGGTGGTGGTGGTGGTTAGTGTTTAACGTCCCGTCGACAACGAGGTCATTAGAGACGGAGCGCAAGCTCGGGTTAGGGAAGGATTGGGAAGGAAATCGGCCGTGCCCTTTCAAAGGAACCATCCCGGCATTTGCCTGAAACAATTTAGGGGAATCACGGAAAACCTAAATCAGGATGGCCGGAGTGTTATGAGGCCTTGATGTTCCAAGAGACAGCTTTTTATTATTGGTGTTTTTGGTTTTCTGGAAATCTATCTCAATTTTGGTCCTTCTTGCTTCAATAGCTTTCCCTTCAAGGTCGTTCCATTCAATCCATTCGCTTAGGTACTTGAAACTCCTAACCGTCTCTATTTTTTGAGCTCTTACTTTAATTCTCTTAGGAGTATCTAGTATATTCGCCATAAGCTTCGTTTTTTTGTAAGATATGTTAAGTCCTATCTTTCCTGCCTGATATTGTAACTCGGCGATTTGTTCTTTAGCTTCTTCCCACGTTTCCGCGAGCAGCATCATGTCGTCACCAAATGCCAAACACTTAATCGTTATTCCTTTTGTTTTCGTTCACAGTCTTATTCCCTCTCCATTTCTTGCATTCGATTCCCTCACAACTTTTTCGAGCGCACAGTTAAACAGCAGGGGTGAGAGGCCATCCCCTTGTCGGACCTCTGTTCTCAAAAGGTTCCGATAGTTCACTCATGAATCTGACTTTCGAGGACGTATTTGTGCGCGTCTCCTTCATGATGTTTAGAGTTTTCACGTCCACGCTAAACTGCTCCAAAATATTGAACAACAAGTCTCTGTATGTGGAATTGTAAGCTTTGCTCAAGTGTGCAAAAGGCACTATATACGGCTTTGCAATTTGGTGCTGATAATCTAAAATGTTTCTGAGGTTTAAGATCCGTTCCGAGCAGGATCTTCCTTTCCTAAACTCTGCTTGATACTCTCCAATTTGGCAATCCAGCTGAGATTCTTCTCTTTCTATTAAAACTCTGGACAATATCGTGTAGGCCACATCCACCAGGGAAATCTCTCTACAGTTGTTGGGATCAGATTTAGGACATTTTTGTGAAGAGGGTGTATCAGGGCCACTTTCCATTCCTCTGGAATGATTCCTTTTTTCCATATCTCCTCAAAAGGTTTCTGCGGTAATACAAGTACATTTTCGCTAGGGTACTTCCATAATTCGGCTGTTATCTTTTTTTCCCCCGATGCCTTGAAATTTTCCATATTATTTAGTATTGCCTGGATCTCACTAACAGATGGGGGTTAGAGTCTGGGTTGGGGGATGACTTCGATCCATCATCGGTGTGGTTCCTGGCAGTTTAGAAGTTCCTTGAAGTAGTCTGCTAGTATCTTACAGTTGCCCTGTTACTATACGCCATGTTCCCTTTTTTGTCGTGAAGTTGGAGAGTTTGGGATCATATCTGTTTAGCATCTCCACGAAGATCCGGTAATAGCTTCTCATGTTGTTCCTACCAAAGTCGTCATTTATCTTCCTGAGCAGTTGGTCTTCTTGCTCCTTCTTAACTTTCTTGATCTCCTTGGACACCATCTTTCTAGTTTCCACAAAATTCTGCCAGGCACTCTCGACATTTTTGGTTTGCGAGATGTGCCAAGCCTTCTTGCTCAGATCAAGTAGTCTATCACACTCATCGTTCCATCACCTGTGCTTCTTCAGTCTGGTAACAGGACCAAGATGTTCTGCCTTGGGTATTAAGACTCTTATCCATCTGCTTCCGGTCCTGGTCTTATAGGTCGCTGGTTAACTTGCCCTATGCCTCCTTCTTCTCCTTTATTTTCGCTGGATTATATCTCCTTTGTGCAAGGTTTTCCCTATGAAAGTTACTCTTAGGGATAATCTTCAGTTCCACTTTAGTAGGTAGTTGTCAGAGGAGGTTGGCCCCTCTGAGAACCCTAACATTTTAGGTTTCCTTATAAAATTTCCGCTTTATCGCAACATGATAGAACTACAATTCTCTCAGGAGGTGAAATCCACGTCCCCTGCTTTCTTGGCAATTTCTTAAAGCTAGTGGACTTCAAGACCAAACTCTGCGCCTGGTATTATTCGATGAGCCAGATACCATTTTGGTTCGTCCTGTAATGTGCCGGGTATCTCCCCAGTGTATGCTTGAACCTTTTCTCGCTGTCCACTTGGTCGTTAAAATCCCATAGAAGGGTGACGTTATGTTTTTCGGGGATCTTTTGGGTCGTGTCATCTAGTTTGTCCCAGAATAGTTCCACCCTCTCCTTATTCTTTTTGCTGTCAATGTTTATAGGGCGTGAACATTTACAACGGTATATGTTTTGTTAGTCGACTTAAACGTTAGTGTGGACAGCATTTCAGAATTAGACTCAGAGCCTAATACTTTCTTGTCAATTACGAAACCTTTCCCAAGGTGGGGCGCATTTTACATAACTCTTGTCCCCGTCTTCCCCTTAAGTACCCTGAGTCCTCCACTGTCCTCATCCAAGAACCTGGTCTCTTGCAAAGCAGTAATGATGATTTTATGTTCACTTAATGTGTCCGTTAGAGTCTTAAGTTCCCCCACTTTCAAAAGTGAATTTTCATTAAAAGTTGCTAAGTAGTTTGCTTTAGTGTATTTTATTTTGTTTGAGGTTCCAAGACTCTCTGATTTGTCTTTGCGTCACGTTGCAGACTCCCCAGAATCCGGATGTCTGCTTGCGCACTTATGTGCGGTGGATTGACCACCTGGGGTAATTAGTTTCACATCACACAGTTCCATGATTCATGATTCTTTGAGTTCTGGGGGTGACTTCTAGAGCCACCCTTTTTAAATGGTTCAAATAGCTCTGAGCACTATGGGACTTAACATCTATGGTCATCAGTCCCCTAGAACTTAGAACTACTTAAACCGAACTAACCTAAGGACATCACACAACACCCAGTCATCACGAGGCAGAGAAATTCCCTGACCCCGCCGGGAATCGAACCCTGGAACCCGGGCGCGGGAAGCGAGAACGCTACCGCACGACCACGAGCTGCGGACTGCCACCCTTATTACAACCGAGGTTGTTAACTCGGGAAGATTGTTCACAGCCGCCCCTTACATGGAGAAAGACGCTGAGCAAAGGCTGACAAATTTGAGAAAAGCTTCTTTTGGATTTTGAGTTGATTTTTCATTCATGGTTAATTCCACTAGACTCTTCCGCTGTCTCTGCTGTTGGGAATCGGATTCCTCTTCCACCTTCGAGACTAGTGACCAGGTTTCACCTAGTAATCCTAGGGAGGGGTCCTTACAGTCGGAGCCAGATGGACTCAGTTTCTTTTTCTTTTTTTTTTTTTTTTTTTTTTTTTTTTTTAACGAGGTGTTTCCCCTCCCCCTCCTCCTTCCTCATCACTTGCGAGATGAGGCCCCGGGCTTGGGACCGGCAATGACGGCGTTTGTTTTCATTTGTTCTTTATTGCTTGTATTTTTTGATTAAGTGTGCCTCTGTCTGCTATTTCTTATTATTCACTTCTTTAGCCGATTGTAAGGGCACGTGACATCATTTACAGAAAAATCGTCATATGTTGCAATTTGCTTCAAAATAATGAGTTCTTTGCGTATTTCGCTTTCGGCCAAAGGTGGACGAAGGTGCTGATGAATCATTGAGATGAAGAAGGGCTTTTTTTTGTATCGTGGGCGATGGAATGTGCTGGCATTGATTATTTTGTATCCCGCCTGAAAACTGAAATGTTGGCCGAATGCAGGAAGTGAGTAGGAGCAGGAAAAGGTGAAAATCTCTCGGTGCTGCTCTTAGAAATGGTTTCACTATATCACCATAGTAACTGAATACATAACGTGAATATATACAGAGGCATACATAACTTTGTACGTAGGTGCGAAGCCTTAGACCCGCCGTATGTAGAGCAAACCTGAAGCGAAGTGTCCGGCCACCTGCTGTTGATAAAATGGGCTGAATCTGGTGTTCGTAGAGCTCCACAGCGCTGACTAGAGGGCGCTGTCGTCGGTGTCTGTCGTAGTGCCAACTTAAGAACTTGCACCTACGCCGTGGCATCGTAGCTTTCGATACCACAGATTATACTATCGGTACATGTAGGTTTTAGAAAATTAAGAATTTATACTTGTCAATGTTCTTAATAGTAGGGTCAAGGTGGTTACTGGAGTTCTGTTTTACTACTAACTTTACTTCAACTTCCGTTGTAAAAGTTATGTTTGGGTACATGCTGCCTATTTCGTGGGCAAATCTGTTAACCTTAATGATGTCACCCTCTATCACAGTGGTTCCCAAACTGAGGGCAATTACCCCTGAACGGTAGAATGAAATTTTCTGTGGGGTGAAAACTAAACGATCGATTCTGTTTCTGTCACGAAACTGAATTACTTTCAAAAGATCACTAACATCATCACAATTTTGTAAGGTTCTAATACTGATTATATAATTTATCAATAATTACTGTTTCACAAATAGTTGCATTAATACGTTGGATGTTACAGTTTGATCACATAGTCCACCCACCACACACACATGCTGTGCTTTATCACGCACATTGCTGATGATAAAAGTGAGACATATACGTATCAAATGTTAAATATCTCCAGAAAATGTCTTCTCCAAGTTGTAGATAGTACCGGCAGTAGTCCCTAAATTGCTTCATTACTCGCTTTGAAACAGATAATTGAATTAATTGACCGTATGACACAGTATTAACTACATAAGTGGTACTATAGTGCTCTACACAGTATTATTATCTTTACCATCGTTGTTAATAGCTGTGGTCAGACACAAAGCATCAACAGCCTGAAATCATCTAATTTCTTCCAGTTCAGACCTAAGGAGAGCAGCAATCAACTGATTTACGAGCAGTAATTATAGCGCACACCTTTTAACTTGGTTGATTTTAAACGTGCAGTGTGCAGGTCAAGCAATTGTCGCAGTGGAGAAGAGTAATGCAGGGGAGAAGTGTCTACCGTCACTGTGGACACCTAGCTTTGTTATCTAAGAAGGAGTTGCGGGTAACACATGTGATGCACAACGAATACCTACGTCATTCATTGTAACTGACCGACCCCCCCCCCCCCCCCGCCCCAACGCACAGACACACATATACACACACAAACTAAATATCATTCGTCTTTCATTTCATCATTTTAAAAATAGGCAAGGGGGGAGGGCAGGGCTACTAGCTAATGATTGCTTGCACACAGGGATAATGGTTTAAGAAAGATTGGGAACCACAGCTCTATCAGTAATAAAATGTCGTCAACATACAGTTCATAATACATCGTTTTCTCTTAGCTGTTGAAACTTGGAAAAAAATTTACGTTCTAAATCGTTTATAAAAATATCTGCTAAGGTACCAGCTAGACTGTTACTCATCCGAAGCCCATCTTTTTCATAATATATTTTGTCGCTGACGGTAAAAGAATTGCAAGTTAAAGAAAAAGTAGAAATTCAATTAGTGCTGATCTCGTTATTGGTTAGCAGATTACGTCAAATTTTTTCAATAGTTTGTTTTATCGGGACATTACTGTAGAGATTTTATTACATCCAAGGATGCTAACGTCGCATTATTTGGTATATGTACATCCCTATTGCATTTGCAAGCTCAAAACTGTTTTTAACCTCAGGTTTAAGTTTCGTTAAGAAACGTGTTCCGTTTATAGGATAGTGGTGACATGTTTTTCACAACCGGAAGAACCGAATTTTGATTTTTGTGAATATTAACCAGGGATCTAAGCTGGGAAAGTTTCTTTTCATAATCGTTAAGAACAAATTGTGAGCAGTTTATCTTTTTATGCAAACTAGTCGGAATCTTCTCAGTTGGATCTCTATAGATTTCTATTACATTGTTTTCTACAAAGAACTCTTCCGTCTTCCTAATGCAGTCATCTTCATATCTAAGGACTTCTGTATTCCCCTTGTCTGCTTTAACGACCGTTGCCTTCTCTTTCTCTGTCTTTGCACGAAGATTTGTTAACAGTACAATCCTTGTGATTCACAACTTTACAAGAACCGTTTTGAACCGATAAAATTCTATTGATATTAAAGACTCTGTCCACAATTTCTAGTTTCATCAATCTAGCTGCTTGGCGTGCCATTTTAGTCTCAACTATGACTCGCTTAATATTTTGAGTGATACTATGTTGTAAACCTTTATTCAGTAAAGTATTTTCATCATCACTCAGTACAGTGTGAGGTGTTAGGCAAATGCAACACCTTCCATGAAAACCCTGACATGATAGGCAAATCCAGTAGTATGTCACATAGCTCCAAATAAATCGTGACATTAAATCAACCAAAGTAATACGAGTAACGAGTGAGCAAATGGAATACCACAGACTAACACAAGAATGCCCAAATGCATGTCATACCTTCCCACCGCGAGACATACGCAGTTCCGAGGGGAGAAACGAGAACAGAAGCCGAGAGCAGAACCGTGTTAAGCTAGAAGGCCCTGCGACAAGTGCCGGACACCCATGTCGCCAGCTAACCACCAGGAGCACCCCCCAGCCCATGTTAAAAGATAGAGCCCTCCAGAAGAACAGTATAGATCTTACGATAACACTAAAAGGGCCACACCAGCTGCAAGTTTTAGCGTGAGACTTTTTCGCGTCTCTGTTGCGTTGCAAACTTTAAAAACATTGCCCCACCACGAAAAGTATAACGTTTCTCATTGGATAGACAGAATTTTTGTAGGAAGAGCTTAAGGTTAACATTGAAACCCTGACTGGTCAGATGAAAACACAGTCAGATAGCTTTTTTTTAAAGCAACTTCAGTAAATTGTAGTAAGGAGAAGTTAGGAGAGAGTTGCTTCCGAGACGGCGAGCTGGACGGAGCTGCGCGGGCCGCCGCCCCCTGACGAACACCGACAAGGTAATGAACGCACGCGATGCCGCATTTTTGAGCGCGAAAGGCTTCACTCAGAACTGCAGAAGTCTCATCTGTTGCATCCCCTTTTTACGTAATACTAGTGTCGATCGTCAATTGAAGCTCATGGTATTCACATTTGCTACGTAAGTTAAAATCTGAAACGCGATGATTTTTCTGTTACATAATTATTGAGAAGCCACATCAGCCACTGTAATTTACGACAAGTTAGATAAGTAATTAAAGATAATTGAGGGTCACTGTAGACCATTTTGATAGTTTTCTCTTTTGTGAAACTTAATTTAAACCAAGATTATAGATGTGAAATGGCATAGGTCATCCTTCGATCCATTGTAGAACTTGGAAACCCATTCAGGGAATATTCGTTCACACTTTTGGTGAACGCAGTTGATTTTTATTATCCTGTATTAAAACATTTCCTTTTATCAATAGTGCAATTTATAAACGATGTTTTGTGAGTAGAATAAAATTTCCAATGGTAAACTTAACTGCTTTTTCGACATTATTTTACCAGGTAACTAAAAATAGGAAAGTCTTGAACCCCTTCCACTAAATTTAGTTAGTATTAAGATTCTTTTACAGGGAGTGCAGTGTAGCTGACGCTGAAATCATTAAGTATTTGGTTATATCATCGCTAGTCTCACTGAACTCTTCTGAACTCTACATGTCATATGTGATCTGGCGTCTCCTTACCAGCAACAGGTCCCAGGTTCAAACTAGTCCATTCCCTAAAAAACACGCTCAGAGCATCGTTGCGCGAAAGTGGTAGGGAGACACGATATAGAACAACAGACACCACGCAGAATGTTAGAACAGCACTAGTAAAATTAGGTACACTGTCACTGAAGCAATGTTGTCCAATGTAATCGTTACTTTTTACAACATTTGCAAACTGAGGTTTGATCAATTTAGCCAATTTTTGTTGGAAAATATTAAACGAGTTGTCACTTAACTATTTCCTTTTTATCAATCGTAGGTCGTGTTTTAGTCGTGTTTTGAATTTATTCCATTTTATTAGTGTAATGACTCGTACATCTGGTAAACCCACTACAGACTTTACCGACTGTATTCATCTTTTAATTCCATATCGCACAGTTATATGATTGGAGAGTACGTGTACGCCTACACTAGCGACATCTAACGAGCCTACGACACAAATATTTCGTGGCTACTGTACAGGAGCTTATTATGACCAGTAACGCTGTTAACAAGATTGGTATATACCAGATTTTATAGACGTTCGACGATGCTAAGCTGATTTTGTGTTTATTTTTTGACGATGTTACTATGGCTCCATTACGTTAGAACATGTTTCAAAACAGGTACACGTCATCATATTTAAAGCGCATAAAAAAATGCTCAAATGTGTGTGAAATCTTATGGGACTTAACTTCTAAGGTCATCAGTCCCTAAGCTTACACACTACTTAACCTAAATTATCCTAAGGACAAACACACACACCCATGCCCGAGGGAGGGCTCGAACCTCCGCCGGGACTAGCCGCAAAGTCCATGACTGCAGCGCCGAGACCGCTCGGCTAATCCCGTTAAAGCGCATAATTTTCGCACGTATGTCAATAATATTTTTCATCGAGCACTACCTAACTGTTCTAGCTGTAGACAATCCACTGCTTATATTTGGGTTTTTCCCATGTTTTGCTTTAAATCAGGAGATGGTCATTGCTGACCGAAAAAGATAGTCTGAAGACCTAGCAAGTTTGTGATTATAGGATGAAATAAAGAAATTTATAGTACACTTCCTGGATCACTGTTCTTTTCGCAACCATGTCGCAGTCTGAAAAAAATATTTCGCTGTGTATAAATGTGTTTCTCTTCTGAAGAAGGGATGGACCATAGATGTTAAGTCCCATAGTGCTCAGAGCCATTTTGATGGACGGTTTGGGATTGACGTTTCCAGCACCATAAGAAGGTCCTAGTGAGGATACAATAACTTTTTTATTAACTCTTTACTAATTTATACAGCTTGAACTCCACTAGTTGCGAACAGAGGACTAACACAAAAATCTTTAATTAATCCAAAAAACTCATATAGTCGCTCTCGTGCCTTTCCGTCTTCACAGAATATTCTGGCGCACTTGCATCATGATAGTGCAGTATACGGTGGACATGTGCTGCTCGGGAGACAGTGTGGGAAGATGGCGTCTCCGAGATGTCAGCGACGAACTGGCAGGGACAGGCAAGCACCGCTCGTGGCTTTCTGCCGCAGGTTAGGCTGGCGAAGTCTGTCAGCATAGCGGAATGTTCTGGCGTCTCAGCAGCGTGGTGATGGCGTTGCCAGGAGTCGAAGTCTGGACCGATTCTGAAGAGCAGGCTGGCTAACTAGGCTGAGCAGACAAGCAGATTTCCGTCATCTGCCACGCGGCAACAAGAGTTACGGCAGTGACTCCGACTGGCATGATAGCGCGTCAAATAATCCCATCTGGCCGAAAGCTGATGCCCTGATCTGGGCGGGCTTAAGGACTGCTAAATCTCAATGACTCTGAGGGAGGCGCAGCATTAGTGGATCACGTCGAATTATCAGGAATGAAGGCAATGACTGGCTGTAGTAATTGGCAGCAGGCAGAGCTGCAGTTCATTGACAGACCTGGTTTCATCGAGGATCGGTTTCAAGTCTAGTTCACAAACCTGACCTTTAAAATGTCCTCCCTTCTGCGAAATAAATTCGCCTTCGAATTTTTCTGAAGCACAGTTGACAATTTTTTATACTTCACATTCCCGCCTCCACTCACAGTGTCTCTTTGGCCTTCATATCATCTTAAGTTGTAGTCCTGGTAACAGCTACGTCACTTCACTTCATGGAAAGGTAATGGGACTCAGGAAGGCATTCTGACCCAAATACTTTTTGTACGCTAAATCCGTATCTTCCGCGTCCTCATGTTATTTATATCACTTTCCTACAAAGCTCGAATAGAAGTCTCACTTATAACGTCAGAACTCACATATGTGCTAAGTATATGACATGCTATACGGTGCAAACGTAAAGAAACAGGCACTTCCTGACCTGTACACTTCTCTTTTCTTTGACCAACATGACCGATACTTGACCACCATGACCTAGCTAGTAGTGAAAACTGTCTGCAAGTTCAACATCTTACAACTTATCTTTATCACCTAACAAGGAGAGTATATGTACAGCGGGTTACATTCTACCATAAGCTAGGTGGAACTGAACTTCCCTGTGGAACCACAATGGCTCTTTCACTGCCGTACTGGCCTGCGTGACCTCAGCCGTTTGCTCCAAATTTGCTTCGCAATTCGAAAGAGTTTATTTACAATAGTAGGAGATCCATTATAACCTTGCTTTGGTCACGTTCAGAGCATCTTGATGGGTGAATCTAACCGAACTCCCATAACTTACGAATATCAGTGTTTTCATTCTCCATTTGTTTCCTCTCTCTCTGAGAGACTCATCCGATACCACTTCTCCAGCTACAGGCACTATATCAGACCCACTTCTTCTGTGCAATAAAAATCTCTTTAATTTCCGCATACCTTCCAATACTTCTTACGCTTGGTTGGCAATTGCTGGTAGATTTACCGTTATCATGAACACGGCGTCCCGAGACACTTCGAACATTTTAATTGATAAGATTACGTCTAACGATCACCTAGCATCCGTGTTGTATCTCAGCATTTTTTACTGTTTTGGGACAGTGCCACAAGATGGGAAGACTGTAAAACGTAACGAAACAATACCGCTGCGAATCATTATTCTAGTTGTAATCCATAAGCAATGTACCACAGCTTAAACCTATCTGAACGAACTAAGTAGTACCTGCTAACAATTTTCCCTAGGTGTAACATCTGCCCAGATTACTTCTTCTAATATTCCTGACTTAGCCACTGCTTTAAATCATGCATGATGGTTACCTTTAATTACTAATATGTTTATTACCACCACAGTCCTTACTCAAACCAAAACATTTACTCTATACATTTCCTATTTACAGCAAAAATTCTTATGCCTCTTCTGGTTCATCTGCACGAAATTACCAATGTTTTCGAAATTCCCAAAGTTTTCCATCCCTAAGCCAGGCACACTGTCAGCAATGGCTGGTGTAATTCCCATTTTTACGCCAGAACCAAGGAACCACTGGATGTGACACAGTGCGCGGAACGAAATGAGCACGTAATTTGCACTGGGTGCGTATTACCAGAGCTAACAATTCGGCATTAGGTCCCTTACCGCACACTGCAACGTTATTTAACCCCCACACTATGAGAAAATGGAGAAAGGTCAAATCAAATGATGTTGGAAACCCCAAGAGTGAATATTAAAATTGAGGCTGCTACTTACATATGTCTATATCCGAGATGAATCTTCTGCACACTGTCTTCCTTTCTTTCATTTCGCTTCCCCCTTTCACAAAGGTACTACTAAGAAACCACGGCTATAGCTCTTCTTTTGTTTTTGTCGTTCATCTTCATCTTCACCTTGAACAGTCTTCCCAACACCAACTGTTACAGAGGGAAGAGATCGCTGTGTGCGGATGTGGATATCCGGCGAAGATGGGAGAGGTGTTTCGCAACAGAAGAAGATACTGCTGAGCATACAATAGCTTGTTAAGCAATTCTTTACTAACATGATTCCTATCACTTAACAGGTTGCGGACAGACATGCGGAGAGTGCAACCAACGCATACAGCCAATCGATCATATTTTCTTCATGTAACAGACTCTTATGACAAAGAAAAGGAAACCGGCTCTCCACACAGGACTCATACGAATGGTATGTTGTTGTTGTTGATGTTGTAGTCTTCAGTCCTGAGACTGGTTTGATGCAGCTCTCCATGCTACTCTATCCTGTGCAAGCTGCTTCATCTCCGAGTACGTACTGCAGCCTACATCCTTCTGAATCTGTTTAGTGTATTCATCTCTTGGTCTCCCTCTACGATTTTTATCGTCCACGCTGTGCTCCAATACTAAAGTGGTGATCCCTTGCCTCAGAACATGTCCCACCAGCCGATCCCTTCTTCTAGTCAAGTTGTGCCGCAAACTCCTCCCCAATTCTATTCAATACCTCCTCATTAGTTATGTGATCTATCCATCTAATCTTCAGCATTCTACTGCAGCACCACATTTCGAAAGTTTCCATTCTCTTCTTGTCCGGACTATTTATCGTCCATGTTTCACTTCCATACATGGCTACACTCCATACAAATACGCTCAGAAACGACTTCCTGACAAATCTATATGCGATGTGAACAAATTTCTCTTCTTCAGAAACACTTTCATTGCCATTACCAGTCTACATTTTATGTCCTCGCTACTTCGACCATCATCAGTTATTTTGCTCCCCAAATAGCAAAACTCCTTTATCACTTTAAGTGTCTCATTCCCTAATCTAATTCCCTCAGCATAACCCGAGTTAACTCGACTACATTACATTATCTTGGTTTTGCTTTTGTTGATATTCATCTTATATCCTCCTTTCTTTCATTTCGCTTCCCCCTTTCACAAAGGTACTACTAAGGAACTATGGCGATAGCTCTTCTTTTTTGGTCGTCTATCTTCATCTTCACCTTCAACAGTTTTCCCAACACCAACTGTTACAGAGGGAAGAGGTCGCTGTGTGCGGATGTGGATCATGTGTATATTGAGCAAGCAGTAAAGGAAACAAAAGAAAAATTCGGAGTAGGTATTAAAGTCCATGGAAAAGAAGTAAAAACGTTGAGGTTCGCCGATGACATTGCAATTCTGTCAGAGACAGCAAAGGACTTGGAAGAGCAGTTGAACGGAATTGACACTGTCTTGAAAGGAGGATATAAAATGAAGATCAACAAAAGCAAAACGAGGATAATGGAATGTAGTCGAATTAAGTCGGGTGATGCTAAGGGAATTAGATTAGAAAATGAGACACTTGAAGTAGTAAAGGAGTTTTGCTATTTGAGGAACAAAATAACTGATGATGGTCAAAGTAGAGAGGATATAAAATGTAGACTGGATAATGGCAAGGAAAGCTTTTCTGAAGAAGAGGAATTTGTTAACATCGAGTATAGTTTTAAGTGTCAGGAAGTCGTTTCTGAGCGTATTTGTATGGAGTGTAGCCATGTATGGAAGTGAAAAATGGACGATAAATGGTTTGGACAAGAAGAGAATAGAAGCTTTCGAAATGTGGTGCTACAGAAGAATGGTGAAGATTATATGGGTAGATCACATAACTAATGAGGAGGTACTGAATAGAATTGGGGAGAAGAGGAGTCTATGGCAAAACTTGACAAGAAGAAGGGACCGGTTGGTAGGACATGTTCTGAGGCATCAAGGGATCACAAATTTAGCATTGAAGGGCAGCGTGGAGGATAAAAATCGTAGAGGGAGACCAAGAGATGAATACACTAAGCAGATTCAGAAGGATGTAGGCTGCAGTACGTACTCGGAGATGAAGCAGCTTGCACAGGATAGAGTAGCATGGAGAGCTGCATCAAACCAGTCTCAGGACTGAAGACCACAACATTAACATGCTCCTTATATCGCACAAGTACAGACAAGAAAAAGATTACACTTTCAAAAAATCTGGACTATTTATTCAAGAGAAAGAGCTTCACAAACTAAATCAATAACGCGTTGGTCGACCTTCACCTCTGGCCCTTACGCAAGTAATTATTCGGCAGAGTTGTTGGATGTCTTCCCTAGGGATATCATACCACATCCTGTCCAACTGATATGTCAGATAATCGAAATCTGGAGCTGGTTGTAGGGCATTGCCCATGATTCTCCTAATGTTTTCTACATTGGATATATCCGGCGACCTTGCTGGCCAAGATAGGGTCTGACAAGCAGGAGGACAAGCTGTAGAAACCCTAGGCATATGCGGGTGGGCATAATCTTGCTGAAATGTAATCCCAGTATGGCTTTCCATGAAGGGCAACAAAATGGGGTACAGAATATCGCCGACGTACAGCTAAGGGTGCCATAGATGACAACCATAGGGTTCCTGCTATGAAAAGAAATGGCAGCCTAGACCATCACCCATGGTTGTCGGCCATATGGCGGGCTTCAGTTATGTTGACGTCTCCAACGCGTCCTCGCTGGTCGTTCGGTTTCAATTCGAATCGGGACTCATCACTGAATACAATTCAACTCCTAGAAATAAGATTACAGGCCGAAAACTTGTCTGGAGACATCATGATCAGGGGTGGGATGTCAACCTGACTGTCACCCGACATACTGACCAACTATGATGACTGATGGTCTGGGATGCCATTTCTTTTAAATATCAAGTACCCCTTTGGTTTTCGTCCGCAGCACCCTTACAGTACAGCGGTACGTCAACGATATGCCACTCACCGTTTCGTTTCCCTTCATGGCAAACAATCCTGGGCTTACATTTCAGTAAGAGAATGCCCGCTCACTAAACGGCGAGAATTTGTGCGGTTTATCTTCGTGCTTGCAGAACCCTACCTTCCCCGGAAAGGTCGCCGAATCTCTCCGAAATTGAAAAAGTTTAGCGAATTATAAGCAAGGCGTCTCAACTTCCTGTTTTTGATGATATGACGCGGCTATTGGACACAATTTGACACAATTTGGCACAATAGCCCATAGGTGAACATCCTACAACGTTGTCAATCAGTGCCAATACTAATATGTGCTTGCTTAAGGTCAGAGCTGGTCCAGTGCGTTACTCACTTGCTCACTTTGTGATGCTCTTTCGCTAGAACAAATCATCCATTTCTTCTCAAACTGTAAAAAATGGTTCAAATGGCTCTGAGCACTACGGGGCTTAACATCTGAGGTCATCAGTCCCCTAGAACTTAGAACTACTTAAACCTAACCAACCTAAGAACATCACACACATCCATGCCCGAGGCAGGATTCGAACCTGCGACCGTTGCAGTCCCGCGGTTCCGGACTGCAGCGACCAGAACCGCAAGACCTCCGCGGCCGGCTCTCAAACTGTAATTATTTTTTGTACATGTACATCACATCTACCGATGTCCGTCCTTCATCATGCATCATTTTATTTCTTATTCTTTATTTCCTTAGATGCTGCATTGAGGTGAAAAACACCTTGGAAGACCTTCTAATATCATGTATAATCTACTTTTGCCCGACGCAGAGCACCAACGCGACGTTGAGTGGACTTACCAAGTGGCTGGAAGTCCCCTACGGAAATACTGACCCATGATGCCTCTATAGCCATCGAGAATCCCGAAAGTGTTGCCAGTGCAGGATTTTGAGCACGAACTGACCTCTCGATTACATCCCATAAATTTTCGACGCGATTCACGTCGGGGGATATAGGTGGTCAACCCAGAATGTTTCAGACCAATAGCGAAAGACTGTTGCTGGGTGACATGGAGCATTCTCACCCATAAAAATTCCATCTTTGTTTGGCAACATGAAGTGCATGAATATCTGCAAAAGTTCCCCAGGTGGCCGAACACAGCCATCTCCAGTGAATGATCGGTTCAGTGGGACCAGAGGACGCAGATCACTCCACGTAAGCACAGTGCATTGCCAAGCAACCACGAATTTGAAGAGTGCCTTGTTGACAGCTCGCATCCATGGCTTCGTGAGGGCTTCGCGCCACACTCGAACCCTACCACCAGCTCTCACCAACTGAAATCTATAGTCCTCTGACGAGGTCACAGTTTCCCAGTCGTCTAGGGTCGAGGCGATAGGTTAACGAGCACAGGGGAGGCTATACTGGCGATGTCGTGCTGTTAGCAAAACGATTCGAATCGGTCGTCTGCTGTCATAGTCCATTAACGTCAAATTTCGCAGCGCTGTCCTAACGGATACGTTCGTCGTACGTCCCACATCGATCTCTGTGATTATTTCACGCAGTGTTGCTTGTCTTTTAGCATTGACAACTCTACGCAAACGCCGCTGCTCCTGATCGTTATGAGCTACAGATCTCGGAATATAGAATTTCTTAACGATGTATCAAATGGAATGTCCCATGCGTCTAGCTCCAACTACCAATCCGTGATCAAAGTCTGTTAACTCCAGTCACGCGGCCATAATCACTTTGGAAACCTTTTCATATCAATCACCTGAGTACAAATGACAGCTCCTCCAATGCACTGCCGTTTATGCACTCATGCTCATAAAGTAAGGATAATGCTGATACATGGTGAAACAACGCTCTGGCGGGCGGTCTGCGGGTTTAAATCACCTCGGGGTACGACTATGCGGTGCATTTGACCTGCGGTCGTCGCACAGTGGCGTTGGCAGTAGTCCACATATGCAGAGGTGTGTTGGTTGGTTGGTTTGTGGGATTAAAGGGACCAGACTAGGTGTGTTGGTGCATGTCAGAGTACGGTGCAGCGAATAAGTGTGCAGACGTTTTCAGACGTGCTATTGGTGACTGTGTGTTGAAAATGGCTCAAAGAACACATATTGACGTTGTGAGGGGTAGAATATTAGGGCGACTGGAGGGTGCTCAAACACAGCAGGTCGTATAGCACGGGCCTTCCGTGTGACACAAAGTGTGATCTCAAGATTGTGGCAACGATTCCAGCAGATAGGAAACGTGTCCAGGCGCTACAGTACGGGACGTCCACAGTGTACAACACCACAAGATGACGATATCTCACCATCCGTGCCCGCAGACGGCCACGGAGTACTGCAGGTAGCCTTACTCGGGACCTTACCGCAGCCACTGGAATAGTTGTCTCGACACACAGTCTACAGACTACTGAACAGACATAGTTTATTCGCCCGGAGACTTGCAAGGTACATTCCACCGACTCCTGGTCATAGGAGAGCCCATAAAGCCTGGTGTCAAGAACACAGTACATGGTCATTGGAACGGTGGTCCCAGGTTATGTTCACGGACGAGTCCAGGTATAGTCTGAACAGTGATTCTCGCCGGGTTTTCATCTGGCGTGAACTAGGAACCAACCCCTTAATGTCCTTGAAAGGGACCTGTATGGTTCAAATGGCTCTGAGCACTATGGGACTTAACATCGGAGGTCATTAGTCCCCTAGAACTTAGAACTACTTAAACCTAACTAAGGAGATCATACACATCCATGCCCGAGGCAGGATTCGAACCTGCGACCGTAGCAGTCACGCAGTTCCGGACTGAAGCGACTAGAACCGCTCGACCAGCGCTGCCGGCAGTCCTGTATGGAGGTCGTGGTTTGATGGTGTGGGATGGGATTATGATTGGTGCCCGGACACCCCTGCATGTCTTTGACGGAGGAACTGTAACATGTCAGGTGTATCGGGACGTCATTTTGCACCACTATGTCCGCCTTTTCAAGGGTGCAGTGGGTCCCACCTTCCTCCTGATGGATGATAACGCACAGCCCCACCGAGCTGCCATCGTGGAGGAGTACCTTGAAACAGAAGATATCACGCGAATGGAGTGGCCTGCCTGTTCTCCAGACCTAAACCCCATCGAGCACGTCTGGGATGCTCTCTGTCGACGTATCGGTGCACGTCTTCAAACCCCTACGATTAGATTAGATTAGATTAGATTAATTATTCATTCCATAGTCCCACAAAGGAGAGGAGCCTCCTGGGTGTGGAACATGTCACTTCAGGAGCTCCGTCAGGCACTGGTGCAAGAATGGAAGGCTATACCCCAGCAGCTGCTGGTCCACCTGATCCAGAGTATGCCATCTAGTCTGAATAGCAGACACATCAATGTTTTTTTAGCGATTTATGGGAATGGAAAGACGTTGAAACGTTATATATGTGCGCCGATGCATACTAATCTAGATGGTCCCCACGTAAATGAAAAACAGTTTATGTGGGACAGAAGGCTTGTCCACAACATGAAGTAGTGGTAAAATACATGCAGAATACGAATAAAAATAGTATTATAACATGGTTTTCATAAAACAAAGATAAGATGGATGACAGGGAAAGGATTATAAATTAAAAGATGAAAATCATGGTCCTTGCGTTCAAACATATTCTCAAACAAATCGAAACATGTTTTATCTCATAATTCTGTGTGTTCATTAAGCAGTAGTGATTGGTCTTGTTTTTTGGTGAATAAAAACCTCAAGTTCTTCCAAGGTACTTACCAGAAAATATTTAAGGACAGTGTGTAGGATTTGTAGATAAAATTCTGTATCACATTATGAATTTCTTATCCTAGATCAGATGTTGTCCAAACACTGATTTGTTACGCGATGTAACCATCTTATGCTCTTCAAACCTTTTTTTTAAACTTCAGTATGTCGGCCCTAAGTATATCTTAAGGCAACCTTACAACTTAATTTACATACCATGGACCTTGAAGATGGACATTTGTAATTTCCAGCAGTGAGTTTAAATTTATTTGACAAGATATTGGTGGTAGAGAATTGTAGTTAGATGTCAGTGTTTATAAACAATCTTTTGATCCTATCAGAATCAGATCCCATGTAGAACATTTTTAGAAATGGTTTTCCTACTTGACTGCTCTTCTGATCACTTTTTTTGGAAAAGAATATCAGCCATTTTAATACCACACCCATTCGCAGCAGCAATTTGTTTGAAAACAGAACTAGTTGACACAGCGGTCTGTCGATACCAATGAGCCCGCCAGATTCTGTAGACGGAGTCAATGCTTTAATTGTCTAATGATAACAGCATTACAGAAAGATATGAGGAAGTAAATGAAGATAGGATGGGAGATAAGACGGTGCGAAAGGAATTTGACAGAACACTAAAAGATATAAGCTGAAACTATATCCGCGGAGTAGATATTTCTTCGGAACTATAGATATCTTTGGAAGAGCTATCCATAACAAAACTATTCCATCTGTTTCCGGCACATATGAGACAAGCGAAATACACTCAAACACAAAGAGAATGCAATAAATCTCATTTCAAAAAATACAGATACTGACACGTCTGAATGCTACCAAGCTACAATAAGTCACAGTTTCATAGCACTAACACAAATAATTTACAAATGAATGGAAAGTCTTGTAGAGGCTGACCACGGTGAACGTCAGTTTGTGCTCCGGAGGCATGTAGGAACACGCGGAACGCACAAGGCAATACCGACCGTACAGCGTGTAGAGGCCTGTACAGCAGAAAATGTAGTGGAGGTCTGCGTGTATCAGTCTTCGGCCTGAAGATCATATCTACAACTACAGCGCTACCTTGCAACTTATGAAGCTCATCACAACATTTATAAACCGTAAAAGCGATGTGGAATGAAGCAAACGCGAACATTTGCAATTACGAAAAATTGTGATCATCTGCGGAATTCCTCTGAAGTGCAGTTCATGTGTTAAGAAGATCGCATACAAGAGTCCAGTGATAGAAGACGAAGAGGAATTTCGGGAGTACTTACTAGGTGCCCTACACGCTATCGAAAGGTTATAAAATCGCATTCGCTGATTGTAAGGCTATTTTCTGTCGCGAAACCTATTGAGGTAAAGCAGAAGGAAGCAGTGTCTGTGGAACAAATCCAGTGCATCTTCCGTCGATATCATAAGCCATATGAACAATTACAAATCTGCAATTAGAAGCTAGAACAGGAGATAAGACCACATACAGAAAGTGTATTCGTTGTTGAAAAAGTGAATGCAAATTTTTCCAGAACAAAATTTTTTTTTACATATTTTCATTCATTGCTCAAATGTAGTTTGGAAAATGTCTTTGATCTTAAAATCTGTAGGCTTTGGCACGAAGTAGTTGTATAGCTTAAGTCGTTATAAAAATAAAGTCTACTACTAACGCATGTTTTCAGCAGGTGTTTCAGTATGTTAATTGTGGTCACGAATTTTGATGTTAAGTCTATCATTCTTCACTCTTGGCTTTCTTCAGTTCACTCTAAGTTCATTTTCTGTACACATTAGACTCGTCATTCCATTCAATAGTTTCTGTAATTCTTTTCAGTTCCACTGTGGAAAGTAATGTCGCAAGCCAATCTTAATATCATTTCACTCCCACTTTTAATTCCATTCTTGAATGTTTGTTTTATTTCCGTCGTCGGCCCATCGATGTATAGATGGCACAACAGTGTCCCTTCTTCGTTCTTGTTCGTAATATATATTATCCGTCATTCCCCATATCTTCCTCTGATGGTACATGTCCCGACTCATTTATGTTAAAAACCTACTTGAATAGTTGTGTGTCTGCCATTTCCCCTGATGATTTTAGAAATTCTGTACGAATGTTAACGATGATATTAAGTCTTCCAAAACATTGACGCTAATAAAGGATTCCCCGCCCTGCGTCTCACATGTCGACTCACATTCCTTCTTCTGTCACGTCACCAGACAGTTCATCACAGTGGTCTTTAGAGTATTCTCTCCAGCTGGCTGTTCTCTTTTTTCACTAACAGTTTCCTATTTGCTGAAACAGCCCTTCCGACGACCACCTCAGTTCTGATTTCTTCGCAGTCATTTCGTCTTAACATCCGATATATTCCATTTCTAATTGACTTGTCGTTGCTGTAGTCTTCAGTCCAACGACTGCTTTGATGCAGCTCTCCATGTTGCTCTATTCTGCGTGAGGCTCTTCATCACTAACTGCTGGAAACTACATCCTTCAGAATCAGTACCATGTCATTAGTTATGTGACCTACCAATATACAGCATTCTTCTGAAGCACCATATCTCAAAAGCCTCTATTCTCTTCTTGTCTAAAATGTTTATTGTCTCTACTTCAGTTCCATACATGGCTACACTTCATACAAATTCTTTCAGAAAACACTTCCTAACATTTAAATACCAGGTGATAAAAAGTCAGTATAAATTTGAAAACATAATAAATCACCGAATCATGTAGATAGAGAGGTACAAAATGACACACATGCTTGGAATGACATGGGGTTTTATTAGAACCAAAAAAAATATAAAAAAAATGTCCGACAGATGGCGCTTCATCTGATCAGATTAGCAATAATTAGCATAACAAAGTAAGACAAAGCAAAGGATACGTTATACACCTGCTTATAATAATATGGTGTTTTATTAGAACAAAAAAAAAAAAAACAAAGTATTGCTAGACGCATGAAAGATTTCTTGCGCACGTCGTTTGGTGATGATCGTGTGCTCAGCCGCCACTCTCGTCATGCTTGGCCTCCCAGGTCCCCAGACCTCAGTCCGTGTGATTATTGGCTTTGGGGTTACGTGAAGTCGCAAGTGTATCGTGATCGACCGACATCACCAGGGATGCTGAAAGACAACATCTGACGCCAATGCCTCACCATAACTCCGGACATGCTTTACAGTGCTGTTCACAACATTATTCCTCGACTACAGCTATTGTTGAGGAATGATGGTAGATATATTGAGCATTTCCTGTAAAGAACATCACCTTTGCTTTGTCTTACTTTGTTATGCTAATTATTGCTAATCTGATCAGATGAAGCGCCATATGTCGGACATTTTTTATATTTTTTTGGTTCTAATAAAACCTCATGTCATTCCAAGCATGTGTGTCATTTTGTACCTCTCTATCTACATTATTCCGTGATTTATTCAGTTTTCAAACTTATACTGACTTTTTGATCACCCGGTATCTATTCAATATCAAAAATTTCTCTTCTTCAGAAACGCTTCTCCTATCATTACCTCTCTACATTTTATATCCTCTATGCTTCGGCCATCATCAGTTATTTTGCTGTCCAAACATCTCCTACTCTAAGTGTCTCGTTTCCTAATGTAACTCCCTCATCACCACATGGTTTAATTCGACTACATTCCATTATCGTTGTTTTGCTTTTGTTAATTTTCGTCTTCGTCCTCCATTAAAAAACTGTCCATTCCGTTCTGATTTCTATACGAGTTGAAAACAGCCTCTTGCTCCTTTTACTTTACTCCTGCTATGTTCAGAGTTTCAAAGAGAGTATTCCAGTCAACATTGTCAATAACTTTCTCGAAGCTTACAATTGGTTAAACCTAGGTTCGCTCTTGTAAGAGAAGTCATTGGGTCTGTATTGCTTCGGGTGTTCCTACATTTCTCCGGAATCCAAAGTAATTTCCCCAAGGACGGTTTCTACTAGTTGTAGCATTCTTCTTTAAAGACATCTTGTTAGTATTTTTCTAAGTGGCTTATATTGTCGTACTTCTTTCGTTACGGGTCTTATTTGTACTTATTTCTATCATCTATCACCTGAATTTTTTCTTACGTTACCGATTTATCAGCCATTACCTTCCGTGTATCTACAATGAGATGAAAGAAGTCACGGGATAGCGATGTGCAAGTATACAGATGGTGGTAGTCTCGCGTACATAAAGTATAAAACAGCAGTGGATTGGCGGATCTGTCAATTGTATTCAAGTGAGTCGTGCGAAAGAGTTTCATACTTCACTACGCCCGCACGCCTGGATTCAGCAGACTTTGAACTCGAAATATTAGCTGTGGCTAGACACATGGGACACCACATTTCGGAATTGGTTGGGGTATTCGCTATTCCGAGACCCACAGTCTCAATAGTGTGCTAAGAATTCCAGATTTGAGGCATTACTTCTGACCACAGACAACGCAATGGCAGACGGCCTTCGCTTAACGACTGAGGTTAGATTAGATTAGATTTACTTTCATTCCAATTGATCCGTAGTGAGGAGGTCCTCCAGGATATAGAAAATGTCAGAAAAACCACAATACAGGACAAATATTTACAACAAAAATAAGCTAATGTACCATTCCACGGTCCAAAGTGGAATGATTGTCATTTTTTAATGAACACTGTATGAAAGAGTCATTTTACAAATACTAATGCACTGCATTTAAAATAAAAAGTTTATTTATTTATTTAAAAAGTAATAAACGTTTAATACAACTACTATAGTACTTATTTACAATGAACACATTACTGCACTGAAATGGTACAGAAGTTAGATTGTACTTACACACACACACACACACACACACACACACACACACAAACACACACATATTTACAATGAAAACACTACTGCACTGAAATTGTGCAGAAGTTATAATATTACACACACAAATCAGTTAGTTGTACTGACAAAATCATCAATGGAGTAGGAGTTGGCCACCAATAAATCCTTTAGGCTTTTCTTAAACTGAATTTCATTGCTTGTTAAGCTTTTTATGGCTGCTGGCAAGTTATTGAAAATGTGTGTTCCTGAATAAAACAACCTTTTTGTACAAGACTAAGTGACTTTAAATCCTTGTGAAGATTATTGTTATTTCTAGTACTGATTCCATGAATTGAGCTGTTGGTTTGAAAGAGTGATATATTTTTAATGACAAATTTCATTAATGAATAAACATATTTGGAAGCAGTTGTTAGTATCCATAGTTCCCTAAACAGGCTTCTGCAGGATGTTCTTGAGTTCACACCACATATAACTCTTAAATGCACGTTTTTGTGCCCAGAAAACTTTAGCTTGGCTTGATGAATTACCCCAAAATATAGTCCCGTATGACATTATGGAATGCAAGTAAGCATAGTATGCCAGCTTCTTCAATTTTGTATCCCCTATGTCTGACACAATTCGCATTGCAAATAGAGATTTGTTAAGACGCTTCAGCAGTTCCATGGTGTGCTCCTCCCAGTTGAATTTGTTATCAACCTGTAATCCTAAGAATTTAACACTGTCCACTTCTTCTATCTGCTTGTCATTGTATGTTAGGCATATTCTCGTGGGACACCCCTTACAAGTTCTGAGCGGCATGTAGCGTGTTTTTTCAAAGTTTAGTGACAAAGAATTGGCTAGGAACCAGTGATTAATCTCCACAAATATTTTATTAGCTTTTCTTTCTAAAACTACACTTGATTTGCTATTTATTGCAATGTTTGTATCATCGGCAAACAAAACTAACTTGGCATCTGGTAATGTTACTGATGAGAGGTCATTCATATACACAATAAAAAGTAAAGGCCCCAAAATGGAACCTTGTAGGACCCCACATGTAATTAGATCCCAGTTGGATGATAGCAGATAGCTTGATACATGTCTCTTTCCTAATAACACCCTTTGTTTCCTGGCTGAGATATCAAATTTGAACCATTTCCAGCATTTGCTGTTGCACTATAATATTCTAATTTGCTTAAATAGATATTGTGATTTACACAGTCAAATGCCTTTGACAGATCACAAAATATACTAGTTGCCTGCAATTTTTTGTCTAATGACTAAGCACATTTTCACAGATAGCTCAATATGTTACTTAGCACAGAATCACATTCTTTAATTTGTTGATATTTCATCATACCCACTATATATTTTTGATTTTAAAGATTTTATGATGGACATTATTTCTGCTGGGGTAGTGAGGGTCAAATTCATATTATGGAAGTTACTTGAAATGTCTGGTCTGAGGTATTGCATAGCAACATCTACCGAACATGACAACCCCATCTTTTCAGTAACAGTTATAAAATGTTTGTTAAAAAGTTCTGCAACACATACACATCTGTCACCAATGTATCATTTACTCTTAATGCTATTTGTTCCTCGTCATGTCGGGTTCTACCGGTCTCCTCCTTCACTATATCCCATATTGATTTGTCATTTCTAACATACAAGCAACACTGGGTGAAATAAACGCAGAAATCAATGTTGGATCTACGACGAACGTATCCGTTAAGACAATGCGGCGAAATTTATCAATAATGGGCTGTGACAGCAGACGATCGCCACGAGTGCCTTTTTGAACAGTACAATGTCGCCCACAGAACTTCTCCTGGGCTCATGACAGCATCGGTTGGACCCTATGTGACCGGAAAACTATGGCCTGGTCAGGTGAGTGATGGTTCTGTGTGGTTCTTTTAGGGATTTCCACTCCTCTTCAACAGAAATACATACTGTGGTATTTACCATGGCAGTACCTTCATTTCTAGAGAATTTAATATGTTCATCACAATTCTTCAGTACCACAGTTTCCCAATTCCCTCCACATTGATTCTACCGGACTGTTATTGACTGAAAATGGTTATGTTCGGCTACTTGGAGAGCATTTTCAACCATTCAGTGGACTTCACGTACCTAAATAACGATAGTATGGATTACAGTATACCATGTCACCAGACCACAATGTCTTCGAATGGATTGAAGACTATTCTGGACAGTTCGAGCGAATTATTTGACCGTCCATCTATGAGTTATCAGACGTAATTGAGAGGTCATCTCATGAACAAAATCCAATACCGGCAACACTTTCGCAATTATGGATGGCTATAGAGGCACCATGGCTTAATATTTCTACAGGAGGATTCCAGGTCTTTATCACATCTTCTTGTAATTTTGAACACAGTCTTCGTTATTACTGTAAACGGCCTTGCCACAGTGGTAGCACCGGTTCTTGTCGTATCATTGATGTTATGCGCTGTCGGGCTTGGCGAGCACCAGGATGGATTACCGTCCGGGTGCATTCAGATCTTATGAGGCCCATTGAGGAGGTACTCCATGGAAACATAGCAGCTCCGGTCATGGAAGTTGACAACGGCCGAGAGAGCGGTGTGCTGACTACATGGCCCTCCACATCCGCACCCAGTGACGCCTGTCGGCTGAGGATGACACGACAGAGGTCGGCACCGTTGTGCCTTCCGAGTTTTTTTCGGTACTACTACCTCAAATATATTGCAGAACGCAATATCTCCTCTCTCGTTCCTACACGAAATCCCTTGCAATAGTTTATAGTTATTATATTTTTTATAGTCCTATAAATACTGTATTACTCCTTTAATAGCCACATTTACTGCCTCTATCTCTCCATTATGACCTTGTGACTTAGGCATACATATCGTAAATATTCTTATTTTTTGTTGATTATTGAATCACAGAATTATTATCAGAATCGTACGAACTCACTCTCTGCTCTCCCTACATATTGTTGATGAATCCTACTCCCGCTACAACTTTTTCTGCTGCTGTTGTACGAGGTGCATTCAAGTTCTAAGGCCTACGATTTTTTTTCTCCGGACTGGAAAGAGATAGAAACATTCGCATTGTTTTAAAATGAGGCCGCGTTCATTGTCAATATGTCCCAGAGATGGCAGCACCGTACGGCAGATGGAATTTTACCGCCATCGGCGAGAATGAGAGCTGTTTTAAATACTTAAAATGGCGACGTTTTCCTTACTTGAACAGCGTGCAATCATTCGTTTTCTGAATTTGCGTGGTGTGAAACCAATTGAAATTCATCGACAGTTGAAGGAGACATGTGGTGATGGAGTTATAGATGTGTCGAAAGTGTGTTCGTGGGCGTGACAGTTTAATGAAGGCAGAACATTGTGTGACAACAAACTGAAACAACCTCGGGCTCGCACAAGCTGGTCTGACGTCATGATCGAGAAAGTGGAGAGAATTGTTTTGGGGGATCGCCGAATGACTGTGGAACAGATCGCCTCCAGAGTTGGCATTTCTATGGGTTCTGTGCACACAATCCTGCATGACGACCTGAAAATGCGAAAAGTGTCATCCAGGTGGGTGCCACGAATGCTGACAGACGACCACATGCTGGCCGTGTGGCATGTTGCCAAGCAATGTTGACGCGCAATGACAGCATGAATGGGACTTTCTTTTCGTTGGTTGTGACAATGGATGAGATGTGGATGCCATTTTGCAATCCAGAAACAAAGCGCCAGTCAGCTCAATGGAAGCACACAGATTCATCGCCACCAAAAAAATTTCGGGTAACCGCCAGTGCTGAAAAAATGATGGTGTCCATGTTCTGGGACAGCGAGGGCGTAATCCTTACCCATTGCGTTCCAAAGGGCACTACGGTAACAGGTGCATCCTACGAAAATGTTTTGAAGAACAAATTCCTTCCTGCACTCCAACAAAAACGTCCGGGAAGGGCTGCGTGTGTGCTGTTTCACCAAGACAACGCATCCGCACATCGAGCTAACGTTACGCAACAGTTTCTTCGTGATAACAACTTTGAAGTGATTCCTCATGCTCCCTACTCACCTGACCTGGCTCCTAGTGACTTGGCTTTTTCCAACAATGAAAGACACTCTCCATGGCCGCACATTCACCAGCTGTGCTGCTATTGCCTCAGCGATTTTCCAGTGGTCAAAACAGACTCGTAAAGAAGCCTTCGCCGCTGCCATGAAATCATGGCGTCAGCGTGGTGAGAAATGTGTACGTCTGCAGGGCGATTACGTCGAGAAGTAACGCCAGTTTCATCGATTTCGTGTGAGTAGTTAATTAGAAAAAAAAAATCGGAGGCCTTAGAACTTGAATGCACCTCGTATTACCCTACAGTCGTCTGAACAGATTTCCCATTCCTCTTTCCTTTACATTCCACTTAGCGCCACGATGATTGCCGGCCGCTGTGGCCGAGTGCTACGGTCGCAGGTTCGAATCCTGCCTCTGGCATGGATGTGTGTGATGTCCTTAGGTTAGTTAGGTTTAGGTAGTTCTAAGTTCTAGGGGACTGATGACCTCAGATGTTAAGTCCCATAGTCCTTAGAGCCATTTAAACCACTGAACGATTATCTAGGGTGATGCTAGATTATCTAGGGTGAGCTTTCAAATTTCTGAAATTCCACTCTTCGTCTCTTACAATGTTAATCTTTCGTGGCTTTTTCATGGCCTCCTCATACTAGGTGGTGCCCTTCAGTAGATCCGATCGGAGGACGAAACCGGAATCTTTAATGCAGAGATCTTTGTGACACTTCTTCTTTTAGTTACAAGTCACATGTCTGGCGGATACACATTGTGTATTTTTTAACTGCGTTGGTTTCTATTGCTTTCCCCATCACTGCTCCTTCCTTTATTTAGGGGTGATTCCTCTCTCCAAGGACAAGAGGATGCCCCGAAACGCTACCAGTCCCTTCGCAATGTTTCACAGGTTGGTTAGCAGAACAAGGTTGATTTTTTATGCCGTAAATTGACGATTTTTGCTCAAAATGTGGCAATCGCCGATTTCCATTCCAAGACTGAGGACGTTACAATTACTACATTTTCGGTTCGGATTCCGAGACTCACCACCGCTTAAATTTTGATTAATAATCAGCATTGGTGACCGAAGACTTCACTCTCATCCTGCCAACGGCATTGTCAAAGAGGGCGGAGATGCGGACCGGCTTTCAGGGCATTCTCTTGTCCTTGGGGTAGGAAACTACCCCTAAAGGAGGAAGAATCAGCAATGATCAACGGCATGAGGATGGAGAAGGCAATGGAAACCACTGAATTACAGAATCGTAATATGTATCCACAGGAAATGTGGCCTGTAATTGAAAAACGATCACGATGATCTCTCCGTTGCCAAACGATTCCGGAATAGTCCCAGAGTCTGGTCTCTAGGAGGGGACTACGAAGCGGTAGATGACAATGAGAGAAAGATTCAACAACCAACGAAAGGATAAAGTTCTACGTGGCAGGGCGTGGAATGTCAGAAGATTGAATGTTCTAGGGAAGCTAGAAAACATGAAAACTGAAATTCAAAGGCTAAATCAAGATATAATAAGGGTCAGTGAAGTGAAATGGAAAGAAGAAAAGGATTTTTGGTCAGATGAGTATAGGGTAATATCAACGGCAGCAGAAAACGGTATAACGGGAGTAGAATTTGTTATGAATAGGAAGACAGGGCAGAGGGTGTGTTATTGTGAACAGTTCAGTGATGGGGTTGTTCTTACCAGAATAGACAGCAAAAGGACACCGACAACGATAGTTGGGACACACAATGATATCGAAGGATAGAGAAAGGGTAATATAGTACGTAAGGCGAGATGAAAATCTAACAGTCATGGGGGACTGGAATGCCGTTGTAAGGGAACGAGTAGAAGAAAAGATTACGGGAGAATATGGGCTTGGGACACATATTGAGAGAGGAGAAAGACTAATTGAGTTCTGTAATGAATTTAAGCCAATGATAAATGACGGACGGAGCAAGGAGGACGTTAAAAGCTGATTAGCACTGGCAAAAAAGGGCATTCCTGGTGAAGAGAATTCTACTGGTATCCAAATGGCTCTGAGCACTATGGGACTTAACAGCTGTGGTCATCAGTCCCCTAGAACTTAGAACTACTTAAATCTAACTAACCTAAGGACATCACACACATCCATGCCCGAGGCAGGATTCGAACCTGCGACCGTAGCAGTCGCGCGGTTCCGGACTGCGCGCCTAGATCCACGAGACCGCAGCGGCCGGCTACTGGTATCCATCATAGGCCTTAATTTGAGAATGAAACTGCTGGGAATGTACGTTTGGAGCACAGCATCGTATAATAGTGAAACATGCACTGTGCGGGAACTGGAAGAGAATCGAAGCATATGAAATGTGGTTTTACAGAAGAATGTTCAAAGTTAGGTGGAGTAGAAAAGTACGAAATAAGGAGGTGCTGCGCAGAACCCGAGAGGAAAGGAATATGTGGAAAATACTGACAAGGAGAAAGAACGGTAAAGTGTTGGCAGAAGAGCCAACACTGTGTTGCTAGAGGAGGCCGAAATGCACGAGTTTAATTACACGCTGACTGGCGCGAGGTCTGGAACAGTTAAAGGATTTGAGTCTAGCAAATAAAGTACGTAGCTGTTGGAATACTTAACTTTAATCCACAATTGGTGTACATCTCTCGTTACTGTACAGGCTTCACAATATTAATTATCAAATGCTATGGCGCCTTGCTAGATCGTAGCAAATGACGTAGCTGAAGGTTATGCTAACTATCGTCTCGGCAAATGAGAGCGTAATTGTCAGTGTAGCGTCGCTAGCAAAGTCGGCTGTACAACTGGGGCGAGTGCTAGGACGACTAGACCTGCCGTGTGGAGGCGCTCGGTCTGCAATCACTTACAGTGGTGACACGCGGGTCCGACATATACTAACGGACCGCGGCCGATTTAAAGGCTACCACCTAGCAAGTGTGGTGTCTGGTGGTGACACCACAAACAGTATGATGGGACATTTTTTACGACATCAGGGAATAACTTCCATGGTACCAGAAGGAGCTGGGCAGGGTAAAAACTGTAGAGCAAGACAGAGATTGGCTTACATACAGCAAATAATTTAGGACGTTGGCTGAAACTTGTACTCTGCGATGAAGAGGTTGGCACAGGAGAGGAATTCGTAGTGGGCTGCATCAAAGTAGTCAGAAGACTGAGACCATAAAAAAAGTATTATAAGTCAAGATCGCTTAATGTGAAATAGCTTATTTCATAACCAGATTCGACAATGACTTGCTGTCATCTCCAGGTTCTCAGACCTTTAGTGTACGGATATAACAGTGTTACTGTAGTAAGCTGCATGACCATAGAACAGTTACATACAAAGAGCCATATTACCTGAACATTAAATGTGACATGCCTTCTAGAAATATAACTAAACATCAATCATGTCGATATACTGAGAACATGCTCCAAATGTAATAGGGGAGACCGAGGCATATTGGCTCAATTTTTCTTCTTGATTTTTTCCAGACTCTATTTTGAATGCTTCCACTACCGTTTTTATGTGGGAACATTGGTACATTGGTTCAGCACCTTCACAACTAAGTTATTATGGTGTCTCAGTGATACCCTATTCATAAAAATAAATTTTGTATAGTAATACCACCTGGCTCAACCTACTCTTCCCATGGGGTAAGTTGGCGCAGTAGCTGGGAAAAGCTCTACACTGGTTTGTCAAGTATGTAAAACTTGCCAAATAAAATGTCCATATCATCAATAAATAGTATAGGAGCAAAATCAGGTCCATCACTGAATATGATGCGCCGACGACAACTAAGAAAGACTGAGCCGTTGAGGTTCAGAGATCATGTTAAATGGCTTCAAGCATAGCCTCCAGGCGGCGCCACCACACTAAGGCACCGATGTGTACACGATTATTTCGAAGATTATGCTAAATATTAATTGCCTTACGAAACTACCATCCATTGCTTATAATTTTTCTTATGAATCAAATCTTACCCAGTTGTTCTGTTATTTAGCACTTCACAACTGATATACTATGTTATGTGCATATGATGTGTCTAAGAATGTGCACAGTACAAAGCTATGTTTATATGCTTCCATTTACTGTCTGTCATTTACATCAAGTAATAATCTGTCTTGTTCTGGGAATGAAACTACTATGTACTTGTAATGGGTACGTATAGTAATCATAGATTATAAGCTATTCGACCACATACGTGGTTATGTATTTCTTTTGTGCTATGAGTCGTGTCAATGTTTATTGTCCAGTTGAAACTACCCTAATGTCTATAACTTTGCTATGTAACACAGTTTTAAAAGGTTTTTATGTAAATATTTGGTTAGTACAATCTCTGAAGTAATCATGTACACATCGCGGCCTCAGTGGTGTGGTGTCGCCTAGCGACCAAGCTTGAAACCACTTAACATGGGCCCGAAAGCGCAACGGTTCAGTCTTCCCCAGTTGATGTCGACGAATCACCATTGCTGACGTACTTATATTTGCTCCTGTACTCTTAATTGGTTCTGTCCATATTTTGTTTAGTAAGTTTTATGTATTTCACAAACCAGTGTGGAGTTGTATTATTATATTTGGAACATATTCTCAATAAGTCATCTAGACTGATGTATAATTACATTTCTGAGAGGTATGTAATTGCACAGTGCACTCATTCACGTACGTACAGGGATAGATTTTAAATTTTATCCGCGGTGTTTCTGGAAGGTAAGTAAGTATTGGTGATCATTTGTTCCTCTCTATACTGGTTACTTTTTGCAGACGGCCAGCCTGGAAAATTCCCAGGGTCCGATCATTAATCATGTGCGCTCTCAACCAGAACAACAGAACTAACACTAGTAACGGCTCTATCGACTGACAACGCTCTTTTATTCAGAAGGCGAGCCTGACAAATGAGGTTCGAGGCGCTGGGTGTGGAAACATCGCCATCCGCCTGCTTTCCGATTGGTTGTCTTCGCAGTAGCAATCAACTGGTGTCACCTGCGATCTGCGGCGTAGTCGAAACATCGTACCACGGTGCCGTTTCCCTGGATGAAAAAGTCGTCTGAATTTTCAAGGGTGGATCAGCTTTCAGTATTGTGACACTGCAAAATCCCTTCAGCTGTTAGTGCGATAACTGTTCTAGCATTGTCAGTACACTGTGTAAATCCTTACTTACGTCGAATGTTTGTAACAATGGAAATTCGTCTCACGGGAAAATTGGGCAAATACAACGAATTTACACCTACAGGGGGGTGCAGAAAAATATGGAAACAACAAAAACACATTACCACGCCTAATACGGTGTAGGGAAAAAGCTGGCATTCAAGGTAGCTTCTGCTAGTCTCGGGATGGATAAATACAGATCCTGTATGGTTTTCAAGGGAATTTTGTACCATTCTTCATGCAAAATAGCGGCACGTTCGAGTAAAGATGATGGAGTTGGGGCCCTTCTCTGTACATGTAGACCACAAAGGCTCAATAGTATTGATATCCGATGACTTTGGTGGCCAGGCGAGATCCGACAGTCCACCATCGTGCTCACAAAACCTGTCCTCGCCGACGACTTTTGTGAACAAAAAACCCTTGGTCTTGGAAAACAGCATCACCACTTGGTAACAAACATTGTACCGTGGGGTGGACCTGATCAGCCATAATGGTAAAACATCAATAAATGACTGATGATTCAGTGAGTGTGCAAAAAATGATTTTTGGTAGGTGGGTGGAATACTGTGTAGAGGAGCAAGGCAGCAAAGAGCGGGGTGAGCGATATAGATGTTCTGGCAACTGATACTAATAATCCATGTGTGAGTTCTCAAGAGACTGCGAGTGAATCTGGAATAAGTCAGCAACCTATTTGCGCATTCTGCGAGCAAACAGCTTATATCTGCATAATGTGTGATCTCAGAAGCACAATAATCAGTGAGGTGGCAGAAGACACATGGGACACTGTAGCTCGATATTGATGCTACACCACGAAAATAGGTTCTGTCTTCAAGGAAGTCTTTATACCGATGAAGCTGATGAGCTGAAGGTAACAAATATGCCGCTAAGAATCAGCACTGTCTGAGATGATTTCAAACTCAGAGGCAGTGTAGTGTGAAGGTTTGATATGGGGTTACTGGAGACTGATTGTCCCTTGCTTCGTTGAAGAAATCTTAAAGGCTAAATGATAATTACCTGACAGAGTGTAGATGGTAATCTGTAAATTTGACTGTTGCAAATTTTTTAAAATCCTTTATTTTCCCAAGATAGGAAACGCTGATTACTATTGCAACCGCTTAAAAGGTCATCCTTGAAGCAGGATACGAACGTGCGATATCTAGAACTAGGGAATAAATACGGCACTTTGTCATTACAGTGTTAACATCCAATGTCACTTACAATCGCTATTAGAATATACGTATTTGAAACACTGCACAAATATAGTTGCCGTATATGTTACAAGATACAATTGTCATGGCAGGCCACTGTCAGTCAATGTTAAGTGGATACCTGTGAGTCTACACACACAGTAACAGTCAGACTAGCTGGTATTTTGAAGTGGTTAACTTTGACTGACACTGTGGTCGCGCATGACTGCTGTGAATCATGTGACATACAACAATGCCCCGCACTGTAAGTGACATTTACTAAAGTATGGTTGCACTGTAATGACAAAGGTTCTGTAATGTATTAAGGTAACTCATACGAACTTTTCACAGGAATCCTTATATGACCGCATCAAAATGGCTGAGATATCGTACCAAGAAAGACGACTCTAACAATGTTATTCGAATCACCGGGAGAACAAAAATAGCGGATAAAAAATAGTCCAGAGTTTACATTATCGTTGTTGTAACTATCGATACAGTAAAATGGTCCAAATGGCTCTGAGCACTATTGGACTTAACATCTGTGGTCATCAGTCCCCTAGAACTTAGAACTACTTAGACCTAACTAACCTAAGGACATCACACACATCCATGCCCGAGGCAGGATTCGAACCTGCGACCGTAGCAGTCGCGTGGTTCCGGACTGAGCGCCCAGAACCGCTAGACCACCGCGGCCGGCGATACAGAAAAACAATTGATTAAATGCAGAGTAAGAGCACAGGTGCATCTTTTATACAGTTATTACATGAACAATTCATACGTGCAAATTCTGGTAGACGTTATGTAATGGTACATCGCCCCTTTGAAGGCATGAAGTTATACGGAACACCGAATACCTTCAAACCTACGACCAACTTTAGGGTAAAAGCGATGGTACCTTAAGATGCATCGTTTTAACCTCACAAAGTACCTTAGTACGTAACGGCAATCGGTAATGTTTTAATACACGTGTACAGTAATAAACTCGAAAAGTATTTCAGATAGTAGAACCAGACGAAAAAACTCATTAGTTATTTACACATATTGCGATTCCTACAGAAAATTATGATTCATTTCCAGTTTTTAAAGCATTTGAATCTATACAGGTAACGTAAGAACCCATGGATCAATCATAGACTGAAGTGATCAAAATGTTCACAGAAATAACAAAGTTTTTCAGACAAATGATGAACAAGCACTCACTCGGTTATCAATTACACATAATGCAGCCAATTTCAATAATTTCATAAGTCTGTATAGAATGAATCGTGACTTAATTATGATGCAGTTCATAAGCCTTTCTAGAAATTTGGCTCAATGCAATGCCAACTATACTCGACGTCCTCATGGATCGATGGTCAGCGATAGTCCAAGAGACTGTTGATGTTAGAAAAACACAATGTAGACGCTATTTCCTTTGTGAACGGATTAGGAATTCCGTTCAAAGAAATGTGAATTTATATAAAATCAAAGTCGACTCGTAGGCTTCTGACGGGGGGTGACGGAGAAAATGTCCAAATATGGTGAATTTATACCAAATCAAAGCAGACTCAATGTCTGTTGAGTACTGTTGAAATCTTCATAGAAAATGAATACCAAAGTAGACTCATGGGCATTAGGTGTAGTGGCTTGGCTCTGAGCACTATGGGACTTAACATCGGAGGTCATCGGTCCCCTATAACTTAGAAACACTTAAACCTAACTAACCTAAGGACATCACACTCATCCATGCCCGAGGCAGGATTCGAACCTACGACCGTAGCGGTCACGCGGTTCCCGACTAAAGCGTCTAGAACCGCTCGGCCAAACTGGCCGGGTTGACGTAGTGGTTTATTAAAATTTGTTTAGGTGATTTAGACTGAATGTAGACTCATTGCCTATATGTTCCGTGCAACTGCAGAAAAAACAGTTGGAGTTAGGGCGGGAGAGAGGCAGATCCTCCCCTTCTCCACTTGATGACTGCAGGCAGCCCCTCCATCCACACCGTCATGGTAGTGGCTGTATGCAGAATCAGCGTGCGTCGAGTGCATAGGCGCTCGTCGCAAGACTCTGAAATGTTGCTAACTGTTTGTTCAGTATGCCACAGAATTCATGAAACAAAGTAAAATAGCAGCAACAGTGTTTAATAAAGTCTTATTCACGCAAAGCTATGTACTGAACTGATGCCCCTCACAGTAAGCACATTCGTGTTTCATATAAAACGTCGGTCACGATCTGCTGCTCTAGGGACTTGTTTATACCCACTGTCTCTAAGTTGTACTGTACAGCCTGTCTGCCGGCCAACCGTTATTAGCGTTCAAAACATTTAACCTAAATAAAGATCTCTGCTTGACAGAGCAGAAAGGTCTCTTAAACTCACATTCATATTAAAGGGACGCCACACGCACTCATGGACACGGTATACATGTACATTTTAACTGCCCTCGCAGAATTTTTGGAGTTTAGCCATGTATGGAAGCGAAACTTGGACGACAAATAGTTTAGACAAGAAGAGAATAGAAGCTTTGTTTGACAAAATCCCGCTTGTGTGTGGCCTGTGGCAAGATGTGGAAAATCCTTAACGATTTTGTCAAAGAGGGTGACATTGTCTGCCCAAAGTCTGCCCACTGTACGGAGTATGGGATTATGTATTCGAATAAAACGGTTGAATTCCTAGTAAATTCCTTCTGTACGATTACTTCCCGAATGGAAACGGGAAATTAAAATCTGCTTGATGTTATGCTCTTGAAAAACTAACGCTAAGCTCATACAGTAAAATTCTAAGCACTATCGGACAGTGTTCCGTCCGGCATTCTTCAACCACTTTGCGATTGGTGCTTCGTGTGTGGACTATGTGACATATAATCAGGCATATTTTGAGAAAAAATCACCGCAACCACATATTTAATACCTTCCCTTCTGAGAGGGTACTGTCCAGCTATGCCAATGGAGTCCATTTCTGCAGGGTAAGTCCGTCGAATCGGATGGAAAGGAATTTTACTAAGCTAGATCATGGGTTTGGTTTTCAGATAGACAACGCACACTCCCAAAAAACGATGTACGTGAATGTGCAAAAAGTAACAGTAAGTGGCAATGTTCTTTTAACATTTTTCAGTTCCACAATGTTCCCAGGGCATGTGCATATACCTTATCAGGAAATCCTGGTAAGCACAAGGTATAAAGGTATACACACGCACCATAACACATTTCCAGTGTTATTCCGATGGAACAGTTCATAATTATGAAAGTATAATACTGACTCAGCTTGTGATTTGGTTGAAGCACCAGTACATGCTTGGCCTTAGACCACTTAGGATCCGCATCCTGTAGTTCAAATGGTTCAAATGGCTCTGAGCACTATGGGACTTAACTGCTGAGGTCATCAGTCCCCGAGAACTTACAACTACTTAAACCTAACTAACCTAAGGACATCACACACATCCATACGCAAGGCAGGATTCGAACCTGCGACCGTAGCAGTCGTTCTTACACATTTCCAGAGAATACCGTCAGTGAACAAGGTCCTTCCTTAATAACACTTTGTAAAGCCTCACGCGTTCACTAAACCAAGGCAGACCACAGGGTAACCTCGATAGGGCATCAGCGAGAACGTTTTCATTTTCTTTGATAAAGATAATTTCAAAATCATATCCTTAGAGAAACAACTTCCACCACATTAATCTCCGGCAAGTTAAAAGAAAGCTTCAAGGTTTGCGATCTCGGAAAACTTTGACATGCAGACGGCCGATAATAACTAAACTTTTTATATGACCAGCGAGGGACTCTAGATCCGTCGCAGAGTATGGCCTGTCACTGCTAGTGAAACTGATGACGCGGACTTCCATTCTGCAATCAACCTCTACTGTCTGAAATAAACAGGGTCAGAGTACTGTGCTCGACGAGGCGATAGAAAAATCCTCCTAGATACTAGGATAGTACAAGATTTCAAGGTGAACCTTTCTGTCGAAAGCTTCCTGGCACTGGAGACATGGGACCAGGGAGCATTTTTCTTTAACAACGATCTGGACTGTTTAAAATTTCATTTGAATTAACGGTCAAAAGGATGACGTCATGTCCAGAAATGAGTACAGCTGTTTTCTGGATGATGGTGGGAGACATTTGGCTGTTGCTTGTATCTTATCTGGATAGGGCTCATTACCTGCCAGAGATATGATATGTACTAAAAACTTGATCCTCCGTTTATCAGATTTCGACTTCTCCAAATTAGTAGTCACTCCTGAATCTGAAAATCGTTTCAAAACTTTCCCCAAAAGTTGTATGTGCTCTTCCCAGGAAGGTGTGGCTATTAGCATGTCGCCAACATAGACTATAACTTTGTCCAACAGACCCAACCTGTCACCAGGGCTGCAATAAACAAGCCAAAGTTTAAGTTCAGGCCGAACGGATGTACCTTAAACTGATGTGACAGTCCATAGAAGACAACAGCAGTATACTTTCTACACTTCTTTGACAATGGTATCTGCCAGTACGATCATTGGAAATCGAGTGTCGTTAGTTTAATCCCAGAAAACTCTTCGAGAGCTTCAGGACGGGATCCGATAGGCACGATAATTCTATTCGCTTCGTGTATCTGGAACTAAGCTCACAGCATCTCCTGGTTTTACTATAACTAATAGCGGACCACAATAGGGACAAAGCTAGATATCAATAATGACCCTCTAGCATTCTACGTTTCACCACTTCCCCTCTTGACCACAGTCTAGCATTAGTCTGATTACAATGCCAAGGGGGCAACATTCATGTGATAAATGTATCCTTTCAAATCTCTAGGTGTCTTAGAGAAAAATAGTACATTCGTCATCAGTAAGTGGATTACTTCATTCTGCATTAGTTAATTTTTTCTGTTCAAGGAACTCAGGCTCCTGTATTGGCATGAATTTTGTTTACATCAGGCAGATCGTCATTCATGTCGACTGACACTGGTTCTGAACAGGAGGTGGGAAAATGACTGTCTGCCCCCAGCACACTTACACCAACTAATTTAATTGACAAATGACAGTTCTTGGCAGCATTCGTTCTGACGTTCCTTGGAACGAATCAACTTATCATTAAGAAGTAGGGTGTTCTTAGCAATAAGTAGGGTGCACATTCCGCGTTGGAGGTTGAAGCACGCATCCTTCCATCTTAGAAGCTCCATCCCCACCAAGCAAGTTACGATTAGACGCTCAATCACTAAAAACGTCCGCCCATCGGCTCCGTTCTCAAATTCAAAAAACCTGTACCGGCATCTCTATTCCATGTGTGCGGGCACCAATAACTCAATTTCGCATCGGTAACGTCGGAATCCTTGTTTTCTCTGACGTGTGTGGCCATCACACTTATACTAGCACCATTGTCTATCATTTTAATATCTCCGACTATCCATGTACTGCCGCTTGTACATTATCTATCCAAATTTCATTGCATGATATCAAATCACTGCAAAGTTCATCTCGAATATCTTCATTATCATTATAATGAAAGATGTCGGTGAGTTCACTAGAACTGCAACCTTAATTCCCACGGCCACAATAAGGGAGCGAGATGAACATTTAGTTTGACGTATTATTTATTGTGAAGGTCGCTCATCCATGCATTCCACTACTTGTATTGTCTCTGTTGTGTTGGCAGAAGAGCCAACACCGTGTTACTACAGGAGGCCGAAATGCACGCGTTTTAGCTCACGCACGATGGCGTGAGGATGGAAGGACTATACTGACGTGATGTCTGAACATGACAAGGAATTAGAATTCAGAAAGAGGACGTAATTAGTTTGATACTTAACTTTAATCCATTAATAATGAACGTCGCTCTTGACGGTACACGAGTCACAATATTATCTGTTCAGAATACATTCATAGTAACTGAATATGGTGCCTTGCTAGGTCGTAGCAAATGACGTAGCTGAAGACTATGCTAAACTGTCCTCTCTGCAAATGAGGACGTATGTAGACAGAACCATCGCTAGCAAAGTCGCCATCTCGTGGTCGTGCGGTAGCGTTCTCGCTTCCCACGCCCGGGTTCCCGGGTTCGATTCCCGGCGGGGTCAGGGATTTTCTCTGCCTCGTGATGGCTGGGTGTTGTGTGCTGTCCTTAGGTTAGTTAGGTTTAAGTAGTTCTAAGTTCTAAGGGACTGATGACCATAGATGTTAAGTCCCATAGTGCTCAGAGCCACAGCAAAGTCGGCTGTCCAACTGGGGCGAGTGCTAGGGAGTCTCTCTAGACTGGACCTGCCGTGTGGCGACGCTCGGTCTGCAATCACTGATAGTGGCGACACGCGGGTCCGACGTATACTAACGGACCGCGGCCGATTTAAAGGCTACCACCTAGCAAGTGTGCTGCCTGGCAGTGACACCACAGTCTCATTCCACTGAGGTTGCGACCATCGTATCGTCGGTCTCAGAACGGAAATAGACCGATTCCATTCGTTATTCCTGTCCTGAGGATTATTAGGTCCTGGGTAATTTTGTCCCCACAGACTATCGTGTTTGTGTCCGGATGACCACAACGCTGCATGCACTCCATTCCGACGATTCTGATAACAAGAGTGGAATCAATTGTTCCAGTTCCTGCGCTGGAACCGAGCGCCGTTACGCGCTTGCTGATTTCTGTTTACATTGTGCGCAGCTTGCGGGGGTGGGGTCGCACCGGTGCAAGCAGCTATATTCCTTCCATTGTTACTGTAGTTGCCGGAATGCACTGTTGGCGCGCCACCGTTATAGCTAGTGTGTCGCATTTCGTCGTGGGTAATATTCAACGAATCAGCAACAGTTAAAAAATCCTCAATGTTATCGTTTGGCGCGTGAATCTGTTTTTCGGTTATATTAACGGGTAATTTTCCTTCGGTGCGATAGGACTGTCTTATTATTGCGTCTTGTTAATTTACCATTCCAAATATTAGCGGAGACTCCCTTGTTCAAAGAGGGATATCTCAAGATTGAATAGTTCCCTTCGCAAGCAGGCTTGTATATGCGGTGACAAAATACTTGTCCAAGGTCGCTTGTTCGAACTGTTCGTGAATACAACACTGCTCGGATGTTGTTGTGGCCCACAGCGCCGCTTCGCCTTGCACATAGGCTGCTGTAAATTACATCTTTTAACGATCTGCCCAGGATCTGAAACTGACGGTGCTTCAGTAGTATTTCCTTCACAAACACCACAGTTAAAGTTGTTACCGCACCCAAGGGATCCAGTGGGGAATTTCAATAAAGACAGTAAAGTCATGTTGCAGTAACGTTACGTTGCTTTCACTCGCCCCCGCCAAAACATCAGACAAAAAGAGTTGTGGAAATGCAGCCGTTCGCGGCGAACTTAGTATTACCGGAGTACACGCTTTAACTCGTCGACTTGTTGCCGTCAGCCAGGCAACTCATTTGTTAATACTTTTTCTATCTGACCTAGTCCGTTGCGAAGTGGCATGCCTAATGTGTTTAGCAATCACTGGTAACCAACCATTTCCAAACGGATCAAAGTTTTTCTTGCAAAGTAATCCATTAACTACCTTAATTTGTCCTTTCACATCCTCTGACTGATTTAAGGCAAGCATAATTTGAGATATCTTGGAGTCCTTCTGCTCAGCAGACAGATCCTGGAGTGCAGCGAGACAGTCACTTTCATCAAAGTCTTGATGGTCTTGCAAAGGGTTTCTTGAGAGACAGTCGGCATCTTTGTGATTTCTTCCACTTTTGTACACTATGGTAATGTCCTAAAGACGTAGTGCCCACCTGGTGAGTCGTCCTGTTGGATCCTTAAAACCTGTCATCCACAAAGTGAATGATGGTCTTTAACAACTGTCAACGGCCATCCATAGAGATATTGTCGAAATTTGCACATGGCTCAGATCACAGCAAGACATTTTCTTTCTGTAGTTGAGTAGTTTTTCTTGGTGTTTGTAACTGCCCTAGTAGCATAAGATATATATAACCTTCTCTTTTCCATCCGAAATCTGCACCAGAACAGCACCGATCCCATGCCCACTGGCATCTGTGTGTAGTTCTGTAGGTGCTGTCTCATCATACAGACCAAGTACAGGGTCAGTCGACAGAGCTTTTCGTAGCACATCGAATCTTGTTGAACACCACCTCAGATAAATTTAGCATAGGCTTTTAACAACTCTTGGAGTGGCCTGGCTTTGATACAAAACTCTTTGATAAAACAACGATAATAAGAACACAATCCGAGGAAGGTTCTCACATCTCTAATACTTTTGGGAATAGGAAATTCCATTATAGCTCTCACCTTTTCTGGGTCTGGCAGCACACCTTCATTTGACCCAAGGTCGCCAAGTATTTTGATTTCTTTTGCTCCAAAGAGACACTTTCTTGGATTGAGTTTCAGTCTGGCTTCTTGGAAACAGTTAAGAACGACCCTCGGTCTTTTTATGGGTTCATCAAATGTCTCTGAGAAAACTTTAATGTCATCTAAATAACAAAGACACATCGTCCACTTCAGTTGCCTTAGAAGATTACCCATCATTCGTTCAAAAGTTGCTGGTGCATTAAACAAACCAAACGGCATTACCTTAAACTCATACAGGCCCTCAGGTGATGATGAATACAGTTTTCTCACGATCAGCCTCATCTACTTCGATTTGCCAGTCTCCCGGGTACATGTCCATGGTTGAGAAAAACTTAGCCCCCTTCAGACAATCTAGTGTATCGTCAATTCGTGGAGGAGGGTAAACGTCCTTTTTAGTCATCTTGTTAAGCTTCCTGTAATCAACACAAAAGCGGCAACTGCCGTCCTTCCTTCCTGACGAGAACCACTGGTGACGACCATGGGCTCTGCAAAGGCTGAATGACGTCATTCTTCAACATTTTCTCTACCTCCTCGCGAATTATTCGATGATCCGTTGCTGCCACAGGTTGATAGTCTCCAGTGCTAATCCGGCGTCAGTTTGACTAATTTGCTCTTCATCTGTGGACTGAAGCATTCAGAGAGCTGTTGAAGAATGGCAAGAAGCTTCTTTTGTTGTTCCTTAGTGAGATGGGCAGGAGCTTCGAAATGGAGACCTTTATCACCGTGTTGGGGAGTGTCCTCTCCAGCGGCTAGCTTGCAGCGATGGTGACCTACGTCGACCTGCGCCGGATACTGGCACTTGTGATACCGCACACCTTCTTGTTCATCTTCGTCGTCCCGGAATTGGCATTGGCTAAGGTCGGTCTGCTGTGCTGTGGCTCATGCATCATCATATATCCACCGCCTTTCTCAACAAAGGAGCACCACATGTCCTGGTCGTCCGCAGTGGAAACATACTTGTTGGTTATCCTGCGTCCTCCAGACATCAGTCTTCCTTGGTGCCCAAACACGTTCCTCATGCGGCATTGTAGTTACGTAACTGCCTGGGCCTCGACTTTTTTAAAGTTGTAAAGGGAAATGAACGGCGATGGAGACCTTGCTCGGCGTGTTGGGCAGCGTCCTCTCCAGCGGCTAGCTTGCTGCGATGGTGACCTACGTCGTCCTGCACCCATATCTTCTTATTCGTCGTCCCGGAGTTCGCGTCGGCTACGATCGGTCTGCTGTCTTCTGGCGCGGGCGTCATCAAATATCCGCTGCCTCTCTTGACAATAGCGCAGCATATATCCCGGTCGTCCGCTGTGGAAACATGTTACCTGAGAACCCGGAAGGATGTCTCATGTGGTGGCACACAGTTGCTTTCATCGTGACATCCTCTTTTTCTTCTGTCTCCGATAGATTACGATCTGTTGAATATGGTTCGAACTCGGGTTTCTCGCCACGTAAACGGCGGCTCTGTCGTGGGCTGATGGGAGCCACTGTGTCGTCGATTAGTGAGATCGTCCTCCACCAGAATAATGTCACGTAGAGGAAGGTGTACGTAGGTGAATTACGAACACTAACTTTACTTAACGAAGGCTTATTCATCTCTTGCACATACAACAGCGCGGAGCGAACTGCCTCCGGCCAAAACACATACGGTATATATAGAGCTACAGAACATTCCAGTACAATGATTCTTTCCATTTGTGGATACTTAAAGAATTTACTCGAACCGAATATAGAAATTAAAATGTTCAAGATCAGGCGAGTGTTGAACTCACGACCCTCTATGTAACAAAGCGAATACCATAGCCACTAGACTGCGGCAACTGCACTACTTGCTTTCTTCTGCTACAATATAGTTGTTCTAAGAACAATTTATTCGTGCAAATTCTGTTAGATAAAATGAAATAGTACAACCTGTGGGATTGCTGCACATTTGCCCACAATGTATCAGTTGTGTGTCGTGCTTTCAGCAGTGGTCTGTGGAACACTCCTGCACCCGTACATCAGGTTCTGGACGTTCACGTACTACAGGCGCTCGTTCAAGGAAGAAATTCGGGAACATGTGGCACCCACTGGTTCGCCAGAGACCATTAGGAATCGTCTCCTGCAGCAGGATTAAGATCACTTGTGCATCTGACCAGGATACCATTGACACCACGACACCGTCAATGATGAAAGAGTTGACTGGAGAGCGAAATGACACTCTGTCGTACACACTGATGAGAGTAGGTTCCATCTCTACGCAAGTAATGGATGTTCATGTGTATGGTGTAGAGCTGGTGAGCTGCCTATTCCAGAGAGCATTTGCCCACGACACAGGTCACATCCCAGGCATCATTATGTGGATATCATCAGTTACAGCTCACAGTTACATTTGGCGTTTCTACCAGCTAAAGAAAACAGTCCCTGGTGCACTGCACAGGCTGTTATCTTCGTGGTACTGCCATTTATTCGACAGAAAGATGTGCCTTTCCAGCAGGGCACGTTTACGTACGGCTGCTGCCACGCAGTTGGCTCATTCAGAATTTGGCCATCAAGAGCATAAGATATCTCGCCAATGGAACACATACACTACTGGCCGTTAAAATTGCTACACCAAGAAGAAATGCAGATGATTAACGGATATTCATCGTACTAATATATTATACTAGAACTGACATGTGATTACATTTTCACGCAATTTGGGTGCATAGATCCTGAGAAATCAGTACCCAGAACAACCACCTCTGGCCGCATTAACAACCTTGATACACCTGGGCATTGAGTCAAACAGAGCTTGGATGGCGTGTACAGGTGCAGCTGCCCACGCAGCTTCAACACGATACCACAGTTCATCAAGACTAGTGACTGGCGTATTGTGACGAGCCAGTTGCTCGCCCATCATTCACCAGACTTTGAATTGGTGAAAGATCTGGAGAATGTGCTGGCCAGGGCAGCAATCGAACATGTTCTGTATCCCGAAAGGCCCTTACAATACCTGTAATATGCGGTCGTGCATTATTCTGCTGAAATGTGGGGTTTCGTAGGGGTCCACTGTTCAAAGTGCCGTCAGTGAGAACAAGAGGTGACCGAGACATGTAACCAATGGCACCGCATACCATCAAGCCGGGTGATACGCCAGTATGGCGTTGACGAATACATGCTTCCAATGTGCGTTCACCGCGATGTCGCTAAACACGGATGCGACCATCATGATGCTGTAAACAGAACCTGAATTCATCCGAAAATATGACGTTTTGCAATTCGTGCACCCAGGTTCGTCGTTGAGTACACCACCGCAGGCGCTCCTGTCTGTGATGCAGCGTGAAGGGTAATGAGCTGATAGTCCATACTGCTGCAAACGTCGTCGAACTTTTCGTGCAGGTGGGTGTTGTCTTTCTAACGTCCCCATCTGTTGACTCAGGAATCGATACGTGGCTGCACGATCTGTTACAGCCATAAGGATAAGATGCCTGTCATCTCGACTGCTAGTGATACGAGGCCGTTGGGATCCAGCACGGCGTTCCGTATTACCCTCCTGAATCCACCGATTCCATATTCTGGTAATTGTCATTGGATCTCGACCAACGCGACCAGCAACGTCGCGATACGATAAACCGCAATCGCGATAGGCTACAATCCGACCTTTAACAAAGTCAGAAACGTGATGGTACGCATTTCTACTCCTTACACGAGGCAACACATGTTTCACCAGGTAACGCCGGTCAACTGCTGTTTGTATATGAGAAATCGGTTGGAAACTTTCCTCATGTCAGCACGTTGTAGGTGCCAACCTTGTGTGAATGCTCTGAAAAGTTAATCATTTGCATATCACAGCATCATCTTCCTGTCGGTTAAATTTCGCGTCTGTAGCGCGTCATCTTCGTGGTGTAGGAATTGGAATGCCCAGTAGTGTATGTGACATGATGAAGCGGTAACCTACTCGTTCTTCAGGACCTGCAAGAACCATGCCGAATTCCCATAACAGCCACAAGATGCTTGGGGCATTGTACCGCAGGATGCCATTCGGCACTTTTATGGTCCTTTGCATGAGTGAGCACACCCCTGCGTTGCCGCCAGAGGAGCTGCACTATTTACTGATGCGACTATGTGGTGGCCGAGCGGCTAAAGGCGGTACTATTTGGAACCGCATGACCGCTACGGTCGCAGGTTCGAATCCTGCCTCGGCATGGATGTGTGTGATGTCCTTAGGTTAGTTAGGTTTAAGTAGTTCTAAGTTCTAGGGGACTTATGACCACAGCAGTTGAGTCCCATAGTGCTCAGAGCTATTTGAACCACTTTGAAGCGACTATGTGGGAATCTTCGACTGTGACATGTTTGTGTCATTTGTCTGAATTTTTTATCATATACTCCAAACATTGGTAGCTCGTGACTATACATTCTGGGTGTTCGCAAATTTTTAGATTCAATTAAATTTGAGAGTGTGAAATAGCACCAGCTGTATAACAGTTTCGTTTATGAACAAATTAATGCAACTGCAGCCGCTGCCATTAATAATAATGACAACAATAATATGCATAACTTGTCGGACGAAAGAATTATTTTTGTAGAATTTTGTTGTTTTGTACATAATTAAGTATAGTCTAGAGCAATCACGAAATACAGAATGTGTAAGCTTTTGCTACACTCCGTTGAGCATTTTTGTGTAAGTGGGAGTATTCGTGCTTGTTTATTTTTTCGTACAAGCGTACTAGATCCCTAAAAGCTGTATCAGCCCACAAATTAACTTCAGGGCTGTAAAATCATTCTTACGCTGTAACCTCACAACCACTTACGCCTCTTCTACACTTCTTTGTTAAATGTTTGCTTGTAGTCATGCTTATTTGATTTCGTCACTTTCTCAGTCAACGGATCTGGTCTGGGACGCTTTACTACCTTTGCGGCTAACTTATCCTGGTGATTTACTTTTCTGTTGGTACTTAAGGTAGATTCAACAGAGTTCGCGTTGACATTGCACACGAAAGCCGATTTCTGCACAGTAAACAACCAACTTCAAACGATAATTGCGTTTTTTGGAAATGATTAAATTCAGATAGTAATGTCTACTGACATGGTCTCTTGACTAGAATACAAATGGATTACAGTATGATGAAACGCAAAACTTAATACACTATAGCTCAATCAGAAACCCACAAAATAGGTTTTCTGTCAGTATAACAGTAACACATACTGGGTTCCAAACAAATTTTATTATATAGTGAGTTAACTGGCGTATGTGAGAAGTGTGGTACCTCATAAATGGATTAGTGGATTTATGCTCAGAAGTAAAAGTCTGCCGCAGTTTGCTACAACGAAGTGGCGCAAAAACTCGTGAAGATATGCTCGCGACCCTGACAGCAGGTTTCTCTGAGCCTAGGGGAGTAGCGCGGTAGATTTAATTGCCGCATTTTCAGTTTGCCATATCCGTTACGTCTAAAAGCATGCGAAGAAAAATAATCAATAAATCTGCAAGGTTTTGAAAGTTTGGGTATTCACGTGCTCTCACACAGCAACCCCCACCGACTCCTACAATGATGAACTTCTCTGTAACGTCACTAATGAATTAAATGACAGTTCTCTTGAGGGTATTGCGTATCTTTTTCCGCAGTTGTAATATACTGCTCTTCTTCTCTTCTGCTATGGTGATAAAAATGTAAACTGTCACCTGTCGCGGAGACAAGTGTAATATTTCTCTCCCTGTCTCTTCAGTCTTTTAATTTGTTTATACAGCTATCACACTCGAGTTTGTTGCCTTCACTGCGAGAACATGCTTATATACGAAATAGTACCGAGTATTTGCCTAATATGAACACGTGTGTCGTAAATTTGTTCTAGTATTAGTATTATTCAGTAGAAAAATGTAAAATGTCACTTTCATAAAATAACAGTACGAGTCAAATTACATTGTTTCATCGTCGCTTTACCTCGTATAACACATCCCTAACAGTCCTAAACTCGTCAAGTCTTGCGTTAAAAGTTCAGTTCCTTTCACATTCATACTGAAATAACTGTAAAGGTGACACCTTTCAAGAAACTCTGGGCTGCACAACTTCTCCCTCTTACGGCATGAAGAACATGCTTATAGTTAACTATAAATGCCATAACTAATAAAACCTGTTTGTTGTACCTATAACTTCTGAATATAGCAAAATTTAGTTATAATATTGTGTTAACATACAAATAAAAGAAAAAGCATTCTCCTTTTCATTCTTATTTTTAATGTTTGGATTTGCGATTTAAACGTGAAATGAATTTTTATATGAACCTTTACAGACAATGTAGTAAGTTCAATTCAGATGAAAAAGAGAGATAAAAACATTTTGAGGAAACGTCTGACAGAAACGTGATCACTGTTTCGTAATTTCAAAGTATTTTTATGTTGCTCTTTTTGTTGCTTACAGCAGTCGTTCACGCGCCCCTCTCCTTCAGAAAATTCAAGAAGTCACGTCAACTTTCAGGAAAGTTCACTTTTACTTGAAGCTCTCTTTTCACTAAGGCCATGGATATCCGATTTCTTTCTTTTGATTTCTGGTTCTTCATCATACTGAGGATTCCTTCAGGAGATGAGTTACTCGTAGGAACTGAACATTTACGTGTGATACAACCCTAACCAAGTGGTAATGGAAGGTGTCAGTTGTGGTCTGCTGCTTACAGAAATCTACACAAACCTGTCTTTTGCTTCATTTTGGATAAGTCCAGCACATGCATTTCGTAAATCACAGAATTCATTCTATGACTGGCCTTCATGCAGGTTGATATTCAGTTTGCTGGTGACCTTTACAGCACACTACCATTGCAGACGAAAATCTTCTTGTTTTTTAAGCGAAAGGTTTGTAAGCAGATTCAACACATTTTCTCAGAAATGTCATCGTATTGTGACAAATAATCAATGCAACGTGAGAAAAAAGACTGTACAACATTTACAAAAGTCAACCTCTGTAGCTTCGGTATTTCTTGCAAGATTTTATGAATTTCCTTTTCCAAGAATTTATGTTATCTCCTACTCTCTAGAGTTTGCTCTTAAAGTCCGTTATTGTTCTGTCCTGCTTAACAGAAGTAAATGAGCAATTTTCGAGATTGTTCAACACCAGTTTCAAACAATGGCTTTAAGGCTGCAAGAACCGTAGATAGCATTCAGGAAGTGAGTATTCAGTTTCTTAAGCATCATACTCCCACTTTGATGTCACAAACTGCCAAGTCAATCTTGAACGATCTTTCTCGCTCTTTGAAATAAAATATGATTTGATGGCAAACCAGTCAATCGCAATTTTGTCAATAGCAGGAACTACCGATAGACATGTTATATGGACGTGTCGTATTATTTCCATGAACTCTATTTCTGCAAACTTGGAAAATCGTCTGAGTGACTGAACATTTGATGCAGAGGAACCAAATTGTAAATTTTGAGAACTAATGCATCTACATCACTATCAAATGTTTTACGACCATGTATTACAGTATTACTTTGATACGACCATTGCAGTTAGCTCTCAAAATGGAAGGATTTTCGTTTTCCAGTAAGACAAAAACTTAATTGTTTTTGTCATAGTTCACTGGGGCATTGTTAGCATTTATGCAGTCACTTGATTGAGATGAGAGCCATTAGCTCTGTAATTTTCAATACTGCAATGAAAATGCCTTGTGTGTTTCTATGGTACTTTCACAAAATCTAGCAATCTCTGACGTATTTCATGATTAACATGACGGTAAGGTGTTGTATATTCTCGGTTCGACGTATCTGCGGACACAGAAAAACCAAAGGCTTAATGAAACTTACCTATGACTACATCTTGACTGTATGGGCCACGAACGTTTTTCGAGAACGTCATTACCTTATTTATTCCATGCGAAATTTCAGATACAATTTATTGTCTGCAAACATGTAATGACTTAATTCGTATTGGCAATCCAGTGACTTTTTGCGAAGGCCGTGTTTTGCACTGTGGTGAACAGACGCAGCTTCAGCACGTATCATGGCACCTTCTTTAGACGTGTGTTTCTTCACAAAGAAAGTAGTAATTGTTTCATTTTTACCGCACTGGTGTTGCTCCACAATGTGATTTGTGTCTTCTGACGATCTACTACAACTTTTCTTCCTTCAAATTTTGTCGAAAACGTGGCGGGGCAGATCACACACATTGCTGTGAAGTCGCTTCCTTTTATCAACCATGTGGAAAAATGATTGTTTTATAATTAGTCTTTGTAGGAACTTGTGTATCTTTTAACTTTTTTTTCATAACGGACGAACTTGACGAAGTGTCTTCATTATCATACCAAACATCTTTTCCGAAAGCCGATTGTTTCTGATTCAGGCTGGACGTGAAATGCTCTGGGAACTTAACAACGCAGTAATCCCCACTTCAACAGGCAAATGGGTATCTTTAGGGGAGGAAATTCATCATTCTTCCTCTTCGCATGATCTGAAAATTCGGCACAAGGAGGGTAAAAGTGTGTTCCGGGATCCTGAACAGTACTTTAAATTCCGGGACAATCCCACTGAAAACTGAATGGATGGCAACGCTAAAACATAGCTATGCTGCGTTTTCACATTAATTAAATTTGAATAGAAAATCGCTGATCATGGAAGCCTTTCCATTTACATTCCACTATCTAAATGTTCCTCCACGAGCAGTAGTAAAATACGAACATGATACTGCTTCAGCCATAAATCTCAAAACTATTCCCGTGTGCCTCTTCTCGAAATAACTGAATTGCTCAATCTCATACGAACATACGTAACATTTTCAACTGTCAGTTACACTTACTAGCAAATTCTTCACACTATTAACCCGTGACAAGCTTGTGTGCGACCGCTTCGTGCTGACGATCAACAACGACCCTACTGCACAAACCAAGACAACGCGTGATCAGTAACTATGGGACATGGTTGACGTTACACTGCAAAACGATGCACCCTTCAGAGAAAGGGCGCGCTCAGATTCTAAAATCCAGAACCCAGCTATAAGTAAGACTATCGTCACGTTATAACATAAAAGATAGCAATACTTATTAAACAATGTACAGGCTAATTATAATTAAAGTTAAACTTTCAAAATGCTGTAGATTGGTTCAAATGGCTCTGAGAACTATGGGACTTAACATCTATGGTCATCAGTCCCCTAGAACTTAGAACTTCTTAAACCTAACTAACCTAAGGATATCACACACATCCATGCCCGAGGCAGCATTCGAACCTGCGACCGTAGCGGTCACGCGGTTCTAGACTGAAGCGCCTAGATTCGCACGGCCACACCGGCCGGCAAAAATGCTGTAGAAATAATATCACTGGTCAGAATGACGTCAAACTACAACGGAATATTATCAGAGAAGGAGGGAAAAAGAATTGCAGAAGAAAAAGAGTACTGTGAAAATGGCGCTGTATGTGTCAGAATACGTAAATGAAAACCCCTGTCATCTGCATGACCCATTGAAGATGATATAAATACGCCTGGTACAGGGCTTTTCCTCCTTTCGTGTCGGCGACGTTCGTCGTGATTGTCTCAATGGTTGTAAATCCGTATTACAAGGACGATGATTGTGCACACCTCGCTCTGCTGAAGTTCCGTACACTGAAGGGTTTAAAGCAGGCGTTGGTCCGATGACTGCCGTGGGTCTGGAGAAAATGATTCGGAAATTCTAATAGACGGATTCTTTTGTTGTGCAACCTGGAAGAGGGAGGAAATAAATTGATTCGACGTCAGTGGAAGCAGTGGCCACAGCAATGCAGGAGGAGATAAGCGGTGTTGTGCAAACGTGTAGTGCACGGAGAATTGCCCAAACATTGAACATATCAGTGACCACAGTGCGTAAAATCCTACGAAACGTACTTCTTTGCTATCCATTCAAAATTACTCATGTGCACGAGTTGCTTCCTATTGACCTCCCAGCAACAAAGACCTTTGCTTTAGAATTTCTTGCCCGCATGGAAGTGGACAATGATTGGTCGTGGAAGATTTTGTGGACAGACGAAGCCCACTTCCATCTGACAGGAAATGTCAATACACAGAATTGTCTAATATGGGCAATGGAAAATCCACATGCAAATTAGCCAGTACCACTTCATCCTGAAAAGGTCACTGTGTGGTGCGGGTTTACGGCTTCATTTATCATAGGGCCATATTTTTTCGAAGAGACAATTACTTCCGGTCTTCTTACCTGTACCGTCGCTGGTAAGGGCTGTGAGTGTCTTTTGCGCAACCACGTCATTCCAGCTCTCCAACAGCGTGGATGTATAGATGGGATCATTTTTATGCAAGATGGCGCACATCTGCACATTGCAAATCCAGTTAAGCAACTGCTGAAGCTACATTTCGGAAATCCTAGAATTATCAGCCGCCATTTCCCTACAGCCTGGCTGTCCCGATCAGTGTGACTCCTGGCTGTGGGGCTTTCTGAAAGATGTTGTGCTCAGTGTTCCGTTTGCAAACTTAACTACATAGAAGGCACGCATTGAGCAATACATTCTGAACGTGACCCCGGAAACACTTCCATCAGTTGTGGAACATGCTGTTTCTCGGTTTCAACTTGTTGCAGAAAACGGTGGACAGCATACTGAACATGTTTTGCGCCAGTCACATAGAAATTAATAATCGGAATTGATTTGATTTTTGGCCTCCAGACCATTAAAAACCGATGTTAATGATGCTTTTTACATGGTTTTTGGCCTCGGGACGATTATAAACCGAATTTTCATATGACCTTGCCGTGATGGATGGGCTTGCGTAATGAACAGTATCACACCTGTACACCCATGCACACTGAGTAGTGCAGTTTATTTAACGTTAGACGCACACGTTAGGCATTTTTGTATGACTCACTTGTCATTTTTAGTCGACCACTATTAAATTATGATGCTTACAGCGCCATCTGTTGCTATACGTTTTTCCCCTTTTCCGCTAATATTCCGTTGCAGTTTGACGTCATTGTGGTGTCACGGCCAGACACCACACTTGCTAGATGGTAGCCTTTAAATCGGCCGCGGTCCGTTAGTATACTTCGGACCCGCGTGTCGCCACTATCAGTGATAGCAGACCGAGAGCCGCCACACGGCAGGTCTAGTCTAGAGAGACTCCCTAGCACTCGCCCCAGTTGTACAGCCGGCTTTGCTAGCGATGGTTCACTGCCTACATACGCTCTCGTTTGCAGAGACGACAGTTCAGCATAGCCTTCAGCTACGTCATTTGCTACGACCTAGCAAGGCGCCATATTCAGTTACTATAATTACTATCTTCAAAAATGTATTCTGAACAGATAATATTGTGAATCATGTACCGTCAAGAGCGACGTTCATCATTAATGGATTAAAGTTAAGTATCAAACTAATTACGTCCGCTTTCTGAATTCTCATTCCTTGTCATGTTCCAGACCTCACTTCACTATAGTTCTTTCCTCCTCACGCCAGCCTGCTTGAGCTAAATCGCATGCATTTCGGCCCCCACTCGTAACACGGTGTTGGCTCTTCTGCTAACGCAAAAGTCATTCTGACCAGAAGTGTTATTTCTGCAGCGGTTTGAAAGTTTAACTTTAAGTATAATCACCCTGAATACGTAGCTCAGTGAGATTAGTACCTGGTTTAAATTAAACTGTTGTCTACTCTTCCACCTTTGTGAACAGACTCTTAGTTGTGTCAAAGCAGAACACCCCACCTTTCTAACATGACAGTTCCATGTAAGAACACGAACTTCTGCCTAGAAAAAGAGTCAAATATTAGAAACAGACAAACGAAAGATTTTAAAAAATTAAGAGCTATTAGTGTAGTTGACTGAGTAAAACTAAAAGATGTGTTTATAAATGTTAACAGTAATCATGTTTACGTATTTTGTAAACTGACTCATTCCATATCATTTTGGTGCGCTCAAATGACCTATGTAAAATGTAACTAACATAAAACTGCAAATGGTTTTCTGTTCAGAATACAGGTACTATAATTCGTGAAAAACTACTGATCAGATTTGGAAAGTTAAATTAGGAGTAGGAATTGCAACAGCTCTATCTGAATAAGCGAAGTTAAACCGATGCCTGTGTAATAATTACTAAATCTCTGAAAAGAGACAATGCCCCTTTGACTGAGAACTTTCTCACAGTTCATAAGGATGAGAAAAAGAGTACTACATATGAAACAGTTCCGGATATATCTGCTGAATCACGTGGTGTGTTGGAGTTCCTTTCTACGTTGAGAGTTTTACAGAATCACTCTAATCATCCACCAAAGCATTCGTAACCACGTAAGGCTTTGAAGTCGGTACAAACATAAGCATACAAGGACAACAAAGTCTCTGTGATTTCCAGTGACGGCAGGTTATCATCTGCTGATGTGCTACAGCACACTGTAACTGCTGCGCTATAATTTTGGTGTTTCTCTGAAAATGCAAGCCGAAAACCGCACTGAAACTACGCCATTTCTCTTCGAATCCGGACTGTAAATTGCACTACAATTACACAATTTCTCTTCGAATGCGTGCTGGTATGCAACTAAAATGCACGGACTAAATGTTTTATTGCGTTTTCTCTCATATAACTAGGAATCGGCGTCAAGTGCTGAAATGACGGTCAGCTGCGCTACGATGGAGGCAGCTGTTTTCTACTGTACATGCCCTGATGTGACGTCATCCCTTCCGGTAATATGTGTGCTACTTTGTTCACAGCACCAGGTTAGTATTTTTCTTTGAAAGTGCATGTAACGTATTGTGCAAGCGCGGGGGATGAGGATATTTGTGGAGCATCTGAAGCAATGGCGCCATGAAATTGACTGACAATGCGTCGGCTTGGATTCGATTCCTGCTGTGACCTTTTCCCTCACTTTGTTTTATTAATTTCAGTGTTAAACTGTTAGTTGTATGAAGAAATACATTTGAACAGTTCAGTTAATATAAATGAGGGTAATGTATGAGCATTTTATCGAGATACGTTCGCTGTGTAACATACTATCAGCCTAATCGCCCCTGCTAACACACAGATGGAAGGCTTTGTAAACCGTCAGTGTGTCCATCTCTGTTCAAAACTCCGCCTGCTTAGCTGAGTGTTAACGTGTTTGCCTACCATGAAGTGGGCCCGGGTTCGATTCCCAGCAGGGTTGGCGATTTCCTTCACTCGTGGACTGGGTGTTGTGCTGTCTTAATTATCGTTACATCATCACCGACACGCAAGTCGCTCAATGTGGCGTTACCCGAAGTAAGAGTTGCGACTCGGCGGCCGAACTTCCCTCGACGGAGCCTCGCGCCCATGAATGCCACACGATCATTTGATTTTTTTTCTCTATCCAAACTTCAGAAGGACTGCCCTGTGGCGAGGATGATGTCATCTTTCGTGTTGTAGCGCATGCACACAGAGGTTACTTAATTTCGGAGAACAGGTCGTAATCACATCGACTCGTATCAGGTGAATATGTCAAATGGTCAGAATCTCCCACCTTCTGTATGCAGAAGTGCCGACATGGGTTTCGACGTGTGACACTGTATAATTGTCATGGGATGTAGTACCAGAAGGTGTCATCACTTTCTTCTGATTGTGGGGTGAAGGTAATGTCGCAACACATTGCAGTAGTAGGCTGCAGTGACTGAACTGGCTTCCCACACTTTCAGTCAGTACATACCGCAACACATGAGTCGCTTTTCACTGTTGTACTTCAACTGAACTTCTGCTATTATCTACAGACAATGAGCATGCAATTTGACACACAAAATGCAGTGTTGCCTCTGCTTTTTATCCAACCCATGTACATTCAGTTTTGTTATGATTACCTCCCCTGTTAATCAAAAGGCTATAGGCCACAACATTTTAGCACATCGATAAAATTTTTCACGATCCACCACTGATGACTTGGATAAAAGCACATCGTAATACTCTAGGTAACGAAAGAAAAGAAACAGTTAGCTAAGTAAACAGCTTCCTTTTGGGCAACACACACACGCTGGCCTATGCTGTGAAAGTCTGTTCATGTCTGCATCACTTCTGCTACATACTTCTATTCCAGTCTGCTCACTACATTGAAGCTTCGGTCTTCTTCTAGAACTCTTGTTACACGCACTTTCCAACATTGCCAAACCGACGATGACTCTGTCGTTCAGGCCAGGTCCTGCCAGCCGATCTCTTGTTTTAATTAGGTAATTTACTTTTTCTCCATTTCTCCAGTACTTAATGAATTATTCTATCTACTCGTTAAATGCCAGAATTAGATTTTCACTCTGCAGCGGAGTGTGCGCTGATATGAAACTTCCTGGCAGATTAAAACTGTGTGCCCGACCGAGACTCGAGCTCGGGACCTTTGCCTTTCGCGGGCAAGTGCTCTACCAACTGAGCTACCGAAGCACGACTCACACCCGGTACTCACAGCTTTACTTCTGCCAGTACCTCGTCTCCTACCTTCCAAACTTTACAGAAGCTCTCCTGCGAACCTTGCAGAACTAGCACTCCTGAAAGAAAGGATATTGCGGAGACATGGCTTAGCCACAGCCTGGGGGATGTTTCCAGAATGAGATTTTCACTCTGCAGCGGAGTGTGCGCTGATATGAAACTTCCTGGCAGATTAAAACTGTGTGCCCGACCGAGACTCGAACTCGGGACCTTTGCCTTTTGCGGGCAAGTGCTAGTTCTGCAAGGTTCGCAGGAGAGCTTCTGTAAAGTTTGGAAGGTAGGAGACGAGGTACTGGCAGAATTAAAGCTGTGAGTACCGGGCGTGAGTCGTGCTTCGGTAGCTCAGTTGGTAGAGTTTCCTACTCGTTAAATCTTCATCATTCTTCTGTAGCACCACATTTCAGTATCTTCCATTGTCTTCTTGTCAGAATTGTTTATCGTTCATGTTCCAGCTCCATGCAAGACTACAGACTACATCCAGAAAAAGACCTCCTGACTCATAATTTTGTATTCGATGTCAACATTTTTCCCATTTTCTGAAAAGGTTACTTGCTATTGCTATTTTCTGTTTTATATTCTCCTTACTTCTGCAGTCATCAGCCTTTTTTCTGCCCAAATAAGATCGGATGCAATTCCAGAACATGGAAAGACTCGGCAATTCTGCTCATGTGTAACGGACAGTTTAAAGTAGACGGGGGCGGCAGTGTGAATCTGGATCGAGGAGGGAGCCGTACCAGGGTAATGCATGCAGTGATGTGAAACTCTGTACCAAGAGTGGGTTAGTGGCTTACGCACCTGCCTAGTAAACAGGACACCCGGATTCAATTCCAGTCTTGGCACAAATTTTCACTCACCGCTTGAATCCATATGCACTTCAGTTTCTAATTTCCTAATCAGCATCGTCTGGCGTAATCCAGCTACGCTCTATTGCTTTTATTGTGAGTTTGTTGATATTCGTATTTTGCGGACGTTTAATGACTATCTGTTCCGTCCATCTGGTCTTCCTTGTGTTCTATTGACTTGACTGAGTTACAATGTCCAAGTCCTGTTTAAACACAAGCGCCAAATGTCGCCGCTTTGGGAGCGAAGCTGAGAGGAGTGCCAGAGGCGACACAACTGTGAGATTACCGCACAGGACTTATCACAGTTAACAGTGGCAGCTTGGGACGCCAAGTTCAGAGGGGACGCCAAGGGAGACTAAGTGCGAGATTCGTATAGAGTGTGCCTATCAGTAGCGAAAATCGACGTGACTGAAAGTTTACGAGGGAAAAGAGGAGAGGGATAGGGTGCCAAATGATAAGTCACATGTGGAAACATATTCTCGAACTGACCCTGACAACCTTGTCTCACTTCCTTCCAACCACAGTTTACTTTCATGAGCTTCGACCCTTTTGGCTGCGGAATGGTTTCTGTACAAGATACCGAAGACCTTTCGCTTCCTGTATTTTGTTTCTGCTATTTACATTATTTCGGAGAGTATCAACATTGTTGGAAACTATCATGAAATTTACAAATGTTAAATACTTAGAGTTTTCTTTCTTCGTTCGATCTTTTGAGACAGGTCATACACCAGTACTGATTTCCCATGTTCTCACTGTTTTTCCGAAACCAGATTTTCACTCTCTTCTTGAAGGCTAAGACTATTTCGTTTGTCCTGTATATGTTGCACACCAGGTGGGACAGTTTTGTCATTGCTGATTTACTATCGGATCTCAATAACATTGAATGTCGTTTGCTCCAGTGTCCTTGTTTCGACTTGGTTCTTTGACTGAATTGTCGAATTCTTGTCGTAGTATCGCATGTCCCTTCTTATTTTCATTTACTGAGTCTTCTCTTTCTACAATATTGTGTTAAAGTCAATTTCGCTTGTACACCTTTTAAATATTCCGTCCACCTATTAGCTCTTCTTTCTTTTCTTAGTACTGCATCTCCATCAGAGCTCTTGATATTCAAAAATCAATTTATCTTTTTTTTTTCCAAAGGTCACCTTAATTTTCCCGCAGACGGTGTCTAATTTTCCCTTAATTGTACATGCTTCAGTAGCCAAACACTTGTCTTCGAGCGTTTGTTGCTTTGTAATTTTGCCAATCTGGTGTTTTAACGACCCTATTCCCTTTTGTCCTATCGTAAGTTAAAATGAGTATTTCGTATGGTATTCAAGGATTTCTGCAGGGCCTTGTCTCTTCGTCTACTTGGTCTTCTGCTGCTTTCACTTTTTCGTCTGTCAAAGCAACCCTTACAACTTCTGCTATATTCCTTCCCCTCTCTCAAGCCAATAACTGACTGATGTTCCGTTTGAATCAGTCAATAACCTCTGCTACATACAGTTAAGGCAGATCCCATTACAACTGACCAACTGATTTGTGTGTGTGTGTGTAAGAACAATCTAACTTCTGTACCATTTCAGTGCAGTAATCTGTTCATTGTAAATAAGTGTATGTGTTTGTGTGTGTGTTTGTGTGTTTGTGTGTGTGTGTGTGTGTGTGTGTGTGTGTGTGTGTGTGTGTTAATGCGATCTTAGTAAATGAGTGTTTGTAAAATGATTTTTTCATATAGTGTTCATTAAAAAAATGACGATCATTCCACTTGGGATCTGTGGAAGGTACATTAGGTTATTTGTTTCAGTTGTAAACATTTGTCATGTATTATTGTTTTTCTGACATTTTCTACATCCTGGAGGATCTCCTTATTACGGATCAATTATAATGAAAGTAAATCTAATCTAATCTGACCTAATTTCTTTCAATTTCATCTGTTTTAATTTGCAGTTCGTAACCAAAAACTCTTTGTAAGAATTCCACAATTTTTATATGTCTAGATCGTATAGATCACTCTTGCATGCAGTTTTTTATACTTTCCAGGTGATGTTGTTTACATTTTGGCCCTAAGTTATACGTGCATCCAAGCTGTACTTTTAAAAAGTGGCGTTTGACCGTTTGACGTCTCTTTTTCATTCATGATCTACTAAAAATTAACTTCTACGAAGAAGAGAAAAATACGTATACTAAACTGCATTTAAAGAGATTTGAAATCAAGATTTCGTGTTGTGAATTGAAATAATCTACTTATGTTTACACCATCAGGTCCTTAAAGCTTTATGGTACAGAAGTCAACTGTTCCATTTATTATTTCATAATTTTTTCATAATATGGGGCCATAGTCATAATATCTTTCTTTGAAGTTATTACCGCCATTAAACCTTTGTTTATTTACAGTGTTCCATTTACACTTACACAATCATGATTTCGGCTTCAAAGTGCCATTACCAAGTGTTTTAAGTGTTATAAATTGCCTAAGATGGTACACTGTCGCATTTGAATATGACAGAATCCCATCTTAGGCAATTGATCACTGTAAATAAACAACAATCTAATGGTGGTACTGGCCTTTAAATATCTATTATTTCATTTTTCGGTACCTATATTTGTAGCTTATGAATTGAACGTGATATTTTCCTTTTCAGAATAGTATTAACTCGAAATAAATCAACCGAATGCGAATAACGTGGCATCAGGTGTGTTGGGTATAAAAGTACTACCTATTGGTGACATATCAAAAACTCCAACCCGAATTTCCCGCTTATCTGGAGTGGTCCCCTTAACCATTAGGCTATCCGAGCACGTCTCCCGGACAGACCCAACCTTCCGTATGCCACACTGTCTGCATCCCTGTATCATAGTTTCCTACATTCATTACTACATGCTCGCAGCTTTTCTCTTCCTGCACCAGTGAGTGTGAGTGTGAGACCACAAGGAATCTAAGCCTATGATGTTATCGCCTCTGCAGGTAATATTTACTTGCATGATTAAACACTGACGACTATTGACAGCTAATTTATGTCGAATTTATTTCGGACGGCTGTCAATGGTCATCACTGTCTCTTCATCCAGATAGTTAAACACTCTATACTACTCTGAAAGGAAAAATATCAGATTTAATGCAGGCGTTGCAAATATAGATACCGAAAAACGAAATAATAAATGAAACAGTTGACTTCTGTAGCATAAAGTTTTAAGGACCTTATGGCGTAGGCATAAATATACTCCAGTTTCGGTTAACAATGCCGAGTCCTGATTTCAAATTTCGTTAAATTCTGTTCTGTATAGTATATTATGAAGGAAAAAGAGACAGACTTCAAATTGTTAAATTCCACTTTTTAAAATTAATAAAGACACATTTCAGTACAAAATAAATTGAACTGACGTGCATGAAAGTGTCTAACGAAAAATTCTGTAAGTTCCCCTATTCGTACGGTATAACAGACTACAGTAGCTATGTGTAGAAATCTGATTCTGCTCAGGTTAGTACATGGTAGTAGTACATAATGCTAATTTTGGCCTGTTTCTCCGAATAACATGCAAATAGCCCCATAACTAAGCACCCCAGTATAATACTAATATTATAACAGAAAATATTTTTCAATTCTATTCCTAAATCATCAATGCTTTCGTAGTGATTAATTTGATGTAATTCTTGTTTGTTATGATGTTCATGCATAGCTAACGAGAGACATTAATGTTAGATTTACTAATAAATAGGTAATAAACCCGGTATTCTTAACATCTGGAACGAATCAGAGCGCCAGCGTGAGTCATGTAAAGAATTTAAATATGTAAATTTAATGGTAATGTGTACAGTTTACATAATTTTGTCGGTCTTTAGAGTAGGTCAAGGTTACATAAGGGCAGGACGCATGTTGGTTCAGATGAATTAGCTTTGCGAGATGTTGAGTCAAGATATGCGCAATGAGCGACATGTCAGTTGGGATTAAGGTGTTTTAATTTCTTCAGGCTACTCGACTTTTTTATTTTAGATTGTGTCGGAACTTCTGTACGAATAGGGGAACTTACAGAATTTTTCGATAGACACTTTCATGCACGTTAGTTCTGAAATGCAGTGTCGCGTTTTAAAGCTTGCCAAATTTCTGCTTAGGTTCATGGACTGAAAGATATCCACAACCGTTTTTTCAAACTTTGAACAGCAGTATGGTGAGCTGGACTTTGTGCATTCTACATCTACATACATTCTCCGAAAGCCCCCGTGTACGGCATGACGTAGGGTACCTAGTACAGCTACTATTATTTCCTTTCCGATTCCACTCGAAAATGAAGCGACGGAAAACGTCTGTCTGTATGTATCCCTACGAGCTCTCAGATCTTATATCTTTTCTTCGCCGTCCTTACGCGAAATGCACGTTGGCGGAAGCAGAAGCAGAGTCGTTCTGCAGTCAGCTACAAAAGCCGGTTCTCTAAATTTATCAATAGTGTTCTGCAGAAAGAAATTCGTCTTCCCTCCACGTATTCGGATTTCAGTTCACTCGCTTGTTTATCGAACCTACCGATAAAAATAAGAGGCGTATTTTTTAAAGTAAGGTCCGTCTGAACATAAGTACACAACGAAAGGTTATTTCAAAACAGTAAATTTATTTTCAGAAAGTACATACTTCACTCTATTTTTCGACATAGTTGGCAAGTTTGAACAGATGTATCATACCTATCAACCAATTTTAAAATACCCTCTTCATAAAAACTTGCCGCCTCCTCCGATAACCAAGAGTTGACTGCCGTTTTCACGTCGTCGTCATCATTGTAACGATTGCTACTGCGGTATTGGCTCTGAACAGCTATGCCAATGGAGTCTATTTCTGCAGGGTAAGTCCGTCGAATCGGATGAAAAGGAATTTTACTAAGCTAGATCATGGGTTTGGTTTTCAGACAGACAATGCACACTCCAAAAAAACGATGTACGTGCCTGTGCAAAAAGTAACAGTAAGTGGCAATGTTCTTTTAACATTCAGTTCCACGATGTTCCCAGGGCATGTGCATATACATGATCAGGAAATCCTGGTAAGCACAAGGTATAAAGGTATACACACGCACCATAACACATTTCCAGTATTATTCCGATGGAACAGTTCATAATTATGAAAGTATAATACTGACTCACCTTGTGATTTGGTTGAAGCACCAGTACATGCTTGGCCTTAGACCACTTAGGATCCGCATCCTGTAGTTCAAATGGTTCAAATGGCTCTGAGCACTATGGGACTTAAACTTCTGAGGTCATCAGTCCCCTAGAAATTAAACTACTTAAACCTAACTGACCTAAGGACAGCACACACATCCATGCCCGAGCCATGATTCGAACCTGCGACCGTAGCGGTCGCACGGTTCCAGACTGTAGCGCCTAGAACCGCTCGGCCACTCCGGCCGTCACACTGAGGTGTTGTTTGAGTTGGATGAACAGATGGTAATCACTAGGCGCCAGATCAGGACTGTAGGGTGGGTGGTTTAACACTTCCCAGGCAAAACTGTCCAATAAATCGCGGATTCTGACCAGCTGTGTGAGGTCTTGCACTGTCGTGGAGAAGGGCAATTCCCTTTCTCAACATACCGCGTTTTTTGTTTTGAATCACTCTGCGTAGCTTTCTCAGGTTTTGGCAGTATGCTTCTGCATTGATAGTGGTTTCTGCTTTTACCAGTTATCGATGGTCCTTAAAAATTACAATCTTCCATTAAAAAAATCTGAAGTAAAAACACGGTAGATAATAAAGTTTTACATCATAAACTTATGGAAAAATACTCTCCTCTTTGCGTGCTATCATTTGCCAATATCTCATTTAGATATCTCAAACCATTTTTGAAATATGAGGAATGTTGTCGATATTTCACTGCTGGCGCGCACGATGGGAGATGAGTGTAGTACATGGGATCAGTTTTCGTAAGACAGGGACAGATAGAGAACTCCACCCAGGTCTAAGGAAAAAGTCAATATCTTAACTAGATTTCATATGCAGCAACATATTATGTAAAATGCAGCAAACGCAAGATCATAGCGACGCCTGTTCTTCATTGCAAATTTTTTCGAACTTCGCGCAATGTCTTACTTCCATGCAAATAGCACAGTAACTATGACCATTAACGAAATGATGGACACACCATCAAGAAGCTGACATACAGAGCTGAAATTAACGTAAAAATCAATTTTAGTACCAAATAGTTTCTGTAAAATCGTTTGCGAAACATTGCAGGGTGTGCTCCTCGGTTCTGTAATCGGCGACCGGCCGAACGGGGAGCAAACACTGTCGGCCTCCATTCCAAACTCGCCTAGCGCTGTGGACGAAAGCTGGTCATTGCGCTTCTGCCACCATATTATGCGCGCACTCTACGTGCTCGACCCATTTCTGACCTAATTGTAGCGTTACACCTAGGTATTTAGTCGATGCGACTGTGTCAAGCAGCACATAAGTAATACTGTATTCGAACGTTACAGGACTGTTTTTCCTACTCATATTCATTAACTTATTTTTCCATACTTAGGACTTGCAATTATTCGTCGCATCAATTGAAAATTGTACGTCACCCTGTATCCTTCTACAGCTATTCAACGACGATATTTTCCCCTACACGACAGCGTCATCTGTGAACGGGTGCTGATACTTTATCGAGCTCACGAATCAATCTCTCACTGCAATCACAATATTTAGCAAGGTTTCAGTGAACAACTTAATTGCTGAATAGTGCTGATCTTAAAGACATTTATTCATATTGACAGCGATAATCGTAGCAGTAGTTTAGTTAATCCGCAGAAATTAACAGAAAACTAACAGAGCAGTCGAACAGATACGTGGCCGTCCCCTAGAAATCTAAGAAGATAAAAATTGTAGACCATCGATCATGCACTTAATTAAGCCTTTTTGCACAAAAATAGAGTGAAAACTGCATGCGAATAATATTCTAACCAAGGAACGGTCATGACTGACAAGACATCGTCCTTCCAACCTTTATAAGATGAGTTGCGTAGTTCTGCTATACTCCTTGAGGTTTTCAGTTTTTCCTTGATTTTGTTGAGTGCTTTGCTACTTAACTTTCTCACAAGAACATCTCCAACTGTAATTCGGTCTCTACTGTACGATGTGTGGTAGAGTTCGATGAGAACTGTGGCTTTGGTAATCATGAATCAATTGACTAAACAGAGTTGCCAGAGTTGATTCAAAGACTTTGCGGCACTTGCGTCGTCACTTTCCAGATAATCCTAGGAGGACTGCACTGAATTTCCCTGTATTCTATTAGATAGTGCGACCAGTCTCACATCCGCTTAGTACTCCCGTAGCTTCTGTGGGAATGAGCGGTAGATAACCCAGTCATTCCGACGTTGAACTTCTCTGAGAGGTAAGCCTCCACTTTTAGGCGCCTTTGCACGAGGTACCAGACCCAGTTTGCCACCACCTCTGGGCCCAAATGGGTTTCTCAGTGCTTATTCTGTTAGCTGCGCCTCGCAGAACGAAATTGCTCTCAACTTCATTAGGGGAGTCGGCACCGCAGCGCGCTGTGCGTAGGCCGCGGTGCCCTTAAGGGCAATTTTAGACTCGGGGGAACGAGCGGGTAACTTTTCATTTACCGCGTTGCTGCCGCTCAAAGCTCCATAGATTATAGAAGAAGGCCATTTCTGTCGACCTGAAGTTGCGTGGAAAATTTGTTACGACTTTCACTGAAATATTTACACATTTCTTCCCGTTAGAAGCAATGATTTAATATGGCAGTACTCATTAGAAGTTCGACTATTTATCAAAGGTCTCTTCGAGATTTCTTCATATGTTAGCAGTAGAGCCAGAGACATACCAGGCGAATCTGATGTTGTCGAAGACGACGTAATGCGTTGTTGGTAGATTTTTCCATCTCTCCTCAGCCCATCCCTTTGTCCAATTGCCCAATGTATAAAATGGCGGGAAATTCAAATATTAGAGCGAAATTCCAAGAATCCGAGATGATGGAGATAGGTCACTTGTCCTACGTATAAGATCCTGGTGACGCACCTCAGAGTACCCTGTATGATGTCAGATTCCAAAAGGCGATAAAAATGGTGAACTAGAGTACCTTCCAAGAGTATGAAATCCGAGCTGGTGGACGCTGCCGCCCAAAATGATTTTGTTCAACAATATTCATCGATGCATTACGTCTACCTATCGCCATGTGGCAGTACATCTAGTATGGGCGACCGGGGTAGTTTTGGTGATTCATGCATAATGGTTGGGGAGAATTAATGTTGCACGTGTATACAGTTTACTAATCTCCGAACATGATACACTTGCAGTCATCGTTATTGCGACGCTGTATTCCTTCTCTATGCGTGTCTTGTCAGGAATGAATTCGGACCTTACATTATTTTCATGGATAACAATGTACCGCCGCTTGTAATAGCAAAGTTCGAGGAGCTCTTGAAACGTGGGGATAGTCAACAAACGGGCTGGCTTGCCCGACTTAAATGCCATCGAACGCATGTGGGATGCGTTGGGCAACGTATTATAGCACGTCACATGCAGCAACAGATGGAAAAATTGAACACCCACATGAACTATTTACTAACCGTGTGGCCAGAGTGGGATGGCAGCACGTTGCAGAGTATACACTGCTGCCCGAAGTTATCACACATCCTACTAAGAACCATGTCCCATGTTTCTAATGTGTTGGCTGTAACGTATCGGTTTGAGTTCAGTGTAATTACTGTCTATGAATAAAAGTGTCTTTTCAGCTCATCTGCGTATTTCTTTCAGCTACTTTCTGTACTATACTGCAGCACTTCTTTCTATGTATGGTCCAAGTTTCATCTAGCTATGTTACTCGACAGCCACGCATCGTGTGAAAGTTACTTTTGCACACCTCTGCATTTCATTATGCAGTGGCATGGAGAAAAATATAAGAGTTCAATCAGGAATTGACATAATGCTAGGCCATAAAGGCAAAAAGAATAACAGCATACACTTTATATTATGAGTGACATACAACCGCTTTTAAATGATGACGGTAGGGGTTTATAAAACGGAATAAGGGTAAAATAGGAGATGGAGAAATTCAACGAGAAGTTACATTCAGTCAACAAAGAGCGTAATAAAACAGATATACTGTACTCCTGTGGAGACAGAATGATCGAGTTGGGAATTTCCGATCAAGGACGTTGCGGCGAAGTTCAGAGATGCCAGAATTAACAGTAAAATCGAGAAAATGCCGGAAGTTGCACATATAATGTCTGTAACTAATACATTTTGGAGTGATAGAGGTTGACGAACAATATTAGACGACGTGGTAGGTAATAGAAGAGGAGCGTTTCTAGTGAATGGTGTAACAGTATACAGAGTATGTGAGATACACAGCTACCATTACCTACTGACTGACGAAGTAATTCCAGAAATAGACGATCTACAACTAAGAAACAAATTGTTAACAGTAGAAGAGAAAACGAAGGAAGTTATACAACTGAACAGTTGAAAGAAAAATCCGTAGCAGAGCTCTATCAGCATAAAAAGATATTTAGTAGAAAATGAAACAAAGAAGAATATTAATGAAGAATGGAAGGAGGACAAACAACTGTATGAAAAGAGCAATGGTTAAACTGTTGGGCAAACGAATCACTTGGAAACAAAAGACTGAGAATATGCAATGACGAAATGGAACAGGCCCTAGCTAGCATATGAAATATACAGTGTAATCCAGAGAACAGTATATAGCTGCTCGGCAGAACAGTACTTAGTTGAAAAAAAAAATGGTGGCAGGCCGGTGTGGCCGTGCGATTCTAGGCGCTTCAGTCTGGAACCGCGTGACCGCGACGGTCGCAGGTTCAAATCCTGCCTCGGGCATATATGTGTGTGATGTCCTTAGGTTAGTTAGGTTTAAGTAGTTCTAAGTTCTAGGGGACTGATGATCATAGATGTTAAGTCCCATACTGCTCAGAGCCATTTTTGAAAAATTGGTGTGTGATGAGGGAGATAGACTTTGGCTACAAGTTATTTAAGATTTTAAATGAACGAGTAAGAGACAAAGCACGTATAGACATGATAACAGATGAAAAATCGACTGAAAATTTAGAGTATTTAGTTTAGCCCTGAGGCTGACATCGCTATTGCTAAAACGCTGTATCAGAGCCCGTATCCGAGTACAAGTTGTAGAGTGGGGCCAGCAAAATTAAAATATTCAGCATTTGCCATAATTCATTAAGTTTATTCGTAGTTGCGAATATTAACAACAACCAGTTGTATAATGGAATGACGACAATGAAAATTTGTCCGCGGTAGGAACTCAAACACGGATTTCCCGCTTATTGCAACTGATCGCCTGACTATTTGGCTATTTGAGCACAACTCACAACCACTTCAAATTTCCATATGTCGTCAAACACGTGTCTGCAATCTGTGCTGGTACCTCCATTACGTATATTCCCGCACAGGAGAGAGATTTTGTTTTTAAGTTGCTTGCCCGTGTAGGCGAATTAATACAACAGTGCAGTGCCTGAGTTTTTTCGAATACTATGCCAAATTACTTTGTCGTCATTGACGTCATTCCATCGTACAGCTAATGGTTGTTCATATTTGCAACTGGGAATATATTTCAGTACATTAGTCGCCGCAGTACCTGTTCCATAGGACATGCGTGCACGTGCGAAGAACATTGCATCGTATGCTGATGAACACAGACACTGCAACAAATTCCCGTAATTGTTGATGGAATTTAAAAATTTAAAATGCTTAATAAATCTACTCATTAAGAGGTAGAGCCTTATGTTAAAAGTTAAACACAATGAAACAATTATTTCAGTAATGGACTGTGTGTTTGTCTTTGAGCAGCGTAACTGACGGTGTGCAAATACACGGATTTCATTCATCCATTATTTGAGAATGAGAGCATTTAGCGGCTTTACACATTATTTGAAACCTTAACGGAACTTTTTCTCGCTGACGTCCCCGCAACATGACGGAAATAAATGTGTCTTGTTCTACATTTTCGCTGTTCATGCAGTCAGACTTCAGCATCACGCATGACGTCTAATTTATTACTTCTTTATTACTAACTCTGTTTGCAGTACAGGTTGCAAACAGTGTCCACATACACAACTAAATTTATCTGTTGAATTATGTCCTTGTAGGAAACACACAGTTCAGGAGATATGACATCTCGAACATTTAGATGAATGGAAAACTAACTTTTGCTTCAAATGGAAGACAAATTGTTTAGTGTATGTTCATGCAGTGTTTCATAGCATTAGGAACTTCCCATGATCTTCAAGGTTAATTTTAAACCTTTTCTAAACATCTTACTTACATTTTTAGAGATAAATATTTAACACGCTAACACACTTGTAAAGTAGTCAGACGTTTCAAAGTGTATTATTCATAAGAGTTATATTCTTTAAAGAATAGAGGATTTACTGGTCTCTGTTAATTCCTAAGACTGCAGAATAAGTATAAAGTACTGACTTCCTTAGGAGGGATAGAAACAGTAATAAGAGAACAGGAGTACCGAGAATAACTGGGACTAGAGGACATAAACACAGAACTCATAGAGAATGAATATCTTTTACTTTGCCTTCTTCGTGTACTAACTTGCTGGCTTATATGAGAAATCCCGATACCTGTAAACGTAGGCTTCCGTGGCCTTTGTCAGTCAATAAAATTCTTCTGGGTTTGGGGCCGCATTGTCAGCTATAAAATTCCGACGTTTCGACGACTAGTGAAAGACGCTTTCCTCAGAGTGTACTGCTAACGTCTGAATGAGCACTAGTTTGATTTCTTTGTACTACGGAGGAGGAGAGCTGTCATAGGATATGAGAGTAAGGAGGAAGGGTATTAGATGCAGAACCAAGCACGGAACGTCGAACTGCCACCATAGGTAAATGGGTCACTGAACGTTTGGGTGAAATTCTCGGTCGGCCAGGTATTAAGCCGATTTTTCGTAGCAATAACAAAATAAAAGGCATCTGGGCTCGAAGAAAGATACAACTGACAGGTTTCATGCTGCCGGAGTATATGAATGTAGACTGCTGTATGTAGGTGAGGCTGGGCGTTCAATAAACACAAGGTTATCTGGAGATATATCCTTGTCAAACAATACAACAAATCAGCTTTGGCAGAACACCAGGAACAGTGCAGGATGCAGATGGAATTTCGAGAGGCCCGAATACTGTCGAAACAGCCATTTAGTTTGAGAAGGAATATCAGAGAAGGTATAGAAATAGCCAAGCGACCCGACAACATGAATAGAGAAGACGAGTATCGATTTCCAGCATCTTGGCTGCCAACAGTGACAACTTTGCGGAAGGCCAGCTCTCGCAAAGCAACAGGCGGGCAGTAGGCCACAGCGGCGGGGGGTACACGGAGTGCTGATGCGCCCAGGTCGATACTAGGCAGTTAGTAAACAACGCTACACCGTAGTCTCCTATTCGCCGATTTCCACCAATGGCAAGCAATAAAGGAAACCCCAATGGAAAACGCCTATTTCCGCCAATGACAACACGCTTTCCACCTGATACCCTTCCCCCTCACCCTCAAATCCAATAACAGCAGTCCTCCATAGTATGGAACCAGTGCTCATTCAGCAGTTAGCAATACACCATGAGGAAGGCGTCTTGCAATAGTCGCCGAAACGGAATTATATAGTTGACAATGCGGCCTCAAATCCAGAAGAATTTTAATCACTGAATTCCTATACTGTTCCTTCTACATTTAAGAAAGGGAAAGGAAATAAGCCTACGAACTACTGAGGTATAAGTTTATTTAATTCAACACACAGATTATCCGTTGGTATAATAAGTAACCGATAAAAGCTAATAGCACAGTCACCCTTGCAAGAACAACTGTAAAGTTTCTGAAAATGGATAGCTTGTATTGACAATGTATCTTCTATGAAACAACCGAGGAAAGAAAGGAATGCAATTTGCCCACCTATATGGCATTTCTTAAACTATAAAAAGCTTTTGAAAAGATACACATGTATGATCTACAGAATACAAGGCTACAGATGGCTGCCCTCAGCACATGGTAATATGAATAAAAGATTAATAGAATGGCACCTGCTTCAGACTCAATTTATCTGATTACACTGAGGGAAATATAGTTATCAATCTATGGATAAGACAAGGGTGTGTATTATCACGTACATTTATAAAGACGACGTATTACACAGATGGATCAGGTGCTATCTGGAATTAAGTTGCGGAGGACCACTTTAAATTGGGAAACATGTGATGATGACTCAGTGATTACGCAAAGCTCTGAAGATAATCTTCAAAGAACTATTTATTCACCACACAAGATTTGTAAAGGATATAACTAAAATTTCTACCCTAAAATTTATAATCATGGCATTCCAGGGCAAGCACGCAAAAAGAGCAAGGTTGATTTTGGATGACAGAATTTTACAACAGCATCAACATTTTAATTATTTAGGCTGTTCAAAAATGGTACAAATGGCTCTAAACACAATGGGACTTAATATCTGAGGTCATTAGTCCCCTAGACTTAGAACTACTTAAACCTTACATTACGCACATCTATGCCCGAGGCAGGATTCGAACCTGCGACCGTAGGAACATCACGGTTCCGCACTGAAACGCCTAGAAACACTCGGCAACAGTGGCCGGACATTTAGGCTGTGATTAGGCGTACGATTACGATAGGGACATAAATAATCATTCACGAATATACTAAGTAATATGTGAAACTATTCGAAGAACACTGAAAACAGCAAGAAACAAAAAACTGCTAAAGCTGCACAAGATGACGAGAGTACTGATTATTGTATGTGGCAGTGAAACGTGGACATTAATACAGAAGGCCACAGCTATTGAAACCCAACCGAAATAAAATTCCTTGCAGCATTAATGTGACACACACGCCTTGATGAAATAAGAAATCGGTATATACGGCTTCAGTCACAAATATTTACAAAACGGGATCCAATGAACGAACATAGAAGTAAGTGGGAAGACCATTTGTAAAGAATGGTCAATAGAAGGATTGTGAAAGTACTCTGTCATAAAGACGTGTTGGTTGAAGAGACCCAGGACGACCAAGGTGTAGAAGGATTGAGGCTGTAACAGGCTGAAGGACGTAATCGGTAAAAGGATGATGATGGCGATGAAGACGATGGTTATGATGATGATCACGAAAATGTTAGTATTTCGGATGCTAATAGCGGCAAAGGAAACAAATCTCGTCGACAGGCAGCTTTCAGCTCAGTCAGCAATGGTAGCTGTGACACAGTCTGGTAAGTGTTTTTGTCCAACGGCTGTTGACAAACTGCATGAAGAAAGCAGCCTTTAACTTCATCGCCAGAACCTTACTGATGTGGAAAGGTACTGGGGTGATGACGCCAGTGTTGAATAGCACCGCTTCCCGTCGCACGCAACTGTAATTGCATAAACATTACGTACGAGCACACCACAATGGACTTAAATTTAGGAAAAGCGAGTTTTCCACTATTTTACACTTAAGACAGATTTCTAAAATGTGAATAATCGACCTGGTAACCATACAGGTCGTGCTACTGAGCTGTGATTTCGGAGGGGCGACTCATAGGAACGTGAGAAATCTGACAACCAAGGAGGCTGACCCGATACCACCAGATGCTCCACCTTTGATCGCCATCTGGAATTCTTAGATGACAGAGCTGCGGAAAACCCATTAGAGCAAGTGGAAATCTTGGATACCCCCTTCAACGTAAGACATCTGGCAACCATGCACGCTAGGTCTGCTATCCCCACGTAAGGCATCTTGGATTGTATATTCAGCACAAGTGACTTGCCAAAGTTATTGGCTGGCCCACTATTCACAGTTCCAAATCCTGGCTTCTGTTATTGTGGGACTAGCGCAATCGCAGTACAACGTATGGCATATGTCCGTCATCTTCAATTTTATGCTTAAGGCAGTTGATTTGGTCTGCCATTTAGGGTCACCATCTGGGATTCTGTAATTTTTTACAATATTACTCTTTCATAAAAGCAGCAGTCTAGCTAAAATTAAGTTGCATTAAAACAGTTTTGACCACAGTAGAATATTTATTTGTAACAGTAATCAGCTCTGGTCAGAATGCGACCATCTTCAGACCATAACTGCTCTGAGCAGTTGACGCTTATGGAGCCACCACCTTTATTCGTGGTATAATTGGTCTGAAGCTGTTACTTTGTGCTACCGTTACAAATAAATTTTTCATTTCAGTCAAGACATTTTAAAATCCGGGAATCTGACGTCATACAAACAATCTTAAGGTTCACCATTCTAGCTTTTATATTAAGACAAGTGACCGATATCTGCCATCTTTGATTGTTTGAGCCTCGCGCCAGATTTTGAATTCCTAACAATTATATGCGTAGGGCAATTGGTCTGTGATCGGGGGTGGAGAAGGAATGGAGGAGAAATCTGACAAAAATAGGAAGCAGTGCCAAACTCCCACAGTCTTCCACTTGATCTGTGGTTTATGTATCTATATTCAGCTACACAGGTCGAAGTGTGCCTTGATTGTGACCTGGTATGGGTATATCGTCTATAATGGTGTCAGCTGGGTCGTTGTTTAACACCACTAAATCATTTTAAATTCTTGTGCAATATCATACATCATTTACTCCACTGTTCTAATCAGCATATTCACACATTATTTCGCCACTGCCATAAGCAGGAATGAGCAGTAGCTCTCTGCCATTTATCTTATAAACTGTTGTTTTCTGTTGATAACCTAATTCTACGATATCAGTTTATAAAACCTTGACTATAAAATAATATCTTGTGATATTTGTAGTAATTAAACAGCAAATTCATTAAATAAATAATTAATTTTTTCTAAAATATTTACATAGTGATAAATTAATGAGCTAAGGATTTGATATTTTGCTTCCAACTGAAGTTATCCTGAAGCAGTTCAGCATCAAGGATTTATTTCAATGTAGATCAGAAAACGAACTCAAAGCGAATCCAGGAGATGACAATGTTGAAGTAGAATATGAAAATATTCAAAACACTTACAAAAATATCTCTGGAGGTACTAGGGACTGAGAGTAAGAGTCTAAGTAAACGGGATCCTCCATGGATGTCTGGAAGATGTTGATTAGAGAAAAGAAAAATCTCTATAAGAAATGGTTACCAACTAAATCACTACACAACAGGCAAAACTACCAGACAACGAGTTAGGAATTTAGAAACAACAAGATGTGTGCACAGAAATGTATTCAAATTGAGAGTCTAATAGGTGGATCAGAAACAACGGAAGTGTGGGGGACAATTACCAGTATGAAGAAAACACATGTAAACAAAGCAGTAGACAACAGAATTCTCTAAAAGGAATGGAAAAAGCATTATGTAGACCTTTTAACTGAAGCTAGGCCATGTTAAACGCAAGGGAATGAAGAAAAAATGGAAGTAGGCTGCTTCCCTACATCACCCTCTACTTACATTTATTTTGTTTATGAATGTTAATGAATGAAAAAAAATTTAATTACAAAAAGGGAAGCAAGAGTACAGTTTAATTCCCTATGAAAAATCAAAATTGAAATATAAACATGTAGAAACATTAAAGAAAACTGATTACCTACATTAATTATTTAAATTGTGGGCATGTTCACTGCCTTTTAAACAATGTCATTAGTCAAAATTTTAAGCAAAGTCAATGAAATATTTTGGCATACATATTGCCTTAGACAAAGAAACATATACAAATTGAAAAATTATGAAAATCTTAGATCCATTAAATACATTTTTACATACACGAATTCAAAGAAAATAACATGATACATAAACAGATGATTATCTCTTAGCAGTCTTTTCTAAACCTGAAAGAAAATCACAAATAATTTTTACACACGTGGTTGTAGCCGCTTTGGCTGGCGTCCTACACTTCCATTCACAAGGGTAGAGGAGGGGAAGTTGCTATAGTGTGCGTCCTTCACTGTCTCTCTAAATTACATGGGGGAAAGGGGAGGGGTCACTGTGAGTTGTGTCCAAGTCACTCCACGCTTTCACGCAGCTACCAGGCTGCCATTATCTGGTTTGTCCTGTAGAACAAACAAAAAGAGTGCCTCAGACTCTGTTCACTTAATATCTATGGGTGGGTCACAATGAAATGGGGATATATACATTTTATCCTTCAATATTTTGCTGGAACAAAGTTAACAGAACTTTTTCAGTATTACTCTCGCGGTTACTTAACTGTCATAAAATCGTTAAACAAATTGCTCAAAACGCCTTTAGTCATGTATTAGAGAAAATTTATGCTCCTAAGGCATACAATCATAAATCATATTTAATCTGAATTTATTATTTCTGGGCCGGAACACTGAACCAATGCTCGGTACATTCCTGATACATTTGTATTTTAAGCACTTAACTGACTCATCTTTGATTACCTTATTCTTAGAGATAGTATGAGTATGATTAGTGGTTGTTTTCTCAGCTTCTTTGTACATGTGAGTAACTTTTGGTAATAGTACACTACGTTTAGTTGACTACTAAATCCACTTATTGGTCCTTTGCTGTTGTCAGTTCCACATCTGCAATTAGGTACTTACTTACTTTGAAGTGTATTTATGCTGAGCTAAAATAATGTTTCACGTCTGTCAGTATGTTATTTATTTATTTTGCTAGTGTATGTACTTATTTAACACTCACTCTATTAATATTTAAAGCATAGGATAGCACATTTATTTCATATTCATAGTGTACTGCAGCTGATTAGTTTGCTCACATGGCAATCCATTTCCACTCGATCGGACGCTGAAACCTCAGGTAGTCTCTCTCAGACCTACCACTAAAGTGCATCAAGTAATTATGGACGAGCGTAATGCTAAATTCCTTAAACCTATAGGACACCATGAGCTGCTCTGTCTCATCTAACATAAGGGTACCTATGGTCGCATTCACGCCTCCAACTCATAACCTCAATACATGTAGGTGTATCCTGTCACACATTACACTAAAGTAATGGCCAGCGCCAACCTTATAAATACTTCAGGGACGTGTCCTTCACGTCTCAACCACAAACACTGCTCAATTCTATTACACTGCCTTTCCTTGCTATACCAGGTGAGCTTAATCTTACAACTTATCTGCATATTTTTCCTAACACTAAGCAATCTCTTTTACTATTTCTTAGTTAGCTCTAATGCATACACTAGGTTTCACTACCACTTCAGATCCTGCTTGTACATGAATTCATATATCTTTTTAAATTACTGTTGGTGCACCATTTCCAATAAAACAACACTTTGTAGTTACTATATTACCTGGGTTCTATACATACTTGTTACTCAAATAAATTTTATATCTTAATTACGTCATACTTCTCTATTGTTTGTCACTATTAGGTTTGTCACATTAGGTATTTTTCTTCACTAATCGGTAGATAGAATGGTTACATAACTCATGGCTTGATAGCCATGACAGTAAATTTTCATGTCTGGAAAGAAGAGGTCGAAATTTTTGTGGATAGGAAAGATGAAGAATGAGTGAGACCTGAAATGGAAAGAAGATCTCACACAGCTGGGACTGCACAGCTGCCACACTGTGTAGAGGTTACAGAACAACCTCCTCCCTACAGCATTCATTGGTTTAATGCTGTATTGATAACCATACCGGAAAATTTAATGTATGAAAGAAGAGGTCGAAATTTTTGAGGACAGGAAAGAGGAAGAATGAGTGAGATCTGAAATGGGAAAGAAGATCTCACACAGCTGGGACTGCACAGCTGCCACACTGAGTAGAGGTTACAGAACAACCTCCTCCCTACAGCATTCATTCATAACCTTTGACCAAGCCACGTCGATCTGAAAATACCTTATGATGCCTTTTTAAAAGCTGTCTCAGTTCTTCCTACTGATTAGCTGAAATTTTATCGATTTCCTGCAATTTAGCATCTATTTTGTCCAAAATAATTGCTTCTTCTTCTTCTGTGTTCAGCTTACTTGTACTAACATCCTCGTCCCAATACCTCCTATTTTTCAGAACTCGTATAGGCAGCTCCCAAGTTTCATTATCAGTTACTACATGTTTATCACTAAAAGGTACTATAATTACTCCGGTTATTGGCAAGACCATTCTTAACTGGCTTTTTTCAAAGTCAACAACACTCTGATATTTTGACAAGAAATCTATGCCAATTAAAATCTCAATACTGAGATTGTTTACAATTAAACATGGATGATCAATTAAATTACCATTAATGTTAAAGGGCAGCAAAGCTTCTTGCTTTATCGTTTTTGACACCTTTCCAGTAGCACCAATTATTCTTAGTCCTGATACCCTCATACTGTAAGCTTGTCTTTACCAGGTAATGCATCAAAAAAGGACTGAGATATCGCACTCACTTCACTTCCACTGTCTAAGAGACAATGTACATTGATACCCAACATATTCACTATTATTATAGGGTGGCTTATTCTAGGTGGTACAGGTGGTTCCTCAAATTCATCTAATAGTTCCTTTTGGATTTGTCTCCAACTAAAGTGATCGACATCTGTCTTCATTATATTTAGGTCACAGTGTGTAGGGGTTTCCTGAATTACAATTTCAGCTGCCTTTTCCAGTCGATCTATTAATTTCAAATCGAAACACCGCACGACTTCATTACATTTAGTTTGCTGAACATGACCCAAATTACTGTAGTCTGAGCGATTCTGCGCCTCCAGACCGTGCATAATACTAGTTACAGCTAAACCACTTTCACCATTATCGTCGGTTTCCTTCTCAAGTGACAACTGGTCACAGCTACTGGGTTCATCGACCCCCAACAGGCTACCCTCTACATTCTCACTTACCTCCTGTCCTAAATCTATTAGTACATTATCAACATCCTGCACAGGCACTTTAGATAACAGCACATCATCCTCATCGTAAATATAAGCATGAATTTCTTCTGCTTCTCCACCTGTCAATTCAGTATTTTGTAGCTCGTCCCTATCGTTACACTGCTGCGCCTTCTCTTTCTCTTCCCACTTAGAAAGCGTCTCTAACACGGTATCTACCAAATACTGTGAGTGATCTAATATTTCTGTTGTATCCTTAGATGCTACCGACACTTCATCCACCTGTTCAGTTTGAGTATTCTGATTTATCTTACCAATTCCCGTAACTACTGGCTTAGGAAAAGTAACCGCCTGGTGAGCGCCAGTGTCCTCATAGACGGGAACTAGTTTTCCTGCCTCGGCCTACTACCGTTTCCTTTATTTTCATTATTGTTGACCGACACAGCATTACTTTCCGTACTGTTGTTTACATGCATATTTCTGTTTGGAACAAAATTATTATCCCTTGGACGCCATTGTTGGTTCTGATAATTATTTCCCCAATTCCTACCTCTCTTAGGATGGCGAACACCTACTGTTCTGATGTTTACATTGCCATTTTGCTCGTTCCTAAAATTACTATTATTGTTATTGGCATTTCGGTTATTACGTGCTTGCTCCTCATTGGCAGCAACACGTTCTACACGTTCCAAATACTCAATGAAACGATCCAGATTGTCTCTAGGGGCTGATATAATTCTAGTTTGCCAATACCATGGCAGTTTGGCTCCAAGACCTAGTATTATTATTTCAGGTTTCAGCTTTTCGTCCAAATGTGACACACGTGAAATCCATGACCTAGAAAACTCTTTAATGGACTCCTTGCCTGCATTGAAGCGTTTTCCACTTCAAAATTCTCTCAACACTTCATTTTGCTTATTGCTAGACCAATACTCATTAATGAAAGCTGTTTTAAACTCCGCTAATGTTTTACACTTCAACATAACATCAGCTGACCAACGCATGGCGTCACCTGCTAAATGGCTTCTAACAAATGAGATTTTCTCTCGCTCAGACCAAGTTGGTGGAATCACATCTTCAAAATCGTTCCAGAAATCTAGCGGATGGATATTTTTATCTGGATCGAACCGCAAGAACTGCCGACACCCGATAAAAGCGGCGTTTGCAGCTACAACTTGTTGTATACTACCATTACCAGAAGTTACTGAAGCTACTTTACTCTCAATGTTAGCAATGTTAGTACTGATATTTTCTACTTTCATTTCAACATTTTCTACTCTTTGTACAATATGAGTAGTATCAGTTTTGATTCCATCTACATCTGCTTGACATATGTTTACTTTTATATTAACATCTTTAAATCTATCTGAGCCCAGTTCAGATTCCGCCTCGATCTTTCTGTTAACTTGAGCTCCAGCTTCGCATTTTCCATTTGGAAGTCTCTGCGAACCTCAGCAACTTCGGATTTAACTATTTTATACATTTCAGAAAACTGTTGAGCAACCTTTTTCTTAATATCCTCATGGTTGTAATCAATTTTATAATTCAAACTGTCTAGATCCTCTTTCAACTTATTGCAACCATTCTTGAAGGTATCGTCCATTACCTCCAATCGTTTATTAAAGTTTATTTGGCTGGCCACAATCCTGTTATTTACCTCAATTATATCAGATTTTAAATCAGCTGTCATTCTAGCATTACTGGCTGACATTTTTGCATTACTGGCAGCTATTGCTTGTAATATAACATTTAAATCAACAGCCCCAGCATCTTTGGGTTGCTCACTAGCTGGCTTTTTATCACACTCAGGTGACGAAAAACTAGCTCCAACACCAGAATCATCAAAACTAAATGAAACTTCTGATTGATTAGTCATATCTAACTTCTCCTTCTTAAACTCTACCACCTCTGTTGACTGATTCATTTTTAATTCAATAGAGAAACTATGATCCAATAAATTAACAATTTCTGCTTTCTGCTTTACTACAGGGGTCTCTATTATTGAATCATTGCCCCTTCCCACACTACTGTCAGGAGACAATAACTCATATTTCACTTTAACATTACTACTTTCATGCATATTTACACTTGAACCGTTGTCTGGATTTACAGTTCCCTCAACAGACATAGGTTCTGATTTAAGTTTAACCTCAGTTTCTTTTGGCGGTTCCATCGCCGACAGTCTTTTAGTGCAGGTTAGTAAAATTTTTAACAGCTTTTCACTTAACTTAGTTCCTTCTGCACGACGTATGGCATTGCCGGCGCGGCGTACCAGGATTCCTGATGCGACGTGGCACGTTGAACTGCAGACGGCTCTCCGACGGCTGTTGTGTGTTTGCGTGGCCCGCAATTGCAGGCGCTGCGCCGGCTGCTCCAGCGGACGACTGCGGTGCGGCGAGACTGGCTTCTCGCGATGCCGGCAGCACCGCTAGACTCAGTGCCAGCTCCGTCAATCCAGATGTGTTGTTAATCCAATTGCGTCGTCCACATGCACACGTAACACTTTCACTGTTCTATTACTCAGCTGCGTGTCGCATTCCACTGGCGAATCCGAATAGTTAAAAATCACTTCCACTTAGTTGATTTCCCGGCCGAGGCACCATATGTGGGGCGGCGAATAATTTGTAAAAAGATCTAATTGCTGTATAAATGCTTGCATGTTGAATCCGTTTCAGGCTTTTAGAATGTTGTTAATGCTATCTTTCGCCGTTCTCAACACTGGCTCTCTATTTACTTTTTAGCACCCAGAAAGTGATTTAACAAATGTGAAGCGTGTAACTAGAGTTCCTAGTGCCCACTTCATCTGAGAATACGATTATAGCTGCAGCTTATAGCTCTGAGGAATTAGGAGATTGTCCGCGATTTCTAATCAAAAACGGTTTTCCAAAATAGTTGGGTATATTCTGAAATTCACTGATAAAAAACACAAGTATCCCTACAACCTAACTAACAGAGCAGTTCAGAGTCTAATGCGCTGATGCAACTATAAATGTCCGAATTAAATGTTAAAATGAATGCTCGCCATAATTTGATGAGATTATTTCATCAAACGCGACGCTAAATATTTAGTAGAATGTCTGTCCCGCGACGGCACGTGAAAATACGACAATACGCAAACTGAAGCTAGATAATGAAAATCATCCCAGAATTAACACTTCAGTTGAAATGTTTTCATGGTTCCGCGTATCTCTAGTAACTTAATACGGCACCCGAGGCTGTTTGTAGCAGTGATACCGATGCGACGCGACTCCCGACACAGATGGCGTGTCATTCAGCGTCTGGAGAGAACTGGGGCCTTTCTTCCTCGCACAGCGTTCTTATATATAAAGCTGCGGTGCGGACGGCTAAGGGAACGCCTGATCAAATCGGCTCTCCCGACTAGCCGCTGGGCTAGTAATGCACCACTTCAAGTTACATCATAATTTATAGCTTCTTTTGCTGATGGCCGATGAAGCTCTTAATTTAAATGTGCATTAAGCACGCAGGTAAGTATTGATAATAAAATTTTGACATGGCTAAGTTAAACATTTTGGGCGAGAGAATTAATTTAATTACACTGCACGCAGTAGATGAGCTCTGAACTGGCCCTTTTGAGATCCGCTATCGCTATAATTTTATAGGTATTCAAAAGAAACTTTTCACATCTTCATAGTCATAGCGGACCTCCAACCTATTTAAATCTAAACATCCTAGCCTTATTTATTAGCCTACTTAATCTTTCTTGCTTCCTTCAGTTTTGAGACGAAAACCAGAAAATCATGAATTTCCACTAAAATCTTAATTTGTGAAATCCAAAGTACTGTTTTTATTAAATCATTATGAAAGATGAATCTAAATATAAATTTTGAAGTCTCTAGCTCTTTTCTGTTGCGCCAATGATTTTTTCAGAAAAACGTCCAAATTTCGAAAATGGCTGAAGTTATCGAACTGATATTTAACACACATTAATTTAGTATTATTCCTGACATGCTAGAAAAGTTTTAGGTCATTTGCTTGATTTTTAAGGTATTGCGCAACATTTATGATGTCAGAGCTAGTTACAGCAGACTGGCTGGCACACAATGGAAACTGATGTGAATTTACTACAGCGTGAGTAGGCTGCTTCCCTACACGGTGGTAGTATGCGCAGAAGACCACGTCGTTCTTGGACAGACCACATAAATGGAGTAATGGAACATTCCAGCATCGACAAGGAAGATGTGCTGGATAGAGTCTGCGCCACACTCGAATTCTACCATGAACTGTTTCCAACTGAAACCGGGACTCACTTGACGAGGCCACAGATTTCCAGTTGCTTGCGTCCATACGATATGGTAACAAAAATAGTTCAAATGGCTCTGAGCACTATGGGACTTAACATCTAAGGTCGTCAGTCCCCTAGAACTTAATACTACTTAAACCTAACTAACCTAAGGCCATCACACACATCCATGTCCGAGGCAGGATTCGAACCTGCGACCGTAGTAGTCGGGCGGTTCCAGACTGAAGCGCCTAGAACCGCTCGCCCACACCGGCCGGCGATATGGTAACAAGTCCAGGAGAGGTTCTGCAGGCGATGTCGTCTATTCTAAGGCGGTCTCGTGCTGCATGCTCGCGTTAAACGTTTTTACTTGAAACATTTTTCCTAAGGAGGCGGAGTCGTTATTCAGAGATCCCATGACCAACAGGTCTGAAGAGCAAGGTGTAATGCCAAATGCAGTCAATTACACAGGGAAAGACCAGGAAGACTGGTCCATAGAGTTCACTTAAGATGTACTGATGTGTCAGTAACCTACGATAATCCACCAACAGCAAAAGCTGTAGTGTCTGCGTCTAAATCCGAACACTGCTAGGAACTGTGTGCTTAAGCTATCACGTATAAATAGAGAAAAAGAAGCTATACTGCTAAATCATAATGAGTTGCATACAGTCGTTTGTCATAATTCTAATTTTGAAGCAGCCATGCAGTGCGCGGAACTTTATAAACAGTACAGAAACAGTTTTTAAGCTTGGAAGCATGTTGCAGGGTACGTTGTGCTGAGAAATAATTGCTAAAAAAGACATGTTGCTCGATTTTTGAGTTAAGTAGCACTGAAGTTAGCCAGTCAGACCGTTGTGCACGCAACTTCAAGCGGCCCACCAGATACAATTAGTGTCAGTTGTTCTCATAACGTGAATGATTGCATCCTCTGCCGAAGTTTTATATCGCTGAACATTTGCTTGTCAATGCAACCTGTCCTGCAACACCTTTGCACTCTTTTCAGATCGTTTCTGACCACCCAGTTTATAACGTTAAACTAAAAACTGTATGTACAACAATTTGTTGTTTCGTTTTCTTCCTCGCAATGTATTTTAACAGAAAACAGGAAAGCTCTATTTATGGACCTAGGCTTATGATGAGAAATCTACTCAGGAATCTGAATTGTCTGAAACATTGTAATCCATTCGAAAACTGAGACTATGTGTAATACTTCGATTGAAGCTACTATCTTGGCAGATATGGCAACTCCGGAGGTCTCTCTCATTCCTCTTAAAACAATGATCGCAAATGCATTACTCATTTATTTTAAGCGGCTTCAACTCCGGATCAAGGTTTCGTTTGCAGTACCAATAAAAAAGGCTCGAAGTCAGAGAGAATTGGGAAGGGGAGGAGAGTGGAAGTGGAGATGGACAGGGGAGGGGGGGCGGAGAAAATAGACGTAGAGACAAGGAGGAGGTTATGGACTGACCGAAGGGGAAGACGAGGAGGTGGGTAAAGAGATATTTAGGACAGAGAGAGAGAGAGAGAGAGAGAGAGAGAGAGAGAGAGAGAGAGACAGAGAGAGAGAGAGAGAGAGAGAGAGAGGACGGGAGACGGACATTAGGACGTACATACATACCCAATTACATTCAGCATTTGCGAAGCACTGTCAGGTCCGCTTGTATGAAATACTAAAGCTGTAAAACTGAAAAGAGCTGAAGATATCTCAGGGCATTTTCGTAGTTATATTTTCGATTGCGGTCTAGGCGTCGCTGCATCACGGTGAGTGCAGTATTCAGCTGAGGTGTCAGCTATGAACAGCATTGACTTGTTTTCTGGCACAGGGTGGAAGCAGGCGGACCAGGCAATTTGTATGTGGTAGCTCATCGCCATCGGCGTGCAGAACAGACATGCAAATTAGTCGTACACGCCTTTACAGTTTTCGAAGTATATGTGCTGGTTGAATCCATTTCCCAAGTTTGCAACATTTGGTGGTTGTTGTGTATCTGTATTTACATCTAGATCTATACTCTGCAAGCCACCTTATGGTGTGTAGCGAAGAGTACTTCGTGTAGTAGTATCACTTCACCTCCTCTTCATCTCCTGTTCAGTCACGTATGATCTGCTGAAAGAACGACTACTGGGAAGCCCGCATGTGAGTTCCAATCTCTCTGATTTTATCTTTCTGCTCTTCTCGTGAGTTGTACATAGGAAGAAACTATATACAGGGTGGTCCATTGATAGTGACCGGGCCAAATATCTCACGAAACAAGCATCGAACGAAAGTACTACAAAGGACGAAACTTGTCTAGCTTCAAGGGGGGAACCAGATGGCGCTATGGTTGGCCCGCTAGATAGCGCTGCCATAGGTCAAATGGATATCAACTGCGTTTTTTAATAGGAACCCCATTTTTTATTACATATTCGTGTAGTACGTAAAGAAATATGAATGTTTTAGTTGGACCACTTTTTTCGCTTTGTGATAGATGGCGCTGTAATAGTCACAAACGTATAAGTACGTGGTATCAAGTAACATTCCGCCAGTGCGGACGGTATTTGCTTCGTGATACATTACCCGTGTTAAAATGGACTGTTTACCAATTACGGAAAAGGTCGATACCGTGGTGATGTATGGCTATTGTGATCAAAATTCCCAACTGGCGTGTGCTATGTATGCTGCTCGGTATCATGGACAATATCATCTAAGTGTCCGGACCGTTCGCCGGATAGTTACGTTATTTCAGGAAACAGGAAGTATTCAGCGACTTGTGGAACGTCAACCACGACCTGCAACGAGCGATGATACCCAAGGTGTTTTAGCTGCTGTCGAGGCTAATCCGCAAACAGTAGCAGACAAATTACGCGAGAAGCGGGACTCTCAAAAATATCGGTGTTGAGAATGTTACATCAACATCGATTGCACCTGTACCATATTTCTATGCACCAGGGATTGCATGGCGACGACTCTGAACGTCGTGTACAGTTCTGCCACTGGGCGCAAGAGAAATTACGGGGCGATGACAGATTTTTTGCACGCGTTCTATTTAGCGACGAAGTGTCATTCACCAACAGCGCTAACGTAAGCCGGGATAATATGTACTATTGGGCAACGGAAGATCCACGATGGCTGCGACAAGTGGAACATCAGCGACCTTCGCGGGTTAATGTATGGTGCGGTATTATGGGAGGAAGGGTAATTGGCCCCCATTTTATCGATGGAAGTCTAAATGGTGCAATGTATGCTGAATTCCTACGTAATGTTCTACCGATGTTACTACAAGATGTTTCACTGCATGACAGAATGGCGATGTACTTCCAACATGATGGATGTCCGGCACATAGCGCGCGTGCGGTTGAAGCGGTATTGAATAGCATATTTCATGACAGGTGGATTGGTCGTCCAAGCACCACGCCATGGCCCGCACGTTCACCGGATCTGACATCCCCGGATTTCTTTCTGTGGGGAAAGTTGAAGGATATTTGCCGTCTTGATCCACCGACAACGCCTGACAACATACGTCTTGCGCATTGTCAATGCATCTGCGAACATTACGGAAGGCGAACTACTCGCTGTTGAGAGGAATGTCGTTACACGTATTGCCAAGTGCAGTGAGGTTGACGAACATCATTTTGAGCATTTATTGGACTAATGTGGTATTTACAGGTAATCACACTTTAACAACATGCGTTCTCAGAAATGATAAGTTTACAAGGGTATATGTATCACACTGGAGCAACCGAAGTAAAATGTTCAAACTTAACCTACGTTCTGTATTTTAATTTAAAAAAACCTACCTGTTACCAACTGTATGTCTAAAATTGTGAGCCATATGTTTGTGACTATTACAGCGCCATCTATCACAAAGCGAAAAAAGTGATCCCAGTAAAACATTCATATTTCTTTACGTACTACACGAATATGTAATGAAAAATGGGGGCTCCTATTTAAAACAACGCAGTTGATATCCGTTTGACCTATGGCAGCACCATCTAGCGGGCCAACCATAGCGCCATCTGGTTTCCCCCTTCAAGTTAGACAAGTTTCGTTCTTTGTAGTTTTTTTCGTTTGACGCTTATTTCGTCAGATATTTGGCCCGGTCACGATCAATGGACCACCCTGTACAGATGTTCTGCTCTAGCAATGTATGATATCAGAATTTTAGTAGTAAACCTCACTAAGATGAACACTGCCTCTCTTGTAACGTCTGCCACTAGGGTTCGCTGAACATCTCCGTGACGCTTTCGCTCTTATTAAATTTATCTGTTATGAATTGCGCTGCTGTTCTTTGGATTTTCTATATTTACTTTATCAATCCTATGTAGTACGGATACTAGACTGACGCGCAATATTCAGTTATTCGTGGAACTAAGGATTGTAAGCTTCTGTCTCTGTGAGTGGACTGCACTTCCTAAGAATTCTTCTACAGGTTGTCTACCATCTTCCGTACTGTAATTAATTTTGCTTGACGTTACACTTTACATCGCTTTGTGTACATACTTCTAGATATTTTATGGATGTCAGTGTTGGCAGTGATCGGTCTTCTGTTGTGTAGTCATACTACACTAGGTAGTTCTGGTCGACCGATGTGACCGAGCGGTTCTAGGCGCTTCAGTCCGGAATCGTGCGACTGCTACGGTCGCAGGTTCGAATCCTGCCTCGGGAATGGATGTGTGTGATATCCTTAGGTTAGTTAGATTTAAGTAGTTCTATGTACTAGCGGTCTGATGACCTCAGATGATAAGTACCATAGTGGTCAGAGCTATGTCAACCATTTTTAGGTAGTTCTGCGTGATGTTATGCTATACGTTGTTTATTTTGCACATCATATCGCAGTGTGTGTGCGATGCGTTGATTCTCTGCAGGTCTTTCTGCATTTTGCTGCAAGTTTCTAGTCTTATGACTTTTCTGTATATGATAGCATTAGTCGCAAAAAACTCGTGAAATTTCCGACGTAATCTATCAGGTCATTACAAACGGTTCTATAACACTCCTTTGTGCCAGATCCGAAGTCATTCTCACGTATGTGAGAGTTTTCGGCTGTGAGAGCTAAGAAGTTTTCAATCTAATCACACTGCTGTTCCGATATTCCGTACGCACGCATTTACATGCCAAACTGTATCTAACACCTTCTGTAAGCCAAGGAACATGGGACCAAGGGACGTACCACCATCTATTATATGACAAATAGACGAACAGAGCGTGCTGTGGTAACTATATATTGTACGTTATTCGGGCGTATTTAGCAGGCGACTTTTTGGTGGCCTCTGTAGAAATGACACGTTACTCAATGCTGCCTTCTGACTATTTTCGTGTTTTCAGTTGTACACCGACGCTATTTCGTTGTATCACAGTAACTCTTTAAATTGTAACCCAAAGCTACTGTTTGTCTGCCTTACTTAAAATCTCACATTCTTCGCATATTGCTTTTTATTCATCGCAGAAATTGAATGTTGTTCTAATTGTACTGACGTTGCGCCTTTACCTGAACGTTCGAGGTAAGCTTACTTATATCAACATACAAGATTTACTCCAAAATGATTTCAGGGTAATATACGAACAATCTGAAATTTTCAAAAACGGCAATCAAGATTCCGGACAGGAGGAGCTATACTGTCAGCTTGCTTAGAAGCAAATTGTAAAAAAATATATGCAGGACAACAAAGAAACATACATGACCGTAACTGATATCATTAGAGCTTCTGATCATATTAAAGGAAGTGGGCTCTTTCACATACTTAACACCAGTTTCCATAATCATGTAACTGAAGTCACAAAAAGTACTCAAGAAGAGTCATATATAACTATTACGACCAAAGATAATCAAAGCAGATAGAGCGTCCACCTACTGAAGTGTATCACCCAAGCTTTTTTAATTATACGTACATAAGAGAAATCATTTTTGCACGGATGAGTGAAGTACCATTTTAATATTTTAATCTAAAAAATCTAGACAATGTAAGGACGATGTTATTCGTTTATGATCCGGTAGTAATTGCAAAGACTGAGATCAATCTACAACGAGCAGCTTATCAACTACAAAGAATGTGTACTTCGAAGAACTTGCTGATATCTGACAACAAGTAACGATGATTTCATTTCATGGGAAAAATCAGATTATATTCAGAATCAGCAGAGGAAGTAAGGAATTTGAATAAGCAGGATGCAGTGTACTGCATGAAGACATAATTGATTTTCTACGTAAGATACAGGAATTTGGCTATTGGTACATTTAGACCAAATTCAAAAAGGATAAGAAGAAAAGAGAGACTTCTGAAGTTTTTCGAAACAGTGTCACTTCCATTTATAGTTCATGAATGCAAAACCTGTATAAGAATGTAAAAACAAAGACACTCAACGAAACGGTTTGCGGAAATGAGAGTTCTGACATGAAGCAGGTTGCATGAAGGAAATTCGAAAGCAAAATATAGATGTACGAGCGGATTTATGTTTCTAATTTTTTAAAAAAAAAGAAAGAAAATATACATGAGGAATACAAGAGGATCTAGAAAGAGAACATCAATGGGTTGGACAATTGCAAACAATAAAAAAAATTATAAAAATAAACCAAATAGACGAAAAAACTTAAGGAGACCTAAAACACGATAGATGGACTTTACCAATCCCTATACGCAGACCTGGCAGTCAGATCCTAATATGACCAAGAGATTAAAATGACGATGGTGATGTTCTGAAAAAAACTGTGTGATTCGAACGGAAATTTTCCTTCTAAATTTCGGTAAACCAAGCATTTATTTAATTTTGACGTTAGTATGCTATTTATTTTTTGTTTCACACCGTGATCCGCGTTTCATGTAACCCAGTTAAATCAGTACCATGACAATCGTTTCTTGGTATCACCTGCTTCCTCATATTTAGCTCTTTTTTACTTCAAGTAATTGATGTCCTGTAGTAGCCTTACGTCTGTTAATGAGCGAACGAATTCAAGCTTGCTAGGTCTCTGCAGATGGCAGTCTCGTCGATGATGATAGCCGTACACCGAAGTATATGTTTGATTTCAATGTTTTTATTGTTACATTTCTCTATGGTTAAACGTAGAAAGTTTTAATGAGTGTTGCTCTCCTGTTCCACAGTAAATGTAGATATTTTATTAATTTCGCGATAGTAGTTGTCCAAAAAGCTAAAATCTTCCACAACCCTCGTCAAGTGCACTGAGCGCTATTTCAGTGGTAACCTCACCACCGAGCTACATGAACACAACAACACATCAAAAAAAGAATGCGTTCTGTGCCCTAATTCACCCGCCGCAGCTTCTACGATTTTAAACTGCAGTCAATTCCACATCGCCCTCCGCTCAAAAAGGATATATCTCGAAGTTAACTGCTGCAGTCTGTAAAAGTGCTGCGCAGAACTTCAAATGAAAAGTTGCTTCGTTCTTTTGATCTGACTCATTCCTGAATGTTCCCAGTCTGAATTTCCTGCAATTACACTAATTGCTGTCATTGTCATTAGTATTCAATTTACTGTGGAATAAATTTCTATGGCTATTTGAAGTTAAACGATACGTTCCGAAACTTTCAGTACATCGTCGAAATCCATGGAAACCGAGGAAATTGCCGACGACTTAATTATTCTTCTTCATCGTTAATATGCAGAAATTTTCTTCTGTGGAGGCTGACGTGCAACTCAACTGATCATTCTCGTATTGTGCTGCTAGCGAGTTTCCACCATGACTCCAATTGCTGTGCTAGAAAATGTCCGCACCTGAACTGGAGAAGCAGCGAAAGAGAAGCATCGAAGATCTCTTCCTGTTTAACTTTGTAAACTAGAAAAGTCCCATTTTGCGAGTTTTGGTCTGTGTAATGGATACTCGGAAACTTTCCAGCCACACTTTTCCAATAATTACTTATGCAGTTCGTGAAATGTGGATAGATGTTCCCAAACAGCAGACATTTTCCTGATAACAACATTCTCACACTTGTTTCAAATAGCCAACCAGATAATATGCCATATTTCAAAGACATGAGTGCATGTATTAATATCTCTTCTCACCAATTTATCTTTGATTTATTTTTTGGTATGATTTTCATTTATGACGACGCAGTTGCGCACAATGCTCCGTTTGAATAAGTTACGTCCAGAGATTTTAACCAGGCTGTGATTGCTATCCCTGCAAGGCGCCTACGTTCGTCTGCCATGCGAAATTGTGAATCTGAAAAAAATAGAAACTCGACATCTTGTAGTAAGTAAATTTCTGTAGCTGCGCTATTAAAAAATAAAAACATCTGACTTATAAGTACTGTTATTCAAAAGAGTTAATTAAGGTTAATCAACTTTAAAACATGTAAGAGGTTTCAACTCCACTTTCCAGAGGCAGGCAGCATCACTTCCCGATCGCAAGAAGTAACAACTAAGTTTTTTAGACTTTAATGTCAATGGACAGCTTTGGGGATAAGCGGCAGTTATGACATGTGTCCAAGCACCAGTCTTCAGATATACTGTCTGGAAACATAGGCAGAATGTAATTATTGAAGTGACTCATATGTTTTATTATCGTAGCAACAACAAGAAAATTTCTTTTTCGTGTAATCAAAAATAGAATTCTAAAATTGAGAATGAGAAGAATCTGTGGAAAGACAGAGAGATATCGAACTTGATGAAGATGAGCTCCCGTACTCCGAGGAGCGTAGGGGACGATGCGGGAGACCCGCACCGCCGTACTAGGCAAGGTCCTAGCGGAGGTGGTTTGCCATTGCCTTCCTCCGACCGTAATGAGGATGATCGATGATGATGAAGACGACACAACAACACCCAGTCATCTCGAGGCAGGGAAAATCCCTGACCCCGCCGGGAATCGAACCCCGGACCCCATGCGCTGGAAGCGAGAACGCTACGGCAAGACCACGAGCTGCGGAAAAATGTGGAACGCTTCACGATTTTTCGTGTCATCCTTGCGCAGGGGCCATGCTAACTTACCAGATCAAAAATGAGACGAAAATTGGACCAAATAGCGTTAGCGAAAAAGCACGCAAGCTGACAACTTTAATTTGAAGTGGTTTCTGTATCCGTAAATTTGCTGAGTATTTAGTGCTTAACACTTGAGATTGTTTCAATCTCGAGTAGTAGCTCTTTCGTAATGACCATTAAATTAAATATAGTGTAGAGCATTGTTGTATATGGAAGCAAAGCTTCAAAAGTTGCTTTTAGTGAATGCAACTGTGTAATTTTTTGTTGTTTTTTCGGGAGCAAATATTTATATACGTTCAGTGTTAACAGTTTCACTGTATACCAACAACAATTTTTTTGTACAAGAAGTTGACTTTGTCACTATGATAAATGAGCTACGCGTCAAAATTTCTGAACTTTCTATGAATGTAGGACTGATCAGCGTTATAACTCAGGACATCAATCAAATTAATCCAGTCTCTGAGGAAGTTGGTCAAGCAATTTTGGAAGAAATAGGAAGTAAATTAAAAAAATGGTTCAAATGGCTCTGAGCACTATGGGACTCAACTGCTGAGGTCACTAGTCCCCTAGAACTTAGAACTAGTTAAACCTAACTAACCTAAGGACATCACAAACACCCATGCCCGAGGCAGGATTCGAACCTGCGACCGTAGCGGTCTCGCGGTTCCAGACTGCAGCGCCTTTAAGCGCACGGCCACTTCGGCCGGCGGGAAGTAAATTAGACAGACTCTATACGGAGGTCAGCAATAAGTTTAAAAAATGGAGCACCATTAAAAATCAGCAGTTACATAAAATCGCTGGTGAGAAGTTCACCTACGTGGATAGAAATCTAAGGACAGAAATGGGATAAGCCAATAGAACAAATTTTTAAACACTGTTGTGAACGAGAGGCATGTAGATGAAATATTGCCGATAGAGATCGAAGACTTCGAAACTAATTCTGACCCTGAAGAAAAAGAAGAAGACTTCAGAAAAGAGTGGGAGGCGGCGGTGCAATCTACAAGCATGTAGGAAATGGATGTTAAGTGCAGAAACGCCAGCATTTCACCTGTCACTTCCTTCTCACTGTGTGAAATTCCTTTGGTTCCTGTCTGACGAATGTCAACTTCGGCAACTGTTGTTAAGGATACAATGCAATGTTTATTTTGTTTATCGTTGCCATTGCTCTGCTCTGTATCAACACCACGAGCACTGTAGCACCACTGTGCGTTACCTGTCGACTAAGCAGTTCAACGACGCTCCATAGCCTCAGGCTGTGCTCACCATTGGATACCTTCAGACCCGCACCCTGTTGCCATTAGCAGCCAGTATTGTAGTTGAGTGGTAGACAATACTTGGGGCGTCGAATGCCGTAAACAACATTGGCGTTTTACGACTTCGCACTCTTGGGTTTTCTTGTAATTAAGATGATCAAAAGTTGCATTGTATGTTAACGTTAGAAAGTACCTAAAATAAATAACAATATAAGAGCTTTATTAAATACTAATACAAACGTGTTTACTTAAATCATATTCTATGCATAATACACATAAGTAGCAATATTAAGTATGAGCTTTTTAAAACGAAATAGTTTAAAAAGTAGCTACTCTTATGCACAGTTAACAAACGGAAGTATCAGTGTTTCAAGTGAAATAGTTTATAAAGTTTATACATGTATTCTCAGGTAGCTTGATACACTCATATGCAAGCAAAGGAAATATCACAAACTTTCTACACACATTTTAAATATTTTCGTGGAGCATTGTGAATATTGAGTTTATCACATACTTGTAGGCCACCATTTTTTTTCAGTGTGAAGGGAAAATAATGACAGTTCTTTTTCTCTTCCCTAGCTTGGAACTTCTTTTCTTTTGTTGGATCCCCATCTCTGTGCCATTCAACGAAACTATCTGAAATGGTTTTTTAGTCGTTATCCGGTCAGTCTGGAATTTGTAACATTATATGCATATGTCCTCTGATTACGCTGAGTTTTATTGTCATTCTGTGTAGTGCCTTAGTACCACTGTTGGGCGCCCTGGAACTCCCAAGTCAAATAGTTCATCTCACCGTGATAAGCTGTGTCCATTTCGGTGTTATGATTTACCCCTTCCTGGACAGAGTCAAAACCACCTTGTTCATTCTCGGACGTGCTGAGAATATCATACATATTTATTTCAGGATCCCTGTCATCGTCTGAATCTGATATGTAATGTTCTTCCGGAACATAGAGATGTCTCAATTATAGTTCTAATCACTCCTGTCGAAGTGCACCATTCTTTTGATGACAGAACGAAGGCTTATACGACCCTATTACACTGTTAGTGGCAAAACTTTCGTGGTATAAGGTCGTTGTTCACGAAACTCTTCTGTATCCCTCCATTAGTAACCATCAACAAATAATGACATATTTGAAAACTAGGGAGTATAGTACAAAAAACTTACTCATTTAAAGCAATATCCGTCTATTTGGCGGAGAAAAAAATCTTAACTTTGCAGTAATAGCCACTTATCAGACAATGTGGCTCACGTGTGTGCGGGAGTAAAATAATGCTGTCGCGAAAATGAAACAATAATGTCCACGTAATACCAAGTTCAGCTCACAAATTAAGCATAGAAAAAATCAGATTAGTTTGACTGTGCAGGTGTGCCAACTATACATTCAGAAGTGTTGTGCTCCCCTATGAGACGGACGTTAGGGACTGAACGTAAGTACGGTTACAATGAATGTAAATTCGAGAGTTAGCGCTTTGCACCACACAGTCGCAGTCGAGGAAGTTCGGAGTGCCCTTTCAAAATGAGTTGGCTCTCTAAGATGTCAGCACGGAGAGTACCTTATTGATGGCGAATCAGACGAGAATAGCAAGTCCACAGAGTAGAACCGAGGCATTTCTTAGAGGAAGGTATGCTCAAGCACTGACAATTTGCAACTCTTTTACCAGGGAAGAAAGATCGGCAACCGATGTGGATTTTGTCAAGTCATTCTGAGACGTGTTACCAAAAATTCAGAACGGCAAACGAACGATGGTATTCGCTGGTGGATTTATTTAAGGCAGTGCCACCTTGTGGGCTGCCGAAGCAGCATATCTGTGTAAAACGTTTAAGAATATCGAGTAAACTTTCCTTGGCAAATATTGGTCAAAGAGCATTCAAAAGATTTTGAGAGAATGAATCATGAATCTTTCAGCACCACCACCATCACCGCTACTAGAAATCTTCATCGATATTTTGAGAAATACTTGGACAAGGCCATCTTCTGGGCCCGGGAGATTCACAGACGGATATTCTGCGAATATTAAAAAAAATTATCCATCGGAGCCGGAGAGAGAAACTGGCCATTTTCCCTGAAGATGACATGGAATCTTTTCTGTTATTTGTAGACATATTGGATTTGCTCGAAGAACACAGGACAGCTATTGAAACAACTAATGAATAAGCAACATTCAGGGATCCTTGTGATGTAAAGGATAGGCGCTATGCAATTAAAAAATATTACAGCCAGTACACACTCTTGGAGCATTTCAACCTATAGCGAGTGTCAAGGCAGATTAATGACGCACAGACATCCTACTGACACAATGGTGATCGGGATTTCACGGACTGCAAGTCCGGCTGAACAGACAAAACGGTAGATATCGACCCATCTTTCAACGCAGACAATGAGAATTTCAGATCTGCAACAGACCTAGCCAGGAGTTAAATCGATGAGAACAGTGTCACTCACTGCAAAGGCTAGGAAATGTGGCGAGAATAGAAGCGTTAAACTGAAATTAGCCGATGAAAAGACGTGGTGTCCTGGCCTCGGGAACATTGCAACCATTCAACACAAGACAAGTTTGTTAAGATATCAGCACGGAGACTTATTGCAAGATGTTTTACACACCGAACTAATGGACTGTTCTACGAAAAAAGTTAAATAATCAGCAACTGAGATGAAGGTCTACAGAACAACGAACATAACAGCCGTTCAGGATACGGACGCAGAACTTTGTATTATGCAGAGTGAAACATACAAAGAAATCTATAGATATGTGTATTTAAAGTTGCATAAAATATTTTTGTCTGTCAGTAACGTATCCACTGGGCCTTCACCACCACTCCTCACCCTGCCGGGAGCTGCTGGACGCACAATTCAGTGATCAGCCGGAACATTATGACATATTACCTACTACCGATATAAACCCGTCCAGGCGATAGCAGCGTCACATAGCGAGGAATGACTGCTACTTAGACACATCCACGTGCAGGTAGTATAAGTGAGCGTTCTGTCCGTTTGTAGAACGCTATCTATCACTGAGGAATGATTGTGTTGGCCTGGAGTGTCGGCACGAGCGTTCTGCAAACTGCACGACTTGTCGGGTGTTCTAGGAGCGCAGTGGTGAGTGTCTTCAACACGTGGTGAAACCAAGGTGGAACCACGTCCAGACGTCGTGGTTAACCTTTCTTACAAACGTCAGACGTCGTAGGCTGAGCAGACTGGTAAGACAGGACAGGTGGCAATCTCCGGCGGAACTAACATCAGACTGTGATGTTGGAAACAGTACCAATGTATGTGAACACACAGAGCATCGGGACTGGACTTTGGTGCAGTGTCAGAGCGCTGCAAGGTCTGATGATCTCGATACCTTCTTCATCATGCTGATGGGAGGGCCACTTGACACTTGTATTGCTGACTGGAGACAATCTGACGGCGGTTCCATTACGCTATGGAGAACTTGTGCATCCATAGGTCCAGTGGGGCTCGTGCAAGGCATCATGACGGCCAAGGAGTATCATACACTGGTTGCAGGCCACGTACACCCCTTCATGATGATCGTGTTTCCCTATGGCAGTGGTGTTTTTCAACAAGATAATACGCCATGTCACAAGGCCAAGAGTCTGATTCGAGGAACACGTGGAGAGTTCCTATTGATACGATGTCCCCCTCCCCCCTCCACCCCCCCAGTGCCGCCCCTCCAACTTGGCAGACCTGAATCCGGTCGCACACATCTGGGATGGGATTGAACGTGGCCTCAGATCTCATCGTCCACCTCCCCGGAATTTACGGGATTAGGTGACTTGTATGCGCAGATGTGGTGTCAACTTCCTCCAGCGACCTACTAAGGTCTCATTGCTTCCTTGCCAAAGGTGGACATACCGGCTGTTAGGTAGATCTCATACAGCCGTACTGTGTCGATAAGTCGCGGTACGTCTTCCGCATGCCATCTTTGTCTCTATCAAACGCGAGCCGTTTTGATGTAAACAAGTGGCAGTGTGAGTTGGACGGCGGCAGGGGGTGGAGCAGGAAGGGTTATTCAGACAAGGCGTGTTGTGATTTGAGCCGTGATATTTCTCTAAGAGACGACTGGATTTCAATATTCGCGTGTTGAAGGATACGTTTTCATCCTGGCGGCTCCGGAGGACATGAGGCGGCCGAAGTTATTCCTACTGCGAAAGTCCGTGATTGCAGCGCCTTGGTTAACATGGAAGCGTGGCGTCTTAGAACTATGGTGAGTTACCTTACTTCTGTTGAGTGGATTTGGGGACAGTGTAAGGTTCGCAAAATGTTCCTTTGTATTCTCTTCCAAAGTGCGGCGCCGTTTGCTTAAGCGCCTTACTCGCCTTCACGGCGATTAGGAGTCAATCTTCTGCTTGCTTATGCCCCGGTCATGAATACGTTGAGCGCAAGTTCAGGCACCCGTACGCGTTTGTGCCAACTACTTATTATACGGGCGTGCATTGTGATTTTCTGTAATTACAACATACTTTGTTTTTACCTTCTTATACATGATAGCTTTCTGGAATTTAAGTTACCTCACTTATTGTTGTGAGTACCTTTGATGTTTGCTAATTATCAATTCTGGGAGAAAAGGACTCCTGCCAATTTCTTGGTATTTGAAGTACTACCTGCTAATGTAATCAAAGTTCATTGCCAACCTTGTGGATCTATTCAAATCTTGTTGATTTTCCGTCCTGCGCGGCGGCCCCTTGCTACCTTCACGCTATCGGGCGTTGTTTTGAAACTGAACTGCGGTTGGCAGGCGAATCTTCGTCGAGATTTTGGTGTGTGTTCATAATAAGACCAGGTTGTTTTTTTACTGTTAATAGTGGAGGGCTTGGTTTCTGCCCCTTTATTGATGTGTAGGTGCGTAGTTACGCTGTTAGCCGTATTATGTTCAGTTTCATGACTGAGGGGCGAAGTATCATTTATGATTTAATTATTTGTTGAACTTCAAGATCGTTTTTCTTACCAGGTAATACATACTAGTATTTACTAGCGCCATGCACAGAATTATCTCTGTTGTCCGGGTGGTTTCTGTATCTGATTTATGTTGAGTATCTAAGTACCTGGGTGGAGTCGCGGACCGTCCTACCTCCTGATCAATAGTAGTCGCGTGGGCAAAAATAATTTAAAAAAAGCTTCACACAGCATCGTACCTCTTGGCTTTTTTTCTTTTCTTAATTACGCATTTTTTGAAGTGTCTGTGTGTGTCCTTTTGGGGAACTGAATGTAAATTTAAGATCATTGTTTTAGTAAGTTTCCATTCCTTTGATGAGTGGTGTTGCGGAACATTCTGCAATACCAAGCAAATTGTAAACCAGTAAACTGGCTGTCAGAAAATACGATAAGGTGAATTGTTAAGTTGTTTGTGACACAAATTATTCTTGTAGTACCTGTCGCGTTGAAACAAAGATACTATATATAATTTTTGCATCATTCTTCTGTCACATATGCGGGTACTAAAACTCTTTGTGTCTTAATAGCCGGCCGGTGTGGTCGGCCAGTACTAGGCGCTTCAGTCTTGAACCCCGCGACCGCTACGGTCGCCGGTTCGAATCCTGCCTCGGGCATGGATATGTGTGGTGTCATTAGGTTAGTTACGTTTAAGTAGTTATAAGTTCTAGGGGACTGATGACCTCAGAAGTTAAGTCTCATAGTGCTCAGAGCCATTTTAACCCCCCTGCCTTTACGTACTGCATTACCCTTTCAATATCCTCATACACTTTCCCTATCTCATCATTTTGAGAATGCGACGTCGGCATTTATACCTCAGCTATCGCTGTCGGTGTTGGTTTGCTGTGGATTCTGATGAGCACAACCGTATCACTGAACTGTTCACAGTAACACACTCTCTGCCCTACGTTCATGTTCATAACGAATTAATGAATCCTACTCCTGTTATACCATTTTTTGCTGCTGTTGATATTACGACACTCATCTGGCCAGAAATCCTTTCTTCTTTCCATTTCACTTCACTGACTCTTGGTACATCTAGATTGAGACTTTGCATTTCCCTTTCCGATTTTCTAGCTTCCCTACCATGTTCAAGCTTCTGACATTCCATTCCCGACTTGTAGAACGTTATCCTTTCTTTGATTATTCAATCTTTTTGTCATGTGACCTCCCCATTGGCAGTCCCCTTCCAGAGATCCAAATGGAGGACTATTCCGGAATCCTTTACCAATGGAGAGATCATCATGACACTTTTACAATTACAGGCCGCATGTCCTGTGGATACACATTATGTATCTGACGAAAAGGTGTCTTAGCTAACGCACAGTCCGACAGACCGACAAAAAATGACAAAAAAGTATTTTTAATAAGATATAATTACAGGTTAACAATGTTCGAAATTTTTCCTTTACTTGTACTGTGTAACCTTCTTTGTTGTCACATTTCATGATCGTGGGTCAACAGGAAGTCGCCTTAGGCTTTGATGAACGATTTTACCAGTATAGAAATATGTGACATAAAAGGTTGTATCTTTTGACTGCTGTGTCTTATGGCGTTATATTCTTTGCAGCATGTACACCACAGCATGTGACATATATTTCAACGTGATATCACAGCCTGTTCCTGAGAAAGAGGGATCTTACCAGTCGGACCGACAGACAGACAGAGGGACTGACGGACGGGCAGAAAACAAATTGGTTCTATAAGGGTTCCGTTTTCACCGATTGAGGCAGGAATCCTATAAATTGCATGGGATGTTTCTGTTAAACCAAATGTGGTTTGCAAACCAAGCCTCAAATGTGTGTGTGAAACGCAAAGTTCACTAATCGCGTGAACTGGAAGTTTTGACTTATGACAGCGAAATTAGTTTCTTAACGCTCATTGCAATTCACAATACAACACTTGTTGGGAAACCTACTAGTGGATCAGAGAATAGACAGCAATGGAAAACGCAACCAAATCTGATGAAGTGGGCATATCATATGCCAGGCGGATTCCAACTGAAGAGAGCCTAATGCTACCCTTGATGCCTTCAAACATGTGCTTCTTCTAGACAAGTTGTGCCACAAATTCCTCTTCTCCCCAATTCTATTCAGTACCTCCTCATTGGGGGAAGTGGCAACAAAACGACTATTCACGTTGGTGAGTAGAATATATGAGTCTGAAGATATAGCATCTGACTTTCGGAAAAGCATCATCCACACAATTCCGAAGACGGCAAGAGCTGACAAGTGCGAGAATTATCGCACAATCAGCTTAACAGCTCATGCTTACAAGAATAATATACAGAAGAATGGAAAAGAAAATTGAGAATGCGCTAGGTGACGATCAGTTTGGCTTTAGGAAAACTAAAGGGACGAGAGAGGCAATTCTGACGTTACGGCTAATAATGGAAGCAAGGCTAAAGAAAAATCAGGACACTTTCATAGGATTTGTCGACTTGGAAAAAGCGTTCGACAATATAAAATGGTGCAAGCTATTCGAGATTCTGAAAAAAGTTGGGGTAAGATATAGGAAGAGACGGGTCATATACAATATGTACAACAACCAAGAGGGAATAATATGAGTGGACGATCAAGAACGAAGTGCTCGTATTAAGAAGGGTATAAGACAAGGCTATAGCCTTTCGCCCCTACTCTTCAATCTGTACAACGAGGAAGCAATGACGGAAATAAAAGAAAGGTTCGGGAGTGGAATAAAAATACAAGGTGAAAGGATATCAATGATACGATTCGCTGATGACATTGCTATCCTGAGTGAAAGTGAAGAAGAATTAAATGATCTGCTGAACGGAATGAACAGTCTAATGAGTACACAGTATGGTCTGAGAGTAAATCGGAGAAAGGCATTTCTGGCCAAGAGAAGTCTACTAATATCAAATACCGGCCTTAATTTGAGGAAGAAATTTCTGAGGATGTACGTCTGGAGTACAGCATTGTATGGTAGTGAAACATGGACTGTGGGAAAACCGGAACAGAAGAGAATCGAAGAATTTGAGATGTGGTGCTATAGAAGAATGTTGAAAATTAGGTGGACCGATAAGGTAAGGAATGAGGAAGTTCTACGCAGAATCGGAGAGGAAAGGAATTTGTGGAAAACACTGATAAGGAGAAGGGACAGGATGATAGGACATCTGCTAAGACATGAGGGAATGACTTCCGTGGTACTAGAGGGAGCTGTAGAGGGCAAAAACTGTAGAGGAAGACAGAGATTGGAATACGTCAAGCAAATAATTGAGAACGTAGGTTGCAAGTGCTACAAGATAAGGAGGTTAGCACAGGAAAGGAATTCGTGGCGGGCCGCATCAAACCAGTCAGTAGACTGATGACCAAAAAAAATTATCTAGCCATCTAATCCTCATGATTCTCTGTAGCACCACATTTCGAAAGCTCCTATTCACTTCTTGTTTAAACTATTTATCGCCCATGTTTCACTTCCATACATGGCCACACTCCATAAAAATACTTTCAGAAAAGACTTCGTCACACTTCAGTCTCTACCCTATGTTAACAAACTTCTCTTTTTCAGAAACGCTTTCCTTACCATTGCCAGTCTACATTTTATATCCTCTCTACTTCGACCATTAGTTATTTCGCTCCCCAAACAGAAAAACGCATGTACTACTTTAAATGTCTCATTTCCTAACCTAATTCCCTCAGTGGGACGTACAACGAACGTATCCCTTAGGACAGTGCGGCGAAGTTTGGCGTTAAGGGGCTGTGGCAGCAGACGACCGATACGAGTGCCTTTGCTAACAGCTCGACATTGCCTGCAGCGCCTGTCCTGGGCTCGTGACCATATCGGTCGGACCCTAGACTATTAGAAAACACTGGCCTTGTAGGTACCATTTCCGTTGATGAGAGCTGATTGTATGTTAAGAGTGAGGCACAGACAACATGAAACGACGGACTCAAGTTGTCATCAAGCACTGTCCAAGTTGGTGTTGGCTTCATAATGCTGAGTGCTCTGTTTTCATGGACTCGACGAACCGATCATTAACTGGAAATCGTTATATTCGCGACTTGGAGACCATTTGTACTTCATGTTTCCAAACGACAACGGAATTTTTATGGATGACAATGCGTCACGTCGGAACATTCTGGACAGTTCGAGGGAATGGTTTGGCCACTCAGATCGTCCGTCACGAACCCCATCGAACATTTAACAGACCTAATCGAATGGAAAGTTCGTGCACAAAAGACAGCATACGTAAAACTCTCACAATGTGGAACCCTGTAGGGACAGCGTGGATTAGTATTTCTTCAGGGGACGTTAAAGACTTGGTGGGTCCATGCCATGTTGAATTTGAGCTCTGCACTTGGCAAAAGGAAGACCATTACGATATTAGGAGGTATCCTGTGGTTGTTGTCAATTGAGTGCGCGTATTCAGGCTACGCTTCTTTCGTGGGGTCATCGGACCCCTGCTCGGAGACCCGGAGATAACGTAGTGGCAATGACGTGATTTGTAGAGTGTTATTTAGTACTTTTAGTTCCAAGGTCCACAGTTGGTCAAATTTTAATTCTTCTTCCCTTGTGTTAAAGATGTTTACGTGCCTTTTTAATTTCTATGGCCTCTTTGTGCATCCTAATGTAGTAACACTCCGATTTGATTAAACTATGGTATTCGAGAAACGAATTTTGTGGGACCCTGGCCCGAGTGCATGTTCTGCTACTACCGATTTACCTGTGATATGCAGCCGACAATTTCTCTTATGTTCCTTAAGGCATGTATTAACGCTTCTCTTTGTAGATACCATGTAGAAGGATGGAGTGTATAAAATCCGTTACAAATGCGATCAAGCATACGTAGAAACTACGAAAAGGAACCATTAACATACGTCTTAAGGAAAGCAGGAGCATTCGTAGTCTGGGCAAGATGGGTTCTTCGGCAGTAGCTGAACATGTGCTCCGACCAGGGAACCATAGGATTCGTCTCCCTGAGGCTACGCCACAGGAGGCATAGAAATTCAAAAACACATAGCAACTTTAACACGAAAGAATACTATTAACATTAGACACGTTGTGGCCTTAGTAACGTTATCTAGGTTACGTATGCATCGATGTTAGAGATTATACAGGCTATTACAGGTGTGATATTTGTTCCTGTGCCACATCTATATCTAAAAGACTGCATAACACGTATCAGCGACACTCCGCGATCTTGTGCAACCATCTGATGTCACCAACCGACCATTGCCTAGATACGTGCAAACAGTTCGTCGTTGAAGAGCTCCTTTGAGAGTATAACTTCTTTACGAGTTGTTTTAGGCTCTATTGATGTCTCCGCCACTGGAAAACTAAATGTTAGGCCGAGAAATAAGCCTTCTACCATGGCTTAGTGCCCATAAAACAAATATCACCAAGGACGTTACATCATTTACTGTTAGTTAACTGTTTGGTCACAGTGGGTAGATCGAACACAGCATGCTACTAACAGTTGTGAGCATATGTAGATGTTTGTCGTATTTTATAGCTTGCCGGTTTTTATATCAATTTTAATTTATCGTCTTGTCTTTATATTCGTTTCTTCTGAGTTACAGAGGGGACTTATCATCGGAAAAATGGGGCATTGCCCGGTTGCCCCCAGCCTACATACGCCGATGATGAGATTACTAAAGCCAAAATGATAACAAATGCCCTTGATTGATTCATTTAACACGGGGATATAATAAAACATCTTCCACAGCATTCAAAATCTCCGTCATTGAATACTGTCTTGTCACTGGAAGAAATTAAGCCCATTTAGTGCTATTCAGCATTTCTAATGTAATGGAAGACATTCTGTTTGGTTAAAGAAGCCACACTATCTAGGTTATGTGTGCATCAATATCGGAAATTATTCTGGTTATTGTAAGTGTCAAACTTGACCCTGTATCTACATCTGAAAGACTACTCTGTAATTCACACTTAAGAGCGTAGATCAATTAATCGAATTTCTGAGAACGTTGCACTGAAAGCCCAGTAGAAAATGAAGACTGCTAGAGTTTTCAACGTCTCTTGAATGAAATTGTGTACCGAATTAGCAAATTTTTTGACAGTTCCTATTTCTTAAATTATTGTCTTTACAATTCGATTTCATTTTCCTTTGCGCCACTTACGGACGTGGGAATGAAAGCCACGTTCTAGGATCTTCAGCACTTCACGTCGATTTTTGCAAATTACTTTTTCGCCTCTTTCCGTCAAGACATTCCTTCTCACAGTCACAGTAGCATCTGAAGGCATACTGGACTTTGCGAAGATGCAGGTAGGGGATTAGAGAACGTTGGCGCTCGTGGGGGGAGGGATTCATTCATTGACGGCTACTTTTCTCCGCTTTCCTGCTTCTCAATAAGACCTAAGGGAATATGCGCCCTTTCCATTCAAATACGTTCTTTCTTACAATCTCCTTAGCTCGGCTCAATATTCATTCCGCGTTCCCGATGAAACGACTTGCCGTTGAATCTGTTAGGGAATGGAGTGGCGTCATAGAAGTTTAATATGTGGCCCGGTAGCTGCTGTAGAAGACGATGTAACATTTCAATGGAGACAGCATCATATTTGCTGGAAAGGTCTTAACAAATATGATTACTGTCCTTGAAACATTTTTCTTCTACTCAAACAGGTATTTATTAACTGTGGATAAACCGAGTAGTAGTCAGCGTTTCCAGAGAAAAAGAGAAATTCATTTTATCCACCCTTCAATGGCGAAGTGATACTCATAAGGGCTCAGGTTCCTCAAGAATGTGAATCCAGTGTGATAAACACGCTACTAACCTGGAGCGAATTGGCCGGCCGGAGTGGCCGAGCGGTTCTAGGAGCTACAGTCCGGAACCGCGTGACTGCTACGGTCGCAGGTTCGACTCCTGCCTCGGGCATGGATGTGTGTGATGTCCTTAGGTTAGTTAGGTTTAAGTAGTTCTGAGTTCTAGGGGACTGATTATCTGAGAAGTTAAGTCCCATAGTGCTCAGAGCCATTATAACCTGGAGCGAATTGTATAATTTCATCTGTGTGCTTCGGTAGTATAGTTTCTTGAGTTTCTGCGTGTTAATTTAATATTTAATACAAACAATTCTCCCGTCTTCCTCTGCAGTTGCAGTCGCTTGTCCAGTTTGAGAGGAAACCTCTCTGCCTGCAAGATTCGGGCAATCACAGACGGTGGGATTATTGGTAGTTGGGAGCTCCAGTGTTATGCGCGATCGAGAGCCCCATAGGGATATGGCTGCCAGGGAGGGGAATAAAGCCAATGTGCACTCCGTGTATATACAGGGTGGAGTCATTACTGACGTAGAACAGGTCCTTCCGGATACCATAAAGAGCACAGGACGCAGTCAACTGTAAGTGTTAGCTTACGTCGGTCTTAGTGACGTGTGTTGCTTTGGATCGAAAGACATTTTCCCTGGTTTCGAGCGGTTAAATGGTAAAGGCTGCCAGTCTTGCATGAGAGATGAAAGAAGAGCTCACTATTTGTAGCATAGTCGACAGTACCGATCGCGGACCTCTAGTACACAGCCGAGTGGAGAGTATGAATCAGAGACTCAGACGGTTGTGCGACCGTGTAGGCTGTAGATTTCTCGACTTACGCCATAGGGTTGATTCATTGCGGGTTCTGCAGAAGACATCAAGAATCCACTACACGCTGCAGGCGGCTACACGGGTAGCAGGGGCTGAATAGCGTGGATTGGGTGGTTTTTTAGGTTAGAGGGTCTCGGGATGAGACGAGGGCTTCAGTATCAAAGGATGCAGGTCGAACAGGAAGAACGTAGATCCAGGAACCATCAGTATAACGACTGTAACCTGTCTTAGCTGTGCTGGGAAAGTACCAGATATCTAAGCTCTAATAGAAAGCACTGACGTTCAGATCGTTATAGGAACTGAAAGCTGGCTGAAGCAGGGGATAAGTTCTGCGGACATTTTTGCAAAGTACCTAAAGACGTTCAGAAAGGATAGGTTAAATACAGTTCACGGTGGCGTGTTTGTTGCTGTCAGAAATAGCTAACCGTGTAGTGACATTAATGTAGATAGTTACTGTGAGTTAGTATGGGCAGAGGTCATATTTTGAAACCGGTATAAAGTAATAATTTGATCCTTTTATTGCCCTCCAAACACATAGTACACAATTGCTGAGACCCTCAAAGAAAACTAAATTCAAAAACGTACCCGATCATAAAATTATTGTTGACAGTGACTTTAATTTACCCTCGATATGTTCGCAAAAATACATGTTTAAACCCGGAAGTACGCATAAAACGTCATCCAAAATTGTGCTAAACGCCGTCTCTGAAAATTGTTTCGAGCAGTTGGTTCATGAGCTCACGCGAATAGTAAACGGTTGTGAAAACACACTTGACATCTTATCAACAAATAAACCTGATATATATGAAGATAATAACTGTTATCGAAAGAACATATACCACTGATAACCGTACAGCTTCTCTAGAATAAACGATAATTAACTGCAACCCTCAGCTACTCACAGGTGTTGTTGATATACCTCAATGGGGACAGCTGAAAATGTGTGCCCCGACCGGTACTCTAACCCGGGATCTCCTACAAATATCTACACTCCTGGAAATGGAAAAAAGAACACATTGACACCGGTGTGTCAGACCCACCATACTTGCTCCGGACACTGCGAGAGGGCTGTACAAGCAATGATCACACGCACGGCACAGCGGACACACCAGGAACCGCGGTGTTGGCCGTCGAATGGCGCTAGCTGCACAGCATTTGTGCACCGCCGCCGTCAGTGTCAGCCAGTTTGCCGTGGCATACGGAGCTCCATCGCAGTCTTTAACACTGGTAGCATGCCGCGACAGCGTGGACGTGAACCGTATGTGCAGTTGACGGACTTTGAGCGAGGGCGTATAGTGGGCATGCGGGAGGCCGGGTGGACGTACCGCCGAATTGCTCAACACGTGGGGCGTGAGGTCTCCACAGTACATCGATGTTGTCGCCAGTGGTCGGCGGAAGGTGCACGTGCCCGTCGACCTGGGACCGGACCGCAGCGACGCACGGATGCACGCCAAGACCGTAGGATCCTACGCAGTGCCGTAGGGGACCGCACCGCCACTTCCCAGCAAATTAGGCACACTGTTGCTCCTGGGGTATCGGCGAGGACCATTCGCAACCGTCTCCATGAAGCTGGGCTACGGTCCCGCACACCGTTAGGCCGTCTTCCGCTCACGCCCCAACATCGTGCAGCCCGCCTCCAGTGGTGTCGCGACAGGCGTGAATGGAGGGACGAATGGAGACGTGTCGTCTTCAGCGATGAGAGTCGCTTCTGCCTTGGTGCCAATGATGGTCGTATGCGTGTTTGGCGCCGTGCAGGTGAGCGCCACAATCAGGACTGCATACGACCGATGCACACAGGGCCAACACCCGGCATCATGGTGTGGGGAGCGATCTCCTACACTGGCCGTACACCACTGGTGATCGTCGAGGGGACACTGAATAGTGCACGGTACATCCAAACCGTCATCGAACCCATCCTTCTACCATTCCTAGACCGGCAAGGGAACTTGCTGTTCCAACAGGACAATGCACGTCCGCATGTATCCCGTGCCACCCAACGTGCTCTAGAAGGTGTAAGTCAACTACCCTGGCCAGCAAGATCTCCGGATCTGTCCCCCATTGAGCATGTTTGGGACTGGATGAAGCGTCGTCTCACACGGTCTGCACGTCCAGCACGAACGCTGGTCCAACTGAGGCGCCAGGTGGAAATGGCATGGCAAGCCGTTCCACAGGACTACATCCAGCATCTCTACGATCGTCTCCATGGGAGAATAGCAGCCTGCATTGCTGCGAAAGGTGGATATACACTGTACTAGTGCCGACATTGTGCATGCTCTGTTGCCTGTGTCTATGTGCCTGTGGTTCTGTCAGTGTGATCATGTGATGTATCTGACCCCAGGAATGTGTCAATAAAGTTTCCCCTTCCTGGGACAATGAATTCGCGGTGTTCTTATTTCAATTTCCTGGAGTGTATTAGGTACATTACCTATGTAGGCTGGGAATGTGGGCCTCACAGGAAGCGTGCATGGGAAAGTCCCTGCAGTCGCGCTATTCTTCTGTGTCTTCCGTGGCTCAGAGGGATTGATCGTCTGCCATGTAAGCAGGAGATCCCGGCTTCAGGTCCCGGTCAGGGCACACGTTTTCAGCTGTCCCCATCGTGGTAAATCAATAACACCAGTCGGCAGCTGAGGTTTTCAATTAATTATCAAATAAACCTGAGCTAATAGCCGATACAGGTATTACTGAGCACAGGGTTGTCATAGCGAGGCCCGATACTGTAACCTCCAAATCCTCCAAAAATGAAGGAAAAATACATTTACGGAAAAAATAAAATAAAAATTCACTAGACGACTTCCTGACAGACAGTCTCCACTTCTTTCAAATTAACAATGCAAATATAGACCAGATGTGACTTGGCTGGGTTCAAATGGCTCTGAGCACTATGGGACTTAACATCTTAGGTCATCAGTCCCCTAGAACTTAGAACTACTTACACTTAACTAACCTAAAAATCACACACATCCATGCCCGAGGCAGGATTCGAACCTGTGACCGTAGCAGTCCCTCGGTTCCGGACTGCAGCGCCTAGATGTGACTTGAATTGAAAGAAATAGTGTCGAGACCGACTGAGAGATTTATACAAAAAATATTAACGAACGACGTAGCTGATCCCCCTTGGTACACAAAACGGGTCAGAACATTGTTGTAGAAACAAAGAAAAAAGCATGCCAAATTTAAACGAGCGCAAAATCTCCAAGGTTTGCTTTCTTTTACAGAAGCTCGAAATTTTGCGGGAACTTCAAAGCAAGATGCTTATATTAGTTTCCACAACTAAACTTTCTCTAAACCTGGCCAAAAATCCAAAAGCTGGCAGAAAATCCAAAACCTTGCGGAAAATTGAAAGAGATTCCGGTCACATTAAAGTATGTAAATGTTAAGACACAATGATGCCTTCCCCGCGCAGTAGCAATGGGAACACTATTAACGACATTGCTGCTAAAGTAGATTTCGGGTATGCAGTCGCACCTATAAAAGTTCTTCCACTGATATTTCGGCGGCGTATTGTGTCGCAAGCGCGTGAAGGCGCTAAGCGCGGCCTTACTTACTGCACCACGGCAGTACGCGCCTACTAGTTAGAGACACTGGTCGGCAGCAAAGAGATACGCTTACACACGCACCGCCTGTGGTGAACGCGTACAGACACTCGATTCGCTTATCGATACATGTTCTGTGACGGTGACAACATGACGACGTCCTTGTAGTTTAATTATCCCACGAGCCGGATTCCATGCTTTGTCCAAATTAAAACCATTGTCTCTATTAATTAAATTATTACCTAATCTAATCTCTATAGGTTCCTTGAAGACAGGATCCCAAAAGGAAGAGGTGGATGTTGGAATCTTCACACCACTGTAGTTCATGGATTGCCCAATATCAATAAGATGTTCGACCACAGCTGACTTGTCTGGCTGTGATAAGCGTGTGTATCTTCGATGTTCCACACATCTCTGATGAACGGTAGGTGTTGTTTGACCTCTGTATGACTTCTCACAATATCCGCAAGGAATCTGCTGCACACCCGCCGAACGAAGCAATAAACAACATACACCGTTCATGAGAGATGTGGAGAGATGAGAGATGTGTGGAACATCGAAGACACACATGCTTATCACAGCCAGACAAGTCAGCTGTGGCCGAACATTTTATTGATACAGGCCATTCATGAACTACAGTGATGTGAAGATTTTAACATCCACATCTTGTTTTCTGGATTCTGTTTTTAAGGAAGCTACAGAGATCAGATTAGCTAATACTTTAATAAATAGGGATAATGGTTTTAATTTGGACAAATCATGGATCCGGCTCTTGCGGTAATTAAACTGCAGAGAAGTCGTCATGGTGTCACCCCGCCGAACATACTTTCGATAAACGAATCCAATCTCTGAACGCCTTCGCCACAGGCGTCGCGTCTGCAAGCGTATCTCTTTGCCACCGACCAGCGTCTGTGACCCGCATCGCAGTACCGCCGCGTTGGAGCATATAACGCCGCGCTTGGCACCTTGTCTTCAGACTTGCGACTTTCTCTGAAGGTGACCGGACAATATGCGGCCGAAATATTAGTGAAAAAAGTTTATTTTCTCGGATATATGCCCGAAATTAATGGACTGTTCATTACGCCGGTAGTCCAGATATAAATGCCGACCTCGCAAACGGAGGATGAAGGAACAGAGAAAGTATATAAAGATAATGAACGGCTAATTCAGTACGTAAAAGGAGATGAAAATGAAATAGTTATGGGAGACTGGTATGCGGTAACAGGGGAAGGAGTAGAAGAAACGGTTGTGGGAGAATATGGGCTTGGTAGTAAGAATGAGAGAGGCGAAAGTGTGTTCTGCAGTAAAATTTCATATTGTGATAGCGAATACCGTCTTCAAGAATCACAAGAGGAGGAGGATTACTTGGAAGAATCAGGGAGATACAGGAAGATAGCAGTTAGATAATATGGTGGTCAGGCAGAGATTCCATAATCTCGTATAGGATTTTAAGGCATACCCAGCAGACTCGGATCAGAATTTGGTGATGATGAGGAGTAGGCTGAAGCTTAAGGGAATAGATAGGTTGAATGAATGCGAAAAGAAGTGGGATACAGGAACACGAAGAAATGAACTGATACACATGAAGTTATCTGGAGCTGTAAATACTGCATAGTAGGTAGTTTAGCTGAAGTAGAATGGACATCTCTAAAAAGGCAGTCACTGAGGTTGGAAGAAAAAACATGGATACGGAAGATAACTGCAAAGAAACCATGGGTAACAGAAGGAACACTTCGGTTGATAGATTTAAGAAAGAAATACGAAAATGTTCAGGGAAATTCAAGAATACAGAAATATAAATTACTTAGGAATGAAATAAACAGGAAGTGTTGGGAAGCTAAAGCGAAATGGCTACGTGAAAAATGTGAAGAAATTGAAAAATAAATGACTGTTAGGACTGACTCAGCATATAGAAATGTCAAAACAGTATTCAATGAAGTAAAAAAGCAAGGGTTGTAACAATAAGAGTGATATGGTAATTCCATTGTTAAATTCAGAGGAGAGAAATACTGGATGGGAAGGGTACATTGAGGGTCACTATGAGGGTAAGTATTTATCTGATGACATGATGAAACAAGAAACAGGAGTCGACAGGGGAGAGGTAAGTGATTCAGTATTAGAATCAAAATTTAAAGAGCTTTGGAAGATGTAAAATCAAATAGGAGAGAAAGGGTAGATAACATTTCATAAAAATTTCTAAAACAGTTGGTGGAAGTTGCAACAAAACGACTATTCGTGTTAGTGCTTCGAATGTATAAGATTCTCGATATACCACCAAGCTATCTGAAAAACATTATCCAAGTGGCTGACAAGAATAATACACAGAAGATTGGAAAAAGAAATTGAGGATCCGCTAAATGACTATCAGTTTACCTTTAGGAAATGCAAAGGCATCAGGCAGGCAGTTAAGACGTGGCTGTTGATGTAGAAGCAAGACCGATAAAAATCAAGATATGTTGTTGGATCTGTCAGTCTGCATAAAGCGTTCTACAGCATAAAATGGTGCAAGTTGTTCGAAATCCTGAGAAAAATAGGGTAAGCTGTAAGGAAAGACGGGTAGTATACAACGTATACAAGAAGGAAAATTGAAAGCGGAAGATCAAGAACCAAATGCAAGGATTAAAAAGCATCTAGTTTTTCGTCCCTGATGGAATTCAGAGGACGGTTCAAGAGTATCTGTTAAATGGAACGAACAGTCTAATCAGTACGGAATATGATTTGGGATTAAATCGAAGAAAGAAAAAAGTAATGAGATGTAGCAGAAATGAGAACAACGAGAAATTTAACACCAAATTGGTGATCATGAAGTAGGTGAAGTTAATGTACTCTGCATCCTAAGCTGTAAAATATCCCATGATGGACGGAACAAGAAGGGCATAAAAAGCGGACTAACACTGCCAAAGGATGGTACTGCTCAAGAAAAGTCTAGTGGCATCAGATATTGGTCTTAGTTAGAGGAACAAATTTCTAAGAATATACATTTGGAGCGCAGAATTGTATAACAGTGAAACATAAATTGTGGGGACACCGGAACTGAATATAATCAAAGCATCTGAGATATGCTACTTACGAACGTTGAAAATTAGGTGGGCTGATAAGGTAAGGAATGACGAGGTTTCCCGCAGAATGGGCGAGGAAAGAAATACATATGGAAAACACTGATAAGAAGAAGGGACAGGATGATAAGGACATGTATTAAGACATCAGGGAATGAATTCCATGGTACTAGAGGGACTTGTAGGGGGTAAAGTTGAAGACGAAGAAAGCGACTGGGATACAACTGGCCGGCCGCGGTGGTCTCGTGGTTCTAGGCGCTCAGTCCGGAACCGCGCGACTGCTGCGGTCGCAGGTTCGAATCCTGCCTCGGGCATGGATGTGTGTGGTGCCCTTAGGTTAGTTAGGTTTAAGTAGTTCTAAGTTCTAGGGGACTGATGACCACAGATGTTAAGTCCCATAGTACTCAGAGCCTTTTGAGAGCCATTTGGGATACAACTAAGCGGGATTTGGACGTGTACAATCTTGACTGAATTTACTGGTTGGAAGAATGACTGCAGCAAAGCTGCTATGATGCTCGGCAGACATCCTTGGTGATGCAAGGGTGGAGGTGGCAGCATTGGCAGGAGGCGATACATCACTTAGTACATGAACAGTTAACTTCTTCGTTGCTATCTTCCTGAGAGTTCCTAGTTTGGCTATGTAATGTGCAGCAACAATTAACGCCAAAATTCTAGCATATAAGAGAACCAACGTAACAGCATTTGTCATTGTTTTGTCATAGCGTAACAGTGTTTAACCATACGAAAGAGGGAATGAATATTCGGGTTTAAAGTCAACTAGTGTAAAATAGGAGACTGACTCTGTGGTATATAACTGTCAAAGTATGTATCGAGACATTGCGGAAATGTCCCGAGCTGGCTCCATAGATCCAGGTATTTCGAATGAGTCAGGTATTTTGTGCTGCAGGTAATTTACTGGGCACAGTAGAATAAAATTGACACACCTTCTATGGCTAATATAAGAGGCTGCGGATGTGAGTTATTTTCGACCAGTCAAAGGAAGTTGCATCAGGAATGTCACTGAAGTGTTGAGCAGTTACCACATAGCCCCGAGCAGCACGTGGACCAGAGTCGTGATACTGAGTCATGATATTATCAAAGCAGCATAAAAGCAGAGCCACAATGGTTTATGTGCCTTAATTGCTTAATGTTTGGACCATGGTCCTCTCATGGCTTACGTGACTGATATCTTACAGTTAGCAGAACAAGGACGTGCCAAATCCGTAAACATACTTCTCATTTCTAGGGGTACTGTAGTCTACCAGCCACCAGATACGAGTGGGACTACAATAGTTTGTGAGTCTAAATATGTGAGTCTACATGGACCACCAGTCTCTCAATTTCTTGATGCCTGTCTCCACTCGTTTGGACAGATGCTACTGCTATCATTAGCCATTTCATACACACTGGGTGTACGGTGATTCTGTATGCTTCTCCATTCTCCATCCTGTGCTAAAAGGCAGTAACACTTTCTGGACCATGTGACTTGACTGCACAATCACCAGGCAGCATTCAATGAAGCAGTCGGCATTAGTCATATTTTTTGGAACATCGGTGTGTATCAGGAGGCTGTGAGGTGGAATGAAACTAAGGTGTCTCTGGTCAGACGAATTTTGGATGATATCAACAGCAGCAGACGTGTGGATTTCAGAAAGACAATGAAACATTTTTCAATTATGTATGTTCGTTCTTTATTCTGACACTGAATTGTATTTGTGACTGGATATTTTACAGTGAGTGAGAAACAAACTACGTATTTTGAATGCAGGAAATAGTGCTTCAAGCTTGTATTAATAAGCAATGTGGGACCGGATCCCTGGAATTAAAACGATGCATGCCCCTAATGACGCCATTTGGAAGTTAACTACTTTTTATAAAACGCGATGATTTCTCTCTTACAATGCAAATAAATTGTCATTACAATGCTGCCCACTCACATGCAGTGTCACCGAAAGTAAAGATTTTCTATATAATTTTAAGAAAGAATCATTATAGCATCCATTTACATGAATCTTCCAACCACAAAACAAAAAAAACAGAAAGGTATTTCCAGACCCCATATTAAGAAATGACAAACATTCTGGAACTAATCACTGAGCAGAACTATTTTTCATTTGACAACCAGTTCCACTCACAAGATGATGAGCTTCTCATGGGGTCATCTAGCCAACATCTTCCTCAATCACTTTGAGAAAAGAATATTTGCAACCATGTAAGACCTAAGCAATACAGGGTAGTAGTCGCTACGTAGATGACATCACATGCCTTCTAGACGAAACACCCAGTCGAATTCAGCGACTCCACGATGACGTAAACATAGTTCATCGAAGCATAACTTCCACCATAGAAATAGGAAATAATAAAATGTTAAATTTCACAACACAGACTCAACAACCAAAATCAGTTCCCCATATTCAGGAAAGTCACCATAATCAGCACAGCCGAACACAAATACTCGGATCATCTGATTGCGTACAAACTAGCTGGTTTCCGACGCATGCTGCACAAACAGGAAAAACATCTACTCAATGAAGACAACTACAAAAATGAACTTTAGATAATGAAACAAGTAAGTTTAGAAAATGGACGTGACAGAAACATTATAGATAATCTGAATCACAATATTAAAACAAAAGGAAAGGGGTCAGGCACGCACGTACACACACACACACACACACACACACACACACACACAAACCAGGCGCGTGGGCGGTCAGAATTAATTGATGGTGGACCTAGCCATATTTCCAGTCGTAAATTTTCGAGGTAAACAGGTTTCCTACATTAATATGTGTATACCTGCTGGTGACAGACTGTGGAAGGAAAACAACTATAATACAGAACATAAAAAATGCAGGAAAACCACCATAAGTGCTAACAATGTGTATACGGAAAACTTTGTCTGCTTTTTCAAATTAGTAAATGCTTTCTTAAAAACTTGAACTCTTATATGAACAAATTACACCCGTTTCTTGTTGTTTAACTGAAAAAAAATAAGAAGCCTACTCATGATGCTGAAGATTCAGCGAAACATATTTGGGTAATAGGAAAAAATAAAAAATCTGTGTTCTGCTCAACGCGGTCCCCGCCTAAAATATGATAAAGTTCAGGAAACGAGCATTTGCAGGTAACTGCAGATAGATTCTACTGCTGCTAACGTACATTTCGCGTAGGACTTCGAAGACAAGAGGCTTTAGGCTCGTAAGGAAGCATGTCGCTTCTCTTTCGATCTGTTTGCGGGTAGAATAGGAAAGCAAATGACTAGTACTGGAACATGGTACCCTCCCCCCCCCCCCCCATTTCCCACACCAAGGCTTGCGTATTTTGTATGAAGATATAGATGTACATCGTAAGAAAGGTAGCCAGTTTCCTTACGGGTTCGTTTAATGATCGTGAGGTGGGGCAGGGAAGTGCACATCGAAGTCTAGTGGTATACTACATGTTACGAAGGCATTACGTAATACGGAGTAATTCACTGTTAAAATAACAGATATTTGAGTACGATAAAAACAAAGCACCAAATTATTTCCTCCCATCAGTACGTTGCGACGTGACAGTGACAGGACAATTAAATAACGCAGAACTCATACTGAGGCATGCCAACAGTATCTCCGCAAGCTCATAATTTACAGGTGTGACAGAAACACGGCGAAATGGAAGACAACTGTATACGAAGCTGCCTCCACCACGGACCGTAAGATGGACTGCTGAGTATAGATGTGAATGTTGTATTGCATGTTTTATCCTGTGTGATATTAACAAGAAGGAACGTACCTTTCTCAATGGTGTTGATTGATTCTGCTGTATAATGTGCGGATAGGGTCATTGTCACTGTAATTTACATACGCAAACTCTCTAGTTATACTTGATGTAATACGTAATGTATTTCTCTCAGTGTGCGAAAAGTAAATTCTGTTTGGCTCTCTCCGTTAGAATATCTATTTATTGAGTTTCACATTCTGGACTTGTATCAGAAAGCACATTCATGTTATCATGTCGTACACAATTCGGTATGGATAAATTATTACGTATTTTAACATTTGTAAATGGTGATAAAGGTAATCGACAACATCAAAAGAAAGAGATGTGCAAAAGAACTGAGGCTGCTTAATGTATGGTAATCTAAACTTTCCTACGCCTAAAATATTCAGATGGTGCATTCGAGGATGTACGAAATTCCAGTCCGAAAGTCTGCTTTGCATAAGGTACTGAAGAGCTGGCGCAAACCATGTCGAAGCACAAACGTTCCGTCAAGTTTACCACTCAGAACTGATATAAAAGACCCAAAAAAATGGAATTTTAAAGTGGATTATGTAAATTCCTGCTCTTTATACAGCAGAAAACTACAGTGTCAGATGCTGTCCTCTGTTTATTTCTCTTTTTGTCAGTCATTCCTTCTTTTTTTTCTTAACTTTCAGGCTACATCATAATTATGCTCGCAACACCACGCTGACACTCTCAAAGCTGTATTCTGACTTTCTCGCGAAAAGTACCCCAACACCGTAAACACTTTCTTTGCATGAGTTATCTGGGACCGCCCTGCTGCTATGGTCGCAAGTTCGAATCCTCCTTAGCGCATGGATGTGTGTGATGTCCTTAGGTTGGTTAGGTTTAAGTAGTTCTAAGTCTAGGGGACTGATGACCGCAGATGTTAAGTCCCATAGTGCTTAGAGCCATTTTTTGACGTAAGTTTTGCTATAATTAGTATTAATCATTCAGTCTGTAGGTTTTGTAGCCTTTATTCGATTAGGCTCTAAAGTTAGCTGTGAAGAACGAAGCGCCTGCTATTCAAATACCTTCTGTGAATTACAAGCAGCGAAATGTAAGAGCTATTTTTTAGCTATTTTTACGAACATCCTTTTAGAAGTTTCGAGGATGTTTGTGCAACTCTATAGAAAGAAAAAGATGATCGTATTATAATTTAGAATCCGACTTACAAATGTATGCAATAATAGATCTTCATTGTGACAATCCAATCTATAGTGTTTACATAGCGAAGGTGCTGAGCATAATTACGTTCTTGAACAAGTCTACTCGAGTACAGCTCATGGCAATTTACCACTAGATAGTGCGACAGATGGAAACCTCTGTTGCTTGACTTACTCGTATTTTGTACCGTATAGCATTATGCAGGTGTTCTTGAAGAAGCACAGAATTTTTGCATGTTGAATTATTAATCGTTGACTAGATCTGCTCGTATCAGTAGGATATAAGTGGAGCATAGGTGTTTTACTCGATCAAACAGTGGTTCTTAACAACTGTAGACTTTCATTGTTTTCCTTACCAGAACGGACTGAACGATGGCGTAAAGTACAAAAGCAAATATTTATTATTTATCATCCGTTACTGGAAGAAATTATTTTTAGTAGCTACATACTGGTTTTTAAGCACCGAAATCAAACATATCATAGAATGGCAAAAACTGTTCTGTCATGAAATCAATAGGGTGTAATAGGTTTTTTGCATTAATTTTCCGCCTGGTGTCTGAGAGGAACCCAATGCGTGGATACCCGCTAGTCGATGAAGGGTGAGGATAGCGAATATCTGCATATCCCAGGAAGTAGTCCTAGGAACAGTAAAAACCAGAACTCTAATGACAAAGCTTACAGTAAACGAAGTAAATGTCAAAAAAGCTGGATGTTTTATGTGTGGAATGAATGAATGAATGAATGAATGACAAGGTCAGCACAAAACAGTGAGTGGCATCAAAGCAGTTTCTGAGTTTTGAACTCCTGCGCTTGACTGAAGACTCGTCTCTCCTTTCCTTTGATATCAGTGCGTTCCTTCGTTTCGAAATGTAGTATCCATCATTATTGCAAAAAAAAAAAAAAAAAAAAAAAAATTCTGACTTTCGCTTAATTTAATTTGTCTGTAGCTTACGTTAAATCGGTGGTCTTGTTTTCTATGATTCCATTTTTTATCGCTTCCTGTGGTATCGTGTCAGGATGTGCTAACGAGCAGTACACAAATTTTGGCTGCTCCTGATACACACCGCCGCTCAGAATAGACACAAAGAGACCTCAGGAGATGACATAGAGGGCGTCCATGGAATCACCCCTTTTCCCGAGGCTTTGATTTCCACAACTTTGGCAGCTGAAAACGGCGGTTCGGAATACGATGAGCAACAAGAAAATACAGAAATCCACGCAGAATTGAAGCTGTGAGGACGGGTCGTGAGACGTGCTTGGGTAGCTCAGATGGTAGAGCACTTGCACAACGAAAGGCAAAGGTCCCGAGTTAGAGTCTCGGTCCGGCACACAGTTTTACTCTGCCAGGAAGCTTCATATTAGCGCACACTCCACTGCAGAGTGAAAATCTCACTAAAGAAAATATCCTTGACTACCTCTGACACTTCTGACTTCCTCGAACTTCTCAGTCCTTCTGTGGGGCTGCATCCCCACTGAATGTGGCCGCATCACTTTGAGTGCAGCGCGACCGTACACATTTGCTCTCGTACAGGTTGGAACCATTAGGGATAGTTCAAAATCATTTGACGAAATTTGAACGTGATCCGAAGCAGCAAGGGGTACTTTTCCTTTTGCAAACGTCCCGTGGCTTGATCACGGCGGAGTGCAACATTAGCATGTGCGTGAATAAAATGGCAAGACCCACACGATTCAGCTGCATCCTCGATGCCATCCACGCAGCTTTGTTGTATGTGTTACATAAATATGTCAGAAACGCTGACATCAGCTCAGTCCCATGGCTACTCTACCGCTTGAAGACAGGTAAATCCTACCCACGGAGCGTCGAAGGTGTTGCCTAACCCACAGGGGATAGAGCAGCCACTAGGCTGACACTGTGTCGTAATTTCTGCAGGCACACTATGTGAACAAAAGTGTCCGGACACCTGGCTGAAAATGACTTACAAGTTCGTGGTGTCCACCCTCGATAATTCTGGAATTCAGTATAGTGTTGGCTCACCCTTAGCCTTGATGACAGCTTCCACTCTCGTAGCATAAGATCAACCAGGTGCTGGAGGGTTTCTTGAGGAATGGCAGCCCGTTCTTTACGGAGTACTGCATTGAGGAGAGGTATCGACGTCGGTCGGTGAGGCCTGGCACGAAGTCGGCGTTCCAAAACATCCCAATGGTGTTGCATAGGATTCAGGTCAGGACTCCGTGCAGGCCAGTCCATTACGGAGATGTTATTGTCTGCCTGTACTGATTTTCAAATAGTATGCCAACTTTCCAGCAGTTGATGTTGAAAGTAAACGCCAAAGTAGAGTCCTACACGCAGCACCAAACTTCCGTTACATTTTTAGCACATAAAACAAAAAGAACTATAAATGTTATGTGACATGATTTGTCTAACAGTAACAAGTAAGATAGATTAGAAAAACATCTGACGCCGTTTTGAATGATGTCCGAAGTAATGCTCATCAAATGGGGTGCCGTTTGGCAATGCCTCTTCTCTTTCCTGGTGCTTAAAGTATTCTCTACTGAAACGTTTTTAAGGCTGAGGACTTGTTGGGCAATGGCTATGGATGATAATGATAAAAATATGTCAAGACCGCACTACAGCATGCTTTACGGTCTACAAAATCCAGCTGACCAATATCCTCTAATACCCTTTACAATTCGAAGGTTCTAACACTGGACTTTAAATTCTGAAACGGCACCTCATTTGCTGAACTTCATACACGTGTAAAATATCTATAGAACCTATTCTTTTAAAAGTGTTTTAGTTTCAAGCTTTTTTGAGAAAGCGTGATGTTTTAGACACCTACTTCATTTTCCTGACATGTTAAATTTATTACTCCATTCGGAGGGGGCCACTTCGACAGTTAAATATAGAACCAATGCTGCTTTTACACGGAAAATTTCTAGACATTGATGAAATTAGCGTTTTGACACTTCGATTAGCTAGCAGCAGCTGCTCGGTAAATATTTCAGTATTCCATAAAGTCACAAGTGAAGTTTTTCGTCAGTACCTTGATTACTTTCAATCAATTAAACATGTTATAACAAAACTAGATATCACTGTGGTCAATCCCATATCACAGTTGCCCACTTCTCAGTTTTCGCTTGGCAATACATATTCGACCAAAGCCCCTTTGTGTGATTTATAAGGAGTTTTGTTTTCTCTTCGCTCAAACATCAGACCAACAAACTGCAGTATATCCAATGGTATACCGAACACGAATTACCTTTCTTTCCTGTTCTGTCGTTTTTCTAGGTATTTAACCAACTTGTCATCCATGCGTTCTTTTTCGTACTAACTCGCTCGACAGTGTCATACAATAGATAGTACCAATGGTCTCTTAGTTATAATCAGAGACATCTTACAGATTCTAGCAGCAATGTTGATGCCTCCAACATTCGGTGTTATGATCTGTAGATTGACTTGCTTAAGGTGATTTTTTTTTTCTTTATGAGTCATCAGTCTTCTGACTGGCTTGGCGTGGCCCGCCATGAATTCCTCCCCAGTGTCAAACTTTTTGTCTAAGAGTAGCACTTGCAACCTACGTCCTCAATTGTTTCCTGAATGTATTTCAGTCTCTGTTTTTCGCTACTGCTTTTACCCTCTAAAACTCCCTCCAGTACCGTGGATATTATTCCCTGTGTCGTATCATCCTGTCCTTTCTTCTTGTCAGCGTTTTACATTTTTTTTTTCCTCGTTGATTCTGCGTAGAACCTCCTCATTCCCTACGTTATCAGTCTGAACATTCTTCTGCAGCACCACTTCTCAAACGCTTCTATATTCTTCTGTTCCGGTTTTCCCACTGTCCATGATTCACTACCACACAATACTGACTCCAAAGGTACATTTGCGGCGGGGCGGGGCCGTTCTGTCGTCCTTTCGTCCTTTTGTCTCCGTACTCTCTCTGTCACTTTCATCGAACAGATCACCTACCCCTATATTTCTTCCATTCGATGTCCCGATGTCCCTTCACGCTGCAGTAGTAGATACACGCTATGTAGTGTAAAGCAACATTGATGAAACCACTATCTAATACCTACCGCACAGGGGCCGCATAACTGAAGTTGCAAATGAGTCCCTGTAAGGTCATTTTCACAAATTTCGGGCGGTAGAATGCAATTTAACTGCAGAAAGCATTTGAAAATTCTGTTAATGCCTTTGTATACATAAGAAAGCACATGAAATGGCTATCAAGTCATTATTTAATGATGCAAATGCTTTATCATCCAAGCTCACTGTGTATCTAATATATTTCACACGTAAAAGTAGCCAGAATTCCTGTAAGTCCGTCCCTATTTATTTTTGGCATCTAAGCATAACGAGTTTAACTTTCGGTCCATGTCAGAAGTGCTCGTCAAAGTATTCCATCAAGATCACGGAATATGCCACGCGGAATTGTCTGTACGATCAAAAGATCACACGCTTATAAAACTTCAACTGATTATTCCCGAAATATCATCCTTTCCTCAAAATGTTCGTAACTTAAACCGCTTTAGTCACGACATGTTCTATCTGAAATGATCTCACTAGCTCTTCATTTTACATACTATTTTCTCGGAGACAAGTTAGCGAGTGATTCTCCCAATGCTCCTCTCCTCTCTGCCTGTCTAAGTATCTGCACGAGAGGACCGCTTAATTCTTATTGGCTGTTAATCTGAAATTTTGACAGGATCCCATTCTTAATAATAAAAGATTGCCTACCAAGTTTGAACAAAATCGGATGATAATTACTATGGTATATTTAGATTTGTACGGGGTATGAATTTGCGTACCGACTAAATGTTACTCGAGACAGTTCTCACGGCTGGTAACGTCAGCTGCGCTGTGAGTCAGAACGAAGAAAAAACATAGCCATCCTGAAGCCACCGTGCAGCATGGCTGCGTTTCTTACTGCACCGAATGTTATTTCGTAATAACTTGCTTCGTTACACATTCTCAGAAATTCCATCTTCAGACTAAGGCTTATGTTTGATTTAGTAGACTTCTGGGTCAGGAATGCCCTTTTTGCCAGTGCTTATTTCTTTTATGTCGTCTTTGCTCCGACTGTCATGGGTTATTTTGCTACCTAGATCACAGAATTCCCTAACCTCATCAACTTCTTCACCCCAAGTCTGGTGTTAAGTTTCTCGCTGCTCTCATTTCTGCTACCTCTCATTATTTTCGTCTTTCTCCGACTTATTCTCAACCCATAAATTGTACTCATTATACTACCATTCCATTCAACACATCCTCTAACTCTTCTTCACTTTCACTATGGATGGCAATATTGTAAGGTTTCAGGCAAATCCAACACCTTCCATGAAAACCCTGACATGATAAGCAAATCCAGTAGTATGTCACATAGCTCCGAATAAATCGTGACATTAAATTAACCAAAGTAATATGAGTAACTAGTGAGCAAATGGAATACCACAGACTAACACAAGAATGCCTAAATGCATGTCATACCTTCCCACTGTGAGACAGACGCAGTTTCGAGGGGAGAAACGAGAACAGAAGCCGAGAGCAGAACCGTGTTAAGCGAGAAGGCCCTACGATAAGGAACGGACACCCACGTCGCCAGCTAACTGCTAGGACCACACCACTCGCAAGTTTTAGCGTGAGACTTTTTCGCTTCTCTGTTACGTTGCAAACTTTAAAAACATTGCCCCACCACTAAAAGTATAACGTTCTCATTGGATAGACAGAATATTTGTAGGCGGAGCTTAATGTTAATATTCAGACCCTGATTGGTCAGATGAAAACACAGCCAGATAGTTTTTTTTTAACCAACTTCGGTAAATTGTAGTAAGGAGAAGTTAGGACAGGAGTTGCTTCCGAGAGGGCGAGCTGAACGGAGCTGCGCCGGCCGCCGCCCCCTGACGAACATCGACAAGGTAATGAACGCACGCGATGCCGCATTTTTGAGCGCATAAGGCTTCACTCAGAACTGCAGAAGTCTCATCTGTTACATCCCCTTTACGTAATACTAGTGTCGATCGTCAATTAAAGCTCATGGTGTTCACATTTGCCACTTGAAGTAAAAATCTGAAACGCGATGATTTTTCTGTTATATAGTTATTGAGAAGCCACATTAGCCACTGTAATTTTTGACAAGTTAGATAAGTAATTAAAGATAATTGAGGGTCACTGTAGACCATTTTGATAGTTTTCTCTTTTGTGAAACTTAATTTAAACCTAGATTATAGATGTGATATGGCATAGGTCATCCTTAGATCTATTGTAGAACTTGGAAACCCATTCAGGGAATATTCGTTCACATTTTTGTTGAACGCAGTCGGTTTTTACCATCCTGTATTAAAACATTTCCTTTTATCAATAGTGCAATTTATAAACAATGTTTTGTGAGTAGAATAAAATGTCCACTGGTAAACTTAACTGCTTTTTCGACGTTATTTTACCAGCAAACTTGAAATAGGAAAGCCTTGAACACCTTCCACTAAATTTAGTTAGTATTAAGATTCTTTTACAGGGAGTGCAGTGGGGCTAACGCTGAAATCATTAAGTATTTGGTAATATCATCGCTAGTCTCACTGATCTCTTCTGAATTCTACATGTCATGTGTGGTCTGGCGTCTCCTTACTAGCAACAGGTCCCAGGTTCAAACTAGTTCCCTAAAAAACACGCTCAGAGCGTCGTTGCGCGAAAGTGGTAGGAAGACACGATATACAACAAACAGACACCACGCAGAATGTTTAGAATATCATCAGCGAATCTTATCATATACATTTCTTTCCACCGGAATTTTAATACTACACTTGAATATTTCTTTTATTTCCGTCCTTGTTTCTTCGATGTATGGGTTAAGTGGTAGGGGTGAAAGAGTACATCCCTGTCTTACACCCTTTTTACTCCGAGCATTTCGTACTTGGTCTCCCACTCATCGTTCTCTCTTGATTTTTGAACATATTGTATGTTACCCGTCTTCCCTTACAGTTTATCCCTACTTTCCTCATAACTGCAAACACGTTTCACCATTTTATACTGTCGAACACCTTCCAGCGTCAACAAACGCTATGAACAAGTCTCTATTTTTCTTCTGTCCTGTTTCTATTATCAACCGCAACTTCAGAAATGCGTCTCTGCTACGTTTACCTTCCCTAAAGCCAAACTGATCGTCATCTAACAAAACTGCGATTTTCTTTTCCATTCTTCTGTGTATTATTCCTGCCAGAAACTTAGATGAATGTGAGCTGTGAGCTGACAGCGCGACAATTCTCGCACACTGTAAGCTCTTGCTATCTTGGGAATTGAATGGACGATTTTTTTCTCCGAACGTCTGATGGTAGACCGCCAGTCTTGTACATTCTACACACCAACGTGAATATTCGGTTTGTTGTCACTTCTGCCAACGGTTTTAGATATTCTGATGGAATTTTATCCATCCATTCTGGCTTATTTGACCGTAAGTCCTCCAAAACTCTTTTTAATTATAATTCTAGCATACCCGGTTAACCGTGCGGTCTAACGCACTGCTTTCCTGGAGACATCGTGTTGGTCCCCGGCACGAATCCGCCCGGCGGGTTAGTGTCGAGGTCGGGTGTGCCGGCCAGTCTGTGGATGGTTTTTAAGGCGAATGCGGGGTGGCCCCCTTCTTCCGCCTCAGTTACACTATGTCGGCGATTGCTGCGCAAACACTGTCTCCACGTACGTGTACATCATAATTACTCTACAATGCAGAAATTTGGGGTTACATTCGACTGGTGTGAGACGTTCCCCGGGTTTGGTGCGGGGCGGCGATGCGACTGGACTGATGCAGCCTGTTCTGAGCCACTGAGGGCTACGGCTGGGACGAAGCCTCTCCGTCGTTTCTCGAACCCCTTTTCAGTACAATACAATACATTATTCTAATATAGGATACCCTATCTCTTCCCGGCCAACTAGTGTTCGTTCTTCTATCACGTAATCATGCAAGTGTGCCCCACATAGTGGCCTTCAACACACTCTTTCTGTCCATCCATTCTCCTCTCTGCACCTAGCATTGGAATTTTTACTGCAGTCTAAATGTGACCGGTGTTGCTTTTAATTTTACCGAAGGTTGTTTTCACTTTTCTGTATGCTAAGTCAGTTCTTGCGCCAGTGAGTTCCTTTTTTGTTTTCTTCACGTTTTTCATGTAGTCATTTCGCATTAGCTTTCCTGCACTTCCTGTTTATTTCATTCTTAAGTAAAATGTATTTCTGTATTCCTGAAATTCCCTGAGCTTTACTTAGTTTAGCGTATGTACTGGGCGTCTGATGTATGGCGCAATTTTTCGTCATTCGTCGTGCATGAGTTGCACAATGACCATTTATGTGTAGCTGCGTTACACTGTATATGGGTTATACTTTTAATTAAGGTTGTTTTTAATCATGTCGTGTGTTCTGATTGTTAATACTCAAATTTGCAAGCTCATTTAAAAGAAACATTTAGCTGTTGTTACTCTAATTCTTCCGATGTTGTCTCAGAGATTTTGAAATTTTAAAGCGAGCTCGGTCCGCTAATTCCTTAAGTTATCATTAGCGTAGGTAAATTTTTAGCTCGACGGTTGTATTTCCATTTTATTAAAAATTAGTGTCTCTTAAATTAACTGCATGGCAATCATTCACAATTTAAAGAAAAATTACTCTATATATGTAGCACATCGTTGAAGTGTAATGAAGTTTGCAAAGTATCCTCACCAGCAGGTTCTTATTCTTTCGTCATCGTCGTGATAGCAAGGTGAAAAATTTTACCTTATAGTACTCTCGTTTTGGCGTTAGTGAAAAACGGAACGTCAACAGAAAATTGAGTCTACACTGTCTTAAACACATACACTCCTGGAAATGGAAAAAAGAACACATTGACACCGGTGTGTCAGACCCACCATACTTGCTCCGGACACTGCGAGAGGGCTGTACAAGCAATGATCACACGCACGGCACAGCGGACACACCAGGAACCGCGGTGTTGGCCGACGAATGGCGCTAGCTGCGCAGCATTTGTGCACCGCCGCCGTCAGTGTCAGCCAGTTTGCCGTGGCATACGGAGCTCCATCGCAGTCTTTAACACTTGTAGCATGCCGTGACAGCGTGGACGTGAACCGTATGTGCAGTTGACGGACTTTGAGCGAGGGCGTATAGTGGGCATGCGGGAGGCCGGGTGGACGTACCGCCGAATTGCTCAACACGTGGGGCGTGAGGTCTCCACAGTACATCGATGTTGTCGCCAGTGGTCGGCGGAAGGTGCACGTGCCCGTCGACCTGGGACCGGACCGCAGCGACGCACGGATGCACGCCAAGACCGTAGGATCCTACGCAGTGCCGTAGGGGACCGCACCGCCACTTCCCAGCAAATTAGGGACACTGTTGCTCCTGGGGTATCGGCGAGGACCATTCGCAACCGTCTCCATGAAGCTGGGCTACGGTCCCGCACACCGTTAGGCCGTCTTCCGCTCACGCCCCAACATCGTGCAGCCCGCCTCCAGTGGTGTCGCGACAGGCGTGAATGGAGGGACGAATGGAGACGTGTCGTCTTCAGCGATGAGAGTCACTTCTGCCTTGGTGCCAATGATGGTCGTATGCGTGTTTGGCGCCGTGCAGGTGAGCGCCACAATCAGGACTGCATACGACCGATGCACACAGGGCCAACACCCGGCATCATGGTGTGGGGAGCGATCTCCTACACTGGCCGTACACCACTGGTGATCGTCGAGGGGACACTGAATAGTGCACGGTACATCCAAACCGTCATCGAACCCATCCTTCTACCATTCCTAGACCGGCAAGGGAACTTGCTGTTCCAACAGGACAATCCACGTCCGCATGTATCCCGTGCCACCCAATGTGCTCTAGAAGGTGTAAGTCAACTACCCTGGCCAGCAAGATCTCCGGATCTGTCCCCCATTGAGCATGTTTGGGACTGGATGAAGCGTCGTCTCACGCGGTCTGCACGTCCAGCACGAACGCTGGTCCAACTGAGGCGCCAGGTGGAAATGGCATGGCAAGCCGTTCCACAGGACTACATCCAGCATCTCTACGATCGTCTCCATGGGAGAATAGCAGCCTGCATTGCTGCGAAAGGTGGATATACACTGTACTAGTGCCGACATTGTGCATGCTCTGTTGCCTGTGTCTATGTGTTTGTGGTTCTGTCAGTGTGATCATGTGATGTATCTGACCCCAGGAACGTGTCAATAAAGTTTCCCCTTCCTGGGACAATGAATTCACGGTGTTCTTATTTCAATTTCCAGGAGTGTATATAGCAGTGTACAACATGAAATAACATCGACTATGCAGGTATAACAGTGTGAAGTAAGGAATTCAGAAAAGTGTTTGTCTTAAAGTATGTAACTGAGCTTAAATGTTTCTCCACAGAAAAATTACATTAGACGCACACCACTGACCGCATAAGTGAATGTCGAAATACTACAATGTTCTACTGAAAATGCGATCTATGTGGAATACTTGTAATGATGCTGATGCCTACTAGGCAGAATAAAACGGAGGTAATACATGTTCTCATGTCTTAAATAAACGAAAAGCAGAATTGTATTCCAACGAAGCGATTCTAAGTCGTAAGCAGCTACTATAGCTGCAGAGGTTAATTAAACCTAGCACTAAAAATAAACTTGGAACATTACAACCGGTAAAAAAGAGTTCATTTTCTGTGCATCAGCGGATGTAACGTATAGGTATGGTGACTTTCCTGTCCTGGCACGTTTCTAATTAGTTCTGTTTTTCAGGTTAGTAAATGTTTCGACTTGTGTATTATATTTAAGCTAGTGCTGAAGAAAGATCATATACATGATAGCCTGTAACTCTTACACGAGCATTTATTCCTAAGGAATGACGGCAGCTGTTAACTGCGTTAACAAAATCTGTGGAGCCGGGCTACGTAATTTATATGTGAATATTTTGCTCTATCACGAATCTGTTGGATACTGATTAGCAGAATTTATAGTATTAAGATAACAAATAACAAGTCTCACTGCTCCTTAGTCTCCCAGTCAATCACTCCTACTACTTGGCTGTGAAACCGAACATACCAGAGACTGGTACATTCGAAAACCTCGCTGTACTGCCTTATAACTGATCGTTGTATAGATTGTTTATAAGTTTAATCTTATTTCCTTCGACATTCAATGCCTTTTACTCTTGTCACCATGTATTTAAATCTACTATCAGCATCATCTTTTAGAGATTAGATTAGTACTTGTTCCATAGATCATGAATACGACACTTCGTAATGATGTGGAACGTGTCAGGTTAATAAAAGGTGTCTATACAAGATATTACATTAGACAAAATATTACATGACACAGTTTTTTTTTTTTGTGGAGGTTGGGAAATTACCCTCCTACTATATCCAAAGAATCATCTAACGAGTAGAAGGAGTTGCCATTAAGTAGTTCTTTTAATTTCCTTTTAAATGCTATATGGCTATCTGTCAGACTTTTGATGCTATTAGGTAAGTGACCAAAGACTTTTGTGGCAGCATAATTTACCCCCTTCTGAGCCAAAGTTAGATTTAACCTTGAGTAGTGAAAGTCATCCTTTCTCCTAGTGTTGTAGCCATGTACACTGCACATTACTTTTCAATTAGTTCGGATTGTTAATAACAAATTTCATAAGTGAATATATATATCGTGAGGCTACAGTGAAGATTTCTAGCTCTTTAAATAAGTGTCTGCAGGATGATCTTGGATGAGCTCCAGCAATTATTCTGATTACACGCTTTTGTGCAATGAACACTATTTTACTCAATGATGAGTTACCCCAGAATATGATGCCACACGAAAGCAGAGAATGAAAATAGGCGAGGTAAGCTAATTTACTCAGATGAATATCGCCGAAATTTTGCAATGACCCTAATAACATAAGTAGTTGAACTCAAACGTTTCAGCAGATCCTCAGTGTGTTTTTTCCAGTTCAACCCCTCATCAATGCATACACCTAGAAATTTTGAACATTCTACCTTAGCTACTGATTTCTGATCCAAGTCTATATTTATTAATGCTGTCACTCCATTTATTGTATGGAACTGTATATACTGCGTTCTGTCAAAGTTTATTGAGAGCCCATTTGCAGAGAACCACTTAATGATGTTCTGAAAAACATCGTTTACAATTTCACCAGTTAATTCTTGTCTGTCGGGTGTGATAGTTATACTTGTATCATCGGCAAAGAGTACCAGCTTTGTATCTTCGTGAATATAGAGTGGCGAGTCATTTATATATATTAAGAGCAGCAGAGGACCCAAGACCGAACCTTGCGGCACCCCATTCTTGATTATTCCCCAGTTTGAGAAATCGCCAGGTTTTTGCATATTATGTGAACTGTTTATTTCAACTTTCTGCACTCTTCCAGGTAGGTATGATTTAAACCATTTGACCACTGTCCCATTCATACCACAGTACTTGAGCTTATCTAGAAGTATTCCATGATTTACACAATCAAAAGCCTTTGAGAGATCACATTGTTCTTCTAGTCAGTAAGTTTGACCCGTACATACTAGAAAATCTACTTGCAATACAGCAAGAAACGATTACAGAAAATTAGAAATGGGCAGCAAAATGGCCCATTTAATCTGTTAATCTTCAAACAATTTTCGTAACACCAGTGGCAGTGTGCAGAATCGTAAGCGCACTCATTACCTGCTAAGTTGCTAACATGTGCTGACCTATGCCGGTCACGCTGTAGTGGACGATGCTGCAACACCTGCGCGGTGTTCAGCCGCAACAAAAGCGAGCGCACAGTGGCTGGGCGGTCCGCCGATCGCTATCGGGCCAGCGACCGCGGCCGCGGCTGCGGACAGACATCAGCCGCGCTGAGCGACGGCCTGTATTAAAACGATGCTATCGCGCACTAACTCACCCTGATGGATGTCCGCGGACACGCCGCCCGCCAGCGCACATTTAATTAAATTCCTCAACTATATATTTCCTTGCGCGCACGTCTCCTGCTCGCGCTTCTGCTCCTGCAAGGCGGAACGCCCGTCTCGCCAGCTGCATGTGTCGTACGCTCTCTTGTTAAGGGCCAACGGAATGAGCGGCACGCGAGTGAACACGAGAGACAATCGTTCACGAATATGTAACATCCGAAACATGTCTAACCTACATATGAGAGAGACAAATTGATTCTGTAACGATTACAGCTTCAGTGGCGAATATCTGCTGCCTATGACATCGTTTAAATGCTAATGGTATGGCGATATGGAAAGGAACAAATACAGGGAACTACAGAAGAGCGCAAGATTTAATTTGGTAGAAGTCATTTGGGAAGATGCAGTTAATTTTATGAGGAAAACATTTGTATTTGACTACACAGGTAAACAGCCAATGCTCACTTAAACGTTCGTCATTGGCTAAGTCGTTTTCGACATTTCCATGATTCCCAATATTCCTTGAAACAATTTAAAGAAATACACTTGTCCACAGTACAATAACAACTTGAATAAACACTTTCCTACGATACATAGTACTGTTACATGTTTTTACATGTCCTTAACTGATGTTGGTAAAATATTTCAGTGGAGCGAAAGTACCGCGTGATCAAAAAGTCAGTATAAATTTGTAATTTAGACAGAGATGTAAAAATTGACTCACGTACTTGGAATGACATGGGGTTTTATTGGAACAGAAAAAAAACAAAGTTCACAAAATGTCCGACAGATGGCGCTGGATAGCAAAACGTCAGTGACTGGGCATGACAATCGTGTATAAAAGGAGCTGTAATGAGAGAGAGAGAGAGAATCAGATGCGCCAGCAGTCGCAGCATGTAGACGTTAGCTGAAAAGGCGCTTTTAGTGAACCTGTATTATCAGAATGTGGAATGTGCTAGTTCAGCGTTACGATCCTATCGCCATAGGAAGGGGATTCGAACGGGTAAAGGTCCGTTGACAAATGCAGCTGTGGCGAGAATGATTTCGAAGTTCGAAGCCCCGGGTTGTTTAGACGATAGACCCCGTAGTGGCCGACCGAGCACAAGGCGTAATGCTGCTGAGACAGTTCAGGAGGAAACGGAGACTGTAGTGGGTTCGTCTATGCACGGGGAAGTAAGCGCTCGTGCAGTCGCACGTCGTACCGGCATTCCATACACTACTGTTTGATTGGCACTTAGGCGTACCCTCCGATGCTATCCGTACAAAATCCATCGGCATCATGGACTGTTACCTGGTGATTTAGTGAAGCGGAGGGCATTTGCGTTGTGGGCGTTTCAAAAGATGGCGGAAGATTACAGTTGGTTGAGTAACATGTTGTGGACCGACGAAGTTCACGCGCCGAGAGTCTGTCAACGCCCACAACTGCAGAATTTGGGGTACCGAAAATCCTAGAACTGTCGTGGAAACTCCATTGCACGACGGGAAAGTCTCGGTATGGTTTGGATTTACCACATCTACCGTTAGCGGGCCTTTTTTCCGAGTAAATGCGTGATTCTGGTTTTGTAACTGCTACTGTGACGGGTGAGAGGTACGCCGATATGTTACAGAATCGCATCATCCCCAGTCTGGCTGATAAACACCAGCTGGAACGTACGATGTTTATGCAGGATGGCACTCCACCCCATATTGCAAGGCACGTGAAAGATCTCTTGCTCGTGTCGTTTGGTGATGATCGTGTGCTCAGCCTCCACTTTCGTCATGCTTGGCCTCCCAGGTCCCCAGACCTCAGTCCGTGTGATTATTGGCTTTGGGGTTACCTGAAGTCGCAAGAGTATCGTGATCGACCGACATCTCTATGGATGCTGAAAGACAACATCCGGTGCCAATGCCCCACCATAACTCCGGACATGCTTTACAGTGCTGTTCACAACATTATTTCTCGAATACAGCTATTGTTGAGGAATGATGGTGGACATATTGAGCATTTCCTGTAAAGAACATCACATTTGCTTTGTCTTACTTTGTATTTTTTTGGTTCTAATAAAACCCCATGTCATCCCAAGAATGTGTGTCAATTTGTACCTCTCTATCTACATTATTTCTTGATTTATTCAGTTTTCAAATATATACTGACTTTTTGATCACCCGGTAAGACGTCCCAGAAATTATGCAACAGATTATTGTCCGAATTTTCATAGCGAAACGAAGGTTGGGACATGGACCAATGGAATATCAATCTGACCGCCGTAAGGTTTAGCTCTGAAAAAAAAAAAAAAAAAAAAAAATTACTGCTTGCAAGTAATTAGAGCAATCAAAAAAAAAAAATACTAGCGGTTTGAGCGAAATTTGAAATGCACTGTTCAAAAGGTCGTCTCTTCTGGCGCATAGAAAGTTACATTGTCGTAGATTCTGTAGAGTTCTTTCTTTCGTATTGAAGAAAAATCGAATTACAGAGGAAGTTGAAACTTCCATGCTGTCTCCTAGTTTACAGGGTGTTCGTTTTTACTTGAGACAGCTAAATATCTCGTAAACGACGCATCGTTTAAAAAATGTATTTTTAAAGGGGACACCCGTCTGTGCGATAGCTGGTCACCACCTAACGACACCTCCTGGGTGAGCGGGATTAATTTTGTATTTTCAAATGGGAACCCCTCATTTTCATTGTATACTCGAATTCTACGACAAAGAATGTTTACAGTTTAATAAAACTGTTATTTCGCATTGTTGTAGACGGTGCTGTAATCGACTTATACTGAATGTGCCTGTTTTTACATTTAGGAAACGATACATCTGATTCTACACTTCATTTACGATGTAAATTGTCGATGTAAATCTAAGCCTTTGTGTTCCAACGGTTGGCACTGATGTTAAAATGTTACTTTAGCACTGCTACTGTGATGATACAGCACAAATAACATGGCTAGACATTGAAATTTCTGGCAAAGAAGCTACTTGTGTGGTTACGTAGTTTCCTATTGTGAGTGTCCCACCAAACCATAGGACTGCCTCATTTCGTTGGTCGCCCTAGAACGCCGCCATCAGAATGACTGATTTCGGTGCTGTTTCCACACAACTACATCTACATACATACTCCGCAATCCACCATACGGTGCGTTGCGGAGGGTACCTCGTACCACAACTAGCATCTTCTCTCCCTGTTCCGCTCCCAAACAGAACGAGGGAAAAATGACTGCCTCTGTACGAGCCCTAATCTCTCTTATCTTATCTTTGTGGCAGTAAAACTGTACTTCAGTCAGCCTCAAATGCTGGATCTCTAAATTTCCTCAGTAGCGATTCACGAAAAGCGCGCCTCCTTTCCTCTAAAGACTCCCACCCGAGTTCCTGAAGCATTTCCGTAACACTCGCGTGATGATAAAACCTATCAGTAACAAATCTAGCAGTCCGCCTCTGAATTGCTTCTTGCCCTCCGTCAATCCGACCTGACGGGGATCCCAAACGCTCGTGCAATAAAATACAACAGCCGTAGACGAATGTTGAAAATTGGGTGGACTGATAAGGTAAGGAATGAGGGGGTTCTACGCAAAACCGGAGAGGAAAGGAATATGTGGAAAACACTGATAAGGAGAAGGGACAGGGTGATAGGACATCTGCTAAGACATGAGGGAATGACTTCCATGGTACTAGAGGGAGCTGTAGAGGGCAAAAACTATAGAGGAAGGCAGAGATTGGAATACGTCAAGTAAATAATTGAGGACGTAGGTTGCAAGCGCTACTCCGAGATGAAGAGGTTAGCACAGGAAAGGAATTTGTGGCGGGCCGCATCAAACCAGTCAGTAGACTGATGACAAAAAAAAAAAAAAAAAAAGAAAAAATGCTGATCAGTGCTACACAGTGTCGCTTTATGGATCCTTTTGTGTGGGAACATAGTGCTGCTTATAGCCGTGCTTTGTGCCAGCGCAAACTGAATAACTCTGAGTCCATTATCATTTATGTATTCATGGAGGCTATGCTTTCCTGTTGCTGGACCGTAATGATATTTTCCAATCTGTGCATGTCTCCAATAATCATTTTAAGATCACGCACAGGGCATCCGTCATAGCCTTCTTTGAGGTTCTCATAGAAAGCTTTATCCTGATCATCTACTACTTCTGTGGATGCACGTACATTGGTCAATGAATAGTTAGAAAGTCGGCCCTTCAGACTCCTTTGTATAATTCTAGGTGTTATTTCAGTAAATCTACCCATTATATGTTCAAATTTTTTACCTTCAGTAATTTTTGAGAATTTTTTCGTAGAGAACAGTGGTTTGCTTAGTCCTTTAAAATCAATATAAACTGTCTCTAACGCAAGTCCGTCTTGTTGTTCCCGGTTTCGGTGTGCTACTGACCATCTTCAGACCTCTCTACTCCTTTAGGGAAGTTAGCTTCACTACGCCTCTAGAGCCATGCCTGCCCTATGTTGTGGGACACACTTTGTCTGTCTCCTCCGTCAAGACCAATCTGGCTTGGGTGATCCTGCCGGTAGCTACACTACGCCGGCAGGATAAATTAAATTTTGACGTGCGACAAAGCACAGATTCTCACAGTACTCCACATGAAAATTGCCCAATGGCGAAATTGCCATAGTGAATTCAAGAATAATAAAATTTTACTGTCAGAAATGATGATGACTATGTCGATGTTACAGAGACGTAAGCTAGATGATTCTTCTCTTATTCGAGACATCACTGGAACAGGACGGGAAGTAATTCGTAATATCAGCACGAGCTATCCTCTATCTTTCGATTATTAGCTTACCTTAAGGACAAGCTTGTAGTATAAGATTAAGAACCATATTTTCATGGGACGACAAACATATCATCATTCAGGGAGAACGAAGGAAGGAAGATAGGAAGATTAGGGTAAAACGTCCCGTTGATAACGAGGTCATTAGAGACAGTGCGCTGTTGAGAGGGCAGAAGGACGGCGTAGGTTATCTTCATTCAGAAATATTCTCAGCAATTAGTAACAAAGTGAAATTTATGAAATATGAAGAAATACTCAAATGAGGCTTCTCCTGCCGACCCATACAGCTGCTGCGCTTGGAGTGTTTCGAGAGCAGCTTATCGATTGCGGTGCGGGACACTGGAGAAGTGAGGACCATCACCACAAGCGCAAGCTCGGACCGTTTTTTAAAGGATCTGGAAGGAAATCAGCCTGTGCAAGACTCTTCATCTCCGAGTAGCTACTGCAACCTACTTCTCTCTGAATCTGCTTAGTGTAGTCATCTCTTGGTCTCTCTCTACGGTTTTTACTCTCCACGCTTCCTTCCAGTGCTAAATTGGTGGTCCCTTGATGCCTCAGAATGCGTCCTCTTTTCTTCTAATCAAGTTGTGCCACAAATTCCTCTTTTCCCCAGTTCTGTTTAGTATCTCCTCATTAGTTACGTGATCTACCCATCAAATCTTCAGCATTCTCCTGTAGAACCACATTTCCAATCTCTATTTATCGTTCATGTTTTACTTCCTTACATGGCTACACGCCATACAAATTCTTTCAGAAAAGACTTCCTGGAACTTGAGTCTATACTCGATGTTAACATATTTCTCCTCTCTGGAAACGTTTTCCTTGCCATCCCCAGTCTACATTTTATATCCTCTCTACTTCGACAGTCATAAGTTACTTTGCAGCCAAATAGCAAAACACATCGACTAGTTTAAGTGTCTCATTTCCCAAACTAATTCCCTCAGCATCACCTGATTTAATTCGACTACATGCCGTTATCGTCGTATTGCTTTTTTGATGTTCATCATATATCCTTCCTTCAAGACACTATCCATTCCGTTCAACTACTCTTCCACGTCCTTTGCTGTCCCTGACAGAATTACAATGTCATCGGTGAACCACAAAGTTTTTATTTCTTATCCATGGATTTTGTGCTTCCTGTCGATCTCATTGTTGAGACGTTTGTATTCCTTTCCACCTGCTTCATTTGTTGAGTTTTTATATTTTTTCGTTTTATCAATTAAATTCAATATCTCTTGTGTTACCCAAGGATTTCTACTAGCCCTCCTCTTTTGACCTACTTCATCCTCTGCTTCATTACTATACATCTCTCAAAGCTAACCATACTTCTTCTACTGTATTCCTTTTCCCTGTTCTTGTCAAATGTCCCATAATACTCTCTCTAAAACTCTCTACAACTTCTGGTTTTTTCAGTTTATTCAAGTCCCACATCCATAAATTCGTACATTTTTGCAGTTTCTTCAGTTTAATTTACACTTCATAACCAATAAATTGTGGTCAGTGTCCACATCTGCCCCTGGAAAAGTCTTACAATTTAAAACCTGGTTACTAAATCTGTCTTACCATTATATAATCAATCTGAAACCTTATCGGTGTGTCCAGGTCTCTTCCACGTATAGAACCTTGTTTCATGATTCTTACACCACGTGCTAGCGATGATTAAGTTCTGCTCTGTGCAAAATTCTACCAGGCGGCTTCCTCTTCTACTCCTTACCGCCAGTCCGTATTCGCCTACTACTTTTCCTTCTCTTTCCCTACTTCCGAATTACAGTCCTCCATGAATATTAAATTTTTATCTCTCCTAACTATCGGAATAATTTCTTTTATCTCATCATACATTTCTTCAATTTCTTCACCATCTTCAGAGCTCGTTGGCAAATTAAATTGTACTACTGCGATGCGCGTGGGCTTCGTGTCTATCTTTGCTACAATAATGTGTTCACTATGCTGCTCGTAGTAGCTTATCCACGTTCCTATGGTTTTATTCAAGGAGAAACGCCCTGTTCCTCCTGCCACCGACCTTCACTAATTCCCACTATACCTAACTTTAACCTATCCATTTCCCTTTTTCAATTTTCTAAACTTCCTGCCCGATTAACTGATCTGACATTCCTTGCTCCGGTCCAGTTCTGTTTCTCCTGATGACGACTTCCTCCTGAGTATTCCCCGCCGGGAAATCAGAATGGGGGACTACTTACACTATATACACAAATAAACGAGGACTCGGCTTTCAGTTTTTTCGAGGGCAGCTGGCTGATGCTTGGCTGTTCCCTTTTGTCCTTTACTGTACTGATCTTGTCTTGTAAGCATCGTTTCCCGCAGCTCTCAATAATTTCTGACAGAGTGCACTAGCTGTTAATCAAAATGTGTTCAGATACTTTATTACAATACTAGACTATACATTTATGTTAATAATCGTTTTACTGTTTGTGGGAAAGACGCAATATTTCGTCGTGGCACCGATCTCCCATTGGCGTGAGGCTGTTACTAACTTTTAATATCATTTTCTTCTTGTCGTACAACCTGAAGAAGTAGTCCCAGAGTTGTAATTAATTATGGAGCATAGAGCGGTTATCAGATGGTGATATGTAATTTGCTTTCCAGAAATTCCATAGGTCCACATTTTAGTTGTGCTGCTCGCAAAACCAATTTGCTATGACTACAACGTGCATTATTTAACTGCTTCGGTACTCATTTAATCAGCTGAGGTGAAAGCCAACGCACACACGTCAGTATTAAACAAAGAAGGGGGAGCTGAAAGGTGGAAGGAGTATTTTAAGAGTCTATATGAGGGGAGGAGACTTGAGAACAGTATTATAGAAAGAGAACAAGTAGATGAAAAGGAGATGTGAGGTATGATGCTGCGAGAAGAATCTGGCAAAGTACTGAAGGACACAAGAGGAAGCAACGCTCATTGGATGGACGACGTTCTCTCAGAATTACCGATAGCATTCGGAGAGCCAGTCACGACAAAATTATTCCACTTGGTGTGTAACACATAAGGGCCATGAGAAATACTCTGACTTCAGAAAGTAATAATTCCAATTCCAAAGAAGGTAGGTGCTGACAGTTGTTAATAGGTCATGGTAGAAAATTCTAATAAGTTATTTACAGAAGAATGCAAAAGCCGATAAGAGTTCAGGCCTTGGTGAAAATGTGCTTCGTTTCCGGAGAAGTGTACAAACACGCGAGGCATTACTGATCCTACGACTTACAATAGAGACAGGTAGCAGAAAGGCCAATCTACGAGTACAGGATCTGTAGTTTAGGAAAAGCAAATAACGTTATGGAAAGATCTGCACTCTGAAATTCTGAAGGTAGCAGGGATAAAATACAATGACCGAAATTTTATTTACAACTTTTACAGAAACCATACTGCACTTATAGGACATGAAGTACGTGGAAGGGAAACCACAGTTACAAGTGAGTGAGGCAAGGCTGTAGCCTATCCCTGATGTAATTCAATCTGTACACTGAGCAAGCTGTGATGTAAAGCAAGAAGAAATTAGGGAACGTAGTTAAATATTAAGAAGCACAAATAAAAATTTCGCGGGTGGCCTATGACACTGTAAATCTGTCAGAGACGGTTAAAGACGTGCAAGAGATGTTGAACAGAATGGATATTAATTTTGTAAACTTTCCTGTCGTAATAACTTCTGATATTCTTCACGGGTCTGCAGCCGGTTCATGTCGTTGTCCAGACACAATATTTCGCCGGACCAGCTGGCCGCCATCTTCAGGTGAGTCAATGCCCGTGCACTGCCTCGCCGGAACTGAATTCCAGCCACTTTTTTTTTTTTTTTTTTACTTTATTGTTATTTTAAAACCTGTACAACTCAGGTAGGCTGGCAGCGGCACACTACGCCGCTCTTCAGCCATAGCGTTTTACAAGAGTATAAAACATGGTGAATGACAATGAACAAAGTGACGGGCAAAAGAGAGAGGTCACAGAGACATAAAAAACACGGAGTCGTTCACATGTGACGATAACAACACTGAAAACACGTTGGCATGGCGCACAAAACACTGATGAGTCCAACGACACAAGCAAACGTAGGAGTGGGACGGTGGACACCAAAAACACTATACGACGTCACACACGAGACACAAAAGGCGACGATCTCCAGCGCGCGAATGTTCACCATACGTGTGCGAGTCCGGGGACCTGCCAAGAGAGGAGGAGGAGGAAGGGGAGTGGGAGAGCGAGAGGGGAGAGCAGAGATGCCACGGGCAGGGGAGATAGGGGGGAGGGAGGAAGGGGGAGAGGAAGCCCGGGGGAAGAGGGGGAAGGGAGGGGACAGGGAGATGGAAAAGGAAGAGAAGAGAAGGGAGGGAGGGTGCCGAAAGGAAAGGACACGGGAAGTGGGTTGCGGGGCAGGGTCAAAGTTGATAGGAGGGGTAGATGGAGGGGACGAGGACATCATCAGGGAGAGGGAGCTGGCGGAAGCCACCTTGGGAGAGGGTATGGAGGGTGGAGAGATGGAGACCGGGTGGGACGTGGGAATACAGGCGCGGCAGCGGGCGGGGGTGGGAGAGGATCGGGGAAATGAGCGGGTGGGGAGGATCAAGTTTACGTGAGGTGTACAGGATACGTATCCTTTCAAGGAAAAGGAGGAGGTGGGGGAAGGGGATGAGATCATACAGGATCCGCGTGGGGGAGGGGAGACGGATGCGATAGGCAAGGCGGAGAGCATGGCGTTCAAGGATTTGGAGGGATTTATAGAAGGTAGGGGGGGCGGAGATCCAGGCTGGATGGGCATAACAAAGGATAGGGCGGATGAGGGATTTATAGGTGTGGAGGATTGTGGAGGGGTCCAGACCCCACGTGCGGCCGGAAAGGAGCTTGAGGAGACGGAGTCGGGAACGTGCCTTGGCTTGGATTGTCTGGAGATGGGGAGTCCAGGAGAGGCGACGGTCGAGGGTGACTCCAAGGTACTTAAGGGTGGGAGTGAGGGCGATAGGACGGCCATAGACGGTGAGATAGAAATCAAGGAGGCGGAAGAAAGGGGTGGTTTTGCCTACAATGATCGCCTGGGTTTTGGAGGGATTGACCTTGAGCAACCACTGGTTGCACCAAGCGGTGAACCGGTCAAGATGGGATTGGAGAAGGCGTTGGGAGCGTTGCAGGGTGGGGGCAAGGGCGAGGAAGGCGGTGTCATCGGCAAACTGGAGGAGGTGGACGGGGGGCGACGGCGGCGGCATGTCCGCCGTGTACAAAAGGTACAGAAGGGGGGAGAGGACGGAGCCTTGGGGCACACCGGCGGAGGGGAAAAAGGTGTAGGAATCGGTGTTATGGATGGTGACATAGGAAGGACGGCGGGAGAGGAAGGAACCGATCAGACGGACGTAGTTAATGGGAAGGGCAAAGGTTTGGAGCTTGAAGAGGAGACCGGAATGCCAGACGCGGTCATACGCGCGTTCGAGGTCAAGTGAAAGGAAGATGGCGGAGCGACGGGAATTAAGCTGTTCGGAAAGGAGATGAGTGAGGTGAAGGAGAAGATCGTCGGAAGAGAAGGATGGCCGAAAGCCACACTGGGTGGCGGGAAGGAGGCGGTGCTGGCGAAGATGCTGGTGGATGCGGCGGGTGAGAATAGATTCTAGGACCTTGCTGAAGACCAAGGTAAGGCTGATGGGACGGTAGGAGGAGACGGCGAACGGCGGTTTGCCAGGTATAAGGAACATGAGGATACGGGAGGTTTTCCACAGGTCGGGGTAGTAACCGGTGGACAGGACTACATTGTAGAGCCTGGCCAGGGTGGAGAGGAAGGAGACAGGAGCTTCACGAAGGTGACGGTAGGTGGCACGATCGTGACCAGGAGCGGTGTTGCGTTTTGTGCGGAGTGTATCAATGAGATCCTGTGTAGTGATAGGGGCATTGAGTTCCGTGTGTGTAATGTTGTCCAAGTACTGGAAGCCAGGAGCGAGGGGAGGGGAAGAGGTGTCAGTTCGATCGCGGATATCTGGGAAGAGGGAGTAATCGAACTGGGGATCATCGGGGACGGAAAATACATCGGAGAGGTAGGAGGCGAAGTGATTGGCCTTACTAAGGGAGTCAGGGAAAGGGTGATCATCATGGAGAAGAGGATAATAGGGGGAGGGTTTAGTTCCGGTAAGGCGACGGAAGGCCGACCAGAACTTGGACGAGTTGATTGGTAGGGTTGCATTTAAACGGGTGCATGTCTGTCGCCAGTCCCGGCGTTTCTTAGCCGCGAGCAAATTACGAACGTGTCGCTGGAGTTGCCTTTCCAGCCACAGCGACGGAGACTTTATACACCATGAAGAGAGCACCGCGCGTGCGTGAGATGATGGGCAGCGCCTCCTGGCGGCAAGTAGACATGCAGCGCGCCGGTGGGAGAAGACGGCAGAAACGATAAATCGCAAACAGCGCTAGTTGGAAGAATCCAATGTTCGAAAAGAAGACCGTTGTTGTATAATGTCGGACAAAATCGGATTCCATATATTACTTAGAGGAAAACTTTTATCACTGTTAATAATATTACTGGATAATCTAATTTCAATGGATTCGCCGGCTGGTGTGGCCGTGCAGTTCTAGGCGCTTCAGTCTGGAACCGCGTGACCGCTACGGTCGCAGGTTCCAATCCTGCCTCGGGCATGGATGTGTGTGATGTCCTTAGGATAGGTTTAAGTAATTCCAAGTTCTCGGCGACTGATGACCTCAGAAGTTAAGTCCCATAGTGCTCAGAGCCCTTTGAACCATTTATTCAATGGATTCTTTAAGAACACATTCCTAGTAGCGAGAATCAGGAGAGATCAATTGTGTCTTGTCATACATCATCCTCTGTCCTTCGTTAAGTCAATGTTCGGCCACTGCCGACTTCCCAGGCTGGAACAACCGAGTGTGCCGATCATGTTCCACGCACCGGTCCTGAGTGGTTCGAATAACTTCTTTCCACAAGGACACGGAATTTCATAAACCTCGAGTATCCTCAAGCCCAAATTATCTTTAACTGAGCCAATAAGGGCTCTGGTCTTGGCCACCGGCGTAAAAACACTTTTAAGATTGTATTTTCTTAAAATTCTTGAAATTTTGGATAATATACTTCCCGCAAACGGTAAATAAGCAACAGCTTCAAAAGTATCCTCTATTGGGTCGCGTGACGGACCAAACTGAAGAGCGCGGCAAATTTGTTGCTCCGTATATCCATTCTGTTTAAAAACAATCTTCAAATGATCAAGTTCTGCTTTCAAATTTTCCTCGTCAGAAATGGCATAAACATTTTTCACCATAGTCCGCAAAACTCCACTACGTTGGTGTGGTGGATGACAGCTGGTCGCATGAAGATAGCGGTCAGTATGAGTAGATTTCCGATACACGCCATGTCCACAAGTCTCATCATCCTTTCTTTGAACTAAAACATCAAGAAATGGAAGTTTACCATCACTTTCAATTTCCATAGTAAATTTAATACTTGAATATAGACAGTTAAAATGATCTAGGAAGCGATTCAAAGCATCAACTCTATGTGGCCAAACCATAAAAATGTCATCAACGTATCTCAAAAAACACTTAGGTTTAAGAAACGAAGTTTTGAGTGCCATGTCCTCAGAGTCTTCCATAAAAAGGTGTGGAGAGTGGACTCCCCGTAGCCACCCCGTCAATTTGCTCAAAATATACATCATTAAAAAGAAAATACGTTGAAGTCAACACATGACGATATAACTTGGTAGTTTCTTCATCTAATTTCTCACCGATTAATAACAGGGACGATTCAAGAGGAACCCGAGTAAAGAGAGAAATAACATCAAAGCTAACGAGCAAGTCGCAAGGATCACAGTACAAACATTTTAATCGTCGAATAAATTAGGACGAATTTGATATGTGGTGTTCACATTTTCCCACATATGGCCGGAGGACTGAAGCTAAATATTTGGCCAATTTATAGGTAGGGGCGCCCAAGTTGCTGACAATGGGACGCAGAGGAATACCACTCTTATGGCATGTCTCTTGTGGCATGTCTAATGTTCGGGAAATTCCCCGTGCACTGACGTTTGCACACCACCACTCAAGCCCTTATGCAATGCTGTGGCTACATCTTCAACAGATGCCAGATGATCACCCGCTTTCCTCCCTCTGCCACATTGCAGTTCAAAAGAACCTCTTATTTCGAATTTCGTAATCATTTTCTCCAGATACTTAGCAGAAAGCGGAACAATGCGTCTTTTCAGTATCACTGATTGTCCGGAACTTCTACTTGGTTAATGGCACACAGTCACCGTTCCTGTAAAAGAGCTTTACCAGCGACGCGCCATCTTTCATGGAGACAGCCATGCTGGGCGTCTCGGGTGCAAACTGAAGAGCAGGCGTGTTGCGCGCTTCCGTTTGTGTGCACAATCGTTTCCTGACGCTTACAGGGCCGTCTATTGATCAAATTTCCGTCAAACATTTATTTTGTTCCACAACGTTTCCCCCTGCGTCAAGAATATGCTGTTCAAATTTGAAGTCATTCTGAGCAATGTTTCTGTTTCCACATTGTTCTAAAACTGTAACTTTGATTATGGATCCACTGTATACTGATTTACAGAGCGGACAAGACTCTGCCGACGGTCACGTTCCGTGATGAGTCCTGGATGACGAATACCCGGTCACCTGTTCACGGTTTCACCGTCTTTCAACCATAGGTGCCGAAGACATTTGCACAAATACAGCCAACCATCTTCGTCGTTTCCGAGACACTTGTTCAAAGGCGCAGGTCCATAGGAATCTGACCTTTGTCAAAGTCGCTTTTACTAGTGGATTTCCTTATTTGTGGCCTGTATCGCCGCTAGAACAATTTACCATTCATTTCAGCCTTGCGTACCTCGTCTTGCGCCATTAGGAGGTGTCGACTCTTGGGATAGCCAGTGGCAATATTGTTTTGGCTCATCGTTTTACCTATTTACTATTCCTAAATGGAGTAGTATTAGCGCCTGCCGCAATGTCCGAGAGGTTCTAGGAGCTTCAGTCCGCCACCGCGCTGCTGCTGCGGTCGCAGGTTCGAATCCTGCCTCGGACTTGGATGTGTGTGATGGCCTTAAGTTAGTTAGGTTTAAGTAGTTCTATTTAAGTAATTCTACGTTCTAGGGGACTGATGATCTCAGATGTAGTCCCATAGTGCTCAGAGCCATTTGAACAACATGAATAGCATTAGCCAAAAATTCCATAATGATATTGCCGAAAACATACAGCTTTTGAGATATGGGCCCTTGAAGATCCACAGATCAAAGACTGTATTGTATTTACAGCTGTGGTAAGATTGTAACACATGGCATGGTAAATCAGCACAATATGCTCGTATTGGTTGATGCAAATCCTAGATGTATCATGGAGTTGAGACATCTGGACCACTTCACTATCAGTGGCCACGAATTTTCCGTGACCGACTCATGGGGCCGTATAATCGTACTTTACCAAACAGACTAACAGGTAATTTCTATAATCGTGACCTGCGCTGTGCGTTACCAGCGCTAATGGAGAACGTTGTCCTCGCAGAAAGACAACGACTGTGGTATACGCACCTCCTTTTCTGTCGATCGTGTGGCAATACCTTACCGTGTCCAGTATAATTATCCAAGCTGTTATACCGTGGTCGGTTGATGAATTCGGAGGTGATTCCCAACGTTTCGTCTCCGACTGCGGGAGACATCTTCAAGGGGGTCCGTAGATTGACGGAAGGTCCAACACACACACTGGCTCGCTACTGACTGCCGCTAAATTCCGTGTCCGCGCGCCCCCGCGCCGCGGCGTGACGTCACGTGTTTTGAAAACGTCAGTGCAATTGGCCGCTGTCCGTCGCCGTCGATCGCCGTTGCCATCACCCAGTAGTGGACGAGTGGTACACATCTTCTTTAACACCGGTATCCATATACCGTTTAATTTGACGCCCTCCTCCTTTAGGTTGAAATTATTTGGGTGTTTAGCGATTTCGATTGCCTCTCTGTAGAGCCTTTCGTAGTATCCGCTCGTGGCCGCTAGTACTTGCGTCCCCTCGAAACGAATATTGTGGTTCCCTGGCTGGAAAGCATGCTCCGCAACAGCTGATCGTTCCGTTTCTCCTCTTCTACAATTTCCCTTGTGCTCTTCCAAACGTTTAGTAACAGTTCTTTTGGTGGTACCCACATAAACATCACCACAGCTGCAGCTCGTCCACTACTGGGTGATGGCAACGGCGATCGACGGCGACGGACAGCGGCCAATTGCACTGACGTTTTCAAAACACGTGACGTCACGCTGCGGCGCGGGGGCGCGCGGACACGGAATTTAGCGGCAGTCAGAAGCGAGCCAGTGTGTGTGTTGGACCTTCCATCAAGCTACGGACCCCCTTGAAGATGTCTCCCGCAGTCGGAGACGAAAAGTTGGGAATCACCTCAGAATTCATCAACCGACCACGGCATAACAGCCCGGATAATTATACTGGACATGATATTTCCGGCCGTGAAAGCTTACATTTTAGTATAATACCTTACCGAAGAAACTTCTTTGTTTGATAATTTTTTACTTAAATTGCAATAACTGAGACGGTGAGACCTATTTATTTAATTTTGAAACCACTGAGCGAAACTGAATTCAAGTGAACCTTCTTAAACTGCTGAGCGAAACTGACGTACTGTCACTTTACTTGTCTTTATTGTTTCAACACTGACGAACAGAATTTGCCGTGACAAACACAGCTCAAACTTCTGCTATTCATTAGTTACCCACAGCATTCAATGATAACCCTCACTGCTTTAAAATTAACTCAAAAGAATGGCCCTGAATTAGAAGAAATCCTAATATAACCCATACATTTCATAAGTCACTTACCTCACAGAAAATCTTCATTACACGAACTACAGCAATACAGCAAGCACCAATACAGCCAGCTAAATAAAAAGATTGTAACTACTGTAGGCTCTAACTACAAATAGGTATGTGATTAGCAAAAGAAAGATTTTGTTGCAGAGCAAACATTGTATTTAGCAGATTTTACCTTAATCATTTGACCACCAGTTCGAAAAATTATATAATCTTCAGTAAATCCATTATCATTTAACATTAAATCTCCATGACGGACACGTGTCCAGACTGTCCGCTTGCGTTAATACTTCAAACCTCCAACACTTCTCATTACTGCTGGCTATTAACGTCCATCTGCGAGTCCGACCAGCTACAGAGTCTCTTACAGAGGGCGCACAGCGCTGTCAGAGATTTTAATATAGTCTATAGCGATGCATAGCGCTGCCAACATACAAACTCATAAACAGGCTACTTACACCGTTAAATGTCCCCATAGCCAGAAATCCAACGGATTCAGCTCCAGTGAACAGGTAGGCCGTGCTACCGGGTTTCCTCGGCTAATCCATTATGGACGATGGATTAATCTTGGAGATCCATCGGCGCGCGGTGTGGATGAGCGGTATAAGGCGCCATGTCACGGACTCGCAGCCGCTCCCGCCGAAGCTTTGAGTCTTCCCTTGGGCGTCGCTGTGTATGTTGTTCTTAGCATTAGTTAGTTTAAGTCAGTCTAAATAGTGTAAGTCTAGGGACCGATGACCTCTGGAGTTTGGTCCCTTAGGAATTCACGCACATTTGACCATTTTTTTTTAGGTGATCCATTAGCATAGACTACCCATTCACCAGACCAGAATCCGTTGGGTTTCTGGCTGTGGGGAAATTTAACGCTATTGGCGTGTGCCCAACACGTCAACTGTATGCAAATATTGCAGGAGCACGTGACCAATGCAAGTAATGCAGTCCGACTGGACACACGATCCATGCGAAGAGGGACTGAAGGATGCGTCAGGATACGTGGTAGCAACCTGCAGCTCTGCCTACAGTATCTGTTTCTGCGTGACAGACAGGTGGCAATAAGAGGACAGATTGCTCCATATCTTAACAGGTGTCAGTTTCTGGACATACCGCCTCGGGAAACATTCTTCGTGTTTTGACCAGTTCTACTGAACCGTAAATTTACTTTCAAAACCTTTTCTTAAGAATTTACTTTATTTACTAGCGATTCATCAAGAACATTAACACACTTAATCACACTATGTGAGGGTGGAAGTACGTGCCAGTGGGTATCGGATGAAAACAAATTTCTTTCAACAAATGGATATTTTATTCCTAAAAGCCCGTTTTTTTAAACAGATTTAAAATTATAGTGAGAAAGCCCCCTCAAAATATCAAGTTACAATTTTATTCAAAGTCAGAAAGATCAAATATTGACAGTATGAGTTTTCGGGCTGAGAACCTTGCTGGTGCCTCTTGACACGGCCATAGTCACGACTGCTCACAACATCCTCTGAAAGACTACACTGGTGCCAATCTGCAACACACCACACCACATTACTTTAAACTAAAGATTTTAACAACTCACAGAAGCACATAAAGTATGCACCCCGTAGGAGGGATGGAAATGGTACCAAACACTGACATTAAAAAAAACTAACTTGCCACCGAAAGTGCAACTTGACTAAAAACAAAAAAAAAAAAACAAAAAACAACCTCTTACGGTGGAAGGGTGGCAACTTTTTATACTATAATGACCATTTAAAGAAAACATATTTTACATTAGACATATACTGCCTCTCAAGATGATAGGCAAGATAAAAACATATTTCAGGAATTCGGCCTTTACACATCAAGCAATAAATTCGTTAACACCGAATCCGACAAACATGACAGGGGCAGCTATTAACGTACGACAGCCCGACAGACAGACAGACACTGCCTAACAAATGCGGACGAGAGACAGACGAGCAGGCTGGGGACGAGAGACTGACCAAGAACACAAGTATAATTTAACAAGTAAATGAAACAAAATATCAATAATCACTTAACTTCTAATAAACTGCGATGTCTGGCGAAGACCTGGCGCAGCACCCCCAAAACGCTCTCCCGAACCGTCCGCTGCCAGCCTCTTCAAAGGACACAGGAAGACGCGCCGATCTCCCGTCTCATGGCGTCGTAGCTCACACCGGCCAGACCGATGTCGTGGGTTGACTCCTGTTGCTCTCGTGTCGGCCGCGAAGCCACTACCACTCGCTATACGGCGCGGCCCACTGGACTCACGTGGCGACCTCATATGCTCCGACGCTCAAGACGGACAAGTCATCTTGTGTCTCAGTGCGCGACCGACCAACCGGTCGATCCAACCGCCAATGACCATTCCCTGAACATACTCGAGCAAACTGGTGGCCTAACACATACTAGCACTCCGGACGACAGACAGACTCTAACTGTCCCACACTGACCCGGTTGACCAACTGACTAGACTCGCCGCCTAGCGAGTTTTTTTTTTCCTTCATTGATTTTCAATTCCCCCCGAAGGGGGAGGGCTGGCAGCTGCTTAGTACGCTGATCTACAGCCTACAGACTTATTTTAAGAAACGGAAGAAGAAAAGAAACAAGAAAAACAGGCGATAAAACGGTGACGTCAAGTGTAAAATGGCGGAAAATGCGGAAAGTTAAAACAGAAAGTAAAAAACACGGCGACAGTCTGGTTTCTGTTCGCAAGAGATAAAAGGCACACCCAGCGACAGTATGATGGCCGTTCGCAACACTTCCCAAAGACGCAACACGGAACAGTCACTGTAAAACACGCACTGTAGAAGACTCACTGTAGAACACTGCACGAAAGTGGCGGCACAAAGATGACACTCGCGAGCCAAAGGCAGATGGGGGGGGGGGGAACCTGGAGGAGGGGGAATAACAAGGAGGGAGGAAGGAAAAAAACTAAAAAGGGGGGACCAGGGAGGGAGAGGACTAAAAAAGAGGGAGAAGGGCAGACGCGAAAGGGGATGAGAGAAGCCAGAGGAGGGAAATGTAAAAGGACTCAGGGGAGAGAAGGGGGCAAAGAGAGGGGAAGTGGGAAAGAAAGAGGATGGAAGGGGGGGAGAGGGAGCCCGGGAAAAGGACAGAGGGAAGGAGGGGGAGTGAGGATCAGAGTTGATTGGAGGGAGAGAGGGCATCATCTGGGAGGGGGAAAGGAGATGTAGGGTGTAGAGATGGAGGGTAGGGTTGACACAACAGTGAAGACGTGGCAGGGAGCGGGGATGGGAGAGGAGAGGAGCAACCAGGGGGGTGAGGGGGTTCAAGGCGGCGGGTGGTGTAGAGGATGCAGATATGTTCGAGGAATAGGAGCAGATGGGGGAAAGGAATGAGATCATAGAGGATCCGCATGGGGAACAGGAGTCGTATATGGAAGGCGAGGCGGATGCATGACGCTCAAGGATCTGGAGGGACTTATAGAATTTGGGGGGGCGGGGGCAGATATCCAGGCACGACTGGCATAACAGAGGATGGGACGGATTAAGGATTTGTAGGTGTGGAGGATGGTAGAGGGGTGCAACCCCCATGTCCGGCCAGAGAGGAGTCGGAGGTGGTTGTGGGCTTTGGATTGGATGGAGCGGAGATGAGGGATCCAGGTGAGGCGACGGTCAATGATGAGGCCAAGGTAGATGAGGGTGGGGCTTAGCGAGCTCATAGCGTCCCTTAAATGCACGTGAACAGGCTGCCTTTCCTCGTTCACACCAGTGGGAGACCCCAAAGCTGCGATTGCCACAGTGGCGCCACCTCCAGAAACGGAGGGCGACTGCTTTACACCAGTAAATTTTATTACGGCTTAACTACCTCTTCTGGGAATATGCGACACTATATTTTTAAGTACCATGTACAGTGAACATAAACGGCCCTAGCAGTACGCCGGGCAATACTTTTCTTCTGAGTAAGTCTCTCCATTACGAATGACATACTGAGCTTTATTTGTCAACAAGCAATCCATCCTATCGCCACTGACAATTTTCATGTCGAGAAGCGGCTATGCCAACGCTCAGTCTGTCAAAAATGTCACAGAGACATCGGCGGGAGAACACGCAGCTGAGGTACCTTAAAAACGAGCAGAGTCAAGACGATGGGCGATTTGTTGGTAGCTCTTCCTAAAACCGCATCATAGTGGCTGTGAACTGACCTCCCCCTGCGAAATACGGCGAGTACACCAAGATACCGATCAAATTCCACACATCCATGATGTTGTCTGCAGTGTTCAAGCTGGTAGATGTACAAAAGGTAAGCACACCATCTCACTGGCTAACAAGGGTTCCCGCCACCCAGGTAGTGCCGTCCCTCACGGGAGTTCTTTCAGAGGCCTCGGTCCAGGTGGCCACAGCGGCGGAAGTCTTGCAGCAGAAGCAGAATTTGAAATTCAGAACGGACCGCACGGCTCGGCGCGTTTTGTTGCAGGCCCGCCAGCCGGGCTGTCGGCACCTTGTTAGTACGCCTGCCTAGGGCACTAACGAGGCCCGCTGATAACATCTGCTGCGCCGACACTTTGCGTCTTCGTCACCATCCGGCCTCCTCTGTTCTGCATGCTTGCAACTACAGGGACCAGAGACACCGCTGGCTGCCGGGGTATTCAGGAATGTTACCGCGATGCTCTGTGCTATTCAGCCTTGCCTCGCCTACTGAGTACATTTGCTTTCGAAGTCTCGTGATTAGGAGGGATATTATCCGTTCATCTCATGAAAACTGGCTTGATAGCAAAACTTACCCTCTCTTAAACACAAATAACGTACTAAATTTATATCTCAGCAGATCGGAAACCGACTATGTTACGCAATCTTAATTTTTTCACAAGAATTCATAGATGATATTTAGATTCGTATCTCTCTTTTTATCAGCACGTAACTGAAATTTTTAGTCTATATTTACGGTTTTACGTGGAACACTTTTCTAAGTTGTTAGACAGAGTTCTTGTTCTTTATTCAGCGAATATTTCAAGTGGCTGATTCATGAAAGATATTTATATGAGAACTTCTCCATTGTTGTGTTGCTATGGATTAATTTACTTTCTGTTTCATGTCATCTGCCTTATACTTCTTGTGCTTTAGGAAGTAAATACACGCGATATTTTCTCGAAACTAACTTACTATTTAAATACTTGTTTGTTGACACGCCGTTTCCTCACCATTTCTCACTCCTGTGTATAGCATCGTTTATTGAAAAAAGTAATGTAAATTGTTTTATCGATATATGACTACAATAGAGCGACTATACGTGCTCAGAGATTTGTAGCTAATATTATCTCTGTATCGTAGTATATAAGAAAAGATTTCATTGTTTTCTCTTGTCTTCTTCTTCTTCATCTTCTGTGCTTGGTTGGTTCTGATGTCGCAGATAGAGATTACGGTCGGTAAAAGAAATCATTTCTACCATATGCAGTGTATTTAAATTTTTGCAAAATATATGTCAGTGTCTAATGAAGTAACGGAGTATGTGTTTTTGTTAGTAGCAAGAATGTACCTTCCCTGTCCTCTTTATTTAAGTACGTAACAATTAAATGTTGCCTTGGCCATTGCTGTTAAATTTGATAACAACTTTTTCATGGCTATCTAATTCTGAAAATATTGAGAGAACTTGGTGTCACTAAACTAAAACGGCGTCTCATAATAATTTCCATTTCATTTTTAGCCAGAGGTACAGTTTTATTGAAATAAAGTATTCTAATCGTGTACGCTGCCATTGCACGTCGGCAGCTATACTAGAGCATCAAGCCTCACAGAGAAAAATAATTATTTGAATATTGTATTTAATTTGCTTATCGCGTAACAGTAAAGAAAGATATTTTTTTACCCATCGTGAGTAAGACGGATGTTTTCACGTTGGAATACGCATGATATTTCTGGCCATAGCGTCATGAGAAAATTTAGCTGTGGGTTTTAATCAACATAAAAGAGATTTTCTTCAATCAGACATTTTCATTCCAAATTAACGGAACAGTTTTTCCTCTCATTTAAAAAAAAGTAAGTTACGCGATAAGTGCATTCAGAATTTCCTTAGTACACGTTCCACTGTTCTGTTCTATCTCGTGTGCAATTTGTATGGACTTTTCATTTTTTTCGTAGCTTATTCTGTTTTGAAGCAGTACTACGTTGTCTACAAATTTTAACACTGGTAGATGCTACCGCCATAGAAATGATATTGATCTGAATTTTAAGCTTTACGCCCCCCAACTTCAGATTGAGTTTCTAGATTTTTCACATTTAACTACATTACTCTATCATCAGTAGCTGCTATGCATCATTCTACATTCTCTGCATTTCATCTTTATTCTATTAAACGAACGTCGTACTACACCTTATTATTTCAAAGACCTTTTCTTGGTCAACAAATCCAATGCCTGCTAAAAGGCATTCCATTAAATATCCGTTATCTATTAAGTGTAAGTTTCGAAATATTACTTTCCTATGTTTATATCTTCATTCTCTGAACTTGGAGTGGTCTTCACTCACTCGAATGTTTCTTACAGGTCTTCAATATATTATTCATAATATCATTTCAGAAACCTATGATTGTTCAAGTATTCTCACATTCATCCCTTTCTCTCATTGTGATAAAGAGATGATTAAACTATATTTGAAATCTGTTCCACTATTTCGACGCTAGATAAAAGAACCCACGTGGATATAATGTAACCGTGATAATACTGACTTCTCTTAACGTGTGACAGGTCAGATAAACCAGAGCTGTAGCAAAATCTGAGCCCACCGCTGAATTTCGCGCTTCTTTCCATCAACCTGCTCCTCTAAGGCTCTCAGTAACAAGTAACTATCTTATCGCTTTTGTGAATATGTAGCGGTTCTTTCATTTGCACTCATCTGAAATTTGACATGTGCCCTTCAAATATCTTAACTTCTTATTCGTCCCGACAGTTTCTCTTCCATGATACTACAATTTCCTGTAGGTTATTTCTCTCTTGTTAACTCTAGCCTTTTATTAATTTTTTTAATGAGAAATTCTGAAGAGTAAGAGATGGTTCAAATGGCTCTGAGCACTATGGGACTTAAAATCTGAGGTCATCAGTCCCCCAGAACTTAGAACTACTTAAACCTAACTAACCTAAGGACATCACACACATCCATGTCCGAGGCACGATTCGAACCTGCGAACGTAGTGGTAGCGCTGTTCCAGACTGAAGCGCCTAGGAAGAGTAGGAGAGAGTTACAGATAAAATTGAATCTGCGGACTGATTACTTTAACCGCATATCACAGTATGTAACATCTTCGCTTGCGAAACGCTAGCGACTAAGTTCGATTCTCAGTCCAGCACCCACATATACTCTGCTAGAGTATTTCACAATATCACACACTTCGCTGCAGAATGAAAGTTTAGTTTCTGAAAACTACCCGTAGACTATAGTTACCTGGAAGCCCTTCGTCTCAGAGCTCCAGTGGAGGAAGATATGAAGGAGGGCTTTAGCACAGTTGTGAAAGTAAAAGTAATATGCTGCCAGAAATGAGGTTACGACGACGGGTCACGATTTGTGGCTGGAAATCCCTCGTAGCCAGAGCATTACCAGTGGAAGCCGGTGAGGCGCCTCTTGGTCCCCTTCCGCAAAGCACAATTACGAAAGTTTCAGTTTCTGTTTCGTCTCATTCTTCCTTAACTTCGAAATGTACAACATTTCTTTTTTTTATTAGTTGCTGACTACTGTTCATTACTACAGAGTTGCTCTTAGTGTTTATACATTCCTATGTTATACGAAACCGTATTCAGTCCGTAAACTTTTGTCTGATCATACTGTGGTTACCTTTCAATCTTACTGTGTATCCTAGTATTTTCCAAATATATAGTCTTCTTGTTGGTTTAAATAACGGTGTTTGCTCAAACTAAATGAAATGAATTATTGTACTCTGGAAGTTCTTATTTGTTCTGTTCTTCCTGTTCTCAACTCCTCCCAGTTACCATTGCTGATATACTATTATAACCCCACAGGCCAATGAGAATTTCATTACACGTAAAATGTTACATGTTCACTTTACTTCGTACATATTCTCCACTTACATATCATCAGCTCTGAATTGCCCATAGACCTGTGCAGTGGTGTTGACTCGTTTTAGTTCATAGAAGTAATAGTAACTGCCTTTGTATCGAAGTTCCCAACTCGTAACGCTACAAATCGCCTGTTCAAAAATTCGCTGAAGCTTTTCGTGTTGTCTTAGTGTCTTCTGGTTAATCTTTCGTTTCTTTGCGCCCCACTCTAATAGCTTCTACTTACTTCGAAACAACTAACTGTGTTGAGATATTCTAACATTCCCAAAACAGTTGAGAGACAAGCTTCATAGTGTTACTTACAATAAACTCTTCCTGAGCAAGTTGAGACCATATAATCGGATGTACAACTTAAAAAAGCCTTCGGTAAATATAGAAGCTGACGTAGTGAATTAAAATTTGTGCTATGGGTGAGACACGAACTCAGATTTCTTGCTTACTAGGCAGATGTATTATGCACAACACCACATCGGCACTGAGAATAACAGAGCTGCTCGGACTGCTCGTCCGATGCCCATCCTAACACAAACTTCAATTCATGCCTCAGCCCATTTTGATTTTCTCCTTAAATTGTCAGTATGGTGAAGGCTGCCTGATGCAGCGTCACAACTTCTCAATCACAACTCTTGTATCACCAGGGCTGAGTGCACCCCTATTGTCAACAACGCTCGGCAGACTGGATGGTCACCCGTACAAGTGCTAGCCCTGCCCGACATAGCTTAACTTGAGTGATTTGATGGGAACCGATGTTACCGCTGCGGCAAGGCCATTACCAATTCATTGCTTTAACCTACATTATTATCACAGATGAAGGTGAGACTCATTATGTCTCAGCATTAGCGACTGTTTATGATATATAGAAAGAAGTAGTTTGCAAAGCAAGTGGACAACATAAAGCTTTATTAGACGACCACATGTCTTGAGGACGGACTTTTATGTCTTTAATCAGTCTTTTCCGTTACCTCCCTAACAACTGATCACAGCCGAATCTTCCATATTTTGGTAAAGGTTCCCTAGTGTATAGGATTTATTGTACTCTTACCGGTATCTCATTTAGCCATTGTTCCCTCATCTTATCAAATAGCTGTTTGTTGGATGTGGCTGGATCATTAACTACACGTCTACAACAGTGACTTATTTTGATAAGAGATCTTAACACCAGCTGTGATCGCGCAGAGGACTTTCAAAATCAGGTTGTCAAATACGTTACACTCAATGCTATTGTAAAGATACTTAGGATCAGTCGATAATATTGAGATTGAGTGTCGTGCAAGTTACGTTGTCTTGTTTATCTGCTGGAGGTTGTCTGGTTTGGGAGGGCCTGCAAGAAAATGTGTTACACAGACCTAACTTTCTACTTAATGTGAAGCTCTGAAACCACTCTGCGAGCGCGGGAGCACGTGCGTTTCCCTCGGGAGAGGTTTAAAGCGCATGGAGGGGAAAATTTCATGTAAATCAGGATACCCTCCATTCAGAGGTTGTTGCACGCAGCGACCGTTATTTTGATTTGAAAATTCCTGTGGAATTTTTTTTGGCAGATCTAGATTTCAGCTAGAAACTAGCACTACATGCATTAAATGCATTGACCAAAAATGATAGTGCATTGAGAATGGCTAGTTTCCAGCAAAAATCTAGATCTGCCAGTAAAAGCTCCAAAGGACGACTGATAGCTACTAAACTATCTATTCTCAGACGCTACCATGACAACTGGAACGAAATTTTACATGAAGGACGCAAATGAAGAGACGTGTCGTACATATACTTTACATGAAATTTGTAAAAAATGGATTTCAGCTATCAGTCGTCCTTTGCAATTTTTATTGGCAGATCTAGATTTACGCTGGAAACTAGCCACTCTCAATGCACTATCATTTTTGGTCAATGCATGTAATGCTTGTAGTGCATTGAGAATGGCTAGTTTCTAGCTGAAATTTAGACCTGCCCATAAAAAGTTCCAAAGGACGACTGAGAGCTGAAATCTATTATTTACAAATTTCATGTAAAGTATATGTGCGACATGTCTCTTCATTTGCATCCTTCGTGTAAAATTTCGTTCCAGTTGTCATTGGTAGCGTCTGAGAAGCGACGCTGCATTCAGTACGGACCAAAGCTGCTCTTTAATTTTTCTTATTGATCGATTTGACGTACGTATGAGAAAAATATATGTTTAGCTTAGAGCTTGTTGTGGGGCGTTAGAAACCGGGGCTGGGGGGGGGGGGGGGCATAAGTTCGTGTCCGTGCAAAATGCCTTAGCACTTTGGTCTGGATGATGAACTGTTTCATGTATACATTCTAAGCATCTTCAGGTTGAAATTAAAGTAATATTTGAATTGCCGTATTGGTTTTTGGATCATGGGTCAGGAAAAACAGACAATATACAAAATATGCAATAACCAAGAGGGAACCAAATGATGGAAGACCCTAAGAGCTATGACTGGAATAAGAATGGCGTAGATCAGAGTATCTTCCACACAGTTCAAACTAAGCTTCGAAGAAGCAATGACATATATTAAGGTAAGTTTCAGGAGTGGGATTAAAATTCGGGGTAAAGGATATTAATGATAAGATTCGCTGGTGGTATTGCTATACTCAGCGAATTTAGGGCAGAGTTACAGGAACAGGGAATGAATAACGCAATTATGGATACAAAATAGGACATGACGGACGCAGTATGAAGATATATGAAGTAGACTAGCGCAGGCAAAAAGGACACTCCTCGCTAAGACAAGCCTGGTAGTGCCCAATGTAAGTCTTAATTTGAGGAAGATCATTCTAAGAATCTACGTCTAGAACACTGTATTGAATGAAATTCCATCATGCACTGTGGAAAAACCAGGAAAGAAGAGAGTCGAAGCGTTTGACTTGCGGTGGTATAGAAAGGTGTTAAAATTAAGTTGACCAATAAGAAAAAAGTTCTTCGCAGAATCAGCAAGAAGAGCAATATGTCGAAACCACTGACTGGAAGAAAGGGCTACCGCATAGGACAAAAAAACTCTAGGGGAAGACAGTCATAGGAATATAGCAAACAAATAGCGAATTTGGGTGTAAATGCTACTCTTGAAGAAGCTGTAATTCCTCCCATGCAGTGTTCTGCTCCGATAGCATCCATCTTGTCTAAGTCCTTTCCTTCAGTAATGCTGCATCTTCCTTATGTTCAGATGGAATGTTCGTTAGTGCATAGATGAATCACATGAATTCTGCGAAGGCGACCAGCACACATTCATTTTTGTACTCTACCTATTCGCCTATTAATGAAACTTAGCCTCGCGGGGTAGCCGCGCGGTCTAGGGGCGCCATGTCACGGTCAACGCAGCTTTCCACTTCGGAGGTTAGAGTTCCGCTCTTGGGCATGGGAGTGTGCGTTTCCTTAGCGTAAGTTGAATTAGGTAGTGGGTAAGCTTAGGGACCAATGACCTCAGCAGTTTGGACCCATAATACCTTACCACAAATTTCCAAAATGAAACTTAAGTCCCCAGTTTCCCAAACGTACCGATGGACCCCTCAGGCTTCTCACACAACATACAGATTGGTACTCTGTCAGAGCACTGCACTGAATGGTCTGCAATATAAATACGATTGAACCTACTGATTGCCCAGAGGACACTTTGCCAACTTTCTCATTTCGGTAGTTCATCTAGAAGCTTTTGGTAGTCTGGAGGCCTGAAAATCACTTCTTCATCACCTTTTTCAACGCAATCATGTAACTACTGACATAACTGCAAAAAGTTGGAAAATCTGTTACGATCATCTGTATGAACAGTCGTGCTCAAAAGTATCCGAACGACCTGCATTGCATTTCACCTGATTTGCATGCAACCCACATAACACAGCTGTCTAGCTGGTCCTCTAATCGCTCCTTGGTACAGTCGTTTGAGTATTGAAAATGGTTCCAACAAGTCACCACTAGAAAACACTGCTCTGTGTCGCAATAAGTCAAGATGTTAAGTAATACCACGATACTACAAATATCGGGGAACACCTTATCGCAGATAAGACTGTCCTTAAGGCTCGTAAGCTCACACTTTGCAATAAATGACATACCTGAAATGTTACCACTCTCATTATTACGTCAGATAGGTAATGCAAGTAGTAAGTTCGTCGTATTTATGATTTCCTCTTCAAAGTAACATAACGAATTTATTATTTAACACAAAATGACATTAAAAATTTAAGTTATTCATGAGCAGCTTGTTGAGAATATGTATGAACTTCAAATGACGCGACGAACCGTCTCGTTCTGCATATGGATTCAAACCCACGTCATGCAGACTAAGCAAAGATTTCCTGACTGACGGAAACTAACAGTCATTCCTGATTAGGCATACAGACAGTGATTTACCTAGATTATAGACAGTATAAGTTAGTAAATATCAACTTTAAATTACATAATTCAGACATTTTTAAAGGACGCAAATTTCTACCCAGCACTAATGTCCCTGTTAACGAACTACGAGAGATGTTAAATATTGCTTCTTAACAGGTAACTTACTTGAAATGCCGTGAGGTAAAGCTTTGTATTGGAAAGGGATTCGAACCCAGAACGTAATCGGAATGATATCGAAGCACAATCAACTGCCACATTTCGGATTTTCTCGGCCGTAGCTAGATGTTTTAACTGAAATGACGAGACGAAACATTAACTTTTTCCTTCCCAGGACTCCAACCCGGCACCTATCGCTGTTATATTCTAGAGAAAACGAACGTTAAATATGGGTTGGTTGCACCTAGCAGCGACATGTGAGCATGATTTTTGAACTAGAAATAATATGACGAAGAGTTCAGTGCTGACTGGAAGTAGAACCCCACACATATCGTGGTTGACTACTCACAAAGAGACGACAGCTACCGAATTTTTCTCCACCAGCAGCTTGTAATAACATCTTGAACTAACAGTGATCTCGCAAATAGTTCTGTGTCTCACTGGGAGTCAAAAACGCAAGATATCGTTAGTGTTGACAACAAATGAAAATACATTAAAAATCTAATTTATTATCCACCAGCAGATACGTGTTCATATGCTAGAGCCTGATAATACGTAATGAAATCTTTAGTGTCGGGCCATGATTCGAACCCATTCACGCGCAATATGTGGAGATGTTGAGGAATCTGCAGTATTGAACAAACAACAAATTGTAGCCGAGCTGTATTGTCACGAAGGAATCAAATTCCGCGTTGAGGGCGGTCTGAGTTGCATTCCCTGTTCAGAACCAATGGTATCGATATACAGAAGGTCAGATACAAGATGGAGTAAGTATCCTGTGAGCCTACATAGCATTTGTTTCGTCACTAGAATTAAGTAACTAGTATAAGATAGGTTACTGGTGATAGTTACTGCATGTCGCCACTCCAGACTTTATTGTGGTCGAACCTAACGTCTACTTGGTAGAGAACGAATATCATTTTTAATGTGAATTTCAGACCACAATGCTATTGTATCTCCTTCACTCGGTGTAGCCAGAAGAGAATGGAATCTGTCTCTCCCTATCTAAAATCATTGACAGAAGTTGGGATTGAACCCAGACCATAGGTATATGAACCTAAAATCAGTCCAACAGACCACCAAATCCTCTTCCCTGTGACTCCTTTTTTTATCATAATGCCGTTGCGCCACACTGGAAGAGAATTCTGTCACACAGGCTCCCTGTAGTAATTTGCAGCGTGTTCAGTACATTCATTTACTTGGTTGACCAAATCACCATGAACTAGCTGCCTCGGCTACCCAGTGCATACATTCGACTCTATTTTGTAATCACCGAAATAAAATCACGTAACTGTCACCTACACAGAAATGTCAACAGTGTAGGATGCAGAAATTTAAATAGGAAGTGTTCCTTTCCAATTGAGCTACTGTATTGCGCTATCTGTTTGTTGAAAACATCGTGCAGTGCAAAAGAAAAGGTGTCACTGTTTGTCTCTCAGAAGTCTAGACCAGGCCATATGCATTTTCTCACAGCGCTGTGGAATGCAGAAGTTCTGGAGGCATTGTGTTTGAGTTCTTGAGATATTATAGCTACCTCTCAGCTAGTAGCGTAATGGCGAGCATAGCACACTGTAGATAAGATGTCGTGAGTTCGAGTACATTCTTTGCTACATTTTTTAAAACGCAGTTCTGCTGCCTGCTAAAGTTAACAATATAATGGAACTTGTAACATAATTCCCCTCACTTCTCAACCCAAAATAGTCGAATGTGAAAAAAGGACTAACTTTTGCGACATTTTGTTCTTTTCAGGTTTAATAGACAGCCAGGCAGCAGATGCATCTCGAAACTTTTGTAGTATGCGTGGGAAGAGCGCTTCGTGCCAAAATTCGTCGTAAAAGTATTTTCTACATTAGCTGCCGTCTGGTAGGGGCATTTTATTTTTCTTCATATCTTGTTTGACAGCTTTAACTCAGAACAAGTTTTCTACATGCATGTAATCAATAAACTGCATGTGCATGTTCAGACTGTTATAGATAACATCAGAGAATTCGTATATATCGTTGATTATTAATTTCTCTCTCATGTTTACTAAAGGAAAGCTATTGAAAATTGTGAACTGTATCATAACAAATGAAATAAAACTCCCCACGATAACCTTACGACGAAAGTCAGTTTTTTAAAACTGAGTACCTGTACACAAGCGTGCCTCTATCGACACAAATTAATAATATGGTACTCACTTAGATTTTGATTGGGTCTGTGTTTAATTGGTATGCTGTGTCATACTCAAGAAGTATGCAAATGTATTCCTAGAAACCCAGCGTTGTTAGGAAGTTGCAATGTATTTATGTAAAAATAAGGTAATCTAAGCTGGCTTTCACGTTTCTAAACTAAGTCGACTTTTGACTCATACACCATAAACTTTTTCAGCTCGAAACCAAAGCTCTGATCTTATATTCCTTAATGTAGAATTTTGAGAGTATAAGTGCAGAGACTGGTGACTGCGGATACCCTCCTGAACAACATTACATCACTATTCACTTATTTGTAGCCTAATGGTTACAGCTATTTGGTGTAACATGACTTTAGGCTGGTTAGTACCTCCAACCAAATGTGGGAAGTCCTAAATGCTTATTTTCCCCTGTATACACGTATATACCAAATGGTTTGTCTATATTGACAGACGTAGTTCACTTAGTGTTGCATTTACGACTGTGCCGAAAACATCAAGTAGAAAATTGGCACAGTACGTGACGAGTTTGCGGGAAGACTGCTAGACATAGAAAAAAAAGTACATTTTAAGGTTCTAATAATGGAAATATCTGCATTTATGTCCCAAACACCTTATAGTTACATATTTAATGTGTCTCTACTTTAAGTTTACTTTTCTCTGTTTCTCACCTATGTGCAACATTCTTGCATAGCTTACCATTTTTTTTAAAATTTCTGTCTGTATTCCATTACTAATCGGCGAAGAAAATTCAAGTTCTGGTTAGATTGGGAAAAATTAAATGTCTGAGGTGATTGTATGAGTGTTTCTACATCAAGTCACTAGCTTGTGTCCCTATATTAAAAGTCACGATATAGTTTGCAACCTAAAACTGAGTGTTTTTAAAATTGTCGATCTATGTGATTCAGTGAAATTAAATTTATTATTAGGACTGGCTTTATACTTGTTGAGAAAATAAGAAATCGCTATGCACATGAAGTAGTACAATACAAACACTGCCGCTACAATTGGCTAGTTCTGCAGTCCCTTCTTTTTATAATTGCATAGGCGATACGTTTGCTTTAAAAGTGTTGACATTATTTCGAAAAACGTTTATTACAAACACTTTGACCAGTTTCAGCTCCATTCGTAGTCAGCATTATAATTAACGAGTTGATTAATTAGAACATCATATCGAAACTGTTACAGCTGAGTGTCAAGTTGGAATCGTTTTTAGCTGTAAGTGATACACGTCTCCTGATTAGAGCTGGTTGTATTCACCATATCCTAAAACGCATCCACGTACGGTTGATTGATTAACCGACTGGGGTGCGGAAAAGCTACAAATCCTTCATCTTACAGAGTCTGGTCATACTCGCACTCGACTCTTATCAAATGACAAAGTGGTACACACAAACAGAATACAGTAGGTATTACTCGGCAAAGTGAACCGTTGGTAACTTGACCAACTACAGGCATGTATCCGTTCAAAGAAATGTACCGGTATGTTGTTACCTTACAGTGCAAGCACCGAAATCCATGGGGGAAAAAGCCTTTGCAAAATATATATTTGCACCACATAGTAAGATAAACAGAACTAACGACAGGAAGTTTACTGGTCACTATGAAAACTTAGAAAATAAATGCTACGGCTTATTGTGTAATATACACTCCTGGAAATTGAAATAAGAACACCGTGAATTCATTGTCCCAGGAAGGGGAAACTTTATTGACACATTCCTGGGGTCAGATACATCACATGATCACACTGACAGAACCACAGGCACATAGACACAGGCAACAGAGCATGCACAATGTCGACACTAGTACAGTGTATATCCACCTTTCGCAGCAATGCAGGCTGCTATTCTCCCATGGAGACGATCGTAGAGATGCTGGATGTAGTCCTGTGGAACGGCTTGCCATGCCATTTCCACCTGGCGCCTCAGTTGGACCAGCGTTCGTGCTGGACGTGCAGACCGCGTGAGACGACGCTTCATCCAGTCCCAAACATGCTCAATGGGGGACAGATCCGGAGATCTTGCTGGCCAGGGTAGTTGACTTACACCTTCTAGAGCACGTTGGGTGGCACGGGATACATGCGGACGTGCATTGTCCTGTTGGAACAGCAAGTTCCCTTGCCGGTCTAGGAATGGTACAACGATGGGTTCGATGACGGTTTGGATGTACCGTGCACTATTCAGTGTCCCCTCGACGATCACCAGTGGTGTACGGCCAGTGTAGGAGATCGCTCCCCACACCATGATGCCGGGTGTTGGCCCTGTGTGCCTCGGTCGTATGCTGTCCTGATTGTGACGCTCACCTGCACGGCGCCAAACACGCATACGACCATCATTGGCACCAAGGCAGAAGCGACTCTCATCGCTGAAGACGACACGTCTTCATTCGTCCCTCCATTCACGCCTGTCGCGACACCACTGGAGGCGGGCTGTACGATGTTGGGGCGTGAGCGGAAGACGGCCTAACGGTGTGCGGGACCGTAGCCCAGCTTCATGGAGACGGTTGCGAATGGTCCTCGCCGATACCCCAGGAGCAACAGTGTCCCTAATTTGCTGGGAAGTGGCGGTGCGGTCCCCTACGGCTCTGCGTAGGATCCTACGGTCTTGGCGTGCATCCGTGCGTCGCTGCGGTCCGGTCCCAGGTCGACGGGCACGTGCACCTTCCGCCGACCACTGGCGACAACATCGATGTACTGTGGAGACCTCACGCCCCACGTGTTGAGCAATTCGGCGGTACGTCCACCCGGCCTCCCGCATGCCCACTATACGCCCTCGCTCAAAGTCCGTCAACTGCACATACGGTTCACGTCCACGCTGTCGCGGCATGCTACCAGTGTTAAAGACTGCGATGGAGCTCCGTATGCCACGGCGAACTGGCTGACACTGACGGCGGCGGTGCACAAATGCTGCGCAGCTAGCGCCATTCGACGGCCAACACCGCGGTTCCTGGTGTGTCCACTGTGCCGTGCGTGTGATCATTGCTTGTACAGCCCTCTCGCAGTGTCCGGAGCAAGTATGGTGGGTCTGACACACCGGTGTCAATGTGTTCTTTTTTCTATTTCCAGGAGTGTAGATTACATACCAAGAGGCTCGATCTGAGTGGAGCTGGCCAGAGAAGTTTCGGGATTAAAAATGGCACAAAGCAGGGATGCAATATTTCCTAGTTACTACCTATCCTTTACATCGAAGAAACATTTAAGGAAGATGTAGAAAGATTCACATGTTGCACTCGGAGCCATTAATAACAATCACTGCTGAATTACTATTATCTGTGAAGGTGAGAAGGAATTACAGAGCCTGTTGAATGAGATGTACATTCGACGTAGCAGACGAAACAATGTAAGACCGAAATATGGGGAGTTGCAGAAATAACGTTAGCAGCAAACTTGCCTAACTGAAGACTACCAAACAGTGCTACGAATACTGGTATCTTGGAAGAATGCTAATGCGTGGTGAGTCAAATAAGTAGGCATCTTACCGGACGAGAAGAGAGCTTCTCTTGTCAAAAGGAGGTTACTAAAATCAATAATATACCTTAACTTGAGCAATAAATGTCTGAGATTATACATTTGAGTATATGAGTGAATCACGGACTGTGGAAAAACCAGAAAAGAAGAAAATTGAAGCGTTTGTTATGTGGTGTTGAAGAAGGATGCTAGGAGTTAAGTGGGCGGACTAATGAAACACGAGAAAGCTCTCTGTAATTTCAAGAGGGAAAGGAATATATAGAAAAAACTAACTACAATAATGGCTCAGATGACAGCTTTTGTGAAAGACAGCAGATTAAATTAGATGGGGAGCTGGGAAGGCCCCATAAAAAATGTGTCAGACGACTTGTGACTTCAAGAGAGAAATAACTTCGCTCGAATAATTCTAATGGATCAGTAGAATACCATTCAAATAGAAATAGAAGTCTGCCTTTTAGTTAAGTGGTAATTAGGCTCCTTGGAGCAAATAGAGTGTTTTGCAAGCATTTCATGTTTTTAATATTAATTAACTGTTCCCATACTGGCTATGTTTGGGAATGCTGACTGAGTGAAATAATGATGTATTTGTATTTTCTGCACCAGTCATTTTTATTTGTTTTATGTTTAATTTCACGTAACGCAGCGCGATTCAAGCATATTCTGCCCATCTTCATGCATTTATGCATACGGAAAAATGTCTTGCACTACGTAAACATAGAACTTTTTGTTAACTGTTATTTGCTATGGGGGCTGTTGTGTATTAGGAGGGCGGGGGGGGGGGGGGGGGGGGAGCACTGGTTGCCCAGGGACTGACGTCCAGCTATATCTTCTGCTTGGGTGGAGCTGTGTCTTGCTGTTTATTATGATTGGCACTGCATCTTGTGTGCGATACAAGATAGTATTGCATCAGTTATTGTGTTACGGTAACCGTATGAGACACTTTTCTGCATGACAGTTGTTCACTTTAGATTTTGGCGCCCGGAAGCTTCGTTTTTATCCTTGGTAGACTTGCTGTGCTGTTGTGTAACATTACGCTGTGAATTATTTATTTTGTAGCTAAATAGAGAAAAACCCATTTCAGAATTATGAAAACTGAATTTATTTCTGCTTTCGGAATAAACGGAACGTACTCCATATACTAAGAAGCATAATGTATTTGTTTCACTTCGGTAATATACGGTTGTTATTGAGCTTTTAAATAAGCACTGTTATGTTACACCGGTACCGCAATTTTAATTTCATCTCGTTTGTTATCTCTCACAACATTTCATACTTGTAAGCGTATTGCGCAAATATATTTTCAATTTCAATAATATTTAGGAAAATGAAGTATGAGGAAACGCATGAGATATAAAATAAAATTGTCTGGGGGTCATTCGTTCCGATGACCTTTGTGACTGGTGGCCACTGTCGACAAAGTTCAGAAGCATTTTTAATTAGTTTCAACCAGTACACCATAAATAAGTCGTCAGATAAAGAGAAACGCTATCATCATTACCATTAAAATAAAAAGTGGAGTTATCGGCCTGTTCGACGTCAGAACCGCTCACATCCTCTTTTTTTTTTAAAAAAAAAGATAGGCTGGCCCATATTTCTTTTTCCTTTGGGATTTTACTGAGGGAACTAATAATTCCAATTACTTCCATGCGTCGATTCCGGCAGCTAAAAATTACCTCTAATCTGCGGCACACTATTGTCATACAGAAACACTAGTACGTATCACTTGTTACGATACTTACGGTTTACGATGTATGGGATTTTCCAGGCACATACACATTTAAGAGCTTCAACAGGAAACTATTAGACACCTTTTGAAGTGGCAACTCACTACTTGAAACATCCATACATGTTGTAAGAAATGTGTGTGTGTGTGTGTGTGTGTGTGTGTGTGTGTGTGTGTTAAGCGAGAGTGTGAGTTCCAATCACCTCATAAACCACTACATCGATTTCAACCAAATTTTGTACACACATCCCTTACAGAGAGGCAACAGGGCGGGGGGTTAAGAACCAGCTTTCTGTCACTCCTGCAGCCAACATCAGGGAACCACTGACACCTGGCAGCGTTTCTGACATCTTTGAACTGCTAAGCGCAAACTGCTGTAGGCGAAAACGGTAGTCGTCTATAGCGCTATGAAGTAACGTTTACAAAATCACGTTGCAGACACACGAATCAGCTGCGCTAAGCGAACAGAAACTGTTCGGGATACTGTACTTATACATTTGTACATTTTGCATATTTCTTTGTAGGACTGTTTCATAATTTCAAAGGTGTTCCTACGAATAGATGTAAATGAAATTTTTTCGTTATTGCACTACTAATACAGTTTCACCCCTCCAGATTATACACGATAAAAGAACGATGTCAATTTATCACTTTCTCCAGTTATTATATTCGCAAATCACTAATGTAGTAACGGTTATCCACAGTGTTTGCTGTTGTTGCAGTAAAGTCGTAAGCGTAAGCAGACACACTAAGGCACATATAAATGCCGTATCTTTTTTTCTGTTTTCTCACGCGACGAGGGAAGATAATGTTGTCTCGAAAATGGTGTTCATACATAGCGCAGTTAATAAAGCAACAAAATATGCATAGTTCATACAAAAATGCAGCAGCTACGGAATTTCCTGCGCAGTTCGGACAAGTGCAGAGGGTGGGTATGCTAGTCATTGGGAGCTCCAACGTTATACGTGTGATGGATCTCCTCAGGGAGATAGCAGGCAAGGCGGGAAAGAATTCGAGTGTGCATCCAGTATGTTTGCCGGGAGATCTTATGCGCGATGCCGGTGGCTATCGAGCGCACTGGGCGCAACCGGCTGCATGTGGTGGCTCATGTCGGCACGAATAACGCCTGCCGATTAGGTTCTGAGGCCACTCTCGGTTCCTTTAGGCGGCTGGCTGATTTGGTGAAGGCAACTAGCAACGCACGCATGGTGCTAATCTGACTATTTTTAGTGTCGCACATTGGGTTGATCGTGGTCCTCTGGTTTGGAGCCATGTGGAAGGTATAGGCCACAGGCTCAGAAGACTCAGAAGACCCGGTATCAGATGCTAATTCCTCGACCTCCGCTACCGGGTTCAGAATTGTAGGTTTCTTCTTAATAGGTCAGGCGTGCACTACACGCAGAAAGCGGCTGCTAGGACAGCGTAGTACGTGGGGCAAGTACACGGGGCTTCAGGTTAGAGAACCCCTCTCTTGGGATCACACACGATTTGCCTGTTAAATCAGTCACAGCGACCGCAGAGAATCTTGGTCCTCGCATATCAGAGACAGAAAAGATTAATATGATTTTAGTAAACTGATGGAGCATCCAAGGAAAGATCCCAGAATTACTATCGCCTACTGAAGTTTGTAATTCACAGATAGTATGGGGAACAGAAAGCTGGTTGAAACCAGAGATCAATGACAAAGAAATCCTAAGTTAAGGTTGGAATATTTATCGTAAGGATAGGTTAGTCGCCAATAGCGGTGGCGTGTTAATTGCAGTAAGAAATTCTATAAAATAAAGACAAGTTTTCACGGATTCCGAATATGAATTAATCTGGGTCAAACTGAACATCAAAGAACGGTCAAAAATGGTGATCGGTTGCTTTTATAGACCACCTGGGTCAGGATGTATAGATGTAGAGCGCTTCAGACAGAACGTTGTAATACGGGGTGGCTTCAGCTTGCCAGGTATAAATTGGAAGTATTATGCTAATTCGTGTGGCATTGGTCTGAATGTCTTGTCCGAAAATTACCTTGAGAAGATAGACAACTAACTTGAGAGGGTAACGACTTACACCTCCTGGCAATAGACCTGAACATATCGAATCAGTTTATTAGGGGAAGGTAATCATAAGGCTGTGACATCACCTATGATGACGGGTCCTACAAGGAATGTGATACACTCTGCTAAACCCGCAGGAAAGGACACATAGAATAAATTGTGGAAAGGGGCCTAAATAACGCTGTCAGTTACACTCGAACATACAACTTTATTATTTGTTCAAACATTACAAGAGCCCATAAATTTTTTAAACACACAGCTTTAATCCTTGGGGCCTTAATTACCGGCTGAAAGCGATTTTAATTTAAAATGGCTAATGGTCAATAACTTAAAACGCAAGCATAATCAGAACTTGAAAAGACAAGCCTTATCATAAAACAGTTCTTTAGTTGGGCTGAAGGCCGAAGACTTAAAAATTGAAAAAAAAATTTTTAATGCCAAAGGGCTTACGTGAAACAGTACTTTAAACTAGGCTGAAGGCCTTAAGAGTAAATCAACTCTAAATTAAAACACAAAACCGCCTAGAAGCCGTACAAGTGTCAACAACAAGAACAAATTAAGAAAAAAAAAATAAGGCAGTCCACAAGGGCGCCCACATGTTCGTGGGTCGACCTGTAATTCAAACACTAACGCACGCTTAGGTGAGACAGGCAGTCGGGTCAACCATTCACGATTCGACGACAACCCAACCGACCGACAGTCAGTCAGCAGACCTACTGACAAGATAACTTACACTTCACCCGACCAGGGCACAACAGGGAGTTCAATCGAACAACATTTAAAATAACTTCTCAACCAAAATCACACAAACTACACACAGTTTCACGAACACTTGCACAAAGAACTAGACAATGCTAACGGCAGTGACTGTACAATAACAGGGACGAATCAATAGTCGGCACACATACCCAACCCATAAGCGATCGCCGGCCAAATACACGTCATCCGGCAATACGGCCGACCGACGACCAACCAAAGGCGTCGTTACTCCAATCATGTGTGTCGGCAAACGTCGGGCGAGTCATGGCGGTCCGGACCTCAATGCTGCTGCGCCCCGACTGAACTTGTGCCACTTGCCAACTCAAACACTGCCAGGTCCGAACTAACTGCTGGCACGTTCCAACTGACAGGTCGACACACGACGACCGGGAAGTAATAGCAGCCCAGGAAAGATAATACGCAGGGCTTATATCGATAAGCGCTGCTGCTGCCGCTCATGGTCAGGCAAAGCAGCAACTCAGTGACACAAGTAATTGAAACTAACATAACGAGGTGGCAGTATGGCCAAAACAGGATGATAAATAAGAGATGGCACGAACACGAGCCACGCATGGCTCAGAATGTTAAGAAAGGTAGGAGGATACATTTGCTCAGCAATGGTAACAGTATAGTCACGACGGGCCACCTCGTTATGTTAGTTTCAATTACTTGCGTCACTGAGTTGCTGCTTTGCCCGCCCATGAGCGGCAGCAGCAGCGCTTATCGATATGAGCCCTGCGTATTTTCTTTGCTGGACTGCTATTACTTCCCGGTCGTCGTTTGCTCAGCAATGGTGACAGTATAGTCACCATTGCTGAGCAAATATATCGTCCTACCTTTCTTAACATTCTGAGCCGTGCTTGGCTCGTGTTCGTGCCATCTTTTATTTCAGAATATCTCAGAAGTCAGCAACAAATATTTGGTGATGAGGGCGAAGATGTGGAGAACATATGGAAAAAATTCAAAGGCATCGTTTAATGTCTCATAGGCAGAGAAGTAAAAACCTAGCGGACAAACAAAAGCCGAACGAAGAGAAAATGAGCGTAAGGAGAGCAATGAGAGAAGCGTTCAATGATTTTGAAAGTAAGACGTTGTCAACCGACCTGTGTAAAAAGCGATTTTGGTCGCACGTAAAATCAGTAAGAGTGTCAAAACCATCTATTCTTTCCCTCAGCGACCACACCGGCACCGAAACGGAAAATAACAGTGAGAAAGTCGAAATATTGAATTCGATTTTCCGAAGTTATTTCACACCGGAAGATCGTAACACTGTCCCTCCTTTGAATCGTCGTACGATAGTCGAAATGGCGGCTATTGAGATAACTGATCGCGGAACTGAAAAGCAGCTACAATCGCTTAGGAGTGGAAAGGCGTCAGGACCAGTAGAGATACGTATAAGATTCTATAAAGATTATACGAAAGAACTTGCTACCCTTCTAGCAGTAATTTATCGCAAATCGCTTGAGGAACGGAAGGTACCTAACGACTTCAGAAAAGCGTAGGTCATTCCCGTTTTTAAGGACGGCCGTAAGACAAAATCGTTCAAATGATTCTGAGCACTATGGGACTGAGGTCATCAGTCCCCCAGGACTTAGAACTACTTAAACCTAACTAACCTAAGGACATCACACACATCCATGCCTGAGGCAGGATTCGAACCTGCGACCGTAGCAGTCACGCGGTTCCGGACTAAAGCGCCTAGAACCTCTCGGCCACTGCGGCCGGCGCCGTAAGACAGTTCCACACAATTATAGACCTATATCGTTGACGTCAGTCTGTTGTATAATTATGGAATAGGTTTTATGCTAATGAATTATGACGTTTTTGGAATATGAAGATCTCCTTTACAAAAATCGACATGGATTTCACAAACAGAGACCCTGCGAAACTCAGCTCGCTCTGTTCCTCCACGAGATCCACAGCGCAGTGGACAACGGCGCTCAGGTTGATGCCGTGTTCCTTGATTTCAGTAAGACATCTGACACTGTCCCGCGTTGCCGTTTAATGAAAAAAAAAAGAGCTTACCGAGTATCGAAGCAGACTTGCGACTGGATTTAAGACTTTCTTGCAGATAGATCTCAACACGTCGCTCTCAACGGAAGAAATTCTACAGATGTAAAGGTAATATCCAGAGTATCACAGGGAAACTGTGATAGGAGCGTTGCTGTTTACAATATATATAAACGATCTATTAGAAGGATGCTCTTCAAGGCTATTCGCAGGTGATGCAGTTGTCTATACCGAAGCAGCAACGCCAGAAGACAGTAAGAATCTGCAGAACGACCTGCAGCTAATTGATGAATGCTGGAGGCTCTGGCCGTTGACCCTGAACGTAAGTAAATGTAACATATTGCGCATAAAAAGTAAAACCATTACTGTACAGCTACACTATTAATAACAAACAGCTGCAGACTGCGCCAGCCGTAAAACATCTCGGTAACTATCCAGAGTGGCCTTAAGTTGAATGACCACATAGTACAAGGGCATGCAAATATGAATTGTGAGGGTGCTTTTCTCTTCTTTGTTTTCAGCGCCCTAAATCTCTATGAGCGGTAATGTGTCTCAAATTTCAGGTACGGTGTCACATCAATCTGTCACGTCACAAGCAGGGACGATCAACATTTCCATCATTTCCCCTTGCTCTTTGGTCCATATCTTGTACGCATCACCCCGGTACCCTTCTAGAAACTTCGTTTATTTTCTCGGAGGTGATAGCTGATAAAATGAACCGCTGCTTCCCCGGAACTCTGCCATTGGTGACATTGCTTCATCTCTCACAGCCATGACACTATCATTTTTTTCATGAGATGCCTCTTTATCTATTAAAAGTGTACTAACCTCTGCTATTACTGCATCCTTTTCTGTCAACATTTGATGCTTTATTTGTTCTTAAATAGCACATCCTTCTGCTATAGGTGCATCTTCTGCAATACCAAAGTACTGCCCAAGAATTTAGTTATTATTGCCTGTCTCATTGTTCAGGGTGAAACACTATCTCTGAGAACACACTTCCACATCACAAAGGTGATCTAATCTACTGTAACAGGAAATACAAACTCACCTGACGTACGGTGACTGCGCTGCTTCCAGAGCGATACGAAAATGTAGGGCTTTAGTAGAGAGGGAGGAAACCTATACTCGGCCTGTACATTCCTCTGTCTCCTGTCAATACCGATGCAGTATAGCAGCTAAAACTTTACAAAGAGTGTTCCTTTCTGGTCACTAACAATACAACCGCGACAACTACCGTAACATTTTCTTATAAGGTAACACGTTCACATGGCTATGTAGCATTTCGCTTTCATTCAGCCACGAAGCATTTAATTAAAGACAGCAACTCATTTAAAGACAGCACTCGCTCTAGGGGGAAGGGATTATTTTTTGTACTATACGTGACTAGAATGTAGTAACACTTTGTAATTGCTTCAGCATGGAAATTGAACGTTAGAACAGCCGCTCGATATCAGTTTCTTTGATTACGGCCAAATTCTGAATGCTCGATGGTGCTGACGTACCACCTCGAGAGCGCCATCGCCAAAATAAAAGTGCGGTGGACAACAAAACAAGATTCGTTTTCGACTTTTTCAAAGGACAGACGCTTCTCGATACAACAGACCACTCAAAAATCCAATACTGTACAACAGGACCGCTGAGCAGAAATACCATCCATAATCAGCGTCACGCCATTTGGTACAGAAGCCACCGATCCACAACACACAGCATAGAGGTTAGCATTTGCTCAGGAGCACTTCAAGCTCGAAGAATGGATTAAGAACACCTGCTCTAATGAACATTTTTTCTCTTTTTTCTACTTTTTCTTAGTTTTTTCTACCTATGACACATATGTACACGTTGAACAAAGGAAACGGATCGTCGGAAAGCACATATGGCGACACATACTATGTGTCGATGAGACAACGTCCATGTAGATGGTGAATGTATTCTCTTGAATGGGTACGGGGAAATAGGGGGGGGGGGGGGGGGGTGGGAAGTCTGTTGGGGACCTCAAACGGAATATTTAACGCTGCTGCAGATGTGTCTGCCATTGTCCCTCTCCGGTACAAGATCCTACAAGCCGATTAGGCGCATCTATACACAGGGTGTTGCATTATCCTGGCAGGTCGTGCCGGTGTGTTTTTATTTTGACTATACCTGTTTCGATCGCATAGTTCGCCCTAGACCATGTTTGTAAACAACCAGTTACTATTAATGCTACCTCTGGGTAGAACGTCGCACCGGAAAGCATTGCGGTATTTCAGTTGAAAGTAAAGTACCAGTAGAGACGCTTTAGAGACGTCTGCGAAACTGTGATGATAAAATCAATCACGGTACGATGAACATCCACGACTAATGATAGTCTGCATGATTACGTTATGCGCAGGTCTTGTCAACCAGGGAAGTTGCCCGTCCCGTGCACCGGAGACAAAGTGATGTGGTGTGGACATGGAATCAGTTGCAGTCGACAGGTACTGTTGAGGGCTTAAACGGCATCGGCCGTCCACATTCGACAGGTGCACAGACTGATCGATACCTACGACTTTGGAGGCAAAAGAAATCTGAGATGAGTGCTCCTAAACTCAATGCGTCGTTAGAATTGGTTTCAGGACGTTATTTATCGTTTAGAACTGTCAGGAGACGATTGAGGATTTAGATCTCCGTCCCTGAAGGCCATGACGAGAACTATATCTACATTTCAGCTTGGTAGACTCAATTCCAGATCAACAAGATATCATGTTGAATGGGCGGACCAGGACTGGGGTCGGATGAAACTAGGATCTGTTTGTTCGCTGATGCAGAAAATGAGTTTGGGTACAACCCAATAATATTCACCGCCTTCAACCCTACGTCACACATCTGCAATAAATTGATGGTGCAGTGATGTTCTGGTGTGGCATTACATCGAGTCACTGTATACATCTCCTGGTCGTTCAGGGCAGTCTCTCCGTTCTACAGTACAGGAACGAGATTCTGCAACCAATAGTGCAACCGTATTGTCAACATTTTTATGTCAATTTCATTCTCATAGATGGATAACTCGGGTGCTTATCGTGCTGTTCTCGTGAACACGTTCCTGCAGCATGGTACGACCACCAGAATGGAGTGTTATGCCGTTTCTCCGGACGTGAACCCAAATGAACATATATGATCGATGAAAGCGAGTTATACTTGGACGTCGACAACGATCACGTACTGCGCGTGACTTAACTCACAATCGCCATTGAAGAGTGGGACAAATGTGACCTGGGCTGGCTTGATCTCATCGATGTTATACCACAACAGATTCAAGGCTGCATCCGAGCAAGGGAACGAACGTTCATACACGTATAGATGCAGCTCTGGAGATCGGCGAAAATTCCCTATGGGAAAAAGAAAACGATTTGGTCATTACACAAATGTTTGTTTCTTCGATTAGGTGACCTGAACACACTGCACATCAATATATTCGCATGCCTAAGAGTCAGTTTTTCTTTTCTGTGCCATGAATTTTGAAGTAACTGGATGACGAAAATCTTTTGTTGATGTGTGTATTTGCAAGAGCAGAGTACCTTCAGCGGTCCCATCACTCAGAAATTGTGCCATAATGTCTACACGTACACAAAACGGATGTGTAACAGAGTTAGGTAGTGTCGACAGCATTGAACCGTAGTAAAGCGAGTGAATTATATATTGACATTGTTAAATTTTGTGTAGCGTTTCCAAAGACAAACCGGTGTTTATTTCAGTTTATACGCTCAGGTTTCTCAAATTCACAGCTGTAATTTTACCCTTCTTTGATTCTTTTATGATGTTATTATTGCTTTTTTACATAATTCCTCTTTACCATTTTAGTTGAATGTACTCTATCATTAAACTACTTCATTGATTATAATGTTTATTTTTATGTTACGCCGAATCTGCTTCACTTGTTAAGAAATTTTACCCTATAGGGAATACGCTCCTACCACTTCAGTAGCACAAATGAAAGAGAGACTTTCTTACGTTTTGTAGGATAGCGACAGCAGTAATTTCACCTAGTATATTAAACAAAATTTAAGTTTCGTTGTCGTCTGTAGAATTCTTTCTCTCTTCTGTGTTACATCATTGAGAGGGGCGCCATTAGCTGTGGCACTGTAAGCGAACTGTACGTGGATCAACAAAATGTGAACCAAATTTTTGGGTTCGCATCCTGCTTCGTCATAAGTTCATACATTTTTTGGTGTGGCTTTCATAAAGCACATAGTCCCTTCGTGTCGTTTAGATACCTGCAATCGTTCATAAGTGCCTACACATACCAGAACAAGGTTTTTAAAGCGCAAAACGGGGAGTGTTCTGTTATATATACAATATTCGTAGGGTGTAATTTATCTTGATAACGTTGCAAACATAACAGATTTGCAATATAATTGAAATGGTATCTGAAGCTTTTGGAAAGAGTTATGCAGTGACATATATCTTATTAATGTTTTAAGGGAATCTTTGCGCATAAATACGCAGAAAATATCATTGCGAGGGTCGTTGAGCATAGTTTACAGCTCATCCCAACAAAAACTGGCTACCCTGCCATCCTGGTTTCTTGGGATCTGCCACTTTCCCGGTTATTCCTCCTGTTTTAATAGATGTGCAACTGGAAATATCAGATAGGGTTATATCCCTTGCTCTTATTTTCAAAAGGTGTCGTGTGTCCTTCAAAAAACATTTCATAAAATATTTGCCTCAATACGAATATCTCGGTAAATGATATGTTCGAGAATAATAATAATAGAATAATAATAGCAACACCTTCTCTTATTTGCTTCTTATTACCGGCGAGAATCTTGTTTCGATATCATTAATAATGCACATAATTGACCAGAAGACTCTTCATGAACCTTCCACAGAACACGCAACTGAACGACAAAATAAGTGTGCTTTAAGATGACACGTTTGCATAATGAACGCAGCGATCACGTCATTATCGCTGCTTTGCTGTCCAATTATGAAAAGTATGCCAAGCCACTAGCCACTTTCTAAGCAGTGCACGCACATTAAATATCCTCACAACATGTGTCTCAATATTACGGAAGGAATTATAAGCCTTGGAAAGGTGTTGATGTAACAGGAATTAGTTTAGTGTTGGCGTGGTAGGCCGTATGTAAATTACGGAACGTGAAAACAAATTCAATTTCTTTAAAGTGTAAAAGCAGATGCTCTGTGACTACTGCGACATTTAACACAAGTTGAGGTACACGTGATCTGCAGTACACGGACAACATGTCATGCAACGTCCGCCGGATACCACTTTCGATGATTCACAGCGACAGCTACTCAGGACGAGAAGGAAGTCGGACATCATAGGGAAAGCGCCAGAGATGCATTCTGCAAACACGCGTGGATGATTCCATCGGCAGGCTTGAGGATGAACACCTCGCGAAAAGCCTGGCGGCCAATGAGAAGCGTGCCGAAAACTGATGAAATCATGCAACCACTGGGGTGGAATATAGACACAAAAAGCGTCGAGAACGCACACGTGCAGGTGTATGGATCTTCTGGCTGGCAGCAGGCGTTTTTATCTGCCTTAGAAAGCGAGAACGAGTCGACAATTCCAGTACCCCACAGGCACTGAGACGGAATGCAGACAAAGCGCCAAGAATTCTCACAGGGAGCCGTGTGGCACTAAAGAAGAAGTCAGCTTGCTTAAAAGAAATGTTTCTGGACGTTAAGGAGGTTGCTTATAAATCGCGAACGCAAACAGGTCCTTAGACGAAGCACAAATATGGGACTCTCCAGGCTTTCCGCCAAGAAATCTGTTACAAAGAAGCGTTTTGTGACTGCTTTCACAGCAACGTAGGAATGCAGAAAAACATCGAAACAGTGTGAGATCAACGCTGGAACAGCCTTGACAGTGACGGCTCTAACATTCTGCGTGGTGTCTGTCTGTTCTGAGTCGAGTCTCCCTACCACTTTCGCGCAACGACGCTCTGAAAGTGTTTTTTAGGGAATTACTAGTTTGAACCTGCGACCTGTTGCTGGTACGGAGACGCCAGACCACACATGACATGTAGAGTTCAGAAGAGTTCAGTGAGACTAGCGATGATATAATCAAATCTTAATAATTTCAGCGTCAGCTCCACTGCACTCCCTGTAAAAGAATCTTAATACCAACTAAATTTAGTAGAAGGGGTTCAAGGCTTTCCTATTTTCAGTTAGCTCGTAAAACAACGTCGAGAAAGTAGTTAAGTTTACCATTGGAATTTTTATTCTACTCACAAAACATTGTTTATAAATTTAACTATTGATGAAAGGAAATATTTTAATACAGGATGATAAAAACCAAGTGCGTACAACAAAATGTGAACGAATATTCTCTGAATGGGTTTCCAAGTTCTACAATGGATCGAAGGATGACCTATGCCATATCACATCTATAATCTAGGTTTAAATTAAGTTACATAAAAGAGAAAACTATGAATAATGGTCTACAGAGACTCTCAATTATCTTTAATTACTTATTTAACTTGTTGTAAATTACAGTGGCTGATGTGGCTTCTCAATAATAATATAACAGAAAAATCACTGCATTTCAGATTTTAACTTCTAGTAGCAAATGTGAATACCATGAGCTTTAATTAACGATCTACATTAGTATTATGCAAAAAGGGGGTGTAACAGATGAGACTTCTGCAGTTCTGAGTGCGGCATCGCGTGCGTTCATTTCCTTGTCGTTGGTTAGGCACCGTCAGGGGGCGGTGGACGGCGCAGCTCCACACACCTCGCCGTCTCGGAAGCAACTCTTCTCTAACTTCTCCTTACTACAATTTGCCGAAGTTGGTTTTAGAAGAACTATCTGGCTGTGTTTTCAACTGATCAATCAGGGTCTCAATGTCAACTTTAAGCTCCACCTACAAAAATTCTGTCTAACCAATGAGAAACGTTATACTTTTCCTTGTGGGGCAATGTTTTTAATGTTTGCAACTAACAGAGACGCGTATAGTCTCACGCTAAAACTTGCAGCTAGTGTGGCCCTTTTAATGTTATCGTAAGATCTATACTGTTCTTCTGCTGGGCTGTATCTTTTAACATTGGCTGGGGGTTGTCTTGGCGGTCAGCTGGCGACGTGGGTGTCCGTCCCTTATCGTAGGGCCTTCTAGCTTAACACAGTTCTGCTCTCGGCTTCTGTTCTTGTTTCTCCCCTCGGAACTGCGTCTGTTTCACGGTGGGAAGGTATGACATGCATTTAGGCGTTCTTGTGTTAGTCTATTGTATTCCATTTGCTCACTCGTTAATAGTATTACTTTGGTTAATGTAATGTCAGGATTTATTCGGAGCTATGTGACATACTGCCGGATTTGCTATCATGTCAGGGTTTTCATGCAAGGTGTTGGATTTGCCTGACACCTTACACGACGAGAAAAAGAGGCCTAATTTCGAGTCACGCACCAACCCACAAAAGATAGAAAGTTTCGATCCTGCGTCGAGAAATTCCGCAGTGCACTGCGAGGCTTGCTCATGAAAGGGCGATCAGTCATTTGACCAGCCAGCCAGTGTGGCCAAGTGGTTCTAGGCGCTTCAATCTAGAACCGCGCGACCGCTAGGGTCGCAGGTTAGAATCCTGTCTCGGGCATGGATGTGTGTGATGTCTTTAGGTTAGTTAGGTTTACGTAGTTCTAAGTTCTAGGGGGCTGATGACCTCAGATGTTAAGTCCCATAATAGTCAGAGCCATTTGAATCATTTTTGAGTCATTGGACCGCATTGCAAATGTAGTCCGCCAATGACATCGAGAGAGGAAAAATTCAACAAGTCGCTGAGCTCACAGAATTTGAGGAGGGCGGAAGAGAGTCAGTGACACAGCGCAGAAGCGAAAGGATTTGGAGGCTCTTCCTTCCATTGCCTTCATCTGTCTCCCGATACTGCGATAGCGCAGCTTCCACCACACAAGGTGTCTACGCGGGGACCGGTCCCCGCCTCGCCGCTAAGCTGGGACACGGAGGACACCTGTCGACTCACTACCGTGCAGCACCGAGGTGACGGGCTGTACCAACACTGAGACTGCCGCTGCCATCACCACACGACAAACGACTGTGAAGAATAGTGAGATGATTCATTTGCCCCTTCTTCCCCATACCCAGTCAAATGAGGCACCTTGAACAGAATGACTTCCTCGATGCTAAACAGCGTGAATTTCGGAAAAATCGGTCATATGGAACTCAAGTCAGACTTTTCTCGCGTAACATACTGGAAGCCATGGATCAAGGGAGTCAGGTAGAGATGGTATTTCTTGATTTCCGAAAAGTACCACACTTAGGCTTCTTCTCAAAAGCACGATCGTGTGGGGTATCACGTAAAATTTGTGTCTGGATTGAGGAGTTTTTGGTAGAGAGGACAGACCATGTTATTTTTAATGGAGGGTAACCGTCATGTGTAGAAATAACTCAGGGTGTGCCCCAGGGAAATGTGTTGGCATCCTTGCTGTTCATGTTGTTTATTAATGACTTTGCAGACAATACTAGTAAAATAAGGATTTTTGCTGATGATGCAGTAATCTATGATGAAATACTATTTGAAAGAAGCTGCATAAAAATTCGGACAGATCTTGATGAGGTTTCAAGGTGGTGCATAGATTGGTAACTTGCTTTTAAAATTCATCCAGGTAAATCATTGCACTTCACAAAACGAAGAAGCGTAGTATCCTATAATATGAGTGAATCACTGTTGCAGTCAGCCAACTCACAAAAATGCCTGGGCGAAACACTTTGTGGGAATATGAAATGGAATGATCACATTGCTTTGCATATGACTAAAGCAGGTGGATGACATCGGTTTATTGGTATAATACTGGGGAAGTGCATTCAGTCTACAAGGGAGATTCTGACAAATCATTCGCGCCACTGATTCTAGAATATTGCTCAAGTGTGTGTGACCCATCCCAGAAAGGTTTAACAGGGCATATTGAACGTATACAGAAAACGGCAACACGAACGGTCATATGTTTATATAAGCCGTGTGGTGGAGGGGGGGGGGGGGGGTAGGCGAATTGTCAAACTCATTGAAGGGACTGTGCTAGAAGACTCTTGCAGTGTCCATAGCAAGTCTGTTAACGAAGTTTCAAGAACCACCTTTAAATGATTAGGAATATACTACAACCCTACACATATCGCTCATGTAGGGACGGGTGAGGATAAGATTAGAATAATTACTGCACGCACAGAGGCATTCATACAATCATTCTTCCCGTGCTCCATACGTGAATCGAACATCTACATTGATCTACAGTCATGCTCAAAAGTATCCGAACGACCTGAATTGCATTTCGTCTGATTCGCATGCAACCCACATAACGCAGCTGTCTAGCAGGTCCTCTAATCGCTCCTTGGTACAGTCGTTTGACTATTGAAAATGGTTCCAACAAGTCACCACTAGAAATGAAATGTCGTGTAACGAGGGCCTCTCGTCAAGTAGACCGTTCGCCTGGTGCAAGTCTTTCGATTTGTCGCCACTCCGGCGACTTGCGCGTCGATGGGGATGAAATGATGATGATTAGGACAACACAACACCCAGTCCCTGAGCGGAGAAAATCTGTGACCCAGCTGGGAATCGAACCCGGGCCCTTTGGATTGACAGTCTGTCGCGCTGACCACTCAGCTACCGGGGGCGGACTACACCACTAGAAAAACACTGCTCTGAATCGCAATAACTCAAGATGTAAAGTAATTCTACGATACTACAAATATCAGTGAAAACCTTATCAGAGGTAAGACTGTCCTTAAGGCTTATAAGCTCACATTTATTACAGTAAATGACATACCTGAAATGTTACCACTCTCATTATTATGTCAGATAGGTAATGCACGTAGTAAGTTGGTCGTATTCATGATTTCCTCTTCAAAGTACTTAAAAATTAAAGTTATTCACGAGCAGCTAGTTGAGAATATGTATGAACTTCAAATGACACGACGAACCGTCTCGTTCTGCATATGGATTCAAACTCAGGTCATGCAGACTAAGCAAAGATTTCGTGACTGACGGAAACTAACAGTCATTCCTGATTAAGCATACAGAGAGTTATATACCTCGATTTTAGACAGTATCAGTTAGCAAACACCAACTTTACATTACAAACGCAAACATTTTTAACGGACACGAATTCCTACCCAGCACCAATTGTCCCTGTTAACAAACTACGAGAGATGTTAAATATTGCTTCTTAACAAGTAACTTATTTGAAATGCCGTGAGGTAAAGCCTCGTGTTGGACAGGGATTCGATCCCAGAACCTAATATGATAGATATTGAAGCACAATCAACTGTGACATATCGGATTTTCTCGGCAGTAGCTAGATGTTTTAACTGAAATGACGAGACGAAAAATTAATTTTTTCCTTCCCAGGACTCCAACCCGGCACCTATCGCTGTTATATTCTAGAGAAAACGAACGATAAATATAGGTTTGTTGCACCAGTAGCGACATGTGAGCATGTTTGAACTAGAAATAATGTGACGAAGGGTTCAGTGCTGACTGGGAATAGAGCTCCACGCATATCGTTGTTGACTACACACAAAGAGACGCCAGCTACCAAATTTTTCTCCATCAGCAGCTCGGAATAACATCTTGAACTTACAGTGATCTCACAAATAGTTCTGTGTGTCACTGGGAGTCGAAAACGTCAAATATCTTTAGTGTTGACAGCGCATGAAAATACATTATAAATCGAAATTATTATCCACCAGCAGATAGGTGTTCTCATGCTAGAGCTTGATAATACATAATGAAATCTTTAGTGCTGGGCCAGGATTCGAACCCACTCACGCGTAATGTGTGGAGATGTTGAGGAATCTGGAGTTTTGAACAAACAACAAACTGTAGCCGAGCTGTATTGTCGCGCCGGCCGAAGTGGCCGTGCGGTTCTAGGCGCTGCAGCCTGGAACCGCGAGATCGATACGGTCGCAGGTTCGAATCCTGCCTCGGGCATGGATGTGTGTGATGTCCTTAGGTTAGTTAGGTTTAACTAGTTGTAAGTTCTAGGGGACTAATGACCTCAGAAGTTGAGTCCCATAGTGCTCAGAGCCATTTGAACCATTTGTATTGTCACGAAGGGATCAAATTCCGCGTTAAGGGCGGTCTGAATTGCATTCCCAGTTCAGAACCAATTTTATCGACATACAGAAGCTCAGATAAAAGATGGAATAAGTGTCCTGTGAGCCTACATAGCGTTTGTTTCGTCACTAGAAATAAATAACTAGTACAAGAAAGGTTACTGGAGATAGAGTTTCTACATGTCGCCACTCCAGACTTTATTGTGGCTCAACATAACGTCTACTTGGTAGAGAAGGAATATCATTTTTAATGTGAATTTCAGACCACAATGCCATTATATCTTCTTCACTTGGTGTAGCCAGAAGAGAATGGAATCTGTCTCCCCTATTTAAAATCATTGACAGAAGTTGTGATTGAACCCAGACCATAGGTATATAAACCTAAAATCAGTCCAACAGACCACCAAATCCTCTTCCCTGTGACTCCTTTTTTTATCATAACGCCGTTGTACCATACTGTCTGAGAATTCTGACACACTGGCTCCCTGTATCAATTTGCAGCATGTTCAGTAAACTCATTTACTTGGTTGACCGAATCACCATCAACTAGCTGCCTCGGCTATCCAGTGCATGCATTCATCTTTATTTTGTAGTCACCAAAATAAAATCACGTAACTACCACGAACACAGAACTGCCAACAGTGTAGGATGCAGAAATTGAAACAGGAAGAGTTCCTTTCCACTTGAGCTACTCTATTGCGCTATCGGTTTGTTGAAAACGTCGTGCAGTGCAAAAGAAAAGGTACAACTGTTTGTCTCTCATAAGTATTGACCTGGCGATATGCATTATCCTACAGCGCTGTGGAACGCAGAAGTTCTGGAGGAATTGTTCTTGACTTCTGCAGCTGTTACAGCTGCGTGTCAGCTATCGCGCACGGTAGATGAGATGTCGCGAGTTCGAGTACATTGACTGCTATATTTTTTAAAACGCAATTCTGCTGTCTGCTAAAATTATCAATATAATGGAACTTGTAACATAATTTCCTTCACTTCTCAAACCAAAATAGTCGTATGTGGAAAAAGGGCTAACTTCTGCGACATTTTGTTCATTTCAGGTTTACTTTGTAGTATCGTAGTATTACTTTACATCTTGAGTTATATATACAGATCAGTGTTTTCTAGTGGTGACTTGTTGGAACCATTTTCAATAGTCAAACGACTGTACCAAGGAGCGATTGGAGGACCTGCTAGACAGCTGCGTTATGTGGGTTGCATGCGAATCAGGCGAAATGCAATTCAGGTCGTTCGGATACTTTTGAGTACGACTGTACATCCAAACTCCGCAAACCACCTGGCGGTGTGCGGCGGAGGGTATCTTGACTACCTCTATCGGTTCTCCCTTCTATTCCCGTCTCGTATTGTTCGTGGAAAGAAGGATTGTCGGTATGCCTCTGTGTGGGCTCTAATCTCTCTGATTTTATCCTCATGGTCTCTTCGCGAGATAAACGTAGGAGGGAGCAATATACTGCTTGACTCCTCGGTGAAGGTATATTCTCGAAACTTCAACAAAAGCCCGTACCGAGCTACTGAGCGTCTCTCCTGTAGAGTCTTCCACTGGAGTTTATCTATCATCTCCGTAACGCTTTCGCGATTACTAAATGATCCTGTAACGAAGCGCGCTGCTCTCCGTTGGATCTTCTCCTATCAACCCTATCTGGTACGGATCCCACACTGCTGAGCAGTATTCAAGCAGTGGGCGAACAAGCGTTCTGTAACCTATTTCCTTTGTTTTCGGATTGCATTTCCTTAGGTTTCTTCCAATGAATCTGTCTGGCATCTGGTTTACAGACGATCAACTGCATATGATCATTCCATTTTAAATCACTCCCAATGCGTACTCCCAGATAATTTAGGGAATTAACTGCTTCCAGTTGGTGACCTGCTATATTGTAGCTAAATGATAAGGGGTCTTACTTTCTGCGTATTCGCAGCACATGACACTTGCCTACATTGAGATTCAATTTCCGTTCCCTGCACCATGCCTCAATTCGCTGCAGATCCTCCCGAATTTCAGTACAATTTTCCATTGTTAGAACCTTTCGATATACCACAGCGTAATCCGCAAAAAGCCTCAGCGAACTTCCGATGTCATTCACAAAGTCATTTATGTATATTGTGAATAGCAACGGTCCTACGACACTCCCCTGTGGCACACCTGAAATCACTCTTACTTCGGAAGACTTACCTCCATTGAGAATGACATGCTGCGTTCTGTTATCTAGGAACTCTTCAATCCAATCACACAATTGGTCAGATAGTCAATATGCTCTTACTTTGTTCATTAAACGACTGTGGGGAACTGTATCGAACGCCTTGCGGAAGTCAAGAAACACGGCATCTACCTGGGAACCCGTGTCTATGGCCCTCTGAGTCTCGTGGACGAATAGCGCGAGCTGGGTTTCACACGATCATCTTTTTCGAAACCCATGCATATTCCTACAGAGTAGATTTCTAGTCTCCAGAAAAGTCATTATACTCGAACATAATACGTGTTCCAAAATTCTACAATTGATCGACGTTAGAGATATAGGTCTATAGTTCTGCACATCTGTTCGACGTCAGTTCTTGGAAACGGGGATGACCTGTGCCCTTTTCCAATCCTTAGGAACGCTACGCTCTTCAAGATGAAAATCTAATAACCGGTACAATGGTACTTAACTTCTGCCATGCACCTCACGGTGGTTTGCGGGGTATAGATATAGACATAGAAATTGGCCGTGAAATTTGTAATTTATTGTTTTTCTGTATGTCTGTGAAAGTTAATGGAATAAATGGAGTCGTTTCATATTTTATTCATCATTCTATGCCCCTTATTGAACCTTACCCTCATCACCGTTTGTTTCAGTGTCCTGCCAATAAAACGTAGTCTTCGTTTAGCCTTCCCCACAACATTTTCTGTGTGTTCCTTCCATTTTAAGTTGTAAGTAATTGTAATTCCTTGGCATTTATTGTATTTACAGCCTTTAGATTTGGCTGGTTTATCGTGTAACCGAAAATACACCTTTCAGCACTCACGTGGATGACGTCGCACTTATCGTTATTTAGGGTCAAGTGCCAATTTTTGCACTATACAGATAGCTTTTCTAAATCGGTTGGCAATTTGTTTTGATCTTCTGATGACTTTACTAGACGATAAACAACAGCGTCATCTGAAAACAACCTAAGACGTCTGCTTAGATTGTCCCCTAAATCGTTTATATAGATAAGGAACAGCAAAGGGCCTATAACACTACTTCGGGGAATATCAGAAATCACTTTTGTTTTATTCGGTAGCTTTCCGCCAGTTACTAAGAAGTTTGACCTCTCTAACCGGAAATCACTAATGCAGTCAAATAACTGAGACGACTTCGTATTGATGAACGATAATGCTTGACCTCATAGGGCACTGATGACCGATGTTCTTTTGGAAACGGAAGATATTGCACGCATGGCGTGGCTTACTCGCTCTCCCTGTTTGAATCCCATGGAGCATATCTGGGATGCACTACAGCGACGTGTTGCATCACGTCAGCATCCACCAACCAATCTCCGAGACTTGTGAGCAGCTCTGCAGGAAGAATGGGCGTTATTGCATCAACACGAGATTGATGACATCATTCACAGCGTGTCCCATCGTTGTCAGGCCTCTATTGGTGCCGGAGGCGGTCCCACCCCATACTGAGCACTTTAACAATTTGTCATAATTTGTCTGCAAATTGATAAGTTTGGAGAAACACGAAGACCATTTTTTCTGCCGTTATGTATTCTTTACATTGCTTCTACTTCACTATGACCTGTTTATACCGTTTTGTGGCAAAACAAACGCAATCCTGCAAAATTTCCGTTCGTTGCTTTAAATTTGTACACCAGTGTATTTAAAAAGCTGAAAAATACAGAGATGAATCATTAGTAAAGAACAGGAATAGACTCAGTAACAGGCCCACTACTTCTCAATAAGATAAAATTAATTATTGTTTCACAATAAAATACAGAGCTCGTTTAACAAATTACATGCTAATAGCGAGGCTCTAGCAAGAAGTGGGAAGAAGACAACAATGCCTTCATCGTAATCATGTGACAGTAAAAGTGAATACAGATAATGATAATAGTGTTGAATCATACTTCGTGTAACGTGACAGTTTCATCGCTGACTTCATTACAACACAGAGATTTGTTTCAAGATGCAAATCTTAAGCACCCTGAGGTCACCTGTGACAGAGGTGTGGAAAACCCTAAATAAGTCTGTATTCGCAAAGCAAAAACTGTCAACATTGGTGTTGTAAATACCAAACTCGAACTACTTAGATTATATTTTTCTTATCAGAACCGTCTAAGGCATACACTATCATGTGCGCTGTGCATGTTTTAATTTATTATGGATATGAAATGTTATATTTGACTGACGTCTTTCGACAATATTTTGACGTAATTCTGCTCCTATCACAGCACAATAAAAGACGAATATGTTCTGTGCAGATTACGTATGCATAGAAAGGAAACTGGCCTTTCGACTTATCTGGCATCTTCAAAGGCATTGAGATATTCGCGCATTTCTACTTGTTAGCATTAATAAAAAGTCATGTGATATACTGCATCGTGTCAAGTAAAGCAACGTGTTACGTGACACCATATCGTATAACATGATACATGCCATCATGTCATCCAACATCACATTCGTCATGTAGTGCAATACGACACAATGTATCATTAATGTATAGGCTGTACGCATCCTCACTCTGGAATACTTCCTATAATAGATGCACCTCGGCTCTCGGATGCTTCCTTTTGTAGATTCATTCAGTTCTCTAGAAGCGCTTGATTGTGTCTATTTATTCTTACACCCCTCACTTACATGCAACAGGGGATGGGTTTGAGGGAGAAATGGTCCCCGAGAGCAAAAAATCTACGCCACCCCCAGCCATAAATCAGAAAATTGTCTAAACCTACTCCCCGAAACGAATCCATCCACAGAAATTTTACCTCTCCAGAAAACAATTTTCGCTATTACGTGTATGCTCTTTAGCCATATGGCATTATGTATTGTTAACTAGGGCTGGCGAATCTTCTGGATTTTCGGCACAGCAGCAAGGACTTGCGCCTATAAATTGCAGGATGCAGGTGTGCCAACATCTTGCATATAAGAGAGCTGACTACGCTTGAAAAGTAGGGTTAACTCGCAAAAATGCGTTTATATACAAACGTATGTTTGTTTACGTATCTTTCAAGCAGCGAGATAAGTCGAAAAACTACTTCCCTTCTTTTACAACCCTAACTCTGCCCAGGACATACTCGCATTTTTTCCGCTATGATAGGAACATTTTCCATTCTGGTTGCCAACTTTTACTCAACCATAATATTCATGTTAGACAGCCATCGCTTGGCAACTGATAAATATTTTTGATTGACTAGGGTTAAGTCGCCTCTGTTGCACGCTTCTTTGTCTTTCGAAGCATGTTGCTTGAGTTGGACGTAGTTAGTCTGGCTCCTCTAAGGTTACCTGGTTCAACCTATCCAGCACGGGTTGCTGTGTCCTGATAACATACAAGCCTCAACGCCAAGTCTGAGGTCACGTATCCGTGGGAGGCTTTTGATTTGTTTTTTAACGTTTTCATATTTTTCATTTTTATTTTTATTGTTTTTCCATTTTATATTTGTATTTTTTAAAATTCTGTTTAACTTTTTACTGCTTTTTTTAATTTTTTGTTTTATAGTTGCACACATTTTATTCGTATACGCATGGGACTGTATACACAAACTTCTGAGCAAGTAATAACCATTAATACCTCATACAGTGCACAATATAACAGCAAACTTAATTATGACACCGAACGAAAGATTAAATAATATGCTAAGTTTATGATAATAATTTATGTAAATAATTTATATTGCTACATAAACTTACGATACAACCATATTACATAAACAGACTTACTTAAAAGCCTACTAAATAGCAAGCTGAACGATTGGCGCAAAAATGTTGTCATTCTTCATTTACAGTATGCAATAATAAAAACTGAAAATTAAGAAATCACTGCTAGGAACACCTGTGAATAATTCTGGCGCCAAATGTTGCAACAAGGAATCCAAATTAAGTATGGGTATGATTAGATGAACTAAGAAGTAGTGTGAAACAGTGTATGCACGACAAAATTCTTTTAACTTTTCAATCCTGCACGAAAACTGACGATATTAAGTTTGTTTTATCCGAAAATAAATTTTCTACAATGCAGTGCAATAGTTTTCGAAGAAAATGCAGTAAAACATTTTCTGTTATTTCGAAATAACGTGACTATTTTCTGCCAATTATTTTTATAGCAGTTAGTTTGATTTTCCGCGTGCGCATCGATAATGATTTAAAAGTTCGATCAAACAGTATATCACTTTGTACAGGGCTGGCTATAATTATGGCTTCGAACATGCATTGTTTTGCACGCCCAAAGATTTTTCAAAGATTTCAAGCTATTGGTGAATAACATAAATAACGAAACGATAATTAACTGCACTAGCCAGTTTTTTAATTATATCCACATGTAATGTAAAGCATTTCTACGAAACAGTTTCACGTGCAAACGTGTGATTTTTCGCACGTAACATTTTTGCTGACAATTCTTAAGTGCCGTAAGAATACATATTTTATTACTGTCGTATCACTTAAAACTGTCTGGCCACATGCGATTCTCGTAAAACACTATTTTATGTGCAACTTTAGACTGACTCATTATGGCACCCGGAACAGCGTTCATTTACAAAGGGTCGGCCATTAACTACATCTATTTGTTACCTTCTTACAAAATTTGAACCGATTCGTACAAGTTCGGAACACAGAAGCAGCATGCCTAAGAAAATTCACGGAAGTGTGTCTTTGCAAGTAAAATACGAATGATGATAGATTTTTGAAAGCCAGATTTCAATTTTATCGTAAAAAAGCATTTTTATTTATTAGATACACATTAAACCGTTTCCTCCCATTCGTTTCACGTAGGAACGAATTTTACCAGCTATATTTATCTCGACTTTAAACCAGTGTACCTCGAAAACAGATATAGAATACAGCATAAATAAAATTCGTTTTGCTTTTATGCATTTATCTGCCTTCGTGAAATTTGAACCGATTCTTATCAGTATATAAGTGGGACAATTCAGAAACCTCCCAGAAGAAAAAAGTTTTTTGAACGTAAAATCCAGGTAAAGCAAGATTTATTAAAACGGTTAAAACTTATCCCAGACTAAGTTCCGTTACACCGGTGAACCAAATTTAAGCCATCAGTCTTGCTACAGTCCGGAGTTATCTAAGGTTTTTGCATGTAATATCAGAACGGTGCACGTACTGGTGACAGCCCGGTTAAAATCTTTTGTAAAAGGAATTCATCGATTCCCAAAATTCACCTGGGCTCCAGCTGTGATTCGTCGTTCAAACGTTGCTTATTATACAGTAAGATAGCTAGAGTAGGACAGAGGTTCGAATGACTATACAAAACCCTATTAGTAAGTGCCAAACCAAAACCATTTCTTCCCATGTTCCTAGGTCAAATAGAAACCGATCACTCAAACATCCACCCCCCCCCCCTCCCCTTTCCACAACAAACCGTGATTGTTACACAGATTATTCCTTGGCACTGAAAGTTAACAATAATATGGTTCTGTGTCGTGAAGCTTACCGCCTGCCACCGACGACATCTGGCTCTGATGCCTGTAAAATCAGTTACCCAGCGAGAGAAACTGCCGTCAGTTCAGCGCAGCATTTTTGGGACAAATCGCTATACAAGTTGTTCAGAAATTCCCGTTACAGACTTCTAGGATTTGTAGGAAAAATGAAAAGACATCGAAAAAGATATGATTGTCGGAAGGACAGACTCAGCATACAGGAAAGTCAAAACAACCTTTGGTGACATTAAAAGCAACGGTGGTAACATTAAGAGTGCAACGGGAATTCCACTGTTAAACGCAGAGGAGAGAGCAGATAGGTGGAAAGAATACATTGAAAGCCTCTATGAGGGTGAAGATTTGTCTGATGTGATAGAAGAAGAAACAGGAGTCGATTTAGAAGAGATAGGGGATCCAGTATTAGAATCGGAATTTAAAAGAGCTTTGGAGGACTTACGGTCAAATAAGGCAGAAGGGATAGATAATATTCCATCAGAATTTCTAAAATCATTGGGGGAAGTGGCAACAAAACGACTATTCACGTTGGTGTGTAAAATATATGATATACCATCTGACTTTCGGAAAAGCATCATCCACACAATTCCGAAGACGGCAAGAGCTGACAAGTGCGAGAATTATCGCACAATCAGCTTAACAGCTCATGCATCGAAGCTGCTTACAAGAATAATATACAGAGGAATGGAAAAGGAAATTGAGAATGCGCTAGGTGACGATCAGTTTGGCTTTAGGAAAAGTAAAGGGACGAGAGAGGCAATTCTGACGTTACGGCTAGTAATGGAAGCAAGGCTAAAGAAAAATCAAGACACTTTCATAGGATTTGTCGACCTGGAAAAAGCGTTCGACAAGGTGCAAGCTGTTCGAGATTCTGAAAAAAGTAGGGGTAAGCTATAGGGAGAGACGGGTCATATACAATATGTACAACAACCAAGAGGGAATAATAAGAGTGGACGATCAGGAACCAAGTGCTCGTATTAAGAAGGGTGTAAGACAAGGCTGTAGCCTTTCGCCCCTACTCTTCAATCTGTACATCGAGGAAGCAATGATGGAAATAAAAGAAAGGTTCAGGAGTGGAATTAAAATACAAGGTGAACGGATATCAATGATACGATTCGCTGATGACATTGCTATCTTGAGTGAAAGTGAAGAAGAATTAAATGATCTGCTGAACGGAATGAACAGTCTAATGAGTACACAGTATGGTTTGAGAGTAAATCGGAGAAAGACGAAGGTAATGAGATGTAGTAGAAATGAGAACAGCGAGAAACTTAACATCAGGATTGATGGTCACGAAGTCAATGAAGTTAAGGAATTCTGCTACCTAGGCAGTAAAATAACCAATGACGGACGGAGCAAGGAGGACATCAAAAGCAGACTCGCTATGGCAAAAAAGGCATTTCTGGCCAAGAGAAGTCTACTAATATCAAATACCGGCCTTAATTTGAGGAAGAAATTTCTGAGTATGTACGTCTGGAGTACAGCATTGTATGGTAATGAAACATGGACTGTGGGAAAACCGGAACAGAAGAAAATCGAAGCATTTGAGATGTGGTGCTATAGACGAATGTTGAAAATTAGGTGGACTGATAAGGTAAGGAATGAGGAGGTTCTACGCAGAATCGGAGAGGAAAGGAATATGTGGAAAACACTGATAAGGAGAAGGGACAGGATGATAGGACATCTGCTAAGACATGAGGGAATGACTTCCATGGTACTAGAGGGAGCTGTAGAGGGCAAAAACAGTAGAGGAAGACAGAGATTGGAATACGTCAAGCAAATAATTGAGGACGTAGGTTGCAAGTGCTACTCTGAGATGAAGAGGTTAGCACAGGAAAGGAATTCGTGGCGGGCCGCATCAAACCAGTCAGTAGACTGATGACCAAAAAAAAAAAAAAAAAAGGATTTGTAGAGGGCAGTGTACAGATGATATTTTGATAGGACTCATGTCCGTGCTACATCCGTTTGACAACAAGTTTGTTACATAGGTATGCAACAGGGGGTAGTCATGGTGGAGGAGGTGGGGGTGTTACGTCGGATCGGCTAATTTCATCTGACTGTCATCTAAAGTCTGTCTGTCTCTCTGACCTGATTGTCTGTGTCAGAGCGACGTGGTAGTAGCGTACAGCGACACGTTACTTCTAAATGATGAAGCACACGATAACGGAGAAACTGTTCGTCTCCTGTATCAAGGTCGTCCTCCACAAAGTCCATCGCATTTTTTTTTCACCACAGTTACGCAACAACTTCGAGGAAGGGTACCATCACCGTCAGCAGGCGTGACTGGTGCTCCAAGCAGACTTCGCACATACGAATTTGAAGAAACCGCACTGAAGAGAACACGCCGAGCATTTTATTTGTCTACTAAGGAGTCGAACTGTAAAACATGTGATGAGATGGGCCACGCCTAATCAGTTACTTGTAAAAGTGGTCGCGTTTGTCAAAGTGTTTGCAAATGTTTCTAGCACGGAAACGGTACGTTGCCGGACGTGGGACCAGCTCAGTATCCTATCAACTGCTCATTCTCTTCTACAAGTGCTAGAAGTTTTTAACTGGATTTCCCGAAAACCCTGTATACATTTTCATCATCTATTTCTGTTGTCAGTGTGATGCGCCTTTCGGTCGTCAACGCTTTACCAACTTCTCTGAAAATTAAAATGAAAGCCACACCGGTACAAATGAGGTAGCATTACATCATTTCTGCAATTTGGGGTACAGATATTCCATTGAGTACAGATATCTCGTGAATTTCTATGGAAAAGTACTTGCAGTATTACTAAACTACGGATTTATCATTGTCGAACTCAACGGGAAATACTGTGGCTTTATCAGTCACTGTATAACATGAATTTGCTCATACCTCAGGATCTGCAGGGCACATTGTGTCTCTGTCTTGCAGTCAAGGCTGACCACATGCTACACAGAACAATACTGAAATACTGTCCCACAGTTATCTCTGTCGCTGCCTCGGACATTCTCAGTCGAGGTGCAGAGCAGGACCATTCAGTTATCCTGGGGTGCGAAGTCCACTGTAAATTCCTCAACTCCCTCACCATCGCAAGGAAAGCATGTATGCAGCACACATGACCAACGAACTCCTCGTCCATGGAGTGGGCGCCAAAAGGATATCTACCCGCCGCCCTGTCATCCTCTGCCTTGCGAAGTTCCGTGATTGCGATATTGAGAGTCTTTTGTGGTCACCAACCGCTCTCCCAGTCGCATTGCCGACCTTCCACACATCAGAGCCACTACTATTCGGTCAAGTAGCTCCTCAACCGGCGTCAAGAACCTGAGTGGACCATGTACCAATCCTTCCGCCAGTTAAAATCCTTCGCAGTATCAAAGCCTGCACACACTTCCCAGAAAGATACTTCTTCTCTAACTCCTTCTGCACAGCATAGTGACAACAGTAGTTTATGTTTCCTGATGCTCGTACAAGACGTGCCGCAAATCAGTGAGACTACATTCTATTCTTCATGACAGAGCGATGTTTCGCCGATCCTCAACAGTACCATCATTTTATACTACATGTGTGCTCGTGTGTGCATCATGTGTATTCCCATACGTAACAGGCGGAAGCCAAAATCAGTTTGTAACATGTTGTTTTGTAGGTTGGGCAACCACAGTCAAACTTTTACGTTTTTTCAAAGAAAATTCCACACTGGCTGTATGAATGATTTTTAGTAAAGCTGCGACAGGTTTCGTCCAATATACCGCCATCTGGTGAAAGCGGTAGCTAAAATTTAAAAAAAAAAATTAAAGAAGGTTTTTAAATTTGAACTACCTCTTTCACCAGATGACGGTATATTGGACATGAATGGTGGGGAGTGTCTACAGAGCAATGTTCAAAGTTACCATGTTGTAAATAGCGTATATTGCCTGGGGATGCACCGATAAGTGGCGCGAAAATGGTCACAGATTTAATAAAAGTCGCTCCTACAGCCAGTGCGGAATTTTCTTTGAAAAAAGTTTTCTGCCGTAGAAGTGAGAAGAAAATTGTGAAATATCGAAGTATTAAAAGAAGACCACTCCAGAAGCTGACATCATTTTGAATTCTATAGCGCGTAATGTGGACAAGCATACATCGGCGAGACTGGCAGGCCAATAGCAACTCGCATTCTGGAACACGAGCGCTATATTCGTCTAGGGCTAAACAACAAATCTGCAGTAGCAGAACATCAGCAAGACTGCGGAAAAGAAATAAAATTCAAGGAAGCCTGTGTGTTGGCCAATCAGCCGTTTATGACGAAACGCAAAACCAGAGCGGCCATTGAAATACTTAAACACCTTAGGACGGACTCAGGCTTACACCATCTTGGCTGCCAGCAATCAGGGCCCAACAGACAGCACTGTCAACAAATGGCACGAGCACTACCGGCGAGTAACTGCCGCAGCGCCGCCGACGTGCAGCATTTAGTAAACAGCAGCCAACTTCCCATTCGACGGTGACCACCAGTCATGGTACATAACCCAAAACACAACTGAGGTTACCTTCTCCCTTCACCACAATAACCTACTAAAATAAAGTTCCCTCTACTTCTTCCTTAAGTAACCAGTGAAACGAAATGTATGTTTTAAATTCTGACGTAATGGCATGCGCAGTGAACAGTGACAACAAAGTATAAGGGACACTGCATAGCTAGAACGCACCATTAGACCCAGAAGAAGGCCGCTGCAGCCGTGGCCGAAACGTTGGTTTCTCTCCAGCAGCAGTAGTTTCCTACATTATGACCCGGTACCATACCCAGAAAACTTTTATGTCGAATTAATCCCTGTTTCAGAAATAAACCACTGGCAGCTGTATGTGAAATTTTCTCCCCTCCCGTCGGAGGTTCGAGTCCTCCCTTGGGCATGGGTGTGTGTGTTGTCCTTAGCATAAGTTAGTTTAAGAACTTCCAGAATTGCAGCGCGTGAGCAATCGTAAGTATCGAAATAATTATGAAATATCCGCCTCGATTGCACAAACTACCTGATGTTTACCTAGGTTTCAGCGTGAATAACCACGCCTCCTTCAGAACAAATATAAAACAGCTTGCCTAGTTTAAATAGTGTGTAAGTCTAGTGAAGGATGACCTCAGAAATTTGGTCCCTTAGGAATTCACACACATTTGAACATTTTTTGAAATTTTATTTCTGAAGAGGTAATGTGACATCACGAAAGCGTTCGTGCTCCTGCAAATAAAAACAAAAATTCATATACAGCTGAGAGCGGTTTATTTCTGGAACATAGACACTGCTTAAGATTTTATTTGGACCCGATGACGGTCTGATCCTAGACTGAAATCGATTGTCTCTACTAAAATATGTTACAGCTGTGCACTGCTTAATGAATTCCTTAAGGATCTCACGTTGAAGTTTATCTCCTAACTCGATACCATTTCTTGCTGCTTATTTTTGATGATATCCAGGACGATTTTCTTTGTTTTTTTTTTATTCTTTTCTACGAGGGCTTTCAATAAGTAACACAACACATTTTTTTCTGAAGGAAGGTTGCTTTTATTCGGGTTTCCAATACACCATATTTTCGCTACAGAATCGTATTTTCCAACCCAATCTCCTTTCAATGTGACGGCCTTACGCCATCTTCTTGGGAGGGACTACTGGTCGACGTCGGGGCAAGCGTCGTGCTTCATCAATAACCTCCCCATCATCCACATACTGTTTCCCACTGAGTTCATTCTGGTGCGTGTGAGACCTTGTATTTTCATGGAAAAGAAAAAGTTCGTTCACATTTTTGCGGTTACGAACACGCGGAACTCATTCCTTTAATTTCCTGAGAGCAACACAATACATTTCAGAGTTGATCGGTGCACCACGATGGAGGACATCAAACAAAATAATGCCTTCAGCATCACAGAAGACCGTTGCCCTGATTTTACTGGATGAGGGTGAGGCTTTGAACTTTCTCTTTGGAAAGGACGTGGTTTGGCTCCACTCTGTGGGTTGCTGTTTTGTTTCCGGTTCGAAGTGATGAAGCCTTGTTTCATAGCCTGTGACGATGTTCGGCAAAAGATTGCTGCATCAATAACCCCCACATTATCTACATACTGCTTCCCGCGAAGTTCATCCTTCGTTGTCCCAAACAGATCGACCTCGTAGCGCGTAACAAATTCCGCACAGATGGTCCTCTGTTAGGCGGCGAGGAATCCAGCGGGAACACACCTTTCAGTACCCAACTGGTGGACAAGTGCATCAGCACTACCATCAGAGACGTCCAACTGGGCATTGAATGATCCGTCGATCAATTCGAATGAGACTGTCCGCCAGTTCCAACCATGCGGGAGTCACAGCAGTGTGGGCCTCCCGCGACGCGTGAGAGCGGACAATTTTTGCGCGACTTGTTGCGATGATGACAGACGCCTCACCCAACGACTCATCGCGCTTTTGCTCACTGCGATGTCTGCGTAGAGTTCTGAAGCGCCTGTGAACATCTGCGATGTTGTGGATTTCTGCCAAAACAGTTTGAGCCATGCTGAGGCTCGCGTTGGTGCCGTTGCTAGGTTGGCGTCGTTTAGTTGGTATAATTTGTCTTCTTCTTCTTCTTGTGTTCATTAGCGCCACTTCGTTGTCTGCCCGCTAGTGGCAGCAGCGGCGGTTATCGATATCTAGTAACGGTGGGACTATCTTTGGGGCGACGTTGTGGTGTTTCCGTGTCGGGTGAGTCGGCTGTTAGGTTGGGGACGGACGAGCAGCCAGGTCCGCGCAGCACGAGAACACGCCGGGACCAATGGCGGCACGCAAGCACTGCCGAGTGGAAGGTCTGCAGTCGCAAGGGGTACAACTTCGTAGTCAACCGGACCCGGGAAGTTTAATTTGAGTGGACCTTAATTCAAGTAGTTAAACCTCCACTATTGTGAGATCTCGCCATTTGCTTGCATGCTGCTGCTCGCAGTGTCGCCGAGACGAAGAGCAGTGACTGGAGCCTTTGGGGACGGTAAACTTAATTAGCCTTCCATCACTTCTTATTGTTAATTGTTGCATTCTATATGTTATTGTTTGTGAAGTTCAACCAGTGGTATTTTTCCTGCCTAGTGGCCGCTAACGCCCCAGTTACCTACCCTGGAGCTTAGCGTATGTTATGGCAGTGTACTTCTCCTCGCCTTGCCGCTGATGTCCGGTTAGGCGTGTAGTAAGGCAGCTTCCTCGATCTGTGGGCCGGGTGGTGTTTCCTACTCTGGTAATAGTGGTTCCTTTCTGCTTCTGGATGCTCTAAACACCAGAGTCTGAAGACGTAGTCCTCACCACCGGTTCCAGCTTGGGTGTGTTATTAAATCGTTGCATTGGTCATCGGACGTTAGGTAGATTCGGAAAATGATTATTGGCCATGCGCTTAAACTGCCACTAGTTTGAGTTACCATCTCGTCAATTGGATGCAACTCTTGGCTGCCCGTCTCATCGCTTGTGAAGTTTTGAGGGACTTTCCCAGGTAGATCCTTGCAGCAACGTCTGTGCCCCCCCCCCCCCAATCCTTACCCTTGGTTTGATCAGATTTGATGATTGTTTTAAAAAAATGATTGTAATTTTAAGCTGAAGAAGTTAACTAGTTCTTAAAAGATTGTTATTCAGGCCTTCAGCCGTGAAACAGTTATTAAATTGTTACTATTTGGGCCATCAACCGAGAAATAGTTGAATTTATTGTTATTAAGGCCTTCAGTCGTGAGTGTTACTTGTCTTAAAATTTTAATTAGACAATTGTATTATAGCAGTGAGATTTTGCTGGTTTTTTAAAATATATTTTAATAACTATAATTGCTGGTTGAAGTAGTTTAACTGGTTCTTAAGATTGCTCTTCAGTCCTTCAGCAGTGAAACAGTTTTAAATTATCACTATTGGGGCCTTTAGCCGAAAAATACTTTGAATTTGCTGTCATTAAGGCCTTCAGCCGTGGAACACATATTAACCTATTGTCACCTTTTAGCTGTTGTTGTTTCAAAATAAAGTGTACGTGACTGAAAAATAAACTAACCAACAGTAATTGGTTACTACCCCGTCCACAAGCGCAACCCAATCCTGCCTTCCTTGGTACCAAGTCACACAGCTCTCTGGTTCGAACGCATCTCCTTTTCAGACGTTATTTTGAAGACTACGTATAGCTCCGCCACCTATCGAGTCTCCATGAAACTACAGAGGCTGAAGTGTGTATAATCCACGACGTCCCACAACAGATTCCGCATTTATTTCAGTCGAAGTTGACCAAGAAAAAACGCTCCTTGCATATGAAATTCTTGGCATTAGATGCCGACGTAACGAATTTGGTATACGAATTTTGTGAATAATTTCTCGCTCTGTTTCCTGACACGTCGGATATGCTTGATATGGCCATGTGTGGATCTACTTGCAGGTCATTAGCTCAAAAACGGTAGCATCCACAGTCATAGCAATAATAAAAAGGACGTATTTTCATTTACCGCTGACATTTCCTTAACTTTTGGGTACCAATGTTATTTACCTTCAAAATCAGATAACTTGTTTTCAAATATAGTCTTACATGCAAGAGCCATCTTCTTTTTTTAAAAAAAAAAGAAAAAAAAAGTGGTAAGGTCTTATGCGGCTAAACTGCTGAGATCATCGGTTCCTATGGTTACGCACTGCTTAGTCTAACTTAAACTAACTTACGCTAAGGACAACACACACACCCATGCCCGAGGAAGGACTCGAACCTCCGACGGCGGACGTCGAGCCATCTGTCATCTTAATCAGTTCGTTATACAAAATCGGCTGTCACCTCTTGGATGAATTTCTGTGGACGTTCAAGAGAATGCTCATCTCAAGAGGATTTATTATGAAGTTAGTCAAAAGAACTTAATCCCTCGTATATGGATGTCACTATATTTTAGGCATATGTTAAACGGAAACCCCTTGTAGATTCTGAACTGCATGTAAGTGGTTCCATGACACAGAGATGGCACCAAAATGTCTTCAACGTTTCATTCTGAAACTATACCCGATCTTTTCATCTATCACAAAGTTTATATCATCTGCAAACCAAACCATCTTCCTATTTTGTAGAATTGTCTTTGAAAGTCCATAAATATATGTAAGTGTTCATACACAAAATAGTAATATTTAAGATGTAATCTTTTCAGATATCACATGTAATTAATTACCATTCGTAGTGGAAGGTGTGTTAGTGTTTGCGAAAGCTACAAACACTCTCACAGGAAGTGATGAACAAGCCTTGATATTCTAGTGACATGCAAGAGGTAATATGCAATGGCCATGGATAGTTTCCTAATGCTGTCTGACTCAAATAAAAGTACACTTTCGTATTAATGAATGAAACGGAAGTATACAGGCCTACATATCTCAAAAATAATACAAGAACATGATATATAATGACTTCCTGAGAGCAACAAGTGGTACTAATACGTACAGTATAACAACTCATCAATTATAGCGATCAGCGGTGTAGTGGACTTGTTTCCCAAGTAGGCATTCATGAATTCAGAGAGAATTCAGTAATTAACTCTCCGAAAAGTTATTAAATAGCGCTCCAATATCTTTCTTAAGTGAAGTAATAATAGTTCAGTAGCACAATCCACACATATATAACATAGCAACGGCAGCAACACGAAAGATATGTCGACTTACACTACTCCATTCCTGAAAACTAACTAGCATGCAAAGAGATAATGCTAAATTTTATCACCAGGTTCCAATCATGTCACTCGATACATAAACTTAATAATCACAATGTCTGTTACGTCATCAGTTGATCTGTGAAATGTTAACAAAATGGTGTTCCAATCTTTGAGACATATTTAAGCAAGGAATGAATAGAGAGAAGGATCCCTCTACTAAATTACTATCTAAATCGTGTTGTTAATAATAAATGTATTATTTCTCGTAAACGTGAATGAAAATTACATTATCGAGAATCCTATTCAATTAATCATTATGCCAAGCTTCTGTCAAAGGAAATATAATCCAATACTATCAACACAAAACACACCTTGAACTTCTTGTGATTTTTGACATGGAAGAAGAAGAAACGTGTAAAGAATCTAAAATGATCAGTAAACAGCTTTGTCAGGAATAATCATGTTATGTGCGTAGACTCACCGCGACAAATAAAGCGCGTTAATCAGAAATCATCTAAGAGTATGCTATGACGCCGTTACTATTTCGTAATTTCAGTCATCACAGAGAGAGATAGAGAGAGGGACGGGGGAGGAGGAGGAAGTGACAGGAAGAGAGAGAGAGAGAGAGAGAGAGAGAGAGAGAGAGAGAGAGAGAGAGAGAGACAGAGACAGAGACAGAGACAGATGGCAAATGGTTCAAATGGCTCTGAGCACTATGGGACTCAACATCTTAGGTCATAAGTCCCCTAGAACTTAGAACTATATAAACCTAACTAACCTAAGGACATCACACACACCCATGCCCAAGGCAGGATTCGAACCTGCGACCGGAGCAGCCTCGCGGTTCCGGACTGCAGCGCCAGAACCGCACGACCACCGCGGCCGGCGACAGAGACAGAAATAGTGATCGAAAGGACTGAGTCAGAATGCAATAAAGTTAAAACAACCTACGGTGAAACTAAAAGCAAAGGCGTGAAATTAAGATTGCGTACTGACCTTCAAATCTTTGTACACTGTGCACTCACCGGTAAACGGTATTGTGACGCTGTACTCCTCCACGGGCAATGAAGAGGAAAGTCTGTCTAATAACACACTAGAATAAAAAATGGGAGCCAACACCTAAGCGTGGGGGATCCATTATCAGTCTGAAGAAGAATCTTGGAAGATTTGTCCTCTAATAAGGTGGAAGGCGTAGATAACACTCCTTTAGAATCTACAAAATAATTGAGGAATTGGCAATCAGATGACTGTGTAAGATGGTCTGTAGTATCTTTGCCTCTGGAGGCACAGCATTAGACTTTCGAAAAAAAATCATCGCAACACTCTCGAAGACAGCTACGTCAGATCATTGCGAAAACTATCAGAGTAAGAAATGTATTCGTAAATTGGGAATACGACTGTGCATCAGCTATACTATTTTCTAGTCACATATAAAAATTTTTGCCGCACCAGGATTCGAACTCGCATATCCCGCTTTTCGCGAGCAGTAGTTTTATCATTCGGGCTGTCCTTGTCTGACTGACGGCCCGACCCAAACACACATCTACTTCCCATAGTGCTCGCATACAAATCATATGATTTACGCATAGGGAGAGACATTGTTTTTGTTCGTCAGATTGCCTTGGTTTTCCGTGAAGTATGGTAGAGCAGTGGTTGTATTTTACAGTGTCTGTATAGTTCGGCGGAAGGTTTTTCGGATATGAATGCATGTCAGAAGGGACGTTGCATCTAACTATACAGAGACACCGTGAAACGTAGACACTGCCCTACACAACTACCAGTTGAACAGCTCACGCATTCAAGCTGCTGACAAATACGATATACAATGAATGTAAAAGACAACTTTAGATCGTTTAGATGATGATCAGTTTCGATTTATGAACGGTAAAGGCACCAGAGAAATATTTGTGGTATTGATCTTGATGAAAGGCGTAAGATATTAAGAGATATCAAAACATCTACCTACAAAAAGAAAGATGGAAAAAGCTGCAAGATACAAATAATTCTCGGGCAAATACGGCTAATCTACGTGAGAAGACAGTAATATTCAATTTGTACAAGATTTAAGATGCAACACTGAGAGTGGATCACAAAGGATGATGTGCTCTGATTATAAGTGGTGTATAACGGGACGGAGCCTTTTGTCCTTACTGTTCAGTAATATACAGAAGAAGCAATGACGGAAAGAAAGGTTCAAGAGTGGGATTACATTCTGATGAAAGAGCATCAATGATAAGATTTGCTGATGAAATTGCTATCTTCAGTAAAAGGGAAGAAGAACTACACGGCAAAGCAGATGAAGTGGTTGAATTATACTACTCGGAAGGAAAAATACATGTGACGAATAAAGCCATGTAGGAAACAAAGTGGAGAAAATACATTCGTTGGTGTCGAAGAGAAGTCTACTAGTATGAAATACAGGTCTTAATTTGAGGAGTAAGTTTCTGAGAATGTACATTTGGAGCTTAGCGTGAATGATGGAATGTGCGAAAATCGTTAAAGAAGGACTCGAAGCGTTTGAGATATGGTGCGGTATGGGAAGATTGAAGATTAGGTGTGTTTTTTAAGATAAGGAATGAAGAGGTTCTCCGAAGAATCAGCGAAGCAAAGACCATGTGGGAAATACTGACAAGAAGAAGGAACATAATGATAGGACGTGTATTGTCGTAGCACGGAGTAACTTCCTTGATAAAAAGTGTAGTGATAGATATTAGAGTATGTTCAACAAGTAAATGATGACATCGGTGGAAGTGCTGCTCTGAAAGAAAGAGGTAGGCACGAGAGAAGATTTCGTGACGGGCCGCATGAAAGAGTTGGAAAACAGATGTCAGAAGAAAATGCAAATAACAGAAAAAAATACATTTGCCCATGGCTCCTGCTAAGTTGTTCTGCTTAGTCAGCTATCGGTGATAGTCTTAGCAGGCGAGTCAGCTGCTGCCAGGCCGTACTGAACATCGACCGGTGGAAGAGGCGCGCCTTCTTATGCGCGTGAGAACGCGACAGTGCGACGTGACGCTCCGGATTATTGTTAAGGCCTGATACAGACGTCAGGCGCGGGACTGCGTCGCTTTGTCTACCGAAACAGGTCCGCTCTGTGTCTGCCGCCACAGCCAGCCGCTGTTCAGGGGCAACAGCTTCCAGCTGCGCGTCCTCTGGTGATAACTGTCTCGGAGTCAGTGGGAAACTTTCAACCAGAAATGTAAGCCAGACTCTGGGCAGCGGCATTAATAGCGTGAGACAACGGTGCGTTTGCCTTCGTCGCCATTTCCGTAGGCCTGCATCGTGCGAGATGAGAAAAAAAATTAAGTAGGCTGAATGGAAATGGAAATAGGCGGTTGGATGATAAGATAAAAGAAAAAAGAAGATCAATAAGGAGAACAAGAAGGAAGAATTACGAGAAGAACAAAAGGGATTCGAAGACATTAAAATTGTAACAGGACAGAGATGTGTGAAATAAAATCATGGGGAGATTCGGAGTCCAGCGTTTACTAACCGTTGGTGATATAATTATGTTTAATGCTCGGTTCTTTTTCTTGTGTCTCAGACAGACAACAACATTGATCTATTCCTAACTGTTGATTGTAACGGAAGAGATGTGTTATTCCTTTCGTCATATCGAAATTAATCACATAACCAGTTTGTAGTTGCTATACACCTCTTTATTACATGCTCTTACTGAAATTAACAGTAACAACGATTATAACAAAAGGCACCTGCCCTACAGAACCACCACCAGGACTCAAATTAAAACCTTAATCCATATAAGTGCGATAGACACAGATCTTTCAAAATTTACTCAACCAATTTCCACTAATTAAAACAATGTTCCTAAAACCACCATTAATCAAATTTAACTGACATAACTGGATCACACAAACCTTTAAAACATACTTCATGACTTATATAGAAACTAGCTTTCACATAACTCATATCAAATTCTAAAACTGCTTCCAACAACTATGACATCTTCCATGGACTGATCTTAAGCAATTCTAACAAATTATAAGTATTATCAGATTAATACACTCAACTACGCTTCTCTTTAGTATTACTTACAGGTACGAGGTTCACATACATTTCATGCTCAGAATATAATAATAGCGTACAAAATAGTCTTAAAATGAAGCCGTTCCAATTTTACGTTGGAAATTGGTGATGGACGCGAGCAGACCGAAAGGTTCTAACAGATACAGGATATTCACTGACCAGAAGGTGAAGTACAACTATACTCAACCTTGAGCTACACTTAAGCTTCCGGAAAATCCCAATGCTCCATCGGAAAGATGGAACTGCAAGAGACTAACAACGTAACCATAGACACCGATCCAGGTCCTTAAATTTCCCTCTTCCACCGTGATACCCCGATCAGAGTTTTCTAGCGTCGACCACTGCCAATTATCTGAAACATAAAGTCATCAGCGGCAGACGCCATTCTGGCGCATCAGATGCACAAAACATATCTGCCCACCTGGTTATAAATGAGCCTTTAATTATACGCGGCACAAAATGAACCCAAGCAGAACTAACCTACATGACCACTTACCCACTAATGGCTGTTAAAATTTGATTAGCCAATTCTCTAGAACAAACAAACAAAATTATAACATAGAAAAAGAAATAAGGGAAATTATTTCGGCCCGCTCTCGAAAGCCAAGCACAGACTTAAGCACTACTTGGTATGACCTCTAGCTACGCCTTAAGCTCGGCTTAATGTCTATTTGTTGTGCTTAGCTAACACTCCCTTAAATGCCGTCAACATATCAGGCGGCAAGACCAAATACAGTGATAAGTAATTACTATTAAAAACAGTCTTGATCACAATTTATTTAACAAGGTGACCGGTTTCGACCACTACTGTGGTCATCTTCAGACCATTGAGTAGGAACCTCTTTCTGTTCCTACTCAATGGTCTGAAGATGACCACAGTAGTGGTCGAAACCGGTCACCTTGTTAAATAAATTGTGATCAAGACTGTTTTTAATAGTAATTATTTATAAGACATTGATCACTGCTGTTCACATAATGCATTCAAAAATAATACAGTGATAAGTAACTGAAACAATCAAGATAGTTTTCAGTGCACTCGCGTATCCAGTTAACATGAGCAGAACCCACCAAAGAACAATTCGACGACTCCAGTTAATTCTCTTTAAGTATCATGTAAAAGACGCGAAGGAACTCTGTTCTTAAAATCTCAAGGAAACCCCAATCACCGTCGGCAATGGTCCTGCATTCCAACGGCTAAACACGGCGCAGTAGGTGACCACGCTCCACCGTCGTACCTACTCGGCCACTCACCACGCTGCATACATCCACAGCGCCACACGTCACTGTCGCTCACACAGCTGATATCCGAACGCAAGCCCCAGCAGAGCGCGCTCGCGGCAGTAATATAGCCATTTTCCAAAGATGCGAAGAAGACAAGCAGGCATCGAAAATCGACTTACAACTTTTTTTTTTTTTTTTTTTTTTTTTTTTTTTTTTTTTTTCCCGCAGTCTTCTGACTGGTTTGATGCGGCTCGCCACAAATTTCTCTCTAGCATCGACCACTACATTACAGAGCAGGACTTGCAACCTTCGTCTTCCGCTACTTGCTGGATGTATTACAATCTGTGTCTTCCTCTAGAGTTTGGCCCCCTACAGCTCCCTCTAGTACCATGGAAGTCATTCCCTGATGTATAAACAGATGTCCTATCTTCATGTCTCTTCTTCTTGGCTGTGTTTTCCACATATTCCTTCCCTCTCCGAATCTTCGGAGAACTTCCTCATTTCTTACCTCACCAGACTAACTACTTTTCAACATTCATTTGTAGCACCACATCTCAAATGTTTCGATTCTATTCTGTTCTGGCTGCCCAAGTGTCCATGTTTCGCAACCATACAATGCTGTGTTGCAAACGTACACTCCCAGAAATTTCTTCCTCAATGCCTTTGGTTGGTACTAGTAGACTTCTGTTGGCCAGCAATGGCCTTTTTTGCCAGTGCGACGCCGCTTTTGATGTCCTTCTTCCTCCGTCCTTCATTGGTTATTTTGCTGTCTAGGTAGTTTGATGTGTGGTAGACATTACCATAGATAATCCAATGTGTGAAACCCATTGACGTTCAAAACAGTTTCCAGTCCTCTAAGAATAAGGGTTTCTTATCCCATTCTTCTTCCAAAACAGTGGTGTGGTTCAGATAACGATGACGGAGGTCGACAGCGATCAATCACGCTTCTCTCCAAACCAGACTACAGTAGCTCAGTAACACTGAGATATGATGTCTGTGGTGACCAGGTGAAATACGAAAATTTATCCACGTGCAAATGAAACCAGTCCAGGGCGAAGAGACCTCTGTGGAAAGGGGCCCTGTCGTCTTGTTGATCACTGCATCGCTTTTGAGGAAAAAACATTTAACTACGGACTGGATTTGATCAGCCAAAATGGTTACAGATGCGACATTACAGAGTGCCCATGGATCCCGTGGAATACCACGATATGGCTGCCCAAATCACCAGCAAACCCCGCCACGTTTTACTCTTGGGTTTTACTCGGCCAGACACTACAAAATGTGTGAAATAAGACTCATCCGACCAAATGAATCTCCTTCAGTTCTCCACAGGGGCTTCGACACCATGTTATCCTGTTACTGGAATTTGCATCATTGATGTACTGTTTCGGAATTAGAGATCCCCCTGCGATTGACAGCTTATATGGATCCATTCGTACTTTTTTGTGGCTGACATGGTTCGCGCGTGCAGTTCTGAAATGACTTTTGCTGCGATGCTCTTCTTATTTCTCGTTACAATCTTCTTCAAAGCCGTGCGGGGTAGCCGTGCCGTCTTAGGCGCCTTACCACGATTCGCGTGGCTCCCCCCATCGGAGGTTCGGGTCCTTCTTGGGCATGGGTGTGTGTGTGTTATCGTTAGCGTAAGTTAGTTTAAGTTAGATTAAGTAGTGTGTAAGTTTATAGATCGATGACTTTAGCAATTTGGTCCCATAGAACTTAGCACAAATTTCCAATTTTCTTCTTCAAAGACCATCTTCCACGATCACATAACACATACCTTCTTTCGCGTTATGACTTACCAAATGATGTTTTTTCCGTTTTCCCTGTATGCGGTATGTTGTGTTGGCAGAAGAGCCAACACCGTGTTACTAGAGGGGGCCGAAATGCACGTGTTTTAGCACACGCAGGCTGGCGTGAGGAGGGAATAACTATACTGACGTGAGGTCTGGAACATGAAAAGGGATTAGAATTCAGAATGCGGACGTAATTAGATTGATACTTAACTTTAATTCATTAATGATGAACATCGCTCGTGACGGTACATGATTCACAATATTGTCTGTTCAGAATTCATTCTAATTACTGAATATGGCGCCTTGCCAGGTCGTAGCTGAAGGCTATGCTAAACTGTCGTCTCTGTAAATGAGAGCGTGTGTAGACAGTGAACCATCGCTAGCAAAGTCGGCTGTACAACTGGGGCGAGTGCTAGGGAGTCTCTCTAGACCAGACCTGCCTTGTGGCGGCGCTCGGTCTGCAATCACTGATAGTGGCGACACGCGGGTCCGACGTATACTAACGGACCGCGGCCGATTTAAAGGGTACCACCTAGCAAGTGTGGTGTCTGGCGGTGACACCACACAGTATACATCTTCTACACGATGCCGCTTGAAACACCAAAGAATTTGGCTCTCTTAGCTACGGAAGCACCTTCCATTCAAGCAACAGGATTTTGCCCATGTTCGAATTCACTTTGCTTCAACATAACGCAGTCACAACTACACTGTTCTGGTCGCTGGCAACGTATTCACTGCACTGCACAGGTGCTGTTGGTGATCAAATAAAGCAGTGCATCCTACAGGTCTGCCTATCATCTGCATTCATGATAAAGCATTTGTTTCTCACGGTGTGAACATACGTTCATATCCTGACCAATTAATTCGCTTGTGCCGAGAACGATGTAACTCATCTGGTACGCTATCGCGCTTGTTCGGCGCCAACTAACCACTAACCTGCAATTGAGAAGAATTTCGAGACGTGTGCCACATACCTACGGAAGCCTGTCGAGGACGCGGTATTCATTCCATGCAGAACAACTGCAGTATTGCGTTCGCATGGTAGATCAACACGCCAATAATCTGGCGGACATAATGTTGCTCCATCAGTGTTTTCACGAACTTTTATCGGTTTGTTGTGGAGAAGTGTAAGACACACACACACACACACACACACACACACACACACACACACACACACACACACACACACACTCAATAACGAGACATTAGTTACCCAACCTAAAGGAGGAAGTGTAATCCTCGAATTTTACGGGACGGTCACGCTACTCCGAAACTATGGAGCATTGGTTCAAATGGCTCTATGGACTATGGGACAACATCTGAGGTCATCAGTCCCCTAGACTCAGAACTACGTAAACATAACTAACCTAAGGACGTCACACACATCCATGCCCGTGGCAGGATTCGAACCTGCGACCGTAGCAACCGCCTGGTTACGGACTGAATGGACTAGAGCCGCTCTGCCACAGCGGCCGTCTATGGAGCAATCTCCTCTTGTTTTTTGCCACGTTAAGTATAATTTCATTATGTGGAAGAACTGAACCAGTCGCTGTCTTGTTCTAGTTCGAATTGTGGTCGTGCGGTAGCGTTCTCGCTTCCCACGCACGGGTTCCCGGGTTCGATTCCCGGCAGGGTTAGGGATTTTATCTACCTCGTGATGACTGGGTGTTGTGTGATGTCTTTAGGTTAGTTAGGTTTAAGTAGTTCTAAGTTCTAGGGGACTGATGACCATAGATGTTAAGTCCCATAGTGCTCAGAGCCATTTGAACCATTTTTTTCTAGTTCGAACCCACTGTGTGATGAAGAGTTGTGCGGGCAGCTGGATATTAAATATCTACTACATTTCCACCCTCCTTCAGACGTATCGGTTCCAGCGTAGGCTTGTCGAATGGTAGCCAGTTTGCAGGACGTCCAGTTTGACATTTCGATACTGTTCGGCTCTTTTTCAAGAAAGAACACAGTCGTACTACCAATGCGGTTCTCATTCATCATATTTTCTGTCTGGGCCGTGCCACTTGTGTTACGACAAACACGGAGCTGCTGTTAATTTAGTCTCTCACGTCACGTACGCTCCATGAAAGAGCTGTACGGAACACAGACACGCCACTGCGCTATACGGAAGCTTTCCTGCTGCAGGAAAGCATCTGCCGGAAGAGCGACCAGCTACAAGTTCGCAGCTAAAGCTGATGGTGTGTGTTCACTAAATGTCTGACAGCTACACTGAGTGCTGCAACATGTGCTTACGGGTAACGTAAATACAAGCTCAAAGGCACTTCGTAACTCGGATGACTAATGGAGAAGGTTTAGCTGTAGCTGTGCTACCTTTATCATTGAAATAATCCTACTACACATGAATTCCCACGTTTTGCCTGTTGCTAACGAGCAGTCTGTCAACCTTCACTGGAAGAAGCTACCTCAAAAAGAGTAAACAAGGTAATCTACTGGTGGCGTGTTTGTGTACAGAGAAAAGCAGTGGTGCCGGGTGCTGTGGCCGAGCGGTTCTAGGGGCTTCAGTCAGAAACCACCCGGCTCTTACGGTCGCAGTTTCGAATCCTGCCTCGGGCATCGATGTGTGTGATGTCCTTGGGTTAGTTAGGTTTCGGTAGTTCTAAGTCTAGGGGACTGATGATCTCAGATGTTAAGCCCCATAGTGCTTAGTCATTTGAGCCATTTCAAAAGCAGTGGGCCGAAATAAAACTCGTCCAAAGAACGTACGCTAAGTAACAGAGAGAACAATGGTGTGCTTTCAGGAGTGCCTGGGTAGCTCAGTTGGTAGAGCACTTGCCCGCGAAAGGCAAAGGTCCCGATTTCGAGTCTCGGTCCGGCACACGGTTTTAACCTGCCAGGAAGTTTCATATCAGCGCACACTCCGCTGCAGAGTGAAAACCTCATTCTGTTCAGAGAGTTACGCACAAAATTTTGACGACCACTCCAGCCATCTTCTTTCGCTCCGCGTACTCACTGTGTGGACTCGCGACACTCGGTGTGTCACTTCATTTTTCAGAGTCCGTTAAACATCCCAGTTATTTAGATTTCACGACTTCTTTATCTAGGTAGTAAGCGTAATTACGCTATCCCAGAGACTTGCATTTGCACCAAGACCGTTGATCTCGTCGTATTTTGTTTGGTAATTATACTCTAGATAGTGCTCCACGACAACTGATTCCCTTAGTTCTTTTAGCTGGGTATGGTTCTGATATTTCTTGCACAGTTCCTCGACTGTTGTAGAACTAGCGTCCAAGTACTGAATGACACTTTTGCACTAAACTCGGTACTTAGGTAAGCGGTTCTTGGCTTCCCTTTTTCTTACTCTGTTTCAGTCTTTTCCTCGATTGTTTTTAATTTCGACTGCAACGTCCGTTTTGTTCGTCTATCTGAGTACTCATTCGTCAGAACACCGTTCGTAGGTGGTATAATACTGCGGAGAGGATCTCCTTGGCTAACGGACTTTGAGCTCCTTGAACGACAGTCTTTAGCACGAAGCGTCTTTCTGACAGATGGTGATGGTTCGAGGCGTGGAGATAGAGGTCGGTCTGACCCAGGTACACCAACGAAACATCACAGTCTGGTTGGCACATCAATAGTCGTAGTACTTGAAGAAGACAAATGGGTCGCCCTAAAAATATTGTGCATAAAATGGAATCAACAATTCCGCTGAACGCTCGGAAGCACACCATCAACAAATCACTACGAGAAAAGAACGATCAGAACAAAGCGACGTCAGAAAACCATCAGAACCTTAGAAAACAAAACTCAAGTAAAGACTGAATGTAGAAAACCCCTAATAAAAACCGCGAAGCCACACAGAATAACATGTGGAAATTATAAGGCCGTCGTGTCATAAGATCGCGAACAAGGAACAGTGAATTCCCACGACACGTAAAATATCCAAAAAATTTTCGGGAATGCATCCCAGTGGCTTCTTCGATAGTGTCCGCTATTTATGCAGCGGAGCACGATGTCATTTTCAAGACACAAATGCAATTAGATAGCGTTTGTGCAAGGAAATTTAAACATCTAGGTAGCCACGACGATACTGACCAAGATCCATAAAACGACATTTGCAGAAAGATAACATAGCCGGTGGTTTTAATTAAAGTCCATCTACCACACAGGTCCAGTGTGGGCTATAATTATCATATGCAGAGAAAATTCGTAGATATTTTGAGGTGTTAATGAGGTGTTAATGCAGAGCCGATTTACGCTGGAAAGAATTTTCGTGCTAGTTTTGGCCACCAGGTGGAAATCTGGCGCTGTGAATGCAAGTAAGATATATAGAAATGTTTCCATATGTAGTGGATTGCGAACTGGACGTGGAGCAGAAAAGGCCAAAAAAGTGAGAACGGCATAATGTTGATTGTATTATTAATAGTCGCTTACACAATTTGTTCAGTATGAGAACCAGAGACGTCAACGAGATGTTGTACAGCGCCAGATTTGCACCTGATGGTGAAAATTGTAATTATTTGTGTACATATTGGTTCTGCATTAACGCATTAGGATATCTACCAAGTTTCGCTTACATACGATAATTACAGCTCACACTGGTCCTCCGTGAGTAGCTGCACTTTAATTGCAATTATCTGGTACATACCGAGATCAACTAGCTCCACCACAGAACCAATGATGACGACCGTCGGTAAGTTGTCGATAGTGAATATAATAGCCATCAGGTGAGCAAGAACCGATAACTCCATTGCTCTGTCCTGTGGCCAGGGAGTGAGTAAGGTTTCAAGCACATTTAATCTCCACTGCCCCCTTAATAGTGTTAACTGCATGTGCTCGATAGAACGTGTATTTTTGCGTAGTCGTGATACTACCACGCTAGTTCTCGACAAAATATCACAAACAATAAATGTCGACACTGCAGAACTGAACAGCCAAGCCCCAAATGTCTACATTTATGAAATTACGTCCAGGGGATATCTTTCAAAAAACTGGCGTTTCCTTTTTTTCCTTTTTTTTAAAAAAAATGGCGTCGCAACAAAGCAATAGCAGAATCTGGACGGGCAACATAACAACATCTATCTAATCCTGAACAGTTGAAATTAAATGTTCAATAGATGTTTATGCAGCTATCACTAGTGTATTCGCTGTAGCTTTAGGAGAAATATAGGCCTTGTGTGATAACGATCAGTCATTAGCAAGGAAGACTGAACTAAATTTTCGAGTACATCGTATGATTTTCAGAAAGTTACCGACTGATACGTGCTTACAGGAAGATTGCAGGTTAAGGTAATTCAAGCTGCACTAGTGTCTCTGAAATACCGTAATTGTGCATATCTGAAATAAGAAAACAATTTCTAAAGCAACGTTCTACCCGTTTGGATACAAGCAATCCTTTTGGTCATTAAAAGTTCTTTATATCGCAAGCAGAAGCTTCATGAAGTTATAAGTAGAAAATGAAATTCCTTAATGATCTGTGTTAGAGAAAAAGATAAACTCAGTATTCAGATATCAGTTTTCTTCCTAAGAATATTCAACAAAGGAACTAATATTCAGAAATTTCTAGTCAATATCTTCGTTGTGATGATTTTGTATGTACTTAAGCAGTACTTTCTTCTAAAAGTTCTCGAGATGTTAAACGAAGCACGAACGTTTCATTATTAAAACTTGAGCGATAGTCATGGAGACCGAAAACCGTAGAAGCATTTAGAGAGGCGTTCTCTGCCGAAATTCTAATACATATGATGTCTGATTGCGTGTCTGATAGCATCAAAAGTGCTTTGGCAGGAACGATCGTCCTGGAGAGATCCAGTAGCACTGGGGATAGTCGTCTCATTAACGTCAACTCGCTGCCGCTGAGGAGGATTGGGAAAGTGCCTTTCGATGTGTCATCGCAAGCAGCATTTAAGTTGTGTGGCAAAGTAAAGCCACAAGTGGACGCTTAAGACCATAGCTGCTTTGTGCTCTAAAACCATAATCCAAAACAAAAAAAAAGTATAGTCACACTCCAGTCTTCAGATTGCAAGTGATAAGACGCCACAAGAAGTTCAATCAGTGACATTTTTAGGAACAGTTGCCTCGCTGCTGTTGGTTTCTTATAGTACGACACAAGCGAACAGAGGAATTTAGCTGTACCTTGCACGGTAACACCGCACCGAACAGTCTATGCACAGCAGAGTAGGGCTTTGGTAGTAAATGCTTGTATAAAGCCATCAGGTCTGTGGCACAGTATTACACGGTTTCATTTGAACATGACTATACAGAAATGAGAAGAGTAAGATAAAAAAGAAATGTTTCACGTAAAAAGCTGCTCTTTCGCGAATAGCTTTTGAACAAATGTGTTTCAATTGCATATCTTTTCCTATACATTCCCAGCTGAACGACATGACAATGATGATGATTTATGGGCGTGATCTACTGCCATAGGTATGGTGAAATTGTAGAATACGACACGAGTGCGAAAGTTATGAAATTTGATTTCTGTCGATTCACGAATTCCCATTCCTTCCACATCGTAACACTATTTTGTAATTCGAGGTAGAAAATACTTCGCTGCGACTGAGTTTACTGAATCCGTTTAACAGGGTCTCGCATTTGGATTAAATTTTAGCTTTACGAGATTATATGGAGGTATTCGTTCGGCGGTAGATTTTCTCCAACCAAATTTGCTTACTGTTACCTTTAGTCGGATTACAGTTTGAGGTACTTGGCAATCTCATGTTTTGCCACGAGTGCAATAACTACTATTCTGCATCGTTATACACTGGTGCGCAAAACCTGAGGACGAGAATGACTTTCGCATCATGTGTCAATGCTAAGAATCATGACTTCGTGAAACTTGCGCCGTACAAAGAAAGGAGTGTACGGTACAGCAGAGCAGAGCACAGAAATGAGAGAAACATGCAATAAGACGAACAGAAATGACATTTTCATTCCAGTACAGTCCCGCTATTCCGAACTAATCGCGACCGAACACTGCCCGGCTTAGCGGGAGTTCGGAATGGGCAGTTTTCATGAATAATGTCAACGTACTGACTTGTTAGGGGGTAAATTAAGTGCTGAGACTTCTGCTCAAGTGACCTTCTATGGCCATAGCGGAGACGTCGTACCCATCCCCCTCCCTCCCGCGCTTCAAACATGCACGGGTAGCCAAATGGTAGGGCGACCGCTTGCGATAAGCGGGAAACCCGGCTTCGAGTCCCAGTCCGGCACAAATTTTCATTGGCATCATTACATTCTACAGCTGATGGTTGTCCGTACTTACAATTGCAAAAACGTTTCTTTCATTCCAGTTTGCATAGGTCTGCTTCAATAGATAAATTTATTGCATGTGAAAAATACGAGTACACTGCCTAAACGCGTTTGCGTGGTCCCCAGACCTGAATCGTGTAGGGCAGTTTATGAATGCACCAGTGAAATTAATTGTAGCTAGTCAATCACCACGAAGAAATCTTCACTGCTACTCCTAAACGTCCTTTAGAAATTGTACCGACTGCCAATCGAGTAAAGAAAGGGGCATCAAGTAGCTTAAGGCTTGCCCATGGGAAAACCAAATCTGGATGGCCAGATGAGGACTAAAACCACCTTCCTTCATAATATGAATCAGAAGTCTTAACAACTGCGCCATCTCGCTCGGAAGGTACATATACTGCAACAGTGCTTCAAACATGTATGGCAGCTAGGCCTACACATATCCACTACTCAGGTAATATATGTTATGCATCGTCTTTTGCGATTTTAATAAAGGTGTTATTTAGATCACAAACGTTACACTTTATTTAAAAGCAAGTTCAGTGGTCGCTTTAATAATCTGTCTTTCTTACTTTTCCGAAGATGGAAAAAAAAAAGGTTCAAATGGCTCTGAGAAATATGGGACTTAACTTCTGAGGTCATCAGTCCCCTAGAACTTAGAACTACTTGAACCCAGCTAACCTAAGAACATCACACACATCAATGCCCGAGGCAGGATTCGAACCTGCGACCGCAGCGGTCGCGCGGTTCCAGACTGTAACGCCTAGAACTGCTCGGCCACTCTGGCCGGAGATTGTAAACAGGTTTAATGCTTTACATTATTACTATTAAACAGTATACACTACTCCTTTTACTCACTATTCCGCTTTGTGTGTTGCTGTTTCCAAACTACTGAGTGAGAATGTGCGTGTGCGTGCGCCTGTGTGTTTGTGTGTCTTTATATGCTGTAATAAACTAATAAAAAGTTGATCTAGGTTTATAGAAAAGACTGAAAATATAATTTTCTGCAATTTCGTGAAGCGATAGTCTTTTGCTTCTAAGGTTCGTAATTCACAAGTTCCATTGGAGTACACATTATCTGAACCACCATTCCCCGTCCCCATCCAACCAGTTCACACACACTTACACCCACCCACACACACAAAAACACACACACACACACACACACACACACACACACACACACACAAACCCGCGCGCGCGAATTGTCCTCCCCCACAAATCACAAACACAGTGCTTATTCTGAAGGCTGTACTTTCATTAATACGTCGTGGATGATAACGACTGCTAGCTTGTAGCCAAAATAAATTCCGTCTTAATAACGAATGACATTCCGAAACGAGAGATAAAGTAGCTGCAAATTTTTTACAGTCTCAGACGTATGACATACAAGATCGATACTAGTATCACACACACACACACACACACACACACACACACACACACACACACACACATATATATATATATATATAGGCGCTACAGTCCGGAAGTTCTAGGGGACTGATGACCTCAGCAGTTAAGTCCCATAGTGCTCAGAGCCATTTGAACCATTTTTTTGAACCTAACGTTACCGCTGGATATATTTCGTAAACCACATCAAATACTGACGAACCGATTCCACAGACCGAACGTGAGGAGAGGGGCTAGTGTAACTGTTTAATACAAACCATACAAAAATGCACGGAAGTATGTTTTTTAACACAAACCTACGTTTTTTTAAATGGAACCACGTTAGTTTTGTTAGCACGCCTGAACATATAAACAAATACGTAATCAGTGCCGTTTGTTGCATTGTAAAAGGTTAATTACATCCGAAAATATTGTAACCTAAAGTTGACGCTTGAAACCTCCGACGTTCAGTTGCGTGTTGTAACAAACACGGGCCACGGTCGGCGAGCAGCATCTGCAGGGACATGTTTACGATGACGACCGTGTTTACGAGTGTGGCTGTAGTGCACTGTTGTGGTTTGGTCTATCTATCGCAGTGTCCGCATGTAGCGCTTGCTGCTATTGTTATTCTGCATTCGTCTCCGCACGCAGACCAACTGTAGTACACCGTGTTACCAGACGTCTGTGATAGTGCAGTGTTGTAGGAACTGTGACCATAGTGTGTTCGAACTCTGAAAAGGCGGAGATGATACTCTTCTATGGCGAGTGTCGACGAAATGCAGCTGAAGCCTGCAGGGTGTATGCAGAAAGGTACCCGGACAGAGAGAATCCAACGTGCCGCAAATTGCAAAATATCTACCGCCAACTATATGCAACAGGTATGGTCGTAGCACGCAAACGAGTCCGTAACAGGCCCGTCACAGGAGAAGCGGGTGCAGTTGGTGTGTTAGCTGCTGTTGCCATGAACCCACACATGAGTACACGGGACATTGCGAGGGCCGGTGGACTGAGTCAAAGTAGTGTCACGCGCATACTGCATCGTCACCGCTTTCACCCGTTTCATGTGTCGCTACATCAGCAATTACATTGTGATGACTTTAATCGTCGAGTGCAATTCTGTCAATGGGCATTAACAGAGAATGCGTTGCAGTTCTGTTTACCGATGAATCGGATTTCACAAACCACGGGGCAGTGAATCTACGGAACATGCATTACTGGTCCGTGGACAATCCTCGCTGGCTCAGACAGGTAGAGCGACAGCGACCGTAGACTGTTAATGTATGGTGCGGAATCATTGGCGACCACCTCATTGGTCCTCACTTCATTGCAGGGGCATAAACAGCTGCAACATACATCGCGTTTCTACAAAATGATCTGCCAACGTTGCTCGAAAATATCCCACTGGAAACGCGTCGACGTATGTGGTATCAGCATGATGGTGCACCTGCACATTCCGCAATTAACACTAGGCTGACCCTTGACAGGATCCTCGACGGGCGTTTCATAGGACGTGGAGGACGCAAAAATTGGCCCGCCCGTTCTCCTGATCTTACACCTCTGGACTTCTTTCTGTGGGGTACGTTAAATGAGAATGTGTACCGTGATGTGCCTACAACCCCAGAGGATATGAAACAACGTATTGTGGCAGCCTGCGTTGCATTACACCAGATGTACTGCGGCATGTACGACATTCATTACGCCAGAGATTGCAGTTGTGTGCAGGAAATGATGGCCACCAAATTGAACATCTATTGGCCTGACATGTCGGGGCACACTCTATTCCACTCCGTAATTGAAAACGGAAACCACGTGTGTACGTGTACCTCACCCCTCATAGTAATGTGCATGTGCGTCAGTGAAAAAGACCAATAAAAAGGTGTGAGCATGTGGACGTAATGTGCTGTTCCAGTCTCTTCTGTACTTAAGGTCCATCACCGTTCCCTTTGGATCCCTACGTAATTCGGTGCTCTCCGATACACTCGATCGAACAGTGGAGGAGTGGTACTCAAGCGTCAACTTTATGTTAATTAACATTCTACAATGCAACAAACGGCACTGATTACGTATTTGTTTATATGTTCAGATGTGCTAGCAAAACTAACGGGGTTCCATTTAAAAATACGTAGGTTTGTGTTAAAAACATACTTCCGTGCATTTTTGTATGGTTTGTATTAACCAATTACAGTAGCCCCTCTCCTCAAGTTGGGTCTGTGGAATCGATTCGTCAGTATTTGAAGTGGTTTACGAAATATATCCAGCGGTAACGTTAGGTGACTCACCCTATATATATATATATATATATATATATATGACTGAGTGCCACATGTTCGCGGCGGTAGTGCTATATAGTTTATAACACTATTGTCTACTACTGCTGTACCATAACCTTAAAGCTGGAAGCAGGTTGTGCAATAAAACTATTTCATTAAAGCAATTATGGTACAACGCAACAGAGCAGTGTTACCCTCTGGGAGGAATTTTGTTATGTTGACCGTGTACCTAATGGAGGTAGCTTATCGGTAAATGAAAGTCAGAATTACGTAAATATTCGAACAGTAACAAACAATAATTTTGCCTAGCTATACTGTTTAAAGAATAAGGAAAACGGTCGCCAGCCTAATTAGGCAAGGTCAAGATTAACGTTCTCGTTTAAGCAAGTAGGTATAAGTAACTATAACGGGCAAACACAACCTAGACTTGGCCACACGCGAGTGCAATGAACTCCCTGACACATACATATGTTTTAAGATCGAAGCTAACAGCTGGAGCAGCACAAACTATTTGCAAAAATATAACAGATACCGAAACACACTATTACTTTCATGGCTTGTTCAAACTGAACGGTCTTTATAACATTACTATTAACATTCACTGCAGGATCATAAATAGTACATAGGTTAAGTCTCTCTCAGTTAAATACTTTACTATTTAAAATGAAATTTAGTTGGAATCCACTAACAAGTTGCTTCTCACTATCATTTGAATAAAGAAATTATGGTTTTCATAATTAGTGATCTTTCCGTTACTTGTTACCGAGCATTAACACAATAGACAAACTGTGGATCCTGTTATACTATTAATACGCACTTCTAATACACAAGAGAGACAAACACTTAGCAAACATGAGTATATAACGTTTCACAACTGCAGTTTTCCACTTTTACTACAGTGAGACACAAAATTAACATATATGTAAGATACTGACTCACCTTCCGCGATTTACAACAGGCAGTAATGAGATCATTTACTAAGCAAAACTTTATAAGCCTCAGTAGTCTTAAGAACTTTTAATTTGAAGTTGGCAACAACACATTAATAAACAATTTTACTAGGAAAATTATTTTCAGCAAGCATCATTAACTTTAACTCACTCTCTTGCCACATTAACTTTAACTTTCTTTTTACTATGTTCAAGAGGCATCAATTAGCAAAACACTGGGCGTTAATGTTCTTTCAGTAAGGACAGTCAGAAATCACTTTAGTTCAAACGGAGAGGAACCTGAGAGGTGTTATCATAAGGAGAAAAATCAAGGTAGGTACATAAATTCAGTTATAAATTACCTTAGATTTGAGCACACTAACACATCCATTAAGCTGATCCTTCACTGTACATTACTATAGTGCTCCATTACAGTGGTTGCGCAATGTGGTGGCGATTGCATGTTGGTAGGTGGAATTGCAGGTAGAATTGCTGGACTCTGTCATTTCTTGGTGGCGATGATAGATACAAATTCCAGAATAGTTCCAGCTATTTATCCATTCATCCGAGGCATTGGAAAGGGGCAGGAAAAGCCTCTCTCGGAACCAGCACAATATGCAACATTTACATGACAGTGCACAGTTTGGTAGCTCGCCCCCGACTGACTTTTGTTCCACCTTTTTCACCTAGGCCAACCACAATTTGCGCGCGCTACTCAGTTCCGTTCCCGAGGGGAACCACAACATCTTTTACGTACTAAAGAACTAAGAACCCTAAGTGAGGATCAGCAATTTACATAACAGCAAACAAACATTTTAAATAAAACAGAACATTTGCACATATTGACATTTCTACAAAAAATTATTCACACAAAATTACAATTATATACAGTAAGTTTCGTTCCCTCCAAATGGGACAAAGAATTTTAATGGCAGATACACTACATTGCACACAATCAAATCATGACATCAAAGTTTTTACAAAGAAAGGAATATACAATTTTGTGTTATCGATCCAAACACATTTACAGAAGCTCAACAATGTAACATTAAATAAAACAAAAGTAAAATAAATCCGCACAGCATTAGAGCTATGGTGTTACACGTTCACCGTAAAATGGCCGTTTTCCTGGTCTGGTCGTACACTCGGCACTAGGAATCTACCGTCAGCACGTACTTACACATGTTCCGTTGCTAACGATGTCCGACAACCATGGTGAGATGCAGGAGGGTGAATTATCACACCACCAGAGCACACAGTTTCTCCAACGTCAACAGCAACAACAGAAACTACAACATCAACGCGAACAGCAGCTTCTGCACCATCATCTACAAATGCAGTTTCAGCAGCAACAACTGGGTCAAAAGCTACCCTTTCAACTGTTGCTGATACAGGTACAACTCGAGCAATATCACCACTAACAGCCACAGTTGCATCAGATTAGTGAGCAAGTTAGCCATTACAGCAACCCTCCCAGCTTCACGGTTGAAGCTAATGCACCCGCAACTCAGCAGCAGGAAAGTGGTGCCCTAAGTAAATGGCTGTATGCCTACTCACCTGCTGTCCCAGACTGTGCTATGCGTGAGTTACCGGGTTCTGATTTCCCTTCTAGTAATGGCACAGTTCAGACTAACTCAGAACACTCAGAGTCAACCGTTGACTTCCACTGCTGCTGTCGTACGGCCAAGTGTCAACAGTCGGTACAATCGATCAGATGCAGGTCCCTATATTTCCTCCGTGGCGAGCTGCCAGGCACTTAAATGTGATTTGCAGAGTATCCATGTAGAAAACTCCACCTTACGTTGGTAGACAAGTTATTATTTTCCTACCATGACATTGTTGACATTAGTTCATCAGGCAGAAACACAGTTAAGTTAGAGCTGAAAACTGCTGTGGCTACCAGCACTTTGATAGAAGTCCCTGTTTTCAAAGATCGTAAGTCTAGTGTCTTTATACCCAACTTCCTGAACCATATGCATGGCATTATCCGTGATTTTGACATTGGCTTGACAGGCAAGGAGATCTTGACGCAATGTAGAGCATATATCCTGTCGCAAGTATCAATCGATAAACATCATTCACATCCTGAACAAACGGTGCCGATTCCAGTATGTCTAGCGTTCGTTTCGCTTCCAGGCTCTGCCCTCATATGTTGGTATTCTGGGGAAGCGTCGTTCAGTGGAACCGTCGCTCCAGTCACCCAATGTCGAAATTTCTGGCGTTTTCACCATACGGCAAGGCAATGTACAAGTCATACTCGTTGCAGCAAGTGTGAAAGTCCTCACCCAGCGGACTCATATGGAGCCGTCTCCGACGTGTTTAAATTCCTCTGCTCCGCACCCAGTGACAGACCGCTCATGCGCGGCCTTTCTCTATCAACAAGAGCCTACGCCACTTTTGAGAGAGTAATTGGAAGCTCGCGGATTTCATACACCGCTGATCTCAGCCAGCCTCCTGGTCCTCAAAATCCCCTGGATTTCCCTCCTCTACCTCCAAGGCACTCTCCGAAACCAATAGTCGCTTTACCCTATTCTTGTACACGAACAAGGCCACAGCCGGTGACTCTCCAGTTGGGCTCTCTTCCATAGGGTGCCGCGCATCGTCAAAATGACTTCCAGTCGGCAGACAGATCGAGTGCCATCTCTGCCACGAGTACAGTCAACAATCGCTGCCACTCTGTAATAGCAACGCATATGTCATCGAAAAGATTATCTCGTTTATAGTGCACCTCTTGGAAGACGCGAGGACACAGCCACCTGTAACATTACACATACAGCCTCTACGACAACTATTAACGACGCTACTTACACCTAGCAGCTGTGGTGGGCTTAGGATCCTCAAATGAAATGTACGACCTGCGACTGCCAATGAAGGTGTCCTCCGACATGAACTTTGGACGCGGAAGATAGCAGTGGCTGCCATCTCAGAGACGTGGTTCCAACCACATTCTGTTGTCTGTTTTCAAGCATAACAGGTTTACCGCCAAGACAGAGAAGATGTTCTAGGAGGTGTCGCTCTCTTCATTAATGATGGGCTATGTCACACTCCAGTACGGATATACCACGAGGTTATCGACAGTTTTCTAGAGTTAGCAGCCAGTCTCTCTACTCTCATCCGTCGCCTAATCATCGTGGTTCTACACAGCCGGCCAAGGTGGTATATTCCCCGTGAAGAGTGGCACGCACTGGCTAGGCAGTTAGCACCTCCATTCCTATTTTGTGGCGATTTTAAATTGCGCAATGACCTGTGGTGCCTGGAAGTAATGATAGGTTGAGTGATGGGAACCTTGAGTTTCTCGATAAGTTCCTTCTCAATGGTGGATCCCCTACGTTACTTCCGTTACCCGGACAGAGACCCTTTGACGTCCATTTGATTCTGTGTTTGGCGTTACTTTCTTCGTTTTCTACATGGACTACTCTTCCATATCCTAAGGGATCCAACCACTACGCTCCTCTTTTGTCGACATTTACTGCAGTGCCTATCACGGCCTATAGGCCATCTCGTGAATGGAACGTTATGCATGCAGATAAGGTGTAGTATGGCGCACTAATGGATGCCAAAAGCCCGCTATTTCACACTGTGGCGTCACCGCTGGCAAGGTGCAGTATGTTTAGGAATTATATCAATCTAGCGGCATCACATACTATCCCACAGAAAAGGATGATGGCTGGCACCAGCTCATCCCCAATGGCGTCGGTTGGCGCAACGGAGACTGGCTTCAGTGTCTTAAACATTCGTAGCACGTGGGGAAACTATGTTGCCTATACGTCCACTAAGCTCATTCTTGAGGCCCCCCAGGAAAGAACACTGGAGGAAGTTTTGTGACCAAGTATCTTTGCACACTCCTGTTGGACGTGTTTGGTCGATGGTGAACTCGCTCAAACGGAAGGCGGCACCTCCAAAGAGGTTGTAGATCTGGATAGACGAGTTGGCCGCCATTTTTGTACCTCCAACTGCCATGTCGGAACCGACCAATCTCGCGGTGGCAGGTGCCGCTGCCGATCTACGAGACGCTTGCTGAACTCCAGAGATCCCTGACGTCCTCATCAGATACATCGCCTGGCTATGAGCAGATCCATTACTCCATCATTGTTAATTTGTCTGACGATGGAAAGCGTGTTCTTGGGAACATCTTTAATGACATCTGCAGGGATGGAAGCGTTCCCTAGGACTGGAAGACTCAGACACTGAGGCCCGTACTGAAGCCTGGGAAAAACTTGTCAAGCGACATCGTATCGCCCCCGTTGCACTGTCACTCTGCGTGTGTAAGAGATTGGAACTTCCCCTTACGTCTCGCTTAGGTCGGTGGTTTGAAGGTGATAACTTGCTCCCACAGACGCAAAACGGCTTCCGTAATGGCAGAAGTACTTATGATAATATTACCTTGTTTGAGATGGACATTGAAAAGACATTCTTCACCAACGGATATTTAACAGTATTATTTACTGAAAGCGTATCGCAGTGTCCTGATACCGGAAGTTATCAACAAATTGCAACTACAGAATCTCCCAATCTCCCAGTGGTGATATTACGGTTTATACACAGTTTGCTTGGTTGCCGTATCGTATACATATCCGCGTCATGTATGTGGCACGATGTCTGTATATATGCTCACTTGCCGTGCTTTTAGGTGACGCGCCTATGGCTTGCTGACGCATGTCAGATCTTGGCCACATGGGAGTTCAAAACTGAGTTCCAGGGTGAGAAGAAATACAGCAGATGAAAGGAAGTAAGCAATAACCTAACTATGGCAGATACTGAAAGTGTAATGTCTCTTTATCACTCATAAACAATTCCAAAGTGTTACAGACAACGCAAAATGTCCATAACAGTGCCTACGGAAACACGCCGTTGGCGTCAGGTGATATGTTTCTTGTTATGTAGTTCGGGAATTACATAGAATTACTACACATATATAAAATGCGACGTTGTCTGTAGAGTACCCAAGAAGGCTGCATATGAAGTTCTCGTCTGGGGCGCTTTGTTGTGATCTCCAGAAGTTGGGCTAACTTTAGACATACCCAATAGCCATCATGTTATCCAAAAATATCTTGGTTTATGGGAATGTCTTTTTTTTTTTGTAGCGTACCGAAAATAATGAAAATCGTCTTTATCCGCCTTGTTCATGCCACGCTACTTTCCATTGCTGACTGCATTTTAATTTCATAACTTCTCCGACATACAACTTCTTTGAAAACGTTATTCAGAGAATTTTAAAGTCTACTTCAAACTGAGCACGCCTACACTGTACTGAAAGATTACTTCAGACGCTGCCTACGTACATACAATTTTGTGTGGAGGCACCACATGAAGAGCATTTGTAGTCCTCTACAACTTTTTACGTGGGGATAACAATCCCACCTCGTAAAATGGATGCGTTGCGGACATCACACATCGGTCTCGGAAGGATATGGGTTACAGGATGACGTCACGGCAAGGAAGATGGTTAATAAGAGGGAAAATGGATATCATGATAGCCTCCTGGAGTCTAAGGATACTTAAGAGGTCTGGCAAATAACAAGAAAATACAGACGAAATGTGTAAGTATACATTGATGACCTGCACTACAAGATATGCGATGGAAAGTACAAGGAATGATTGCATTGGGAAAAAATATACTGCAAAGTGTAGAGATGCAGCCCGTTACGGTACTAGTTTTCTTATACATAGAGCAAATAATTATTTTCAAAGCAGTTAGCGATAGGCTGTGTTCTTTGAGAGTTAGTATCCCATTTTCAACGTTACGATGACGTATGCCTATACCCCAGAGGAGGAATGAGATGAAATCGAGGAGGAAGCATTTCACTCCTCAAAGAGGATATCAGCAAAGCTCAAAGGCATGTTGCAAGGATGATCTGTGAAGATCTGAATGCAAAAACATGGAAATAAGAAATTTATAGGAACACAGTAGGGAAAGAAAGCCTGCAAGAATTCAGTAATAATAACGCACTAAGGTTGAGATACTTCACCAGAGATAAGGAGATGATAATATAAAGCATAAGGGACGGAAATATAATAAGTAGTGCACATGAGTATCTCCAGAGGGAGTTACAAGAGACCTGTGCGGCTGGTTCCTGGCGGAGGTTCGAGTCCTCCCTTGGGCGTGGGTGTGTGTGTTTGTCCTTAGGATACTTTAGGTTAAGTAGTGTGTAAGCTGTCAGAGACAGCAAAGGACCTGGAAGAGCAGTTGAACGGAATGGACAGTGTCTTGAAAGGAGGATATAAGATGAACATCAACAAAAGCAAAACAAGGATAATGGAATGTAGTCAAATTAAATCGGGTGATGCTGAGGGAATTAGATTAGGAAATGAGACACTTAAAGTAGTAAAGGAGTTTTGCTATTTGGGGAGCAAAATAACTGATGATGGTCGAAGTAGAGAGTATAAAATGTAGACTGGCAATGGGAAGGAAAGCGTTTCTGAAGAAGAGTAATTTGTTAACATCGAGTATAGATTTAAGTGTCAGGAAGTCGTTTCTGAAAGTATTTGTATGGAGTGTAGCCATGTATGGAAGTGAAACATGGACGATAACTAGTTTGGACAAGAAGAGAATAGAAACTTTCGAGATGTGGTGCTACAGAAGAATGCTGAGGATAAGGTGGGTAGATCACGTAACTAATGAGGAGGTATTGAATAGGATTGGGGAGAAGAGAAGTTTGTGGCACAATTTGTCTAGAAGAAGGGATCGGTTGATAGGACATGTTTTGAGGCATCAAGGGATCACAAATTTAGCATTGGAGGGCAGCGTGGAGAGTAAAAATCGTAGAGGGAGACCAAGAGATGAATACACTAAGCAGATTCAGAAGGATGTAGGTTGCAGTAGATACTGGGAGATGGAGAAGGTTGCACAGGATAGAGTAGCATGGAGAGGTGCATCAAACCAGTCTCAGGACTGAAGACCACAACAACAACAACAACAACAACAACAACAGTATGTAAGCTTAGGGACCGATGACCTTAGCAGTTAATGCCCATAAGATTTCACACTCGTTTGAACAAGAGACCAGATATAAAATGTTATTTTATACAAACTTCACGCACCACACATTATGGAAATTAGTAGCTGTTGAGGGACAGACAGAGACACGGACCATCAGCTAGTGCGTATCAGACACACAGAAGATAGGTATGGCAAGATATAAAAAAAAGTGTAGATGAAAAGTGAAACACAGCATAGAAATTCTCTAAATTAAATGAAAGCGGGGAGAATACAAGGAGAAATTAGAAAAGATTATCGAGAAGACCTTAAAGTTTACTTCAAACTGAGAACACTATAATGGAAAATTCCCTCATACTTCACGCACGTACGTACAATTTTGTGTGAGGGCGCCAGATGAAGAACATTTGTCGCCTCCCAGAATTTTTCTTCAACTACAGAGGTGCCACGGGAGTTGTAATTCGCCCGTACTACCCTTCGTTATTCGCGGCGTCGCATATTTGAATTCGTTAGTACCCGGAGCAGGCCGGTCATTTGCCAGACCTCTATTAGATACTCTTCCTTATTAGGCCTGGTACCCAACTCGAATGCATCAACTGCACGCACGAGACATTTATCTTTCATGTCAGGCAGCGTGTGTGTTGGAATGCCGTCGTACTTAGAGGATGGAAATACAAGTTTCGTTTTCTCTTAGAGTCACAAAGATCGCCCGTTTGTTTGAATTCCGCGGTTTTCTTCATGCTTGACTAATGCACGGACTGTATACATTGATCAACTAGAACATTATGGCCAGTTTCTGCTGTCGGTGTAAACCTGTCCAGGTGACATGAGTGTCACTTGGAATGACTGCTAGTCAGGCACACGCACGGTGCATGTAGTATCACTGAGCGTGCTGTCCGTGCGTAGAATGGAGCAGGTGAGCGATCTATCTGAGCTTGACCGATGACATATCGGCTCGGAGGATTGGCACGATCATTTCGGAAAATGCACTACTACTAGAGAAGACTTGCCAGGTGTTCGAGTAGTGCTATGCTGAGTGTCTTCAACACGTGGCGAAACAATGGTGAAACGATGTCCAGACGTCGTGGAATTGGGCGGCCCCCCTCATTAGGGATGTCGGACGTCGTAGAAAGTGCTAAAACAGGACAAGCGGCGAACTCTTTCGGAACTAACATCAGACTTTAAGGCTGGGCAGAGTACAAGAGTGTCTGAACACATAGTTCCCCGAACACCCCTAACGATGGGCCACCAGAGCCGACGACCCATGCATGTGCCAATGTTAATACCACGACATCGACACCTACGACTGATACGAGCAGGTGACCATCAGCAGTGGACGTTGGTGCAGTGGCAGAGCATTGGATGGTCTAATGAATCTCGATACCTTCTTTACCGATCGCAGGACACGAATGCATCGTCTTCCAAGGAGCACCTCCTAGACACCTGCGCTGCGGGATGGAGACAAGCTGGCGGCGACACCGTTATGCTCTTGGGAACATTCTTTTGGGCACCCATGGGGGCAGTGGAGCCGGTGCAAGGCATCACGACGGCCAAGGAGTGCCGTACACTGTTTACAGAGCATGTACATTCCTTCATGACGGTCATGTTTCCCGGCAGCAATGGTATTTTCAACAAGTAAATGTGCAATGTCACATAGCCAAGTGTGTGTTGGAATGGTTCGAGGAACACAGTGGCGAGTTCCGATTGACGTGCTGGTACCCCAACTCGCCAGCTCTTAACCCGATTGAACACATGGTCGAGGTGATTGAACGTAGCGTCAGATTTGAAGCCATCTTCGTCCAACGACCTACCAAGGCCTCGCTGCTTCCACGCCGCTACGCCTCGCCGCTGCCAGAGATGGCCATGCCGGCTGTTACGTACGTGATCATAATGTTCTGGCTGATCAGTGTAATCAAATACGTCTCCTGGTGGAACTGTCGACGTCATGACTGAACATTACGTTCATCTTCTCTGATCCAATGATTACAACCATCAACTATTTGTTTTTTTAAGCTACGCTTAAAAAAGGGACGCCAAAAAGGGATATAATAAAGTACGCGCAGTGAAATTCCAACCATACAAAAATTTGTGAAATCTTGGAAAGACTATGCTCTCAGCCATCGGTCTACCGGCGCCATGTGTGTCCTCCTCCGACGGAACTGCCCCACCCCAATAATGACAGCAACATAAACATTCTCTGGCATGAGAAGATCGTCACAAATTGTCGACATAATATGCTATTATATACACTCTTATACACTATTACAATGTGCAATGCATTTAGAGACGGAATAAATGATTAAATATTTGCTTTTTCTATCTGGAAGCATACGGCTTTAAGCTTGTAAATCAAGTTCACCTAGATCCGTCCGCAGCTCGTGGTCTCGCTGTCGTGTTCTCGCTTCCCGAGCACGGGGTCCCGGGTTCGATTCCCGGCGGGGTCAGGGATTTTCTCCTGCCTCGAGATGACTGGGTGTTCGTGTTGTCCTCATCACTTCATCATCATTCATGTACGTGGCGAGATTGGACTGAGCAAAGGTTGGGACTTTGTACGAGCGCTGATAACCGCGCAGTCGAGCGCCCCGTGAACCAAACATCAACATCACATCATCACCTAGATCTACATCATTACTCTGCACTTCACAATTAAGTACCTGGACGAGGTTCATCGAACGACCTTCATGATACTTCTGTACACCCCCCCTCCCCCACCTCGCCCTTCTCCTCACCAGCGTGCAGGAAAACGATTAGATATTTTCATACGAGCTCTTGATATCTCTTACTTTATTATAATGACCGTTCCTCCCTATGTAGGTAGGCGCCAACAAAATATTTTTACATTCTGGGCGGAACGTAGGTGAATGAAATTTCGTGAGAAGATTCTGACCAATGAAAAACGCCCTTGTTTTAATTACTATCACCCCATATCGCGTATCATATCTGTGGAACTCTCGCGATAATGCCAAACGAGCTGCCCTTCTTTGAACTTTTTAGATACACTCCGTCAGTCCTACCTGATGAGGATCCCATTCCACTTAGCTAGACTCAAGAACAGGACGGACACGCGTAGTGCAAGCCGTCTCTGTAGTAGACCTGTTACATTTTCTAAGTGTTGTGGCAATAAATTGCACTCTTTCGTTTGCTTTCTTCACAACATTGTGTATGTATCCTCACTCAGCCTCATAGAAAAACTTTGCAACAGGCAAAATGACTTACAATGTTACATCAACTGAAGGCTCTCGGTATCCACCATGTAAAACTCTTGCGAACGACACAACGCTGCCGCATCATATCGCTCCAAGTTAAGTTTTTCGTAATTGTAATTTGTATGTATTTAGTTCAGTTTATAGCCTTTAGATCTTTGTGACATATAGTGTAACCGTCGAGAGGATGACTTCAAACATTTCATTATTTAGAATCAATTGCCACTTTTTGTACAATACATATATCATTTCGGAATTCGGTTTGACCATCTGACTACTTTACAAGACGGTAAATGACAGCATCATCTATAAACAATTCGGGGAAAACTGGTCAGATTGTCTCCTAAATCATTTATGTAGATGAGGAACAACACTTCCTTAGTGAATGCCAGGCCTTACTTATGTTTTACTCGATTACTTCTCCTCAGTTATTACGAACTGTGTCATTTCTGACAGAAAATAACGAATTCAATCACATAACTGAAATAGTACTCCACAGGCACCACACGCTATGTCTAAGGGTCAAGAATGGTGTCAGAAGCCTAATGGAAATCTAATGATATGGAACTAGTTTGACGTCAGTAGTGGGGGAACAGCAATCCTGGTAATTTTTTTTTTTTTTGGGGTTGCGTACATAAGGAGCAGGTTTGCACTCAGGGCAAACCTATTGTTCTCCTTTGATTGACAGGCAGTAACCTATTGTTCTCTTCTGATTGACAGATCCTTAACGTACTGCTCCCCGCCCTCTCCTCTCCCCCCCCCCCCCCCCAACGCCTCAGGAAACCTCCAACCCATCCCCTCCCCTCTCTGCTACTGGTACACTTTCAGGTCAGAATTATTGGAATAGCCCCTCTCACTCCACAGGCACCACACACTTTGACTAATGGTCAAGAGTGGTGTCAGAAGCGTAATGGAAATCTAATGATATGGAACCAGTTTGACGTCAGTAGTGGGGGACAGCACTCCTGGTGATTTTTTTTTTTTTTTTGGGTTGCGTACATAAGATGCAGGTTTGCACTCAGGGCAAACCTATTGTTCTCCTTTGATTGACAGGCAGTAACCTATTGTTCTCTTCTGATTGACAGGTCCTTAACCTACTGTTCCCCGCCCTCTCCTCCCCCACCCCAACCAGTCAGGAAACCTCCAACCCATCCCCTCCCCTCTCTGCTACTGGTACACTTTCAGGTCAGAATTATTGGAATAGCTCCTCTCACTCCACAGGCGCCACACACTTTGACTAAGGGTCAAGAGTGGTGTCAGAAGCGTAATGGAAATCTAATGATATGGAACCAGTTTGACGTCAGTAGTGGGGGACAGCGCTCCTGGTGATTTTTTTTGGGTTGCGTACATAAGGAGCAGGTTTGCACTCAGGGCAAACCTATTGTTCTCCTTTGATTGACAGGCAGTAACCTATTGTTCTCTTCTGATTGACAGGTCCTTAACCTACTGTTCCCTCCCCTCTCCTTCCCCCCCCCCCCCGAAACCCCTCAGTAAACCTCCAACCCATCCCGTCCCCTCTCTGCTACTGGTACACCTTCAGATCAGAATTATTGGAATAGCCCCTCTCACTCCACGGCACCACACACTTTGACTAAGGGTCAAGAATGGTGTCAGAAGCGTAATGGAAATCTAATGATATGGAACCAGTTTGACGTCAGTAATGGGGGACAGTGCTCCTGGTGATTTTTTTTTTTTTTTGGGTTGCGTACATAAGGAGCAGGTTTGCACTCAGGGCAAACCTATTGTTCTTCTTTGATTGACAGGCAGTAACCTATTGTTCTCTTCTGATTGACAGGTCCTTAACCTACTGTTCCCCGCCCTCTCCTCCCCCCCCCAAACCCTCAGGAAACCTCCAACCCATCCCCTCCCCTCTCTGCTACTGGTACACTTTCAGGTCAGAATTATTGGAATAGCCCCTCTCACTCCACAGGCACCACACACTTTGACTAAGGGTCAAGAATGGTGTCAGAAGCGTAATGGAAATCTAATGATATGGAACCAGTTTGACGTCAGTAGTGGGGGACAGCACTCCTGGTGATTTTTTTTTTTTTGGGTTGCGTACATAAGGAGCAGGTTTGCACTCAGGGCAAACCTATTGTTCTCCTTTGATTGACAGGCAGTAACCTATTGTTCTCATCTGATTGACAGGTCCTTAACCTACTGTTCCGCGCCCTCTCCTCCCCCCCCCCCCAACCCCTCAGGAAACCTCCAACCCATCCCCTCCCCTCTCTGCTACTAGTACACTTTCAGGTCAGAATTATTGGAATAGCTCCTCTCACTCCACAGGCACCACACACTTTGACTGGTGTCAGAAGCGTAATGGAAATCTAATGATATGGAACCAGTTTGACGTCAGTAGTGGGGGACAGCACTCCTGGTGAATTTTTATTTTTTTTATTTTTGGGTTGCGTATATAAGGAGCAGGTTTGCACTCAGGGCAAACCTATTGTTCTCCTTTGATTGACAGGCAGTAACCTATTGTTCTCTTCTGATTGAGAGGTCCTTAACCTACTGTTCCCCGCCCTCTCCTCCCCCCCCCCCCAACCCCTCAGGAAACCTCCAACCCATCCCCTCCCCTCTCTGCTACTGGTACACTTTCAGGTCAGAATTATTGGAATAGCCCCTCTCACTCCACAGGCACCACACACTTTGACTAAGGGTCAAGAATGGTGTCAGAAGCGTAATGGAAATCTAATGATATGGAACCAGTTTGACGTCAGTAGTGGGGGAACAGCACTCCTGGTGATTTTTTTTGGGTTGCATACATAAGGAGCAGGTTTGCACTCAGGGCAAACCTATTGTTCTCCTTTGATTGACAGGCAGTAACCTATTGTTCTCTTTTGATTGACAGGTCCTTAACCTACTGTTCCCCGCCCTCTCCTCCCCCCCCCCAACCCCTCAGGAAACCTCCAACCCATCCCCTCCCCTCTCTGCTACTGGTACACTTTCAGGTCAGAATTATTGGAATAGCCCCTCTCACTCCACAGGCACCACACACTTTGACTAAGGGTCAAGAATGGTGTCAGAAGCGTAATGGAAATCTAATGATATGGAACCAGTTTGACGTCAGTAGTGGGGGAACAGCACTCCTGGTGATTGTTTTTTTTTTGGGTTGCGTACATAAGGAGCTGGTTTGCACTCAGGGCAAACCTATTTTTCTCCTTTGATTGACAGGCAGTAACCTATTGTTCTCTTCTGATTGACAGGTCCTTAACCTACTGTTCCCCGCCCTCTCCTCCCCCCCCCCAACGCCTCAGGAAACCTTCAACCCATCCCCTCCCCTCGCTGCTACTGGTAAACCAAAGGAGGCTTTGACCCGGCATGGTACATAATCCTACTATGAAGGCGTTCCGAGCGACTGGGGCAGCCCGAGGCACGATCCCCAGGCTTCAGTCAATCACGCTGATTTCCCCAGGAGGAACGTCAAAACCACGCCAACTAGAGCAGCCAGACAGATGTGGGCTCGTCAAGGCCGTCACATCAGCAACTGCACAGTCCTGAAAGATACACACCGGCTCACGACGCTCGCACCAGAAACGCCGTACGCCAGCGATACTGGCCAGCTGCTCAGCATCCAGCACGTACGGTCCGCCGAAGAACACTACCAACAATCGCACTTCCTTCTGGTTCGCTCCACTCCCTACCACAGAGACAAAAGACCCTCGAACTGACAAAGAAAGCGATCAGTTCGCCTGGCTCTAGCTGTCGACGTCGCCTTACGGCTCAATATGAAAACTGGCTTTTACTCTTCATCCACAAATCGCAGACTATCATTTGAGAAAAAGGCAAGCTGAGCTTTATATGAGCATGATTTCTACAACATTATCAAAATTTTCCCAGTTTTTGCAGATTAAAACATGGTGACCCAAGCATTATCAAACAAATCAGAAGACTGACGGCGGAAGTAACTTAAATCTAAATAAATAAATAAATAAAAGAATTGCCGAACACCGAAAGTGTGTGGATAGTATCGTGAAGTCTTTGTTGCTAGAGTTAGTGGACCTATCCATTTTCCGGTGTCGGTGTCCGTCTCGCTGCGGCAGAGTCGACTGTGTGTGTGAGTGTGTTTGTGTGTGTGTGTGTGTGTTTCGGTGAGGGGATGGGCAGCGACGGCGCCCATTCGGCGGCCGCTCATGAATAATGCACGCCTGCCCTGGCCGCCTGCATTTTCGTCTCTCCGCCTCCCTCCGCGTCACCCGCCGTCGCCGTATGGCAGAGAGATTGTAGCGTTCGAGGGACGCGCATCGCGTGACGGCGAGTGCCGCTGCGCTGTCAGCCGCAGCTCAGGCGGGGCCGGCGCGCCTCGGGCGCATCTGTCGACCGACGCCGCTTCCCAGGCCCGCCGTATGCAAAGGACACTGCGAGGAGCAGCGGGCGCCGTAGCCCCCGCGAGGCAGGTGAACGCGGTCGTCTGACGGCCAGCCTCATCTCACATTCTCGCTTTATTCGCCCGTTCCTGGATCCGTAGAGGACTGTTCCGTAAACAAATCGTTCCGAATGCTGTATCGGCCAGCGCGTAACCGGTCGGACGTATCTATGCGGCTGAAGAGCGAACTCCTCGCCTTTCTTCATACCGAGTGTTCGTAATTAAAGTATAGCTGCTCACAGGGGTCCACTGAGGACTGCAATTAAGCTAATGCAGTGAAACTTGATAGATATTCTAATGTGACATTGAGACCAGATTTGCGCTGGAAAAAATAGTTCCAATTTCGGCTACGAGTTGCAAGTCTGGCGCTGTGAATGCAAGAAAAACTTACAGAAACATTTCCTTATACATGGTGGTTCACTGATCATGACCGGGCAAAATATCTCACGAAATAAGCATCAAACAAAAAAACTACAAAGAACGAAACTTGTCTAGCTTAAAGGGGGAAACCAGATGGCGCTATGGTTGGCCCGCTAGATGGCGCTGCCATGGGTCAAACGGATATCAACTGTGTATTTTTTAAATAGGAACCCTCATTTTTTTATTACATATTCGTGTAGAACGTACAGAAATACGAATGTTTAGTTGGACCCTTTTTTCGCTTTCTGATAGATGGCGCTGTAATAGTCACAAACGTATGGTTCACAAACTTAGACGAACAGTTGCTAACTGGTAGGTTTTTTAAACTAAAATATAGAACGTAGGTACGTTTGAACATTTTATTTCGATTTTCCCAATGTCATACATGTACCTTTGTGAACTTATCATTTCTGAGAACGAATGATGTTACAGCGTGATTACCTGTAAATACCACATTAATGCAATAAATGCTACAAATTATGTCCGTTGACCTCAATGCATTTGGCAATTCATGTAACGACATTCCTCTCAACAGCGAGTACTTCGCCTACCGTAAAGTTCGCACATGCATTAACAATGCGCTGACGTATGTTGTCAGGCGTTGTCGGTGGATCGCGATACCAAATATCCTTCAACTTTCCCCCAGAAAGAAATCCGGGGACGTCAGATACGGTGAACGTGCGGGCCATGGTATGGTGCTTCGAAGACCAATGTTCCTGTCATGGAATATGCTATTCAGTATCGCTTCAACCGCACGCGAGCTATGTTCCGGACGTCCATCATGTTGGAAGTACATCGCCATTCTGTCATGCAGTGAAACATCTTGTAGTAACATCGGTAGAACATTACGTAGGAAATCAGCATACATTGCACCATTTAGATTGCCATCGATAAAATGGGGGCCAATTATACTTCCTCCAATAATACAGCAGCATACATTAACCCACCAAGGCCGCTGATGTTCCACTTGTCGCAGCCATCGTGAATTTTCCGTTGCCCAACAGTGTAGATTATGCCGCTTTACGTTGCCGCTGTTGGTGAATGACGCTCCGTCGCTAAATAGAACGCGTGCAAAGAATCTGTCTTCGTCCCGTAATTTCTCTTGTCCACAGTGGCACAACTGTACACGACGTTCAAAGCCATACTATGCCACGCAATTCCTGGTGCATAGAAATATGGTACGGATGCAATGGATGTTGATGCAGCATTCTCAACACCGACGTTTTTGAGATTCCCGATTCTCGCGCAATTGGTCTGCTACTGATATGCCGATTAGCCGCGACAGGAGCTAAAACACCTACTTGGGCATCATCATTTGTTGCAGGTCGTGGTTGACGTTTCACATGTGGCTGAACACTTCCTGTTTCCTTAAATAACGTAACTATCCGGCGAACGGTCCGGACACTTTGATGATGTCGTCCAGGATACCGAGCATCATACATAGCACACGCCCGTTGGGCATTTTGATCACAATAGCTATACATAAACACGATATCGACCTTTTCCGCAATTGGTAAACAGTCCATTTTAACCCGGGTTATGTATCACGAAGCAAATACCGTCCGCACTGGCGGAATGTTGCGTGGTACCACGTACTTATTTATACGCTTGTGACTATTACAGCGCCATCTATCACAAAGCGAAAAAAGTGGTCCAACTAAAACATTCTTATTTCTTTACGTACTACACGAATATGTAATAACAGATAGGGGTTCCTATTAAAAAAAACGCTGTTGATATCCGTTTGACCTATGGCAGCGCCATCTAGAGGGCGAACTATAGCGCCATCTGGTTTCCCTCTTCAAGCTAGACAGTTTCGTCTTTGTAGTTTTTTCGTTTGATGCTTATTTCGTGAGATATTTGGCGATGTCACTATAAGTGGTCCACCCTGTATAATGTATTAGGAATGGTAGGTGCACAAAAAACGTCAAACAAGTGAGAAAGGCATGCACTGAGGTGACAAAGCGATGTGTACATATACAGACGGCGGTAGTATCGCGTACACATGGTATCAAAGGGCAGTGCATTGCCGGAGCTGTCATTTGTACTCAACTGATACGTGTGAAATTTTTCCGACGTGGTTATGAACTCACTACAGAGATTAAGACATTCAACTCGAAATGGTTGTAAGAGCTAGACGCGTCGTCATAACACGTCTGGAATCGTTAAGGAATTCGGTATACCAAGATACACAGTGTCAATAATGTGTCGAGAATATCGAATTTCAGGCAATACTCACTACGGACAATGGAGTGGCCGGTGGCCTTCACTTAATGACCGAGAGCAGTCGTGTTTGCGTACAATTGTCAGTGCTAACACACAAGCAACACTACGTGAAATTACCGCAGAAATCAATGGGGACGTACGACGAACATATCTGTTAGGACAGGGCGGCGAAATTTGGCGTTAATCGCCGCGAGTGCCTTTGCTAACAGCACGACGTCGTCTGCAGTGCTACTCCTGGGCTCGTGACCATATCGGCTGGACCCTAGAGTGGGAAAGAAACCGTGGTCTGGTCATATTTCAGTCCCGATTTCAGTTGGTAAGAGCTCATAGTAGGGTTCGAGTGTAGTGCAGAAGCCATGAAACAAGGTTGCCAATAAGGCACTGTTGGCGGCTCCATAATGGTGTATGCTGTGTTTATATAGAATGGAACGGATTCTGTGGTACTACTAAACCGATCATTGACTGGAAACGGCTGTATTCGGTTACTTGGAGGCCATCTGACACCTGTCATGGGTTTCACTTTCCCAACCAACGATGGAATTTTTATGGATAACATGCCGTCATGTCACAGGACACCCTTGTGGTTTGAGGACCAATCTCGACAACTCGAGCGAATGATTTGGCCACTCGTATTGCCCGACATGAGTCCCATCGAACATCTCTAGGACATTATTGAGGAGTCAGTTCGTTCACAAAATCATGCACAGGCAACCATTTCGCTATTATGGACGGCAGTAGAGACACCGTAGTTGAATATTTCTGCAGAGTACTGCCGACGACTTGTGAAGTAATGCTACGTTGGGTTGATACATTACACTTGGAAAAAAGTCTGGCGTGATAGTTGGAAATACCCCAGTACTTTTGGCACCTCAGTGTAATGTTGATTTTATTACTAACCTCCGCTTAAACAATTTGTTCAGTACGAGTTTGGAAGACTTCGACGACATCCTGCATCCGGAAAACCACGTGATCAGCAGTCGCTTGCAGCTGTTCCGTTGCAGATCAGGTGGAGACCAAACGTGTCTCAGGTACACGCGCTCATCTAGACATCCCCAGTGCCAAAAGTCACGTGGATGCACAGGAGGTAATCTTGCAGGTGTGTATCTAGAAAACCGCTGGAGGTAACACGTTCGTTATAGTTTGCATTAAACAGATCTTTCACTGGTCGAACTACGTGAGGTGGTGCCGCATATTCGGTGAAAACAGTGTTTTCTACACAGTTCCACTCTTCCAATTAAGAAATCACATACTGTACAAGGAGGTCTCATTAACATGCAGACGTCACAGTACAGCTGACAGACCATCTGGGTTCATCCTCTTCAGAGAAGAATTGGCCAAGAATATACTTGTCAATCCACATCACACAGTCACATAATGCGAGTGAAATGGCTCTTCTGCACAAGACGTCGTTTAACAGAACCCAAACCTGTCATTTCTGTATCTACACTGTGCCCTGGAATGTAAAGTCGGCCTTGTCACACCGCAAATTATTGCCCTTGTATATGTCATAAACTTCCATCCGTCTCAAAAACCAAAGAACAAATTCAGAACGTACACTGTGTGATCAAGAGTAACCGGACACCCACAAAAACATATGCTTTTCTTGTAAGGTGCTTTGTGCTGTCACCTACTGCCAGATACTCCATATCAGCGACCTCAGTAGTCATTCGTGAGAGGAGAGTGGGGCGCTCCGCAGAACTCACAGACTTCGAACGTGGTCACGTGATTGGGTATCACTTGTGACATACGTCTGATTTCCACACTCCTAAACATACCTAGGGCCAGTGTTTCCGACGTGATAGTGAAGTGGAAAGGTGAAGGGACACGTACGGCACAAAAGCGTACAAGCCGACCTCGTCTGTTGACTGACAGAGACCGCCGATAGTTGAAAAGGAATATGTAATAGGCAGCCATCTATCCAGACAATCACACATGAATTCCAAACTGCATCAGGATCCACTGCAAGTACTATGACAGGTATGCAGAAGGTGAGAAAACTAGGATTTCGAGCTCATAAGCCACACATCACGCCGGTAGATACCAAACGAGGCCTCGCTTGGTGTAAGGAGCGTAAACATTGGACGGTTGAACAGTGGAAAAACGTTGTATGGAGTGACGAATCACGGTACACAATGTGGAGATCCGATGGCAGGGTGTGAGTATGCCTAATGCCCGGTGAATGTCATCTGCCAGCGTGTGTAATGCCAACAGTAATATTCGGAGGTGGTGGTGTTATGGTGTGGTCGTGTTTTCCATGGAGGGGGCTTGCACACCTTGTTGTTTTGCGTGGCACTATCACAGCACAGGCCTACATTGATGTTTTAAGAACCTTTTTGCTTCCGACTGTTGAAGAGCAATTCGTGAATGGCGATTGGATCTTTCAAAACGATTGATCACCTGTTCATAATGCACTGCCTGTGGCGGAGTGGTTACACGACAATAACATCCCTGTATAAGACTGGCCTGCACGGAGTTCTGACAAGAATCCTATAGAACACCTCCGGGATGTTGTGGAACGCCGACTTCGTGCCAGGCCTGGCCGACCGTCATTGATACGTATACTCAGTGCAGCACTCCGTGAAGGATGGACTGCCATTCCCCAAGGAACCTTCCAACACCTGATTGAGTGGATGCTGTCATCGAGGCTAAGGGTGGGCCAACACCATATTGAAGCCAGCATTACCGATGGAGGGCGCCACCAACTTGTATGTCATTGTCAGCCAGGTGCCCGAATACTTTTGATCACATAGTCTAGTTGCAGGTCATGAGACACCAGTTACTGCACCAGTGTAAAATAGGCCGCAAGATTTTCCATACTGTTGACAACAGGGTGGACACTTCTCTTGACGCTGCACTACCCGGAGCATGTGCTGCACTGCCAGTTACAGCAACAGCAATCTACTCAGCAACTTCCACCGCGAGCGGACGCCTTTCAGGTTACACATCAAGCTCTCACCTGTTTTGCTTGGTACAATACTGGGAACCCCAAATAGAAATTAAAATACTTTTTATTTCTAGAAACTCAAGAGAATTATACATTTAGGAGAGACTGTTGTACCCTCAGGATACTATATCTAGGAACACATCTTTCTTGTTCGGATTTTGAAGCTAGTCGCCAATTTCAGAATGACATGAAGAAAAACACACTAGCGACAGCCATAAGTGGTTTTCAGTGAGTAGTGTTTTGTGCAGCATTTGTAAATATTGTGAATTGTACACGTTCATGTTCTGTACAATGTATTAAAGATATTTGGAAGATATACTTAACTCTTCAGTTACAGAACTTCTTGTTAGTAAAATTCTCTATATTTAAAAATTAGACGTTTAACATGTTCACGGTTAAGCCAAATTTTTCTAGCTTGAAACTACAAATCTGCGTTAGTCTACAACAGCTTCAGAATATAAATGCATCAAAAAAAGTTTTTCATCAGCCCGTTTCCCAGAACTCCATAAGATGGACGTTGACTATGGATATTATGATCTTCTTTAAACCATTTAATGACATCGCACTTCTCCTCAGACCTTTCAGTCAGTGATTTGCACTGGATGCAGCACTGCAGCTCCTCCCGATTACATTAAACAGTTTCACAAAAAACGCACGGTGTCTTCTCGACAGTCATACTTTTCACTTGTTTATGACATGACAGCATGAATGGACATAAAGGCAGTGTAAAATGCCAGATTTTCACTTGTTGGCCAAATTTTTAATTATTTTTTCCAGTCTAAATCGGTTCGCATTAGCATATCTGTGAAGTTTCGCTGCCATCCGGTGACTACAGCCTCACTGGACCTCTGTGAGTATCTGTAGTTAATCATAATCATGCAGTATTTAACAACATGGCATAGTATTTAAACCTCGTCCTCCTTGCTGAGAAATCAGATTCAATAGACATCACCTAGTTAGATTGATTCACATATCAGTCAGTATTATTGTTGGGTACGCTACACCTGAGAAACGTCTTCTAAATCAAGAGCTGAACAACACTTTGTACACTACCATACACTTAGACTTGTTCTTTATCTTATGTAACACACAGCACACATTTTTGTAATTTTTTTCTTCTTAGTTGCTGATATGTGCATTTGAAATGAGCTCATGCTTTTGCCTTAAATCTCGTAGAGGTGGTCGCCTGCGGACGGAAAGCTCAGGTTCGTGCTCTCTCTCTGCAACGTTGATCCTGAAGTCGGTGCAGCAGTTTTCTTCCTTTCCACTTATCTCCATGTAAACCATGCAGCAGTTGAAAATACGCATAACGATAAGATAAGAAGTGTCTTTTTATACTGCTTCACTGCTTGTCCCATGATTGGAGAGGGAGCTGTCATCTGGTCTTGAAGATCTACGTCAAACTCGTCATACTCGAGGGTACTTTGAACTACTGTTTCTTTACAATCCGAATCACTAAAAGTCAAATATCTTACTTCGTTATCATTGTTGAAAACGCTATCAACAGGCTTATGGAAACTCTCCTCATTCTCACCGTGATTACTATGATAATCTACCACTTGTCGCACTTGGCGTTTCAGAATACGTTTAAGAGCCATCCTTTTAGCTCGAAATCGAAGTCAGTGCTCTGATATAGTGAAGCTCGCATTTGCAATCTGATTTCATCTTAAGATTCAAATAGCAGCTTCATGATACTATAGCTCGTCATTTTCTCTGCCTCGTGATGACTGGATGTTGTGTGATGTCCTTAGGTTATTTAGGTTTAAGAGGAGCCAGAGGTGCCTATGCTGCCCATGTTACAATCACTAAGTTTGAGGAACATTTATGAATAAACTACCAAATAGAAAAATTTGAATTTTTTTTACATATAGAGTGGTTTAGTATTGCAGTTATGACAGAGGTATTTTGGAGTATCTTTTCTAGTTTCCTTCCAATTATTTTTTTTATTAATGACCCAAAATTTTATACAAATAATTGCTTTATAATTAAACTGAAATGAAACTACTGAACATATTGCCAAATGGCTGTGTTACAATGTAAGTTTGACCACTAGGAGTGCTGTATAAAAATTTCATCTCTCTAGCTTGAGTGGATTTTGAGAAAATGTTCCTTATATTCGAAAAATTTTAATTTACGGGAAATAGCTATCAAAGTTTCTCAATACATCCCTGCACTATAGGATGGATTATCAGGGTCTTCTTCTTCATCCTCCAAAACCTTCCTCTTCTGTCTTATTTTCTGGCCTGTTGTTCCATCATACTTCATGTGCCTTTCTCTTCTTTCTGCTCTTCTTATCCTTTCTCTATCAATCTTTCTTAGTGCTCGTACAGTGTTCACTCCAGCTGTAACTCCTAATGCCTTCAGAACTTCATACTTCACACTGTTCCCTTGGTTGTAGGTTGCTATTGCATCATAAATGCAAAAGTGCAGTGTTTTTATGCTTACAAACACCCTTTTAGGAATCACTTTAATCAAATTGTTTACGCACTCATTAGGATTCTGCGTCTTTCCGTGTAGACATTTGTGTAACAATTCAGGCTGTGCTAAGTCATGAAAAATTGGTTTTATTGTTCCCTCCTGATTCTTGTAGATACTGCATATTACCCGCTTTACACAAGAAGTATAATACTAACAACAACAGGCGCAACACTGAACTAATTCGAAACGGTAAACAGCAAAGAGACGATGTTCCGCGCTCTTATTCATTGTAGTATCGCAACTTGGTATTAGTGTTAATTTTCTTTTCCCTACGTTCTTCCTCTTCTTATATACACGGTTACTAAAATGTGGCATCGTAACCAGAACAAAAGTGTACGACAATATTAAATGGAGCAAGATGTTCGAAATTCTGAGGAAAATAGAAGTAAGCTGTAAGGAAATACGGGTAATATTTGTCACAGAAAACAATGTAGTCAACCCTTGCACACTCGCTGTATGCGTAACATAAGGCGCTGTATGCATAACAGGCCGAGAAAATCCCAAGCACTTCGCCAGGAAGTTACGAGATGGTGTTAGATGCATTCAGCGGCCGCCCATTTCCTCTGAAGGCGTGGATGAAAATGATAATAACTCCACTTCTAGGGCGAGTAGAAAAATAATTCAAAGTTTAAATTAAAGAGGGATGTTCCAAATAATTTTCGTTAGCAAAAAAAAATCGTAATTTTTGGGATTTGACCACCTCCGGCTCCCCTTAAGTAGTTCTAAGTTCTAGGGGACTGATGACCATAGATGTTGAGTGCTCAGAGCCATTTGAACCATTTGAACAGCTCGTCATTTTATGCGACTGTGTCAAAGTACTTGTTGCTCAGTTGTCTTGAATAATAACCGCATGGCTGCTCTTGTAAATAATTTATTTAACGACCGGTTTCGTAGCATAGAAGCCATAGCATCATAAATATGTGAATTGAGAAAAAGCGTTCCCTACAGTTCTGGTCGACTTTGTTACAATCAGTAGTGAGAAACAGAGCAAATTACTTACAGGGGTCAATCATGACATCAAAGATGCGACGTGGACGAGATCGAACAGATTTTTCGCTTACCTGAAAGTTACCTTAGTGTATCATTTATTCGAAGACTAGGAACGTTCGGTCTCGTATACGTCGCAACTTTGTCATGAATAATCACCTAAGTAATTTCTTCTGTTTCTAACTATTGATTATAGTTGTAATTCGACCACAACTATAGAGGACGCTTTTTCTAAATTAACAGACTTAACCTGATGGAGTGGCTTCTAACAAGTAGTTCAATAAATTATTTACAAGAGCAGCGAAGAGGTTATTATTCAAGATATCTGCTTCTGTCTGCGGTTGTTCTTTATGCAAGCTAGTTGGTACTCAGTGTCTCAACATCAATTTCCTGAAGTACTATGACACAATTCTCAAAAATACTGCGCTATTAAGTCAACAACGTCTCAGTCCTATCAGTGGAGTAGCTGACACTTGAGTGGTATAAGAGCCGTAAAGAGTAAAGTGATTGATTCGAATATCGCTGGTGGAAACTATTCTTGATTTTGTTTAAATTGTATATTCAGTAACAAATACCAGAACATAATTTTAACAAAAATTACTTTTCATTACTAGTCGCATGAAGATGTAGGTAAATACGATAAATTAATATTTGGAACAAAAATGCGAAACCTCAAATAGAAATGGCTCTGAGAGCTTTGGGACTTAACTTCTGAGGTCATCAGTCCCATAGAACTTAGAACTACTTAAACATAACTAACCGAAGGACAACACACACATCCATGCCCGAGGCAGGATTCGAACCTGCGACCTTAGCGGTCGCGCGGTTCCAGACTGAAGTGCCTAGAACCGCTCGGCCATCCCGGCCGGCACCTCAAATATAAATTAAAATATTTTTTATTTCTAGAAACTCGAGAGAATAATACATTTAGGAGAGACTGTTGCACCCTGAGGACAGTATATCGAGGAACACATGTTTCTTGTAGGACTTTGAAGCTAGTCGCCAATTTCATAATGACATGAAGAAAAACACACTAGGGACAGCCATAAGTGGTTTTCAGCGAGTTGTGTTTAGTGCATTATTTGTAAGTATTGTGAGTTCTACACGTTTAAGCTCTGTACATTATATTAAAGATATTAGTTGCAGGACTTTATTGTTAGTAAAATTCTCTATATTTGTAAAATCAGTTGTTCAACATGTTGACGTTTAAGGCAAATTTTGCTAGCTTGCAAATACAAATTAGCATTAGTCTCCAATAGCTTCAGAATATACGCACATCAAAAAAAAAAAATTGCATCACCCCAGTTCCCAGAGCTCCTGAAGAAAGACGTTGACTTTGGATATTGTATCACAGACTGTTCACAGATGTCACTAAACCCGCCCAAAGATGTAAACAACCATGCATGGGCAGCGCTTTTAGACGGATGGGGTCCTACACCCGATCAGTTCCAGTCATTCCACTAGGAAGGAGGGTCAGGGATTTTCTCTGCCTCGTGATAACTGGGTGTTGTGTGATGTCCTTAGGTTAGTTAGGTTTAAGTAGTTCTAAGTTCTAGGGGACTGATGACCTTAGATGTTAAGTCCCATAGTGCTCACAGCCATTTGAACCATTTTGAACAATCTGGAGCCACAGTGCCTTGATAAAATTATTGACAGTATCCCACGAAGAATACAGACAAGAATCAATGCAGGAGGACGTGCTACTTGGTATTAGAGGTGTGTACAGCAATCTGGACTACCACCTCTGAATGTCAGCTGTGTGGTGGTACAACATGCAATGTGTTGTTTTCGTGAGCAATAAAAAGGGCGAAAATGATACTTATGTTGATGTGTATTCGAATTTTCTGAACAGATTCCAGAGCTCTCGGAACCGTGGTGATGAAAAATTCGTTTTGATGTGTGTATTTAAGTTGTAACTGGTTTTTCATAAATGTTCTTCTTTATTCGATTTCATTTATTGTTTATGTATATAGTAAAGGCGCAAGATGGCTGCGAGCAGAGTGATTGGCGTGCGCTAGTTCGACTCGACCAGGCCACCGAGAATGCTTGGATGGAACCGACAGCGGAAGTAGTAGCTGCGTCTTCTGGCACCGCTGACGTCGTCGCACTAGTCAAACCAGAGTTTAGTGTCGTTCTACAAGCACAGGACACAGTTGGGTTTCTTGTCCGAACCATGGCTGATGCTGTCACTGCAGCACTGACGGACGAAATACAGCAAACTTTGGAGGTGAATGAGAGTGAGATCGGTTCCATGAACAAATCATTAAAAGAAACCGAGAATAGGGCACGATTGCTCGAACAAAAACCGGTCGAGAAGTCTAACCTACTCGAGCAACGTTAGAGACGCAATAATCTCAGACTTTTCGTGGTTCCAGAGAATAAAATTGAGAATGCAGGGGATTTAGTGATGAATTTGTTCCACGAGAAGCTAGGTACGCAGGTGACACTGAAGGACTGTGAGAGATAGAATGAGACGTAGGACACCAGGATTTACAAAACCCAGGGCTTTCAAAGAATAAATTGGCGAAATAAGATTTGACAATACGAGACGATTGAACTCTGGTTTCGCAGGATAGAGCGGATCATGTTATGGCTGTGGAGGGGGTCGTAATCAGTTACTTTTAGTTGCACAAAACACACAATCTTTTATTTTCCTAAGAACCACTTAACTACACATTGCCTTAAAAGGATCAAATTAAAACAATACGGCTGAAGGCCTAGTTAAGAGAACTTGCTATACCTCCTGGGCTGAAGGCCCAAATCCATACCAAAAACAAGAACGGCCGAAGGCCTGAACACACATTATTAAAATTCATTTAAAGAATACACGTGGCTGAAGGCCTTACTTGCACCCCGGAGACTTCTGTCCCAACCGACCGACTGCCACACATACCACCACACGTAAATGTAGCGATCACACGAACGATGGTTCAGCAATAATAGTATTGATAAGCGATGCTGCTGCTACTGACGGAGGCAAGTCAGCAACTCGTTATGGTAGTAACTCGGGGAGAAATAAAAGGCCACTCGATTGAGACAAAATGCTAAAGGACAAACGGCATCAACGCGATCCGGCCATGGCTCAATGATCTCAACTCTGAAAGATTAAGGAGTTTGTATTACGCGATTTTGAGATCTGAGCTACAAAACGTATGGACAAATGATGGCAGGATAATGGCGAAGATGGAAAATGGAAAATTCAAAAGAACTCGACAGTCTGTGCTTTAGGAGATTATGAAATGCCAACTCCGGCTGCCGCTAGATTGTGTGTTTATGTTGTTATTGTACACCGCCAGAAAAACAAAATTAGTACACGTGGAATGACGATGATCGGATGAAGGCACATGCCACCAGGGAATAGTAAATGTATTGATAATGGTTTCAGCGTCATCCACCAACCGCTAGCGTAGTTGCAAAGCTATCAGAGCGGCCATCTACCCTTTAATAGGCAATGCTCACAGGCCGAAGACTCGGTGTGGTGCAAACGTGTGAAGGAAGCAGACCACCAAGTCGCAGAGGCGCACTCGCACTTCAAATGTCTCTGAGCACTATGGGACTTAACAGCTGAGGTCATCAGTCCACTAGAACTTAGAACCACTTAAACCTAACTCACCTAAGGACATCACAGACATCCATGCCCGAGGCAGGATTCGAACCTACGACCGTAGCAGTCGCGCGGCTCCAGCCTGTAGCGCCTAGAACCGCTCCTCCACTCTGGCCGACACTCGTACTTCCTGCAGCCAAGTGAGCGAGTTTGAAGCTGGTCAAATTGTAGTTTTGTGAGTGGCCGGATGGTCCTTTCGGAGAATTGCCACACAAGTTGGACGTGCTGCGTCAGCTTGGCAGCGATGCTGGTATCAGTGGCCACGTGAACTTTCTCACGCCCGTGTCGAGCTTCTGGATGTCCACACAACACAGAATCAGCCAGGATCATCGTACTGTAACGGGCGCAGTTGCAGATCGCATATCTAGTACAGCATAAGTAAGAGGGCTTGTGAACCGGGAAGTGTCAGTACGAACTGTTGCGAACCAGTTATTAGCTGTCCGACTAAAGACACGCAAACCTCTATCTCGTCTTCCACTCACGCCACAGGATCGACATGCAGGGCTCGACTGTGCCGTCAGAGGACCACTTGAAAGATGAAACGGCAAACCGTGGTCTTCAGCTGTGAAAGCAGTTTCTGCCTGTCCGCAAGTGATGGTCGTTTGCGTTTACAACTTAGACTTGGTGAGCGCTTTCCCGTAGACTGCAGTTTTCTGAGACACATTGGTCCCAACCCAGGCCTTTTCGTGTGGGGTGCGATAAACTGCGACTCTCGTTCACGGTTGATGTTTGTGGAGGGGACGCTAATCAGCGCTTAGTATAGGCAGAATGTTGTTAGAACCATTCTTTTGCCGGTCTTGCAACAGTAAGATGATGTGTTGTTCCAACAGAGTAATACTCGCCCCCACACTACGTATGAAACTCAATGTCCACTACAAGACGAGAGAAACTTTCCCGGCCAGCACAATCTCCAGACTTTCAACAACTGAGCAGGTGTGGGATGTGATGGAGCGAGATGTGACTCGTGCGACTCGTCAACCAACAACTCTTACGGAATTTCGCAAACAGGTCGAACAGACTTGGCATAACGTATCCCAGGACAGTATTCGCCATCTGCACTATCTACTGGATGTTAGCGTCAGCCCCCGAACAGCCGGCTGTGGAGGCTACTCCCCGTACTACTTCTGGTGCTAAAGCATGGGTCGCTACCTGGTACCTCAGAACCACTTCTGCTATTGATCTGTAAATGCAATCGTTTCATGTACTCGACATGCACTGTTGCAGCAACGAATCTTGAGTGAATTGGACCCCTCAAACAAAGCGTACTATGTGTTTTTTCCTGCTGTGTGTATTATAGGTAACCGTAACTTAACTTATAGTTAATTGTTCTGTTTTACATAGTTATTCATTTCTATTCCTACTGTTTTTATTTTCTTTGTCCATTACTGTATCTACTTACTATACCTTCCATTTATATTTTAGCAATTTGTTATGATACTATCGTTGTTATTCGTCATTAGCATCTTTTCTTTCGGTTATCTTGTATTCAGTACTGTTTCACACGGATTATTATAGCTCTGTTTACAGTGTTTCTTTTCCAGCTGCCGGTCAACTATTTAACGATCGCTGAAAAGCCGGCTGGTCTTGGTCACTAAGCGCCGGCCGGTGTGGCCGTGCGGTTCTAGGTGCTTCAGTCTGCAACCGCGTGACCGCTACGGTCGCAGGTTCGAGTCCTGCATCGGGCATGGATGTGTGTGATGTCCTTGAGTTAGTTAGGTTTATGTAGTTCTAAGTTCTAGGGGACTTATGACCTCAGATGTTAAGTCCCATAGTGCTCAGAGCCATTTGAATCATTATCTTTTTTTTGTCACTAAGCCTTCTTCCTCCCTGTAAATAACTGCCGCTTTGACTTCCATGAACCCGTACCTCTACCACAGCACGCTACGCTATGCTCTGTTCCCTCAACAGCACTGACCGAATCGCTAATGCCCAGCAGCGACATCCTCGCAACCTTTGCACCTGAACATACCAATCTCCACATTGCACACGTAAATGTGCAGTCCCTCCTATCTCACCTTGGCGTGTTCCATGACACATATTTCAGGACATAAACATCCATGTAACATTTCTATCAAATGCAAGACATGACAGATGTAACAGACGAGAGGTTGGAATAGGAGTGAACACATACCCTGATTTATTACCCACTGTGCAACACACATCCAACAACAATGAAGACAAACAAGTGGAATTTATGTTGATAGACATCAAATAACACAGAGTACCTGGCATGTGTCCTCTACAAATATCCTGAAGTAGGAAGGTTGCCTGCTACGAAGATGCTCTTTCAAGTCTCGAATCGACATACGAGCATATAATTAAATCTAGTGACATTAACAAAAGTTTTGTATGTAATACTCCTTCCAGTGCAAAATTTAAGAGGATTCTATCTTCGTCAAACGCGTCGCTACTTCAGCTTGCTCCCAACCACCATAAAAATAGTAGTCAGACTCTCATAGACACATCTGCAACGAAATCCACAGAATATTCGTACCAGTCTAATATCTCCACATTTCATGTCTATGCAAGACATAATTTTCGTACGATAATCGTTAGAATGTCCCAGAAACAAACCCCTGCTACCTAGGTATCGTAACGTCAAATGCATTAATTTATTTGAACTTGCAACTGAAGCGTAAGAAATAATATGGGGGAGGGGGGACGTCTTCTATTCGTTTTAGTTTTTGGGCCTTTAGTCTTCTGACTTGTTTGATGTGGCCCGCCAAGAATTCCTCTCCTGTGCCAGCCTCTTCGTCTCAGAAAAGCACTTATAACCTACTGTTACATACCATAACTTCAAATACCGTACATTAATTTATCTGAACTTGCAACTGAGGCGTAAGAAATAATATGGGAAGGAATGTCTTCTATTCCGTTCTTTATTTTTTGCGTCATCAGTCTTCTGACTGGATTGATGTGGCCCGCCAAGAATTCCTCTCATGTGCCAACCTCTCCTCTCTTTAAAGCACTTCGAATCTATGTCCTCGATTATTTGCTGGATGTATTCCAATCTGTCTTCCTCTACAGTTTTTTTCCCTCTATAGCTCTCTCTAGTACCATGGAAGTCATTTGCTCATGTCTTAACAGATGTCCTATCATCCTGTTCCTTTTCCTTATCAATGTTTTCCTCATACTCCTGCCCTCTCCGATTCTGCGCAGTACCTCATCGTTCCTTACCAAATCACTCCACCTGATATTCGACATCCGCCTGTAGCACCACATCTCAAATGCTTCGATTCTCTGTTCCTGTTTTCCCACAGTCCATGTTTCACTGCATAACAATGCTGTGCTCCAGACATATATAATCAGAATTTTCTTCCTCAAGATAAGGTCTCGCCTAGTAATCCAGTTTTGCCAAGGCTAGTCTAATTTTGATGTCCTCCTTTTTCCGTCCGTCATTGGTTACTTTGCTGCCTGGGTAACAGAATACCTTAACTTCATCTACTTCGTGTCTATCAATCCTGATGTTAAGTTTCTCGCTGCTCTCATTTCTGCTAATTCTCATTACTTTCGTCTTTCTTCGATTTACTCTCAGTCCATTATCCGTACTCATTACATTGTTCATTACATTCAGCATATCACGTGATTCTTCTTCACTTTCGCTCAGTGAATTGTATAATTGATATTCTTTCAGTTTGAATTTTAATTCCATTGCTGAACCTTTGTTTCATTTCCATCATTGGTTCTTCGACGTACAAATTAAACAGTATTATGGGGGGAGATGGGGGGGGGGGAGAGAGACTACGTGCCTGTCTTACACCCTTTTTAATCCAAGCGCTTCGTTCTTGGTCGTCCACTTTTATTATTCCTTCTTGGCTGTTGTATAAATTATATGTCTGTCTCTCCCTATATTTTAACCCATATTTCTCAGAATTTCCAAAATCTTGCACCATTTTACATTGTCGAACGCTATTTCGAGGTCGACAAATCCTATGAAAGTGTCTTCATTTTTCTTTAGTCTTGCTTCCATTATCAACCGCAACGTCAGAATTTCCTCTCTGCTGAATTTGCCTTTTCTAATGCCAATCTGATCGTCACTTAGCATATCCCCAATTTTCTCTTCCAGTCTTCTGTATATTGCTATTGACAGAAACTTTGATGCTTGAGATCTTGTTTGTGCGATAATTCTGACACTAGTCAAATGTTAACAGTTTCGGAACTGCGTGGATGATATTTTTCTGAAGTCAGATGGTCAGATGGTATGTCGCCAGATTTATACATTCCACACCAACGTGAAAAGTCGTTTTGTTGTCACTTCCCCCAATGATTTTAGAAATTCTAATACAATGTTATCTATCCCCTCTGCATTATTTTATCTGTATTATTTGATCTTCAGTCCTCCAAAGCTCTCTTACATTCTGATCTCATAGTGGATGCCATATCTCTTCTAAATCGACTTCTGCTTCTTCTATCACATCAGACAAATCTTCCCCTCATAGAGGCTTTCAATGTACTTTTTCCACTTATCCGCTCTCTCCTCTGCATTTAACAGTGGAATTTCCATGTTACAACATTTGCTTTTAATGTCACGGATGATTGTTTTCACTTTCCTGTATGCTGAGTCTGTCGTTTCAATGTTCATTTCTTTTTCAGTTTCTTCACATTTTTCATGGAACCATTCTGTCTTAGCTTCCCTGCTTCCTATTTATTTCATTCCTCAGCGACTTGTATTTCTGTATTCCTTAATTCGTCTGAACATTTTTGTACTTTCGTCTTTCATCGATCAACTGAAGTATTTCATGTGTTTCCCACAGTTCTTTCGCAGTTGCTTTGTTTGTACCTATGTTTTTCTTGCCATCTTCTGTGATTGCCCGTTTTAGAGACTGTTCATTCCTCTTCAACTGTACTGCCTACTGAGCTATTCGTTATTGCTGTAGCCTTAGAGAACTTCAAACGTATCTCTTCATCCTTTAGTACTTCCCAATGCCACTTCTTTGCCTATTGATTCTTCCTGGCTAATCAATTCAACCTGCTCTTCATAATTGCTACATTTTGATCTGAGTCTATATCTGCTCCTAGATGTGCCTTAAAATCCAATATCTGATTTCAGAATATCTGTCTGACAATGATGGAGACTAACTGATATCTTCCGGTTTCAACCCCCTCTTCTTGTGATTCTTGAACACATTGCTCGCTATTTCTAGCTGAAATTTATTACAAAACTCAATTAGCCTGTAAACTTTTCTTCTACTCCCTCCCCTACAACACTATACCAGTCCCCCATGATTATTAGATTTCCATCTCCATGTATGAACTGTATCACCCTTTCAATACCCTCATACATTTTCTCTATCTCTGCATCTTCAACTTGGGACGTCAGGATGTATACCTGAACTATCGCTGTCGGTGTTGGTTTGCTGTCGATTCTGACAGGAACTACCATCCTATCACTGGACTATTCATTGTAACACACTCTTTGCTCTACCTTTCTATTCGTAACGAATGCTACTACCGGTATACCGTTTTCTGCTGCTGTTGATATTACCCTATACTCACCGACCAGATATCCTTGTCTTCTTTACACTTCACTTCATTGACCCTTACTGTATCTTGATTGAGTCCCTACACTTCCTTTTTCAGATTTTCTAACTTCCGTACAAAATTCCATGCTATGACTCGTAAAACGTTATCGATTGGTTGATTATTTAATCTTTTCCTCGTGGTTTCCTCCTCCTTGGCAGCACCCTCGCGGAGATCCGAATGATGGACCATTTCACAATCTTTTGCGAATGATCATCATGACACTTTTCAATGACATGCCACATGTCCTGTGGATACACTTTATGTGTTTTAATACTGTTTTAGATTAGATTAGATTAGATTAATACTTGTTCCATAGATCATGAATACGTCACTTCGTAATGATGTGGAACGTCTCAGGTGATTTCCATTGCCTTCTGCATCTTTATGCCGTTGATCATTGGTGATTCTTCCGCCTTTAAGAGCAGTTTCCCGCCCCAAGTGCAAGAGAGTGCCCTGAATCTTTGTCCGCTCCTCCGCCCTCTTCGACAAGGCCGTTGGCAGAATGAAGGTGACTTCTTTTGTCGGTAGTCTTCAGCCACCAGTGTTAATTTAGAGTTTAAGCAGGGGAGAGGGGATGGGGATGTTTCGAATCCTTGACGAGGACGTTCTCATTATTAATAAAGACGCTATCCCTAGACCGCAGGTGCCACATTTATCCCCTTCTTAGACACAAACGTAGTACTTCAGGGATTAACTAAGGAACTTACTCAACTATAGGACAAATAAGGTGCCCTAAGTACCGAGAAACTAGGCAGGAAAGCTGTATCCCGGCTAACTGAAGAATTAAAACAACTCATGAATCTCAGAGACGCAGCATTTTGGGCATACAAACTGCACCCCATGCCTGACAATCATATTGCTTACAAGCAGAAGCGGAACAGAGAGGATTTGCAAGAATAAATAATAATTCCAAGTTTATCTTGCCACTGTAACGAAGAGCAAAACTCAGTAGCTATAGTGAAACATCGATAGAAAAATATTCATGAAACCTTGAATAGCAGGTTAATTGTTATAGTTAGTGTTTGTTTACTACTGCAATATTATACTTTAAAGATCGGTATATATAGTACTGCAGTATTTTTCTGATGACAAATAACATTAAAAGATAAATTTATTACTCTTCTGCACAGAAGAATTCATTTGCTTTTCTTTGTTTCCTTTTCCTTAACAATTAATTTACAAATATTGTCTTTATCACCTCTAAAGCAATCGACTGTTCCGCTGAAACAGTGGCGACTGAAGAAGTTACTTGCTAATAGTTTACAACTGATCTATTAGCTCCATCAGAGGAGGTGTATGCTTCAAATACCAACGCCTCATCATCCACTGACACGTTAAAATACTGATACATCTATGGTTGTATCAATTACTTCTGGATACATCTCAAGATCACTTTGAACATAATCCTGCATTTTTCCATCCACCACAACATTCTCACCAACATCTTCACTTTTGGAAATCCTTGTTTCTTTCCAGTAATTCGCAATCACTTTTTGCTCTACACTGTTCCAGGAACTGGCAGTCATGTCTCAAGCCTGCTTCATATTGAAACTATAGTGAATCTCAACCTATCTTTCAGTGTTTGCGATCTCGTGTTAAACTAGCCGTGAACAGTATTATGTCTTGTTCTTAATGATACACATGTCTAGTGGCTGAAGGATGGTACAGTTCGGGGGGGGGGGGGGGGGGGGGGGGGGGGAGGGTGGAGGGAAGATAGCATATAGCATAATTTTTCATTCTTCAACGCTGGCATGTTGTTATGTGCAATAGAACTATCCACCAGCAATGCAATTTTTTATTTTTCCTCGCCCTCTCTTTATTAAGCAAAGGCAGCCACTCACAGAAGAGGGCAGTCGTCATCCATGTTTTTCGATTTGCCTGCGACTGACCACAATAAAAGAAACACGTTTAGAATAGCGTAAAAAAAAGGAACACTAAATTAATCTGCTAGAGATATACACTGTATATACTCTTCATGCATACACATAACATTACAGCTGAAAATACTGACTCAGCTTGTAAATTAAAGTAAGGTAAAATTAAATGTATGTACTATTACCTGGCAAGCTTCTTCCACTTTTTTAAGCATCGGGGATATTATGGTCGTTCGATCACCAGCGGTGTCAACATATGCCTCCCCGACGCCTTGTTGCAGAGAAGAACCGTCACGCGGACGTCAGATGGCTTCTCTCCTTTACATTTTACAATCCCGTCTCATCTCATCTGCATTGTAATGTCTTCGTGACTGTACCTCTCCACCAGTTAACACGTGCTGTTTTTCTGCCAACATTCTGTGTTACCTAAAGCTGCTGATTTTTCTTCGCGTGAAATCACTTTAAACATGTTCCACGTCTCTCCTTAAATCTCTGCAACCGTACGTTACTTGTCTTAAAATTAGAATCACTGAGCAACATAGCGAATTCCAAGCCTTATTGTCATATCAGCGGGCCATTAATTGGTATGTCCTGCGCACACTTCTCATGAATCCATCGCAGTTTACTACTGTCGCCGGCCGGTTTGGCCGAACGGTTCTAGGCGCTACAGTCTGGAACCACGCGACCGCTACGGTCGCAGGTTCGAATCCTGCCTCGGGCATGGATGTATATGATGTCCTTAGGTTAGCCATTTTTTTACCACTGTCTACATCGTCACCAGCAGCTGTCTACATTCTTTGTCTTGAAGGGTCAAACTTGCCACCTGTAAAACTTTAATCATCTTGTTTTCTATTGCCAGTATTAACTTAATAAATTCATACTCAGTATTACTTATTCACGGTGTCAATATAGACACTCATATCATTTTAATACTGTTTCGCACATCAAAACTGTTACTTCTTAGGTAACTTCGATGTAAAAAAGATATTGTATGTGTGAAACGCTGGTCCGACGTAAGAAATGGTTTGAAGGCCCTAACAAGATAAAGTTAAATAAATAAACAAATAAATGAAAAATGAAAATAGTAGAGTAATAATATAACAGATGCGCCATTAAACACAGTTCTGTCAAGATTTTCTCGGTTGCAACGCTTTAATATTTAAATATAATGTTTGTTCACAACTACATGACCATGATCTGCCTTGGAACAATTTTTCGCCTTTGGACAAACCTTTCTTTCGCCGACTCCGATTTTTGTTTCCAAAAATAGGCTGCGTCACACAAAAGGTCGATGTTATCATTTAAGAACGGAACAACGAAGTATGTTAAGCTTCTATTACAGTGCTAGCTAGAGGAAAAGTCTGAAAACCGTTCAAAGTTCCACCCCTTACATCAGTAGGCCGGCCAGTGTGGCCGAGCGGTTCTAGGCGCTACATTCTGGGACCGCGCGACCGCTACGGTCGCAGGTTCGAATCCTGCCTCGGACATGGATGTGTGTGATGTCCTTAGGTTAGTTAGGTTTAAGCAGTTCTAAGTTCTAGGGGACTGATGACCTCAGAAGTTAATTCCCATAGCGCTCAGAGCCATTTGAACCATTTTACACAATCAAAAACAAAAGTACGACCTAATTTCTTTTGGTCAACGTTTCCATTTACTGATAAGTAGGGAAATCAAATAACAGAAGAAAGTTAATCCTAACAGTTTGGAGAAAATCAAACATGGGCAGTCCCTAAGCTCACTTTGTGAATAGGATCGACGTGATTTTAGAGACAGAAGGAGAGAGAAGGAATGAGGAAGAAGGAGGGAGGGAAAAGAGAGAGAGAGAATTAATAAATTAAAATGCCTTAAGACAAGGGCCCCATCTCGAAAATGTTAAATAAGAATTCAATTAAGCTTGTGTTCAGCTACATACTCCATAAACAGTTTTCTCGAAAATGTCCGAAAATGTCTTCGAAGTGTTTCGCGATGGAGTCCTCACATAAAAAGTTTTCGGTAAAGTTTCCATGTCAAATTCAGATAAAATTCCACTCTTTCGATGACTTCGTCCACGTGATAATGGATGTAGTCATCGAAAGCTTGCTCTTTTACCTTCTCTAGCATATTATTTTGATTGACCCGATCAAATACCTTTGACAAAGCATTTAAGATCCGATCTGATGATGTGTTATTACTTTATAATTTTTCATTGTCCTGTCACTTTAGTGTGATCACCTGTCAAAACCCTGAATAACCATAATTTGCAGCGTGGACCACTGCACGACGTGTAGGAACAGAGTCACTGAGGTTTCGGAGGGTACCGACAGGGATAGGAAGCCATGATGACTCCAATACAGTGGCCAGCTGTGCTAGGTTTTTCGGTTGGGGATCCACGCGTCGTGATCCATAGATTCTGGACCGGGTTTAAATCCGGTGAGCTTGGTGTCCAGAAAAACGGTAAACTCATCCTGTTGTCCATGGAACCATTCGCGTACACTGCCAGCTGTGTGACATGTTGCACCGTACTGCTGGTAGAAGCCATCGTGCAGAGTAAGTCGACTGCATGCCCTAGGGGTGGTAATGATCCGAGGTGACAGACGTTCATCCACTGTCCCTCCCAGAATCATGAGAGCAGCCAGAGAATGGCAGGAAAACATTTCCGTTCCGAAAAAGGTTGCAGCGTGTTTGCTTTTAGACGTTTCGCGCCGAATTCGCCAACAACCTACTGTTCGACAGAGGATAAAACGTGATGCATTCGAAAAGGTCACCTGTCGCCACTCAATAGACGTCCAGTTACAATACTGGCGTGCATATTCCACGATTTGTTGACTATGAACGCCAGGCAGCAAGGGTGAAAGAGCCAGAAGCCTGCTGCGAGGCCAGTATGCAGCAACGTTCGCTGAACGGTCTTTGTGGACACACTGCTGGTAGCATCTCGTCGCTCGGAAGCTCGATAGTTGCATATGTGTTCAATCATACACACCTTCGCAGCTGTCGGTCGCCCTGTTATCTATGGCCCGTGGAGCTTAATAGTTGCCTCGGCGCCGGTTTTCGATAGTGCAACTTTGACATGTACGGCATACTCTACCCACGGCGGCACACGATAAGTTTATAAACTTATCCGTTTCGGAAGTGCTTAAACTCTTGGCCAGGAAGTCATGACCTTCTAGACGTCAGGTAGTTCGCTGCGTTTCCGCATTACGACAGCGAATGCACTCTTTCCGGCGTCGAAACCCCAACATTTCCCACCCAATTGATACACTTAATAATTCCTGCATATGGCATGCTCCCACATGTCGTATGTGAGTGGTTATTGTAAGTTAAGGTCGAAAATATGGGGGGTCATATTAATGAGACTGAACCATATAGTATGTGCTAAGTAAATGTGTAAATACCTGTCTCAGTAGAGCGCCCGCTTTAAATAGTCCAAGTACCGCATTACCATAAAGGAGAATGAAAATCTTGGAGTATATTACCATCTCAAAAACTTTAAAAAGTGATAAAAGAGCTGACAATAGCCAGAAGTAATTGAGTCACTCTTCTTACAGAGACTTCTAACCTTGGCATATTTCAGTCTACCCGGTGAAACACCCTGAAATAATAGTGCATTACATGAATGACCAAATGCACTACATATCATAGGGCCACAAATTTTTAGTGCCTCACTGGAGGTATTACCTCCTCCCGCCTCACATCCCCCCACCTGCACTCTGCCTAAATGGTTCTACGTTTAACTTATTGATCATTTTCGTTGTTTGAAACGCGGATATGAGACAAAGCTTGCATTGATCTAATTGTTCTCTGTTTCGTTTCTGCTTTTTCTGTTTTGTTTTCTCTTCTGAACTACCCTGAAGAGCCAAAGAAACTGGCAGACCTGCCTAACATCGTGTAGGGCCCCCGCGAGCGGGCAGAAGTTCCCCAAGACGACGCGGCATGGACGGCTAATGTCTGAAGTAGTCCTGCAGGAAACTGACACCATGAATCCTGCAGGGCTGTCCATAAATCCGTAAGAGTACGAGGGGGTGGAGATCTCTTCTGAACAGCACGTTGCAAGGCATCCCAGATATGCTCAATAATGTTTATGACTAGGGAGTTTGCTGGCCAGCGGAAGTGTTTAAACTCAGAAGAGTGTTCCTGGACGTGTCCCTAGACGTATGGGCTATAACATTGTCCTGCTAGAATTGCCTAAATCCGTCGGAATTCACAATGGACATGAATAGATGCTTACGTACGTGTCACATGATAGTCATGCCCCAAACCATTACAGAGCCTCTCACAGCTTAAACAGTCTCCTGCTGACATGCAGGGTCCATGCATTCATGATGTTCCCTCCACACCCGTACACGTCCATCCGCTCGATACAATTTGAAACGAGACTCGTCTGACAAGGCAGCATGTTTCCAGTCATCAACAGTCCAATGTCGGTGTTGACGAGCCTAGGTGAGACGTAAAGCTTTGTATCATGCAGTCATCAAGGGTACACCAGTGAGCCTTCGACTCCGAAAGCCCACATCGATGATGTTTCGTTGAATGGTTCACACGCAGACACTTGTTGACGGCACTGCACTGAAATCTGCAGCAATTTGCGGAAGGGCTGTCCTTTTAGACGATTCTCTTCAGTCGTTGTTGGTCCCGTCCTTGAAGGATCTTTTCCGGTTGATGTTTCACCGAATTCCTGATGTTCGTGGTACACTCGTGAAATGGTCGTACGAGAAAATCCCCACTTTATCGCTACCTCGGAGATGCTGTGTCCCATCGTTCGTGCCCCGACTATAACACCACTTTCAATCTCACTTAAATCTTGAAACCTGCGATTGTAGCAGCAGTAACCGACGTAACTGCGCCAGGCACTTGTTGCCTTATACAGGCGCTGTCGACCACAGCGCCGTATTCTGACTGTTTACATATCTCTGTATTTGAGTATGCCTGTCTGTATCAGTTTCTTTGGCGCTTCAGTGTATCTGCACATTTAAAAATAATTAAAAATGTCTTCTACACATGAAGTCTTTTACGATGCTCCTACTCGTTTAACGATATTCCGAACTGAGTTGATTTTATGGCCTCATTTATGAGGTGCCAATGTCTACAGATGTCGGTGTTACTCTGAGTTGGGAAAAGTCGTGGAAGTACTACTCCTTATCGTACACCTCAAAATTTAACTGACGTAGTGGAAAATGAGGCATGCTGAGCTAAATCTCAAGCTCTCTATCGAGCAGATATGTCTAGTAAAGGGATTAATTTTCGCCCCGTTCCGATTTTGTCATTCTCAGAATCAGAAACACGACGCGTTATATAATCTCGTCAGTTTATCATCATAGAAAAGTTGTACTTACAGGTGTAATATGACCATTGAAACGACTCACCCCGATTTTTACTCAATTATTTCGTGCTTTCCGACAAGGCACGTGAACTTTCGCTAGTTATGGAAAACCCTCTTTAGAGTCTTTTACAGAAATTATTTGCTTCTATCAGCGTCAAGACTCTTGTATTCCGTTGTTAATTCATTCCAGCACAACTGGTGCTTAAAGAGCAGAGGTCTGCAGGTCTACGGACATGCATTTCATCTGCTGAGCCCGTCGGCATGTGTAAGTCAGCCACGATTAATTTCTTATCATGACAATAGCGTCAGTACACTACTGAAACTTGACAGTTCATGGTTCAAATGGTTCTGAGCACTATGGGACTTGACTTTTGAGGTCATTAGTCCCCTAGACTTATAACTACTTAAACCTAAGTAACCTAAGGACATCCCACACATCCATACCCGAGGCAGGATTCGAACCCTGCGACCGTAGCAGCAGCAAGGTTCCAGACTGAAGCGCCTAGAACCACTCGGCCACAGCGGCCGGCAAGGTAGTGGAAAGACTCGTATCATTGACTCACAGAACGGTATTTCATCTACATATACACACGGGTTCATACGTACGAATTTGAAACCTGATTCCTATAATCGCTTTCAGTCTATTTCTCGGCCGTTACATTCTCGAATAGCACGTAGGAAGAATTAATACCTCTTTCCGTGCGAGCACTGATTCATTTTATTATGAATGTCACTTATCCCGATATATATATATATATATATATATATATATATATATATATATATATATATATATATATATATGGGAGTCAACAAAGTATTTTGTAATGAACATCATTTCTCTCCATTTATGTCGGATCAATTACCACTTTGTGCACACTGTGTAAATCACTTTGCAATTTGTTTCGATCTTCTGATTAGAAGCTGATAAAATAATCAGTACGCGATTTAAAAGAGCTGCTATTAATGTCTCCTGAATCATTTATGTACGAGTAGATGAAGAACGGCAGAGGACCTGTAAAAACTTCCTTGGGAAACGCCAGATCTAACTCCGGTTTCACTATCTGACTTACCATGAATTACTAGGAATTGTAATGGTTTTAACAGGAAATCACAAATCCATTCGCACAACTGAGAGAATACAGAAAGTTTTATTCGAAGACGTTTGTTTGAGATGGCGTCAAAAACTTTCTGAAAATCTATGAATATAGAGGCAACCTGAGATCTCTTCCCTATAGCATGCAATACTTCGTATGAACAGTCAGCCGTATTCCATAAGAATAAACCGTGCTATGTATGTGTCAATAGATCGTTTTCTTCGATGTATTTCATAATGATGGACCACAGTATGTGTAGAAAAATTCTACCTGAAATGGATGTCGGTGATAAGAATTTATACTCCTAATTCACTGCATTACCTTTTATTTCCGTATTTGTGTGCTGGTGTGACCTGTGTAACTTTCAGCCGTTTGTTAAGAATCTTTCAGTTCATCTTCGACGGTGGTCCTGCAGGCACTTATTATAATAATGAAATAATGAAGCAGCCTTGTAATCCACTACATTAAGTAGCTAGCATTTCAGTTTTCCTGAAAATGAGTTAATCGAGGACAGGGAGTCCCAGTTCATGAATCAATGACAACACACTAGTCTAACTAGGCTTAAACTGTGCCGTACATCTATTGGTGAATGTTCGAACGGGAAATGATGGCACACGTAATGTTACTGGCCGTTAAGATTGCAGTTCTCAGAGTGCATGTGGAATTGGAAATTATGCTTTCGACCGTAGTAAAAAATTGTAAACGATGGTTGGTATGCGAAAGATAACCGGAAAACTGCGTTCCGTGTCATTACAGAACAACGATGGCACGACTACGCATGTATCTAGCGTAAGATGAGATAGTACGAAGACTTTCCAGTCACGAATACCTAGCTTATATTCAGGTCGGTGTTATTACGGTGCATACGTAGGTCTATATAATACGCAGATCAGCAGCTGAATTTACACCGGTTACGCTTGCACCTAAACTTTTATAGGCGACAAAATGGAGGTTGTAGTGTTTCGGCCCCTTAAATTGTCTCGTAGGCCAGGTCTCTGAGACGTGGGCGCCCTCTGATAACACATGGTAGCTTTTCCGCCTGCAGTGAAGTGCGTCTCACATAAAGCTACTCGTACTTCCATAAGATAAAGGGTGAGAGCTGTGGCTCTCCCGAATTGCGTATCCGATGCATCCCTAAAGCTGTGAATATAGGGTTGTGAAAAATACTGTTTTAGTTATGGAAAGAGTCTATCCATATGTCAGTGAGAGGTTGTGTAGTTTCATAGTTCTATTATACATTGTTACATAACACAATAATAATAATAAATAACATCTCGGCCTCGCCAAATTATCGCAGCATTACTTACACTTACGTTCGTACATGTGTTAATACATGCCACATTTCAGGCAGCAGTTGACTGAAGTTGTGGTGCGCTAATTTTTCAAAATAGGAAAACGGAGTGTTGTGCAGCGATTAATTCTCCGTGAAATAAGGTCTAACACAGACAGAAGTTAATTTGCAGCTTATAGGTGGACATGGTGGCTTTTCATTTTCAATTAACGCCGTGGAGAAATGGGCGGTGGAGTTTATACGTGGCTGTGAAAGCGTCCTAGGTGATCCACGCGAAGGAAAGTCCAAAAATTGCAAGCATTCCGTAAAACGTCGACAAAGTGCATGGCATGATTTTGGAAGATCTGCGCATAGAGGTATGTGAAATTACTGAAGCTCTAGCGATATCAAAGGAACGTGTTGGTCACTTCGCGCAGGGTGGGTGCTGTGTGTGCTTACTGCGGGTCACAAATGCATTCGCACGACATTTCCGAAAAAAAAAAACAGTAGGGGTGTTTTGCATCGATACGTGAGATGAATGGATTCATCACTACACATCCGAATCTGAACAGCAGTCTCTGCAGTGGATGGAAGCCGGTTCTTCAGTTCCAAAGAAAGTAGGGCGGAGCAATCAGCGGGATAGATCATGATGATGATGTTTTGGGGTGCGGGAGGAATTTTGCTGACTGACTACTTTGAAAAGGTAAAAAACATAACTGGAGAATATACTTGCAACTTCTAATGAAACTGGACGCAAGCTTTCCTGAAAACAAACCTGACTTATAGAAGAAAAACAATCATCTTCCGTCAGGACAATGGACTTGCCCACAAATGTGTGAGAATGGTGAAATTGACGGATTTGAGTTATGGAACGCATGAATTTCTACTCTATTCCCCAGGTTTGGGACTCTCGGTCTTCGATCTGTTCTCAAAACTTAAAAAATTCCTCACTCGTCAGCATATTTCCTCCAATCAAGAAGCCATTTCGGCGCTAGATAGGTACTTTGCAGCAATTCCGAAACAACAATTCAGAGGTGGGATAATGCCACTGGAACACCACTGCATGAAATATACTGATATTAGAGAAGAATATATTGAAAAATAAAACTTCTTTGAAAACATAAGTTGTCTTTGTCATTATGAGACCGCGAAATTTTCAGACCGCCATCTTACAGTGCCTGGTAAAAGAAGTGAAACAGCCTGAACATTGGGTCCGACGTCAGTGACACTTTCCGCGCGTAACCATCGTCGCGGGTACTTAGACGAACAGAGCTGAAATTCTCTCCGACAAGTTCAAATAGCTCTGAGCACTATGGGACAACTTCTCAGGCCATCAGTCCCCTAGAACATAGAACTACTTAAACCTAACTAACCTAAGGACATCACACACATCCATGCCAAGGATTCGAACCTGCGAACGTAGCGGTCGCGTGGTTCCAGACTGTAGCACCTAGAACCGCTCGGCCACCCCGGCCGGCTCTCCGACATGTACGATCGCTACCAGAGTGCATTAATGTAGTTCTTGTTTATTGTTGTTACCAAACCTGATAAGGTAGATAAGCGGCGTGGAGACCGTCAGATATTGAGAGAGAACTGTGAAGCACCCGTAGATACCGCGTACTCGAATGAGAGAGCATTATATATTGAAGCGCCAAAGAAACTGGTATTGGCATGCGTATTTAAAAACGGATATACAGGTATGTAAACCGGCAGAGTACGGAACTGCGATCGGAAACGCCTATATAAGACAACAAGTGTTTGGCGCAGTTCTTTGATCGGTTACTTTTGCTACAATGGCAGGTTATCAAGATTTGAGTAGTGTTATAGGCGGGGCACGAGAGGTGGGTCATAGCATCTACAGCACCTACGAGATAGCGACGAAGTGAGGCTTTCCTGTACGACCATTTCACAAGTATACCGTGAAATAAGGAATCCCCAAAAACATCAAATCTCCGACAACGCTTCAAGAACGGGACCGACGACGATTGAAGAGAGTAGTTCAACGTGACAGAAATTCAAGCCTTCCGCAAACTGATACAGAATGCTGGGCCATCAACAACCGTCAGCGTGCGAACCATTGAACAAAACATCATCGATATGAGCTTTCGGAGCCGAAGGCCCACTAGTGTACCTTTGATCAGTGCACTAAATAAGGCTTTACCCCTCGACTTTGCACGTCAACATCGACATTGGGCTGTTAATGTGTGGAAACACGTTACCTGATCGGACGAGTCTCGTTTCAAATTGTGTCGAGCGGATGGAAGTGTACGGGTGTGGAGACAGCCTCATGAATCCATGAACCCTGCACATCAGCAGGGGACTGTTCAAGCTGGTGCAGGCTCTGTAATGGTGTGGGGCGTGGCCAGGTGCAGTGATATGGGATCCCTGATACATCTAGATACGACTGCGGCAGGTGACACGTAGTAAGCATCATGTCTGGTCACGTGCATCCATTAATGCCCATTGTGCATTTTGACTTGGGCAATTCCAGCAGGACAGTGCGACACCCCACACGTCCAGAATTGCAACAGAGTGGCTCCAGGAACGCTCTTCTGAGTTTAAACACATCCGCGAGCCACAGAACTCCCCAGACATGAACATTATTGAACATACCTGGGATGCCATACAACGTGCTGTTCAGAAGAGATCTCCACCTTTCGTACTCTTACGGGTTTATGTACAGCTCTGCAGGTTTCATGGTGTCAATTCCCTCCAGAACTATTTCAGACGCTAGTCGAGTCCAGGCCAGGGCGTGCTGCGCACTTCTGCGGCGTGCTTGCGGGGCCCCTCACGATATTAGGCAGATGCACCACTTTCTTCGGCTCTTCAGTGTACGTTCCTGACAGAGTTTGAAATGGGGATCATTGGGGTTCTCCATTTGGCCGGCAGGTCGAATCGTAAAACATTCAGATTCGTGGAGAATTCATATGTAAAAATTACTGAATGTGTACGTGAGCGCAGGAGTACTCGTTCTCCACATTCCAGTCCACCACGTATGGCCGCCGCAGACGGCTTCAGAGTTGCATCTGGCAACCGGGAACAAGTAAAGGACTCCTTGCAACATCCTGTGTCATTCTGCATCATTGGTCGGAGTCTAGCAGCAGCCGGAATCAGCAATTTCCATCCCAGACGCCGGCTGCTGCTGCTGTTAACACCTTGGCACAAACTGTAGCATTTGGCGTGGCGCCGCTTTCGGACTGAATGGCGTCGCTTTGTGTTCACCGACGAATTGGCGTGCTGCACTACCGTGTATGTCTATCGTCCACGAATATAGGGCCCACATTGGGAGAGGTCCGATTTTTCCAATGTTGTAGAGGGCCACATCGGTGTTATACTGCTGTCAAGACGAGGACGCCGTCAAGTATGACTTCAGGGCGCAACTGGTAGTGAATCAGGGAACTCTGACGGCACAATGGTACGTAATGGAGATCCTCCATCCTCATATATCACTTTCCCTGTGACAGATTTCTGGTACACTTTCCAACAGGACAAAGCTCGTCCACACACGTCACGCGTCTATGAACTTCATCATGTTGACGTACTCTGATGCCACAAACGTTCTCAGATCCGTTCCCGATATAACAACTGTGAGACCAATTTAAGTGTCCGTCCTAGCGCCGATATCCAGGATATTAAGTATCAGTTACAACATTTACAACATTTGTGGGCCAGCTTGTGTCAGGAGAGGATACAATGGCTCTCTGAAAGCCTTCCTATCGGAATTAGTGCATGCATCTAGGACAGAGTCATGATGATGAGCGGTCTCATAGTGGCAACTTCATTGCAAATTAGACTCGATTTTGTAATCATAAAATAACATGGCATACCCTGTCAGCCCGTGAACTTTTATTTCGTTTCCTCCTCTCCTTCTGGATACTTAATTTATTTTTTCAGTTGGTGTAATTACTGTTATTATTGTTGGTATACTTGATATTTTACATAAAATACGACTATATGTGTATATATACTCTAGAAGTCACTGTATAATGTGTCATGGAGAGTACTTCATACCAATCTCAGCGCCTTTATATCCTTAGTACTCGCTTACTGTCTGGTTCCAAGCGGGTTTTAAATCCGCGCCAGACGGCATGGTCCTCTATCACCACTGGAGGGCTATCCAGCCGTCGCGCTCTAAGCCGTGGCTGAGCATGTTCCTGTCTCGTGTATAAAGTGAGGACGCCGCGGTGGAGCATGTGGTCCCAGCAGCCAATAGCGACGTACTGTATCCTATATATAATCGCCTGTCTCTCGCTCAGCTAGGTCCCACCACTCGACCCTAGCTTCCAGTACTTCGATCAGTTACCCCCTTCAGACATCAACACTCCCACCACTGCACACGACATCACTCCGCTCTAAATGCAACACCGCCCCTCGTCATGATGGTGTCACTTATGCCACCTCAAGGAATCCCTCCCCCCCTCTTATCCTTCCTGGCTGTCTTTGCTACCCTGTACAATGTCCTCCTCTCCACTGGATTTTACCCCGACCTGTGGAAGACTTTTCATGTCCTGCTGTTCCCTAAACCCAACAAACGCCCCTCTGATACCTCTTCCTACCGTTCCATCTGCCTCACCTCCGTGTTCAGTAAGGTCTTCGAGACCACCCTCTCTCACCATATTCGCCGACACCTTACCCAGCACCACCTCCTCCCCCTTACCCAGTGTGGCTTCCGGCCTTCCATCTCAGCTAGCTCCTTAATCTTACCAATCTTCTTTCCCTACAACTTAACTCCTGTCACTATGCTATCTTTGTTTCCCTCGACCTCCATAACGGCTACAACCGCGTCTGGCATCTCGGGCTCCTCTAAAAACTCCAGACCTATGCTCTTCCCATCAACCTCATCCGTCTCACTGCTTCCTTCCTCTCCTGTCGTCCCTCCTATGTGCATATCCACAATTCCAACTCCTGTAGTTTCTATCCCTCTGATGGCATGCTCCAAGACTCCATCCTTTTCCCTCCCCTCTATCTCCTGTACACTGTTGATATGCCCAAACCTCCCCTACCTGTTCATCTCCTCCAATCTGCTGATGACACCGCCTTCCTACCCCTCAACAGCCCCAACGTACCCTCTAAACCCACCTTGACCAATTCACCGCTTGGTGCAACCAGTGTTTCCTCTGTGTCAAGACCCGAGCGATCATCATAGGCAGCACCAACGGCACTTTCTGTCTCCATGATTTCTATCTCACCATTTATGGTCGTCCTATCGACCTCACTCCTACCCTCAAATACCTTGGTTTCACCCTCGATCGCCACCACACCTTGACTCCCCATCTCCTTACCATCTAACACAAAGCTCATAACACACTCAGCCTCCTGAAACTCCAGTCTGGCTAGACACGGGGTCTGCATCCTTCCACCATCCTTCACACCTACAAATCCTTGATCCGCCCCATCCTCTGTTATGCCAGCATTGCTTGGATTTCCACCCCTCTCAGGTTCTATAAACCACTCCAAATCCTTGAACGCCATGCACTGCGCCTCGCCTTCTGCATCCACCTTCCATCCCTCATGTGCACCCTCTACGACCTCATCCCTTTCCCCAACCGTCTCCTTTTTCTCGAACACATCTGCACACTATATATTGTCTGCCACCTTGATGCCCCTCACCCCCTGGTGTCTCCATTCCTCTCCACCCCCAGCCTGTGGCCATGCCTTTACCATTCCACCCTCTCTCCATCTCCACACCCTCCACCTCCTTTCCCAACGCAGCTTCCACTATCTAACCCTCCTGGATAATGAGCTTCAAGAAAATGGTTCAAATGGCTCTGAGTACTCTGCGACTTAACTTCTGAGGTCACCAGTCCCCTAGAACTTAGAACTACTTAAACCTAACTAACCTAAGTACATCACAGTCATCCATGCCTGAGGCAGGATTCGAACCTGCAACTGTAGCGGTAGCGAGGTTCCACACTGTAGCGCCTAGAACCGCTCGGCCACCCCAGCCGGTTAATGAGCTTCGCCCTGACATCTACCCTTCCTACCAAATTAACCCCATCTTCCTCCTCAGGGCTCCCTCTCCTCCCCCTCCCTTCTCCTGAGCAGCTTTCCCCTCCTCCAACCCCTCCGTCTCATGTGCTCCTTCAATGTCTCTGTATTCCCTCCTGCTTTGTCTTCCCTCTTCTTCTCCTGGCCCACCTGTCTCCTGCCTCTTGGTGCACCCGCTGACGCCCCCTACTCTTTTCATCCCACACCCTCCCCTGCTGCACCTTGCTCTCCCCTCCTTTTCCATCCTCTCAGGCCTCTGCCTCGGCAGGTCCCACCTGGCAGTTTTATTCTTTATCATGTGTGCTCCAAGTGAGTTTAAAGTGTGTTTTTCTGGAGTGCTTTTAATACTGTGGCCCCCTTTTAACCTGTGTGTGTGACTTCAGTGTCTTTTTTGTGTTCTACAAATCGGTAACTGTGTTTTTAATCTTTATGTCGACTTTTTTAACTGTCCCCCTATAAACGTCTCCATGTCAGTGTCTTTTTACCTCCCTTATCTCTCCTTACTCTGCTTTATGTCCCCCTTCTTTTATCGCCTTATATGTAACATTTTATACTTGTATTAGATGTTTATCACTCTGCTGAAGAGCGGCGGATTGTGACGCTGACAGCCCTCCCCTTCCCATTTGGGGCAGGGGAATAAAATCACAATAAAGAAAAAGAAAAGAAAAAGCTCTGCTAGGCAGTCTGAAGTTTGTGGAGTCTATCGACATGTCAGCAACATACAGTGTGTTTACAGTACTTTGCTTCCGTGTAAGAGTGCACGTTGTGGATTCGTTTGGTTGTCTCTTGTCCCCCTGTTGCTTCTTGCGTGATGTCGTCGTAACGTCTCGCTCGGTCGTCCGTCGTTGTTCGCGTCCGTCCTTTCCCGTTCGTTTCTTGTTTGCGGGCCGCTCCCGTTTGGTCCCGCCGCGCTTCGTTCTCGGCAACTCCATGAACGTTCCGGTCGTGGTTACAATATACTGAGTGAAAAATGACTAACTGTGTTTCTCCGCAAACACCTTCAGCCCTCTAATTTTATTTTCTCTATTCGTACTGCTAGATATGTGAATTGATGCAGAATCCTCCTTCTTGCCTAGATTCCCATGTTAGTTTGTTTAGCATCTTTATTATCTCTATTGCAATTTCGTATGTGCTATATCTACCCAACTTAGAAATACTCCTCTGAATCCAAGATCTGTTGTCATGTCTACTTGATAAGGACTCCAAACGCTGAACCAGCAGTTATGGTCGCGCTAGCTCTAGAACTGGTTGCATTTTCGTTTGTACGTGATTTGTCTTGTGCATGCAATTCACTTTACAAGAACACTTCCAGGACATTTATAAAACGACGTGGCGCGCTCCAAATGTGCGCCAATAATCCTTAAATATGTGCTATCTCTAGATACACATTTCCTTCTCGTGCGAAGCTCCTATCGATAAAGTGTGTAGTCAACCGACAGATAAATTGTTTTGATGCTGCAGCTACTATGAATCAAGACAGAATGGAATTAATGACATCTACCTGGTAAGCAGGAGATCTGGGTTCTAATTCTCAACTTTCCCCATTACATTAATCAATGCCCACTGGTAGCCAATGTCGTCAATTCCTTCGTGTCTTGTTCATATTAGCTGCAGGATCAACGTGGTGTATCTTCTTTTGATGAGTCCAATAGTACAGACACCACATGTATTCTTAAGGCGAGGACGGCCGATGATCTCTTCACTGCAGATGCATACCATGCTCTAACTCTGACAGTAATCGACGGTACACCGCACTTAAAGGGACAGTGGTCAATGATCACTACATTTGTAGTGTGTAGATCAGTTCAGAATTTAGGTCTGACGGGAGGCGTGCTGGGGTTTTCTGTGCAGTTCTTGACTGCTGTGTCCAGATGGCGTAGTGGTCAGTGCATTTGTCTAGTAAGCGGGAGACGTTGGTCCAAATCCCAATCCGACACAAATTTCCAACCTTCCCCATTGATTTAAATCAATGCACACTGGCAGATAAAGTTGTCCATTCCTTTGTGTCTATATTGTAATTTTATGCTACAACTGGTGGATATTTTTCCCAATAATTATACGTTAAAGCTGATTTACTCGGTCAGAACAAAAATCTCTGTACTGTTTGACAGTACATGATTTCCACGTATGTTATTGTCGTTAATCGTTTGCGGCAAGCTGAAAAATGTAATTGCTTGCTATTTTGGGTATCATTTCCGACAGGTGGTTTTGTCAGAAGCATTAATTTTCCAGATAGTTTCCCACTGTCGTAGCAGGTTTAATACGTGGCAGGTATTATAACATTAACTTGCATATTCCTGAATTGTCAGATTAACGGTGTTCTAGTATCAAAAGCAAGAAAAAACCATTGTTATCTGCCATTGTAAACAAGGAAGATTAACGCTGGTGCCTTTTCTCATTATTTATTACACTTTTGGGATGCATACTACATATTCCGGGAAAGAGAATCTTTCTACAGCTTTCACAGTTAATTTCATTCGCTTTTGTTTCGTAAATACACTCAGACTTTTATATTTACATATTCTTTTTTCCAGGATCATTGGCAAACTTACAAAATTGTAGTACTTATAATAGTTTTTTCTTAACCATACAGTAACATCATATCATAAAGTGTTCCCGAGGTAGATACAAAGACAGTAATTTTTTGTAGAACATACACCGGGTACCATTTGTAGCAGCATAAACTGATACAACACAAATGAAACAATCTTAACGATCAGATGTACAGCATTTCAGAATGAAATTTTAACTCTGCAGCGGAGTGTGCGCTGATATGAAAGTTCCCGGCAGATTAAAAGTGTGTGCCAGACAGAAATTCTAACTCTGGACTCTTGCCTTTCGAGGGCAAGTGCTTTACGAACTGAACCACTCAAGCAGGACTCACGACCCGCCCGACAGCTTTCCCTCGTGTCCTCCGTTCCACACCTGAAAGAAGCTCTCGTGCGAAATTTGCAAGGTCTCGAGTTGAGTCTCAGTCCGGCACACAGTTTTTATCTGCCAGGAAGTTTCATACAGCATACCGTTTATCAAGGTCCCACAGTAAATCAGTGCTCATACAATATATTTCTTTCTTGTTATGTGCACATCGCTGTATCGTATTAATGTGGTTTACAGAATTACAGAGTGGTAATCGCTGGTCATATCCTCATCAATAACCGAAAAAAAAGAAATTTTTACGGAATGGACACTGAAATGAATGGAACGCCAGTATGGGTCATAATACCGGAAAGAGAAATTCAGAGATTTGTGCACTGCTATAACACATTTGCAAGACACTAAAATGAATTTAATTAAGTACTCAGCAAATTCCGTAGTCGTGTCAACTGACAAAAATGTGAATTTCATGAAGGGGGGGGGGGGGGGGGAGAGAAAACGAAATGAAACTACATTGATGGTTTGTGGTGTTATTTCACTGATCACAAAATGTGATCTAATTTACTAAGAACTTGGCAGTACGAGCCCCTTATCACTATGGCGTTTGCACCTCTTCTGGATTGGATGTATGTGCTAATTTGATTGTGAAGGGCACTTAAGTGTGATTTGCAGAGTATCCATGTAGCTGTAGAGGCTGTTGTATGCCTCCGGTGGCAAACTGGCTTTTGATATCCGAGATACCGTCACTGCGACAGAGCTGACGTCTCAGCTGGTCCCGCACGTATTCTAGGTGGTGGTGGTTAGTGTTTAACGTCCCGTCGACAACGAGGTCATTAGAGACGGAGCGCAAGCTCGGGTTAGGGAAGGATTGGGAAGGAAATCGGCCGTGCCCTTTCAAAGGAACCATCCCGGCATTTGCCTGAAACGATTTAGGGAAATCACGGAAAATCTAAATCAGGATGGTTGGAGACGGGATTGAGCCGTCGTCCTCCCGAATGCGAGTCCAGTGTGCTAACCACTGCGCCACCTCGCTCGGTGCACGTATTCTACTGAGGATAGATAACGCAATTTTGCTGCCCACAAGAGTAGCTTAGCAAAACACACACAGTTCATGACACGCGTGCCACGTGTGGGGAACCGTTATCATGCTGAAAAATGGCACTACGTTACTGTCACATGAGAGGTAACACACGAGGACGAAGTATCTCCGTGACGTGCTGTCGTGCCTGCAGATGTCTTTCAGTAACTTTCAGCCGTGACCTGAAGTCGTACCTGATAGCTTACCATTGCACAGTGTCAGAAGTAACATCGCTGTGCCTTTCCAAAACGCTGGAATTATGCGACCTCTCCCTTGGTCGCCACCATACTCGCTGACGATGGGTCTCCGTGGTAGTGCAGAAAGGCGATTCATCGTTGAACACAATGGGGCAACATTAATGAGCATTCTGGGTGCTTCCCAAACGCAGCCGTTTCTGCTGCTGTGTTAACAGCAGCGCACAAGTGGGACAATAATTCCATACTGCAGTCCAACCAATGGTACGGAATGACGTAGAATGTTGCAGGAAGTCTGTTACTTGTTGTAGGATGGCTGGCACAGTTCTGAAGGCGTTACGAATTTTTGCGTCAAATAGTTACACGATAAAATTGTCTTTACAATAATTTATAAAATGTAAAAAAACCTGGTGAGTGTCATCAGCCGTTAACTATATAAGTTAATACCATTTTAGTACGTCAGATAATACGCCAAATGTGCGCTACCTCTTAGCGGTGACCGCACATCGTTCAGGATCTATTTTTGACTGCCTCTCGTAACTGCCTCAAAGCACAGAATTTTAAATATCTAATTGTGGTGTTCAAAGTTCCCGAACTACACTTCTTTGTGAATCTACATCTACATCGACGGTGCGTGGTGGAGGGTGCCCTGTACCACTGCTAGGCATTTTCTTTCCTGTTACACTCGCAAACAGAGCGAGGGAAAGACGACTCGCTATATGCCTGCCGGCCGGTGTGGCCGAACGGTTCTAGGCGCTTCAGTCTGGAACCGCGTGACCGCTACGGTCGGGTTCGAATCCTGCCTCGGGCATTGATGTGTGTGATGTCCTTAGGTCAGATAGGTTTAAGTAGCTATAATTTCTAGGGGACTGATGACCTCAGATGTTAAGTCCCATAGTGCTCAGAGCCATTTGAACCATTTGAACCTATATGCCTACATACGAACCCTAATTTCTCGTATCTTATCTTCGTGGTCGAGTCAGCTTCAAATGCCGATTCTCAACATTTTCTCAATAGCGTCTCTCGAAGAAAACGTGGCCTTCCCTCGAGGGATTCCAACTGGAGCCCCCGAAGCACCTCCGTAACATTTCTGTGTTGTTTGAACCTACCGGTAACAAATCTAGCAACCCGCCTCTGATTTACTTCCCTGTCTTCATTCAATCCGACATGGTACGGTCCCCCAATAAACCGAAGGCGACCATTCGCCTTGCCTGCCACAGTTCTCACATGCTCGTCCCATCTCATATCACTTTGCAACGCTACACCCACACATTTTAACGACTTGACTGTGTCAAGCAGGACACTAGCAATACTGTAGACTAACATTACAGGTTCGATGTGCCTACTCATCTGCATAAACTTACATGTTTCCACATTTAGGGGTAGCTGCTATTCATCACACAACCTGGAAACTTTGTCATAGTCGTCTTGTATCTTTCTCACTTAACTTCGACACCTTAGCACACACCATTGCTACATCAGCAAACTGCAGATTGCTGACCATCCTGTCCGCCAAATTATGTGTGTATATAGAGAACAACAGCTGTGCTACCACACTTTCCAGGAGTACTCCTGACGATACGATTGTCTCTGATGAAAATTCGCCGTCGAGGAGAAAATACAGGGTTCTATTACTGACGAAGTCATCGAGACATTCACATAGGCTATCTGTGAACTTATTCCATATGCTCGTACCTTCGTTAACAGCTTGCAATGGGGTACCGTGTCAAATGCTTTCCGGAAATCTAGGAATATGAGATTTGGCTGTTGCTCTTCATCCATAGTTCTCCGTACATCAAATGAGAAAGGTCAAGCTGACTTTCACAAAAGAGATGCTTTCTAAAACCATGCTTTTTCGTGGACATAAGCTACTCAGTGTCAAGAAAATTTATTATAGTCGAACTGAGAATATATTCGAGGATTCTGCAGCAAACAGAAGGATACTGATGTGTAATTTTGAGGGTCCGTACTTTTATCCTTGTTCTATACTGGATTCACCTGTGCCTTTTTCCAGTCGCTTGGGGCTTTGTGTTGGGTGAGAGACTCACTATAAATGCAAGCTTGATAAGGAGCCAATGCCGTAGAGTACTGTTTGTGAAATCAAACTGGGATTCCATCTGGACCTGGTGATTTATTTACTTACAAATCTTCCAGTTGTTTCTCTGCGCCAGGGCTTCTTATTACTATATCGTCCATACGGGAGTCTGTCCGATGGCCAAATGACGGTATCTTTGTAGGATTCTCCTGTGTCAACGATTTCTTGAACGTGACATTTAAAACTCGAGCTTTCGTTTGGTGTCGTTAAATGCCACACCAGATTGGTCAACAAGAGACTGAATGGAAGCCTTAGACCCGTTTAGTGATTTTACATGAGACCCGAATTTATTAGGGTTCTCTGACAGACCTTTCGCATACATCTTTTCACAGACGCCGGTATCTCTGCTAACCTTCACTTCTCGTCATGTGTGCTTTCTCTTTCGAGCCGAGAACGCAACAGCCTCTGCTTCCACAGCACCCTTCCAATTTTGTTATTAAACTATGGTGGGTCCAGTTACTAGGCCCATAACTCCCTAGACCACGTTTGAAAATCTGCTAAAACTTTGTTCATAATTCCTCTACATCCATCTTACTGGAACTGAGTGATGCCAGTTCACTGTGTAACTGAGAAGCTAATAACTGCTTATCTGCTGTATCTAGAAGAAACACTCTCCTAGCCTTCTTGACTGATTTATTAACTTTCGTAATCACATTTTCTATAACAACATCATGATCGCTAATCCCCGTTTCTATACTGACATTGTCGATAAGGTCTGAGCTATTTGTAGCTACAAGGTCAAAGATATTTCCACTGCGTGAGGGCACCTGAGTTAGTGCTCAAGACAGTTTTCAGATAACGTGTTCAAAAGTACACTACTGGCCATTAAAATTGCTACAGCGCTAAGATGACCTGCAACAGACGCGAAATTTAACCGAAAGGAAGAAGATGCTGTGATATGCAAATGATTAGCTAGCATACATGCTTGGCGCCGGTGGTGACACCTACAACGTGCTGACATGAGGAAAGTTTCCAACCGATTTCTCATACACAAACACCAATTGACCGGCGTTGCCTGGTGAAACGTTGTTGTGATGCCTCGTGTAAGGAGGAGAAATGCGTACACTCACGTTTCCGATTTTGATAAAGGTCGGATTGTAGCCTATCGCGAATGAGGTATATCGTATCGCGACATTGCTGATCGCGTTGGTCGAGATCCAATTACTGTTAGCAGAATATGGAATCGGTGGGTTCAGGAGGGTAATACGGAACGCCGTTCTGCATCCCAGCGGCCTCATATCACTAGCAGTCGAGGTGACAGGCATCTTATCCGCTTGGCTGTAACGAATCGTGCAGCTACGTCTCGATCCCCGAGTCAACAGATGGGGACGTTTGCAAGACAACAACCATCTGCACGAACAGTTCGACGACGTTTGCAGCAGATTGGGCTATCAGCTCGGGGACCGTGACTGCGGTTACCCTTAACGCTGCATCACATATAGGAGCGCCTGCGATGGTGTACTCACCGACGAACCTGGGTGCACGAATGGCAAAACGTCATTTTTTCGGATGAATCCAGGTTCTGTTCACAGCATCATGATGGTCGCATCCGTGTTTGGCGACATCGCGGTGAACGCACATTGGAAGTGTGTATTCGTCATCGCCATACTGGCGTATCACCCGGCGTGGTGGTGTGGTGTGCCATTGTTTACACGTCTCGGTCACCTCTTGTTCGCACTGACGTCACTTTGAACAGTGGACGTTACATTTCAGATGTGTTACGACCCGTGCCTCTACCCTTCATTCGATCCCTGCGAAACCCTACATTTCAGCAGGATAATGCACGACCGCATGTTGCAGGTCCTGTACGGGCCTTTCCGGATACAGAAAATGTTCGACTGCTGCCCTGGTCAGCACATTCTCCAGATCTCTCACCAACTGAAAACGTCTCGTCAGTGGTGGCCGAGCAACTGGCTCGTCACAATACGCCAGTCGCTTCTCTTGATGAACTGTGGTATCGTGTTGAAGCTGCATGGGCAACTGTACCTGTACACGCCATCGAAGCTCTGTTTGACTCAATGCCCAGCCGTATCAAGGCCGTTATTACGGCCAGATGTGGTTGTTCTCGGTCCTAATTTCTCAGGATCTATGCACCCAACTTGCGCGAAAATGTAATTACATGTCAGTTCTAGTATATTTGTCCAATGAATCTGCATTTCTTCTTGGTGTAACAATTTTAATGGCCAGTAGTGTATTTAGTATGACTGTCTGTCTGTACTCCCGCAATGAATTCATAGACATCCCAGTCTCTATACTCGATAGGTTAAAGCCTCCCCCAACAAATATTGCATGAGCTGGGTATTTACTCGCTATTCAGCCTAGACTATCTTTGAACGACTCTACAGCTGTCACAAAAGAATCGGGTGGCCAGTAAAAACATCAATTAACTTGGTTTCACTTACACCTGTTATACACGACCAGATAACTCCGTTGTCACACCCAACCTCGACCTGGCTAGAGAAAATACTTTTGTCAACTGCAAAGAATTCTCCCCCTCCTACGGCGTCTAAACTGTCTGTCCGGTCACCGTTCCACGACATGCCAAATACGTCACTTCGAGTTTTAGTCAGCTCTTGATCTCTTGAATAATTTGATAACTTTCGTGGAAATGCAGTAAATTCATGAACGTTAACACGAATACTTGGACAGTTTACTAATAAAATTATGACAGACGAAGTGTCTTTATTCTGAACGCCGTTTGAGTTCCACACGCATGGTTCTAAGCAGTATAGCACTTAACATCTGAGGCCATCAGTCCTCTAGACTTAAAACTACTTAAACCTAACTAAGCTAAGGACATCAAACACGTCCATGCCCGAGGCAAGATTCGAACCTGCGACCGTAGCAGCAGGGCGGTTCCTGACTGAAGCGCATAGAACTGCTCGGCCACTGCGGCCGGCGTTTGACTTCCCTTGCTGAATATCGACTGGCGGGATTTCATCAGAGCCCCTCAATCTACTGTCTAGCCTAAGAAACCTTCATGTGCGTTCCACAAGTCCACTGCTTTCCGAATAGCTGCTTCCTTTGCGTAGTACGCTTGACCTACAAAGCCCCACACGATAACGCAGGTCGGGAAATGAGCAGCCAAGACCGCTGCAGAGTCGACGATGTCTTCGGTTGAGACCCTCTACTCGGCTCGAAACCAAGGGGCCCCGATCAACTCCGGGAACAATGCTGCAAACTGTGAACTCTGCTTGCAGCCCGCGCACGAAGCCAGCAGTCTTCACCACTTCCGCCAGCCACCTGTACGAACTGAGGATCGCCTCAGAACCCAAGCGACAGATGTCGTTGGTGCGACGTGAACCACAACATGTAGACGACTGCATCCTGCACACTCGATAGCTGCAGGCAAGGCCCACCATCTCGGACGAGGCCCGCGGCAGACAAGAGTGCACATTTGTTTTCCTTCCAGCCCTGAACGCTGCTGCGCCAGGGGCTCCAAACCGCGCCTGACATTGGAGCTCCCAATAACTAGTAAACCCCTCCCAGTGTGCCTGCTCGGACCCTGCTGAAGGAACGACCACCTGTCCACGCACAGGATGGAGGGGTGAGGTCAGATGGCCAGTTTCCACATTGGCACTCCGCCTCGAGCGACGCAAACGCGTTATCACCAGCCCTGCTTAGAGGGCGGATCCATTGCGTCGTGTGCGCTAGCAGGTTCCTCGAAAGCAGAGCCCGTGGGCAAAAGAAGAGACACCTGGGGCATCCCACGCGACTCGTAGATTCTTCGCCACCGCTACACCCAGAGATAGCAACCTGAAGGTGATTGACGGCACCCAAAAGCGCATTCAGCTTTTCGCGAACTGCGGCCAGCTCCTCTTTCGTTCGCACGCAGCATGCACACATCCTAGCCATCCCAGCAAGACTAACTGAAGATGTAAACTATAAAAGCCTCGGGTAACCGTTATTATTTCGAAATACAGACCGAAGGAATTGCAGTCTTCTAAGGATGAGCAAATCATATATGAAAGGAAGGGTGAATGTCCAACAGTGAAAGGCACTGGCAATAAATGGTTCAGTGACTAGTTTAAAAGGCCGAAAAGGTTCGTCATGTTTTCTTTCCGTAGCCATCAAATGACCAACTTCTAAGATGCTCGTTATTGAAAAGTACACTGATCACTACATCCAAGCATTCTGGATGTATACATGTACATCTGCATCCACATGTATACTCTGCAAGCCATCTTAAGGTGCGTGGTGGAGGGTACATCAAGTACCAATGTCCCTTACCCCTATTACTACTCAGTCGCTAATGTTTTGCGGAAAGAACGATTGCTGGTAAGTAGCCGTGGGCTCGACTCTGCCTCAGTTTATCTTCATGGTCATTCCGCAAGATATATGCTGGTGAAGAAAATGGACTGATAGACTCTCCTAGGAACTTACGCTCTCGGAATTTTAGGAATGGATCATAACGTAATTTGTCGCACTTACTAAATGAACTGTAACGAAAAGTGCTGCTCTTCTTTGGATCTTGTGCATTTCGCTTGTGAGTCCTATCTGTTACAGATTTCATACTGACGAGCAATATTCAAGCAATACTTCCTTTGTCGATAGAACACATTTCCAGAGAATTTTTCCTATGAATCTCAGTCTGGCATCTGCATTACTGGTGGTTAATTGTATACGTTCGTTCCACTTCGAATCGCTCGTAGGCATTTTTGGAAGTAACTGCTTACAGTGAGTGTTCTCCAATTTGTTAATCATAATATAAAGGGTCTTTCCATGTGTTTGCAATACGTTACATTTGTTTATGCTGAGGGTCAAATGGTTCAAATGGCTCTGAACACTATGCGACTTAACTTCTGAAGTCATTAGTCGCCTAGAACTTAGAACTAATTAAACCTAACTAACCTAAGGACATCACACATATCCATGCCCGAGTCAGGATTCTAACCTGCGAACGTAGCGGCCGCTCGGTTCCAGACTGTAGCGCCTAGAACCGCACGGCCACTCCGGCCGGCGCTGAGGGCCAATTGCCACTCTCTGTACCAAGTTTCGATCCCCTGCTAGTGTTCCTGCATTTTTCTACAATTTTCCAGGATCCTTACTCCTCTGTATACAACAGCATCATCGGCGAAAAGCTTCGCATCATGCAGTACTGCACAAGTTTTCTTTGATATGGACGATGAATAATGTCTCCAAAGCCACCAAGAAAGTGTTTTAAAGTTTAAAAACAGGCTAAAAATTCATTTGTTTTGCTACAAAAGCCATTTTCGTCCCTAAGGTGTCAGTCAAATCACTGATACCTTTTACCACTGTTGTATCTTAAGGTTCCAAGTCTGGTATTTGTTCAGAACCGTAAAATAAAAATTTTGTTTCTGTTCTTTGTGAAACTTCGTGGACAGTTCGTGTATTTTTGTGCGAATTTATTTGAGACCAACATTTCGGCACCCCCTCAGATACTGACATCATTACAAATAGAAAACGAGTCGACACCGTAATGTGAGCGTCACGTGCTGGCACTGCAGAGATCAGCCATGAGCGCCGGATGCCACGTAGGTTGTCCCTCTGATTACTAGGGACCAAAGACAATCGGTCACCTCACGACGTAGAACGCAGCTGCCACACGTATAAGATCATTCCTCGGAAGAAAGCGTCTAGTAGTTACGAACACAGTCCTTAATTTGGGAAAGCAGTTAATGCAAATTTACATGTGGAGCACACCATTGTGTAGAAGTAATATACGGACTGTGGGTAAGCAGAAAAGAAGAGAAGCGAAGGATCTGAAACGCATTTTTACAGAACGATTCAGAATCTTACCTCCGCTGATTTGCTGAGTATATGAATACACGTGAAACACCAACAAGTATAACGGGTAAGATGGTAGGATATGTGTTTAGACATTAGGAAATGACTTCCATAGTACCAGAGGGAGCTATAGAGGGTATCGCAAGATAAAGATTGGAATATATATAAGTAATAATATGTTTTGTTGTTTTTGCTTTATTGCGTCCACTGACTAGTTCGATGCAGTCAGTCATGAGCTTCCCTCGCTTCATGTCAGTCTCTTGCATTGTAATTATTTGTTGTATACATCACACTCTATCTTTCCTCTATGTATTAACCTCAGGTAGCATGGAAGTTTCTCGTTGATGTCTTGACACGTGTTCCTTCTTCTTATCAATGTTTTCCAAATGTTCTTCTTCTCGTCGATTGTGCATTTCTTATATTACTTGCCCACCTAACTCTCACCCTTCCTTTGTAGCACCACATCTCAGACTCTGAAATTCCCTTCATTTCCGATTTTCCCGTTTTGCATGAATCACTTTCGTACAATTCTGTGCTCCAAAATTACGTTCTCAGAAATTTCTTCCTTGTATTAAGACCATATTTGACGCTAATGGATTTCTTTTGTACAGCAATATCCTCTTTGCCTGTGCTAGTTAGTCATTTATTTTCTCCTTGCTTCTACTGTCGTGTATTGTTTCCCTTCCAGCGTAGCAGAGTTTGTTCCCATCATGTACTTCGTGGTATCCAATTTTCATTATCGCTAATAAATACATCGGAAAAAGTTTTGCAACTTCCCGGTTCCCAGAACTCCTGAATATAGACGTTGACTATAGATATTGTATCACAGATACAGTCCCTTTGACTGTTCAGAGATGTCACTAAACCCGCCCAAAGTGGTATACAACCATGCATGATCAGAACCTATTAGACGGAGAGGGTCCGACAGCCGACAAGTTCCAGTCATTCCACCAGGAAGGAGGTACACGGCTCGTGTTGTCTGTACTTCAACCATGCGGTCAATACCGCGGTTTGATCGCATCCGCATTGTTACTTTGTGCCAGGAAGGGCTCTCAACAAGGGAAGTGTCGGGGAGTCAACCAAAGGGATGTTCATCGGACATGGAGATATAGAGAGACAAGAACTGTTGACGACATGCCTCGCTCAGGGCTACTACTGCAGTGGATGACCGCTAGCCGGCCGGTGTGGCCGAGCGGTTCTAGGCACTACAGTCTGGAACCGCGCAACGGCTACGGTCGCAGGTTCGAATCCTGCTTCGGGCATTGATGTGTGTGATGATGTCCTTAGGTTAGTTAGGTTTAAGTAATTCTAAGTTCTAGAGGACTGATGACGTCAGAAGTTAAGTCCCATAGTGCTCAGAGCCATTTGATGACCATTACCTATGGATTATGGGGTGGAGAAACCCTGACAGCAACGCCACCATGCTGAATAATGTATTGAGTGTAGACACAGGACGTCGTGTTCCGACTCAAACTGTGCACAATAGGCTGCATGGTGCGCAACTTCACTTCCGACGTCTATGGCGAGGTCCATCTTTGCAGCCACGACACCATGCAGCGCGGTAAAGATGGGTCCAACAACATGCCGAATGGACCGCTCAGGATTGGCATCACGTTCTCTTCACCGATGAGTGTCGTATATGCCTTAAACCAGGCAATCGTCAGAGATGTGCTTGGAGACAACCCGTTCAGGGTTTACGCATGAAATTCCGTAGGACCAAATTGAGGAGCAAATCTCCAAGTTCATGGAACGTTTCAGTACATGAAAACAGTCAGCACATAAGTTTAAGCAAACGCTATCAACAACACAATAAGAATCAGCTTAATTTTTCAAGGAACTCCTCGACAGACAACGCCCTAGACACACTGTACAGCGAGTGCAACAGGGTGGAGGTTCCCTGAATTATGTGAGGCCGACGTACGCCGCTGGTGGTCATGGAAGACACCGTAACGGCTGTACGATACGTGAATTCCATCATTTGACCGATAGTGCAACCATATCGATTGCATATTGGTAAGGCATTCGTCTTCATGGACAACCATTCGCGCCCCCATCGTGCACATCATGTGAATGACTTCCTCAAGGATTACGACATCGCTCGACTAGAGTGGCCAGCATGTTCTCCAGACATGAACCATATCGGCCATGGCTGGGATAGATTGAAAAGGGCTGTTCATGCACAATGGGACCCACCAACCACTCTGGGTGATCTACGTCAAATCGCCGTTGATGGGAGGGACAATCTGGACCAACAATGCCTTGATGAACTTGTGGATAGTATGCGACGAATACAGGCATGCATCAATGCAAGAGGACTTGCTACTGGGTATTAGAGGTGCGCAGTGTACAGGAGTCTGAACCACCACCTCTGAAGATCTTTCTGTATGGTGGTACAAAATGTAATAAAAAGGAGGAAATGATGTTTATGTTGACCTCCAATCGAATTTTCTGTACAGGTGCCGGAATTTTTGGAACAGAGGCGATGCAAAACTTTTTTTGATGTGTGTATTTGTGCTACACCTCAGTAAGTGGTCGGTCTTAAGTTTACTCCAAGTCCACAACGTGTGCCCATCAGATTGTTTAATCCGTTCAACAGATCCTGCAGTTCTTCTTCACTGTCAATGATCATAGCAATATCATCAGTCACTCCTATTGATACTGTACACTCTAAATTCCATTGTTGAAACTTTCTTATACTCGCGATGTGGCTTCTTCGATGTATAGACTGAACGTAGCCCAGGCTACATCCCTGTTTTACACCCTTTTAAATCCGAGAACATATTTCTTGGTCTTCAGTTCTAATTGTTACCTCCTTGTTCTCGTACATATTGTACAGTAGCATTCGTTCGATGTAACAGAGAATTACCTGAGAAATTCGGAAATCTTACACAATTTTTGACTGCCCAATACTTTGTCTAGGTCGACAAATCCTACGAAATTTTGTTTATGTTTCCTAAGTATATCTCCGTTTACAAGTGCAACGCCAGAACATCCGCTCTGTTGCCTTTACCTTATCTAAAGCCAAAATGACGAACGCCTAACACAATCACAGTTTTATTTTAAGTTGTTTAATTATAGACGCTGCCCTGGAATGAATAGACTGTCACGAGAAAGGGAAATTGAGAACAAAGAATAAAAAGAACATCACAATTTCGAATCCATAGTAATAACTGACGTTTATTGTTTTTTATACATGTACTAACATTGAAGATTTATAAGGTTCCTTGTTTGATGAAAATCAAATTGCAGCGGTACATGTAATTCAAAATTTGTAGGTGATATTTTAAGGATACACTACACAATAAAAACTGTCTGGGTAGAGTAATATTTTCACATGTCAGCTAGTCATTAAAAGTCATGTAACAAGGCTGTGTCACCTAGAGCCACAACCACTGCAGCTGCAGTGGTAACTGTTTGTAACCACCCTATTTCACTGACTTTCAACTTTAACAGAAGAATTACTTCACATGCAAATTAAATGTATCTTTACTCGGTTTCTATGGAAATAATAAAGCAACCATCTAGTCTCCGTGACTTGAAAATGTATGTGTAGATTTGGTTGTGACAACTGTTAACGAGCTTTTCATCTTTATGTCGTCTAGTAAGTATGCATTCGGAAGATTGGGTGTTGCGTCGTTAAAAAAAAAAAAAACTTTATATCTTAAAATAGCTTTATCGTTGTAATTTTGAGGTAAAAGTTACTGATCGAAGTCATTGTTTTGGGTAGGATGTTTTTATTTACGGAACAAAGCCTTTGTTTCATGGATTTATGTAATTAGATAATTTATCCCAGTTAGGTGTTTTCAAATTAACTGGTAGCGAAACAAATGACACAAGTTACAGAGGCTTCAAAAATAGAAAAATAGAAATGTACAAAACAGCTTATTGCACACACTCGTGACAGTGATAAACAGTATTCACGTATCAAAGCTTCCACACACTACCGTGAAGAAAGTATCATCTAATTGTATCCCTAATAAAGGTTAACTGTGAACGTGGTGATAACGGTTACAACCTGCATGCATATAACTAGTTGGCACAGTAAGAATATGAATTGTATTTAATATTACCGTCAGACGATGTTACAACTTGAACATATGTGAATTACATATGTAAAATGATAAAATCCAAACTCGAGCCAGCTTTTATCGCTGTATCAGCGTGAACCACACAAAAATCCTTTAGCTTAAGTATCAAATAAAATTCCCCATGACGTGGTCAATGTCAAAACCAAATGGCATACATTTAACTGCACGATTGTGTCATCAGCGATAGAAAAATTATCTGAAACAATCGAAATAAACACTTGGATAAAGACGTTACTACATGTACTAAATTTAAGGTTACGCAGAAAATTTCTAACGTGAAACGTGCTTATATCGGAGACATGAGAAACTTTAAGAAAATTTAGGTGGAAGACAGCGAATATAGAAGTTCCTTATTAAAAAAAAAGGGTTACAAATAGTTCACAAAACAGATATCTGTCGACATATACCTGTCCCCATTTATTTATTAGTTTGATTGCTGATGAATGCAAAACTTTTCATCTTTTAGAATATTCCCACATCTACACGTATAATGCTTTTGATTTCAGTAATTCTACCTATTTGTTGAAGTTATTACGAGAAGTAATAATCATATATTAATTCGTGAAAACATTATCTTGATGCTGTTTCTTTATTCTGTAATGCCCGTTTAGCTTCATTTCCTAGAGGAAATTAATTTACTGTTACAAACGCGTTTGTGATTTTGTGCATGGATAGTTGTCATTCGATTCCAAGCATAGCGTAAATAAATAATCCTCAATATTGTGAAACATATATGAAAATAATTGAGAAAAGTATGAATTTTTACAATTTGTCTACTGAACATAGGGTGGGAAGAGTATTCGTGGCTGCAGTAGATCGTCGTAGGGTAAAAAATAGTCTATTTCATAAAAGGCGCAAAAATTGCTTACCTCTTTCCTGCTGTCCAACGAGATGGTTCTAGGTGTCATCACGTTTTCCTTTTGTAGTATTTACCAGTGAAAGCTGAAGTGTAGTCTCTCGAGACTACATATACCATTCTGTCTGTGCAGAACGTACTTAGGATCCGTTTCTATCTCATTCTCTCCGGCCCGCTCTTCCTCGTTTGGTGTACGAAAATAAAACACTACGGAAATCTATTCTCCGCCGAGCCCTTGCACCAAAATACGCACGAAGGAACTAATTAGCTCAGCCTGCATCCAAAAGTAGAAGCCTCAGTCAGTCAAAATAATTAAACGAGGAGGAAAGTGAAAAATTTATGAATGCCAAAGTGGACTACGTAATCCTCTTTCTCGCATGAGTGAACTAACATGCTACCCTTGGCTAGCTTTTGCTTTATGTTTCCATTTCCCTGCAACAAGGATTTCGGAAGGAGGTTTCTGTAAAGAGATGTTCTGTGTTCTGTAGTGGAACAGCTTCATTAAAACATGTTTTGGAACGTTCGACGGCCTAAAGCATATATATTTGCGTATTTGTTCTCCCCCAGATTGTGAGAACTTATACGAGATGAGACTGAATTATTCATAAGGTAATGGCTGTGAAAAGAATTAATTTAGTAATTTTTTAGTACTTGTTGTCTTCATTTCAGTGTATTTCGATTGCTTTGGTGGCTCGATCAGAAGTATGATTTCTGCTAGTAGCAGAATATATAGGTTTTCATTTAGGATGTGTACTTAGAATGAGCTGTTGCAGCCACATTATCTTTTGAACAAACATTTAATTCTCTTCTTTTCGACACACAATTCAATTTCGACGGTCAAAGAAATCGTACACAATACTACATCGCATACACAGTACAGCAGCTTACCATCAACTTCATACAATAGCAACATCCAAGTAATCGTAAACAGCAACAAAGGTTATACATACACCAAAAGAATTAATTTTGTTAACAAATGAGTTACGTGTCGATTATCGTTCCCGACGTTCTTCTGAAAAGTCATAGTTAACAATTCCGATGTCAATGACTTCAAATGTAATTACAATTTTGAAGTAAATAGAATACATGAGCAATAATTATATTATTTGGAAAATAATTAATTCATTACTATTTATATTAGTTGCATCGTTTTATCGTTTAATTTTATATCTGAAAATAAATAACACGATACTTTACTATTTGTTTACTCAAAAACCAATTTTTCCCTGTATCAGAAGGATGTCTGTGTAGAAGGGAGTAGGCTTATTTCTGTGTATCGGGTAATCCGATTATTTTCTGTGTATCGAGTAATCCGATTATTTGTTTATATCGGCAAAGCCAATATGTGGCGGAAATGAACCATTGATCAGTTCCATTACAAGTAGAAAACAAGAAGCCCACAGGTCATAAGCTGCTAAATGTATTACATTTCCCTAATACATTGGCGACTGAGACTATAGTAAGTTGTTTGAGCCAGAAATGGGCGCAGACCCATTGAAGGATATCATGCAAAAAGTAATGAATTATTGTTCCTATTCTGAGCTTCGGGTTCTGCACAGTGACTGGACAAAAGGTGACTGAAATACTACAGATGTCAACGTAGATACGTAAACACGTGTATCTCTACATAATGATTTAAGTTTTGTTAAGTTCCAGAAGAATATTTATAAGAAATATGTGCGTAGTCTAATAAAATACAAAAGTTGCTAATTATTGTATCCTGTAAACGGTTCTAGTTTTTAAAATGAACATTTTTCTATGGAATAACGTGAATATTTATTACAGGAACTATCGAGGAAGTTTAAAATTCACTGTCTGTGAATCATGATTACACAAGTGAAATTTGCTATTAAAGCACGTAGAGAATAGCGTTTAACCCATTTCTCTTGTTCAATACTTGAAACTGGTACATAAATGGAGCCTCAACCAAGGCGTATTTTGTACAACGTATGAAATGAGTGATTTCCTAGAGGGTAATCCATCCAGTTCCAGAAGTGATCACTGCAAACCATCTTTCTTAATTTGAAACATGTCACATTAGCGCCTTGAGGTACTCGTAAAATACTTATTTTATACAACCTGTTTCAGTCGTTTGACCATCATCAGGTTCATAAAAGTATTCACAGCTTCATGTCAGGCTAAATATAAAATCTTTATCTTCTACTGATAAAACCTGCTATCGTTACATAATATAAATTAGGTCAATCTATAAAAATCAATCAATAAAAAGTGTACTAGATAGAGTACACATTAATGTTAAAACTGTAATTGGCATTAACGCTCTAAAAAGATTCGCATACGATTCTATTACGATATTTTCACCTGACGAGAACGACTTTATATTTCGTTTGGCATGATGCTGACAGTACTTTTACAAACCTGGTGGTGGTCAGACAACTGAAACTGATTGTTTAAACAAGGCATTTTTTCCAGTAGCGAGAATCGTTAAAATGACATTTTTCAAACATATTAGAGCAGTGGGTACAAACGCCTGCAAATATATTTTGATCTTTCTTAAGACTAATTTCGACAGTCATATCTCTCAGTACAGAGGAAATATCAGCAGCGAAAGAGGAGATCTCCCAGCGTCTTTTCTGTGAAAATCAGTATGATGTCACGTGTGTTCAGAAGGTTTATAGAGACAACCACGAAAGAAGACTTTAAATAAATAGAACGTATCTTATACGATCCCATCGCCAGTAAGGCATAGCAATATTTGTCAGATATGTGTAGCGCCACCACTATTTGGTTGGTGCTACTGCAGAAACTGGCAGTTCAGTCCCAGGAAGTGAAGGTCCCCTAAGGACCCAGCGACAGGGCTGGTTTCAGCGACAGGGCTCTTATACAGTATGAAGCAGACAAGGCGAAGCAGCGAAGGTGCCAGAACAATATGGGACAGCAAGCAGACACCGTGATGTTGGTCCTTCACCGCCATACCAACTTGTCGAACCCAGTGCACCATTCAGGCTAACTGCAGGAGCAGCCATACACCTACCCTGGAGAGCAGCAGATCAGCTAAAGTCTCTCACCCATCGCCACTGCCAGGGTTTCTCACACAACACTGGACTGTGTCAACTCCTACACGTTTTGTGAGATACTTGCACTCTGCTGCCACCACGAGTGATTAGTCGTGCTGAGCCTAACTGGGACGCTCACTGTTGGGCAGACTTCTGGTATCAATACTCCTGGGCACAGACATAACGTCCCACTGCCCATCAGCTAACAGCCACTGCACACCACGCATATTCCTCACCATATACTGAGAGAGGGTGTGGTCACTCCACATAACGATATAAATGTAGTTCACTTATGATGTTACGTGAGCTGCGATCGGTTTACACCTAGGGAGTGATCCACCCACACAACCCTGCCTGGCATAGAAATGGCCATCAAACTTGGTCCACTTCATTTGGTGGTAAAGTGGAAAATGACTACACGCCGTTCATGAATGAAGGAGATGCTTCGACTACTGCCCTCCACCCCATGTGCACTTCATTTGGTGGAAAGACCGTGGTAGACAATGCCTGCAACAGCCATTCATAGATGGAGAAGATGTCTCGACTACTGCAGTATTGCAGTCTTGTTTACATATGGTGAAGTGCTTGCGGTCTATTTGTTCGTGTTTCTTTTTGATTGAGAGTATCAATGGAACAAACATGTAATTAAATAGGTTAGTGTGGGTACTTAGTCATACACAGTGTTCTGTGTAGTTAAGATTGTAAGTTTGTAATATGTGTTATCAGGTTCAAAAGGTGTAGCCTGTTGTCTACAAGTTTATTTAAAGATTTCACGGAGCTGGAGTCTGAGAACTGTAGGGAATGTATGTTATTCAGCGTTGTTTGGGACGGACAAAGGTGCTGAGCAAGGGATATGGTTCGGTGAGTGAGCATGTAACGTAGTGAAAAGTATTGGGACAGTAGCACAAGTAAGTGTCCATGTGGTTTGTGCCTGAGTAATGTGTGAAGGTCAGTGACCACAGGAGCTACCATGGAGGAGGTTTTGAAGAGTGTAGAAGACGAAGCAGGCAAGACACGAGCGGACATTGAGAGACAGGAAGCACTTCGAGCTAGGCAGATAGGGAGTCTCCTGAATACGAGGAGAAATTCCGGAGGAGATCTGAGGGAGTAAGAAAAAAGTGAGGATGGGAAGAAGCATAAGAAGCAGAATGTAAGATGAAGGAGAAAGTGGAAACGGAGGAAATCAGACCTGTGTCCAGTTCACTTGTTCCCAGAGACCACTGATATTGTTAAACCTATGGTTTAGGTGAGGAGTAGGACGAAATTTGAACACTGGTGGAACAATCTTTTGAGTGGGAAATTTAAGATAATTAGTGAAGCAAATAATGCCGTTGTGCAACTTCCTGTCGGTTTAATCAGTGCTGGATGTTGTTGTTGATGTTAAGAGAAGTAACGTAGATGTCTCAGCTCCTATACAATATGAAATTGTGGAGTGTGAAGTAACTGTAGCGTTAGACGAAGTGACCTTGTGCTACGCATGACAGAATAAGGATAGCAACACGCGTCAGTTAAGTGCAGTAGTATGTGCCCCACTAGGAGCTAAGGTTCAAATGGCTCTGGGCACTATGGGACTTCTGAGATCATCAGTCCCCTAGAACTGAGAACTACTTAAACCTAATTAACCTAAGGACAACACACACATCCATGCCCGAGGCAGGATTCGAACCTGCGACCGTAGCGGACGCGCAGTTCCAGACTGTAGCGCCTAAAACCGCTCGGCCACCCCGGCCGGCTTGGAGATAAGGGATTCTGTTTGGAGGCCGTTTAGCATTGGGCAGATGTACAGCGAAGTACACGTGCCACTGATTATTGTGTCGCACAGCGTGCAGCTGCAGACGATGATGTTATGTTAGATACTATGGGACATGCACAAAAGGTTATTGAAGTTGATGGTTGTAGATTTTGTTCAAATGGTTAATTTTGTGGCGGCGTTCGTAGCGACAAACAATTCGCTGTAGAAACGGCTTACGAAGTCACCGCCACACTATTAATAGCGGGCCGATCGGTCCGCTGGAACAGTGAACAGAAAGATGAAAACCCAAACACTCTGATTAAATAAAAGTCGGTAATTATCTTTATTAACGAAGATACAGAAACACAGTAGTGAACTCCGTGTCTACAGAGATCTGTCTAGTTCGAGTCGGAGCGGCTAGGTCAGTGTCGGCTGACGACAAACAACTCTGCTGCGATGAACACACAACTGACTAGCAAGTACACAATTCGGCGGCGAGTATACAACTGAGCGGCGAATACAGAACTGTCCTAGCGCTCGCGACTCCAGCGCTTAAGAAGCCAGAAGCCAGCGGTGGCGCGCGCAGACTTGCGGCGATTTCCTGTCTCGCTGGCGCTGCTTATGCGGACGGCGTCCGGACTTTGATGCTGCCAACCTTTTGGCAGCGGGCTCGGGTGGCATTACTGGCTAGGATATAACAGTTAAAATGGTTGTGAACACTATGGGACTCAAAATCTGAGGTCACCAGTCCCCTAGAACTTAGAACTACTAGAACGTAACTAACCTAAGGACAGCCCGGCCGGTTGGCCGTGAGGGCTGACGCACTGTTTTCCTGGCGGGAAGGAGTGGGCCGTGCGAGCTAACGCAGTGCTTTCCTGCCGGGAAGGAACCGGCCAGTCTGTGGATGGTTTTTAGGCGGTTTTCCATCTGCCTCGGCGAATGCGGGCTGGTTCCCCTTATTCCGCCTCAGTTACACTACGTCGGCAATTGTTGTGCAAACAAGTTCGTCACGTACGCGTACACCACCATTACATTACCTCGCAAACTTAGGGATTATACTCGTCTGGTGTGAGACGTTCCCTGGGGAGTCCACCGGGGGTCGAACCTCACAACAACCCTGGGTTCGGTGTGAGGCGGCGGAGGAGTGAAGTGGGCCACTGTGGCCGAGCGGTTCTAGGCGCTTCAGTCCGGAACCACGCTGCTGCTACGGTCGCAGGTTCGAATCCTTCCTCGGGCATGGATGTGTGTGATGTCCTTAGGTTAGTTAGGTTTAAGTAGTTTCTAAGTCTAGGGGACTGATGACCTCAGATGTTAAGTCCCATAGTGCTTAGAGGCATTGGAACCATTTTGAGGAGTGAAGTGGACTGCGGTAGTCGTCATAGGGTTGTGGACCACTGCAGCTGCTGCGGGGACGGAGCCTCTCCGTCATTTCTAGGTCCCCAGTTAACATACAATACAATACAATACAATACAACCTAAGGACATCCCACACAACCATGACCGAGGCAGGGTTCGAACTTGCGATCGTAGCGGTGGAGCGGTTCCAGACTGAAGCGCCTAGAACCGATCGGCCACACCGGCCGGCGTAGATGTTGTGGAAGAAACAGTTCAGACACATACATTTCCTCACAAGCAGGGTGAACGTAGGAAAGGAAAAAGGAGACTGTTCCTGAAGTTAGTGATCGGGCCAACAAGGCGTAATCTGTCCAGGAGTGTGCTCCTGCGGTTCGTAATGTTGCAGTAAAGCCAGCACTGGGTCACAGTCTTGCAGAGGTAGCTGCTGACACGAGCTATGAGCTGATTACAGCAGTCTGATGTCCGGGGCTAGTATAAAATAGGTGAAGGATGCGAGACAGATCCGAGGTTACACGGGACAAATCGATAAAATTTCTGCAAAACACGTAAGGCATATGACTCCATTGACAGACAGACTCTTGGTAGGGTCCTGAAGAACAGAGGACCTGATGGAACTACACAAGAACTCATAAAAGAAATTCTGACAGACACAAAAGCAATGATGAGATTCAGAGGAGCACTGTCAGAAGAATTTGAGATCAAGACTGGTGTTAAACAGGGAGATGGATTGTCACCATTGTTGTTCAATATAGCACTGGACGAAGTGATCAGGCAGTGAAGAGTAATAAACGAAGAAATGGGAATACCAAAGATCCATATGGGGGAATGAAAGGACAACAGGGCTAAAGTGGACTGCCTAGCCTTTGCAGATGACATAACAATAGTGAGACGGAAGAAGACGCAAAGACACAACTCGACATCTTAAGTAAGGTGGCCAGACAGGTGGGACTGAGGATCGTCTGTAACAAGACAAAGACATTAAATATCACTGCAGACGGGGAAACACGAGGCACTGTGCAAATGGTGGACAAATTTAAATACCTGGAAGAATTTATGACAGGAAGGAACAGGAGCAAGAAGGGAATAACAGAGAGGAAAAATAGCTCAGCCTTCTGCATGACGAGAAAGATATACAATAAAAAGAATATATCCACAAAGGTAAAGATAAGCCACTAAAAGACAACGGTGAGGAATGCAGTATTATAAGCTGCTGAGACGGTGACACTAGGAAGAAATCGGGCACAACAACTAGAGAAAGAAGAGAGAAAAATACTGAGAAAAATACTCTGTCCCAAAAGAGGTGGATGCGAGGACCTAGGGAAGAATTGTACCGGAACATGAGAACAATATCCGGGAAAATCAGACTCAAGAGGGTAATGTTTGCTGGACATGTAGTTAGGATGAGTATGGACAGAATGACGAAGAGAGTGTGGGAAACAACAGGGAGGACAAAGGGAAAGACAGGAACCAAGTGGGTTGTTGAACTTCGGAAGGACTGTTTGGATTTGGGGCTGAAGGTCGAAGGAAAGGAAAATTGAAGAAATAGACACCGACTAATATGCCGCAGATCAATAACAGAGAAGAATACAGGAAAAGATTAGAGTGTCACTAGTGGAGCCGACAGGAGAAACGGACACTGCAGATCTCGAAAGAAGAGCGGGAGAGAAGAAGAGAAAGAATGAACAGGTTCTGGGGGAAGAAAAGGAAAATGTAGTCCAAGAAGCGGCTACCCGTGGCCTTACAGAGGCCGTAACGCAAGAAGAAGAAGACGAAAGCTTTTCATACGACAATGTGCAACACTGTATCAGGATGTTGTTTCGGGGCGCATCGGTTTCACAAAGCCAAGAATTTCGACAGGAGGTAAGTCTGTGATGAGCCCTACAGTGAAAGAGAAAAGTGGAACTGGCTGGAGTATTATGTGAGGTAGTACGGATGCGAGGATGGGTTTGGGAATATGATTTCTAAGAATAAGGAGAAAGGTTGTAGCAGAGATGAAGTTCTGAATGGTGTTCCAAAACGGTAGGTTAAACGAACACCGCACAGGCAAAAAAGATGACAACCGAAAGAATTTATGAGTCTAACTAAGTGCTGTTAATGAAAATTTATTCCAGATAATTTATTAAGGTAGAAAGAGTTTTTCAGTTTCAAAGTGAAAAATAAAAGATAATAGCTAAGTGAGTGAATTTTTTATGTGAGTAGTGTTAATAATTATGTATCCCAGTATTTACGATATTGTGAAGCAGTAATCAGGAGGGTCCGTTTGTAGTCGAGGTTGCAGCTAAGCGTGACATGGTGATATCCCATGGTGACATGTCTAGCGTAAGAAGATGACAGCAGTTGAGAGTTGCGTTGTAGGATTTTATGAGGAACTGTTTAACGTTTAAAGATGAGAGCGGAAGGTGTTACCCACTGATTGTGATCTGGGCCTGATAGCTGTAGAGCATACCTCACGACGCACCGGCCGCCGCTGTGGACCGCTTTCCTTCCTCAGCATTTGGCCGACGCAACGAGATGCTACAAATATATCTGCCTACGTTTTAATAAAATATTTCGCTTTTAAAAATTAGTTTTTGTGAGGATCCACAGCCTCTAAATACTTCATAAAAAATTGCAGTCATGAGATTCTTTTGCTTTAGACATGTACAACCAGATGCCATATTCCATAATTACATTAGCAGTGTTGTTGTTGTGGTCTTCAGTCCTGAGACTGGTTTGATGCAGCTCTCCATGCTACTCTATCCTGTGCAAGCTTTTTCATCTCCCAGTACTTACTGCAACCTACATCCTTCTGAATCTGCTTAGTGTATTCATCTCTTGGTCTCCCCCTACGATTTTTACCCTCCACGCTGCCCTCCAATACTAAATTGGTGATCCCTTGATGCCTCAGAACATGTCCTACCAACCGATCCCTTCTTCTGGTCAAGTTGTGCCACAAACTTCTCTTCTCCCCAATCCTATTCAATACTTCCTCATTAGTTATGTGATCTACCCATCTAATCTTCAGCATTCTTCTGTAGCACCACATTTCGAAAGCTTCTATTCTCTTCTTGTCCAAACTATTTATCGTCCATGTTTCACTTCCATACATGGCTACACTCCATACGAATACTTTCAGAAATGACTTCCTGACACTTAAATCAATACTGGATGTTAACAAATTTCTCTTCTTCAGAAACGCTTTCCTCGCCATTGCCAGCCTACATTTTATATCCTCTCTACTTCGACATTAGCAGTGAACCCACATCAAAAATGCTACAACCTCACGTCACACAATGGTAACTTTTAAGTATTGCAACTCGACAAGTTACAGCAGTTGTTATGATTATGTCCACGATACACATACATCCAAACATTCGACAAATATCGATAGTAAATATAAAAGGCTCACTACAAATATTGATGGCATGCCTGAAGTAGTGGATTTATTGCTCAACACATAAGCAACGGCCAAAGACTACTTAAGAACATAGAAACAGACGCTATGAAATATGTTTTGCAGAACATTACAAGTATTACATGAAGGAATAACGAATTTCGTAAAATATTTAACACTGGACACTCCATTAAATTTCAGTGTAGTAAACTTTATGAAAGCATATTATCGTAGGTCAAAATGACCCGAAGGCTGTGTATAGACTCACAGAAACCAGCCTATTAACATTTTATGTAGAAACGTAATCCATAAAAGCACATGTTCCATAATTTTTAAACTCAAATAATATTATATTAGAATTGACGAACCAGCAGAATCCTCTTACGGAGGACACTTTACAGACACAGGCATATGGATAAGTAGTGATAGCAGGTACCAGAAAGAGAAAAACTGCGAGTGTAATCAAAATTCATTCTTGAGTATACCTCATTGCAATCTACATCCGCAATTATTTCTGGATGTATTCGAATCTCTGTCTTTCTCTACAGTTTTGACCAACTACAGCTCGTTCCCGTACCATAGAGGTTATTTCCTGATGTCTTAACAGATGTCCTGTCATCCTGTCCCTTCTCCTTGCCAGTATTTTCTGTAGATTCCTCTCTCCGCCTGTTCTGCAAAGAACCTCCTCATTCCTTACCTTATCAGTCAACTTAATTTAACCATTCTTCTATATCACGACGTATTAAATTCTTCGATTCTCATCTAATCCCGTTTTCGAGCAGTCTAATTTTCACAACCATACAATGCTATGCTCCAAACAATACATTTTCAGAAATTTCTTCCTAAAATTAACTCTATGTCTGATACTAGTAAACACCCCTTGGCCAGGGATGCCCTTTTTGCCAGTATTAGTCATTAGTCTGTTCTTCATGTCCTCCTTGCACTGTCCGATATAGGTTACTATGCTGACTTGGTATCAGAATTCCTTACCTTCATCTATTTGTGATTATCAATTCTGATGTTAGGTTTCTCGCTATTGTCATTTCTGCTACTTGTTATTACTTTCGCCTTTCTTCGCTTTATTGCTCATTTACTAGACTGTTCACTCCATTCAGCAGATCCAGTCTAACTTCTTCATTTTCACTGTGGATATAAATGTCATCAGCGAATCTTAACATTGATATCGATTCAAGTTAAATTTTAATTCTACCAGTGAAGTTTTTCTTTTATTTCTATCATTGCGTCTTCGATATACAGTGTGTTTCCAAAAGAATTCCCTAGTTTTAATGTGTCCTAAAATCTGTACAAAGTGACACATATTATTCCAGTTTGTCGTGTTTGATTCATCAACTCTCAAAGTTTGGCTTCCCTGCACTTGGGAGGTCTGCTTGAGACAGCACCAGTGCTGCTTTTTCCCTCTGTTCCCTCAGTTCACTCCAGGCGTGCGTGCAGTGGACTGCAGAGCAGCTTAGCAACAATGCGTACTCCGTCCGCCTCCGTAGTGTAGCGGTAGCGTTATCGCCTACCACGCACGGGGCCCGGGTTCGATTACTGGCAGGGGACTGGTTTGTTGTGTGTCCATCATTGTCATTTTCATCATCATTGATTTGCAAGTCTCAGATGTGGCGTCACCTAAAAAGTACATGCAATTCGGCGGCTGAACTCCCAAGAATGGAGCCTCCCGGCCAACAATGCCATACGATCATTTCAATGCATACTCCGCAACAGAAAGTGCAGTGTTATTTGGCTTGTGAAAACATAGTTAGTTATAACAATGCAAGGTAATTTCAGACGTCAGTATGGTGGTAAACCACCTACAGCAAAAACTATTTGTCATTGGCTGAGAGCTGATAACCTATGAAGCGTTGTTGAACAGATGCTGTTTCGTGTGTTTGGAGCCCGAGGAAGTCATTGGCCAGACATAGTCTACTCCCAAGAATGGGGCCAACCCGGCCAACAATGCCATACGATCGTTTCAATGCATACTCCGCAACAGAAAGCGCAGTATTATTTGGCTTGTGAAAACTTAGTTAGTTATAACAATGCAAGGTAATTTCAGACGGCAGTATGGTGGTGAACCACCTACAGAAAAAATATCTGTCATTGTCTGAGAGCTGAGAACTTTTGAAGATGTTGTTGAACAGACCCTGTTTCATGTGTTTGGAGCCCGAGGAATTCATTGGTAAGACAGTCTACGAGGCCTGTTCAGAAAGTAGTGAATGTTTTGCCATTAAAAAAACTAAGTACAAGAAATATATTTATTATATACATCTGAAAGAACGACTGCCATACAACTTTTCCACATAGTCACCAAACACATTGAGGCACTTATAATAGCAGTGGACAAGCCTTGAAAGACCTTCAGTCTCCTGAGACTTGTTTTAGCCTAGCTTTTGAGTGACAATTTTAAACAACAAACTCCTTGAAACTTCTGGAAAAGAAAGCGAAAGCTCCGTTATTGTGAAGCGGCGGTTTTCACGAATAGTTTCATCAACTATAGCTACAACATCGTCTTTCACAATGCTCGGGCATCCACTCTTCTTTTCATCATGAACGTTGGTTCGGCCATTTTTAAACCGAATGCACGATTTCAGGACAGAACATTCGCTCATTACGTTGTTTCTGTACACGTCGCACAATTCACGAAAAATTTCTATAGGTTTTAGGTTTTTTGCCAACAAAAACCGTATCACAGACCGCACCTCACAACTGGCGGGATTTTCGATTGCGACGCACATTTCAAATTCGAATATCGAAAAAACCAAACACACAGAGACGTTGCCACTATCACGGACGGATGCCGACTGAGCTGCCGAGCACACACATACTAAAATATACGCGATCGGCGTGAGCCTAGCGGCGTCAGACGGAAACGTTCTCTACTTTCTGAATAGCCCTCGTACAATTAGGAATGCCTAAAGGTACTGTTTATGCGTAAAAGACTTAAACTGCGAGCCTACAAATTGCAACTGTTACATGAAATAAAACCTAGTGATAAAATCGAAAGGAATGAGTTTGTTGTTGACTTTCTACACAGAATTGTTGATGATGTCAATTTTTTAAAAAACAGATTCTCTTTTTTGGTGAGGTTACATTTCATGTCAGTGGAACAGTTAATCGTCATAACGGCAGAATTTGGGGGGCAGAGCATCCACACGAAGGTATTCAGCATCAACGTGACTCTCCCAAAGTTAATGTCTGGTGCGGTTTGATGGAAGATCGTGTGATTGGTCCTTTCATTTTTCTAGGAAAAACAATAAACGAAAACGTTTACTGTGACATGTTGACAGAGTCCATCTTTCCCCAAATGGACGATATTGAGGCGGAAAAGTGGTTTGTGTTTCCCCAACAAGATGGCGCCACACCTCATTATAATAACCATGGATAGGCAGGGCTGGCCCAATACCTTGGCCAACACGAAGCCCAGACTTAAGCCACTGCACTTTTCCTTTTGGGGCCACATAAAAAATGTGGTGTGCAGTGAAAAGATCAGAGACATCAATCATTTACAGGAAAGAATAGCCGCAGCGGTTCGGACCGTTATACTTGAAATGTTGATGAATACGTGTCGAGAAGTGGAATATCGTCTCGGCGTGTGCAGGGCAACAAATGGATCCCACGTTGGCGTCTACTAACATTCAACAAAACTAGAAGGAATTCTGTTTCATGATATGTACTCATTGACGTAATTTTTCACTAATTCCCCATCAAATTTATACTTTAAATAAGGGAGTTCCTTTTCAGACACCCTGCATAGATTAAATAGTAGGGGTCAAAGACTACATCTCTGCCTTTCAGCCGTTTTAATACGATCACTTCGTTTCTGGTCCCCCACTCTTATTGTTCCCTCTTAGTTCTTGTTAGTATTTCATATCAGTCTACTTTCCCTACAGCTTAATCATATTTTTCTCAGAATTTCCAACGGCTTCAGTAACTTGACATTGACGAACGCTTTTTCAAGACCAACAAATCCCATGAACGTGTCTTGAGTTTTGTTCAGTTTTGCTTCCATTATCAACCGCGTCGTCAGAACTGGCTGTCTCGTGCGTTTACCGTTCCTAAAGTCAAACTGATCATCATGTAACAGACCCCTAGGTTTCTTTTCCATTCTTCTGTATATTATTCTTCTCAGCAACTTGAATACATGAGCTGTTACGCTGAATGTGCTGTAAATTTTGCATCTGACCGCTCTTGCTATCTTCGGAACCGTGTGGATGATGTTTTCCCGAAAGTCTGATGGCATGCCGCCAGTGTCACACAGTAGAGACACATACGTGAATAGTCGCTTTATTGCCACTTCTCCAATCATTTTAAAAATTTCGATGGGATGTCATCCATCCCTTCTGCCTTTCTTATCCTAAGCCCTACATAGCTCTTTTAAATTCTGATTCAAGTACTGGATCTTCCATCTCTTCCTGGTCAACTCCTACTTTTTCTTACGTCATGAGACAAGTTCACCCCCTCATAGAGGCCTTCAGTGTATTCCTTCCGCTAATCTGGTCTCTCGTCTGCAGTTAGTGGCGGAACTTACATTGCACTCTTAATGTTAATGGCTTTACTTTTTGATGTGTTGGTAAATGTGCCAACACCTTGTAGATAGAGGCGGCCTAAATGCACGTTATCTAACGCAGACGGGCGTGAATTCTGGAACAGGATAAGTAGTGAATTCTAATAGCAAAAGTATGCAGCTCCTCGAATACTTAACTTTATTTTATCCTTGTGGTACATCGCTCTTGATAATACAAATAAGACTATCTTCAGATACAGTTAATGGCGCCTTGCTAGGTCGTAGCCATGGACTTAGCTGAAGGCTATTCTAACTGTCTCTCGGCAAATGAGAGAAAGGCTTCGTCAGTGTAGTCGCTAGCAAAGTCGTCGTACAACTGGGGCGAGTGCTCTTCCGTATCTCGAGACCTGCCTTGTGGTGGCGCTCGGTCTGCGATCACACAGTGGCGACACGCGGGTCCGACATGTACTAAATGGACCGCGGCCGATTTAAGCTACCACCTAGCAAGTGTGGTGTCTGGCGCTGACACCACATTCCTCCCCCGCAAATCGGCAAACGGTCGTGATATAAGGCTTCAGCCCGCCGTGGGGAGGACCCCATGTTGACGTATGCGATGAGGTGGGGAGCCTAACAACAGGCGAGGCTGTGCCACCCGCACCCGGCCAATCGGTCCGAGGGGAGCTAGGAAACGCCTGAAAACCTAGTCCAGGGTGCACGTCAACATGCGGTGTATGCGCCCGTAAAGAGACAGGAGGGGCCGAAGGGTCGACCTCCATTGCGTCGGGGTATCCGACGCGCGATGACGTCACGTGGTCCGGAGCGGGCAAGAGTTCCATGGCGGAGGAAGCGATCGGCGCGTGACCCAGGGAGGCGCTTGGCGGCTGCAGCGAAGCGTCGAATGCGGGCGGCGCCGGCGGGAGAACAGGTGGCGGCGGCGGCTGCGGCGGCGGCGCGTCGCCATGGGGCATCATCGGTAACACCTGGGGATGAGACGAGCCAGTAGATGGGTCCCCAGGGCGCTGACCGGACGGCACCGTCGCTGAAAGCAGACGGGGAGCGGCAGAACCCGTGCGACGACAGAGGCGCAGCTGATTGAGATGCCGACGCACCTCACCAGAGGCCCCCAAAACCAAATAAATCGCGCGGCCGAGGCAGCGAAGAATGCGCCCTGCGAGCCAACGCCGTGAACCTCGATAGTGGCGATAGAATACAACGTCGCCTGGAGCAAAAGCAGGAGTCTGCCGCTGCGCAGGAACCTGATGCGGCGGATGCAGCAAAGACATCAAGGTTCGATGAGGACGACCGTGGAGCAACTCAGCCGGCGAGCGACCATCTCGGGGCTGAGAGCGATACGAAGACAAAAAGAGCAACAATGCGTCCTCCCGAGAATGCGATTCTTTCAACTTCAACATCTGTGACTTGAAAGTCCGGACCAATCGTTCCGTGGCACCGTTTGACTGAGGTGAAAACGGCGCGGATGTCAGATGTTGAATACCATTGGCCTGGCAGAATGACTGAAATTCTGCTGACATGAATTGTGGGCCATTGTCGGAAACAATAGTCTGCGGAAGACCTTCAATGCAAAAGATAGCAGACAACGCTTGGATGGTGGCAGAGGACGTCGTGGAAGACACCCGGACAACAAAAGGAAAATTACTGAAGGCATCTACCAGAACCAACCATCGAGCATTCCAGAATGGACCAGCAAAATCGATGTGCAAGCGTTGCCAAGGGGAAGTGGCTTTTGGCCATGCAAAGACTTTCCGCGGCGGTGAGGATTGTTGTTCGGCACACGCCATGCAAGAAGAACACATATTCGTAATCGCAGCATCGATTCCGAACCAAGTACAGTGCTGACGAGCAAGTTGTTTCGTTCGCACTATACCCCAATGTCCTTAGTGAAGAAGCCGTAATACAGAGGACTGTAACGAACGTGGGACCACGACTCTGGACTGATCATTATCAGAACGCAACAACAAAACACCATGTCGAACAAAATGTCTCTCCTTATGAGCAAAAAATCGGCGAACCAACGGATCCTCGATCCGTGACTTTGACAAGGGCCATTGCGTACCAACAAAACGCAAAACCGTAGCAAGGACAGGGTCAGCAGCTGTGGCTGTAGCTACACGACGAAAATCAATCGGAAACGATTCGACCACTTCATCGGTTTCCGCATCAATGAACATGCAAGCAAGTTCGGAAGAATCGAATGCTTTATCCTCAGCAACAGGCAAACGGGACAACGCATCGGCGTTTCCGTACTTAGCAGTGGACCGATACAAGATATCGTAGCGGTACTGCGAGAGGAAAATAGACCAGCGAATGAATTTCTGCGCTGTACGCGGAGGTACAGGCTTGTGCGGATGAAAAAGCGACGTCAAAGGTTTGTGGTCTGTGATGATGGTAAAGTGACGACCATACAATAAATCATGGAACTTAGGAACACCAAACACGAGAGCCAAAGCTTCTTTCTCTATCTGTGAATAATTTCTTTGCGCAGATGAGAGCAATTTCGACGCAAAGGCAATAGGGCGATCATGCGAGCCAACTTTGTGCGCAGGCACAGCACCGATCCCGAAATCCGATGCATCTACCATTAACAAAAGGGGTTTCTGGGGATCGAATGGCGTAAGGCAAGTATTAGAAAGCAATGCCGATTTCAACTGGCGAAAGTCGCCTTCGCATTCCGTCGTCCAGACGAACGGAACACCTGTACGGCGTAAGCGATGAAGCGGAGCTGAAATGGAAAAGGCATTGCGCACATTCAATCACACCTTGTGATCCCGAATCGTGAAATGTTCTTGCGACCTCATCACGCAATGCGTGGGGAACATTGCGCGCTCGGAAAAATTTCGATTGCGCGTTGACTTTCAGTTCTACACGTGCTGCACAGTTCTTAGCGCAACCAAGGCCCGGTGCAAAAATGTCTGCAAATTCTTCACATAGACTAGAAACACTGTCTGAAGGCACAGTCTGATTCACTGATAGGACCTGATTGACTATAGACATGTTAAACAATTGAAATAAATCTAAACCAAACAAGTTCACTGCAGTAGAAGAACGAAGAACGTAAAATGACACAAGTTTTGATTGTCCCTTGTATGTTGCAAGAAGAGTGCACTGTCCTAACACAGGGATCTGCTGTCCTGAATAACTTTTTAACTGAACATTTGCGGCACGCAACGGAGGTTTGCCCAGTTGTTTGTACGTGTCGTGATTGAGCAACGAAACTGCAGCTCCGGTATCGAGCTGGAATGGTATGATCTTGCCATTAAAGTCCAAATCTACAAAAAGTTTATTGTCCTGCTGATGACAAGAGCGACTGTTTTGTGCAATTTGAACAGACACTGGTACAGAATCACTTGCTAATTGACGCGATTTCCGGCGACGTCGGCGCACACATTTTGTGGGACGAACACAGTCACTGTTAGAGAAAGTGGCACTGGACGAAGTGGATTTAACTACATGAATGTCCATGGGGGAAGGTCCACGAGCCTGAGTGTCCTTGGTTCGATTCCGGCGCGAAGCAAAAGGCCTGGAATGATTATGATTGTCCGATCTGAGCTTTTTCTGACAATCACTTTGAACATGTCCTTTCTTATTACAGAAAAAGCAAATAGCTTGGCGTGACGGGCAATTGTCGCGCGAATGTCTAGTAGCACACGGCGGGCATGATTTCACTGCCTTTGTGTGCTGGCGCGGCACACCTGGTTTAGAGCGTGGTGGCAGCTGTGCTGACGTGCGCGAGGGCAGTTGACCGGGCCGCGCTGCGCGCCCGACGGACCGGTTAATGTTACACACTGCTGGCGAAGTTTCAAAAGATTCCTGAGCACAGTCAAGTGCGTCTTGTCTATCTAATATGTCTATCACTTGTTGAAGGGAGGGATTAACTAGTTTCAAAATTTGCTCCCGTATGCGAACATCAGAAACGTTCTGTGCAATTGCATCACGCACCATAGTATCTGAATAAGGAAGGCCACAGTCACATTCAAATGAACAATCCCTAGTAAGGCCTTGCAAAGTTGCAACCCACTCCCGATTAGTTTGACCGGCCGTACGTTTGGTACGAAAGAAAGTATACCTCTTTGCAACTACATTAACTGTTTCTTTGAAATAGGCGTCCAATGCCGACAAAATTTCTTCGTATGACAGAGTTGCTACGTCGCGTCGAGGAAACAATTTCACTATCACACGGTAGGTGGACACAGCTACACACGAAAGCAAAAACGGCTGCCGCTCATTACCTTGAATTCTGTAGTCGGCGAGATGGAATCCAAATTGGCGTGACCACTCAGTCCATGATTCGTGCGCTGGATCGTAGTGCCTAAAAGGCGGTGCAACTGCATGTTGTGGCTGCGGTAGCGGCGAAGCGGCGGCCGCCGCATCGGTTTGAATGGCACGTTGACCCTGGACGAGCTGTCCAAGGGCATCCAATAACGCCGGCGTCTGCTGATTCTGCAAGCGATAAAATTCGGACAGTACATCTGGAGATTGTGGCGAAGCAATGACACAAGTAAATATAAGCAATTAGAAAGAACAAGACCCTATCCGTTGTCTCGTCGCCAATGATGTGTTGGTAAATGTGCCAACACCTTGTAGATAGAGGCGGCCTAAATGCACGCTGTCTAACGCAGACGGGCGTGAATTCTGGAACAGGATAAGTAGTGAATTCTCATAAGAAAAGTATGCAGCTCCTCGAATACTTAACTTTATTCCTTGTTGTGGTACATCGCTGTTGATAATACAAATAAGACTCTCTTCAGATACGGTTAATGGCGCCTTGCTAGGTCGTAGCCATGGACTTAGCTGAAGGCTATTCTAACTGTCTCTCGGCAAATGAGAGAAAGGCTTCGTCAGTGTAGTCGCTAGCAAAGTCGTCGTACAACTGGGGCGAGTGCTCTTCCGTATCTCGAGACCTGCCTTGTGGTGGCGCTCGGTCTGCGATCACACAGTGGCGACACGCGGGTCCGACATGTACTAAATGGACCGTGGCCAATTTAAGCTACCACCTAGCAAGTGTGGTGTCTGGCGGTGACACCACACTTTTAACTTCACTAAAGATTGTTTCGACTTTTCTGCATTCTTAATCAGTATTTCCGACAGAAATTTCTTTTCAGCTATTTTCACATTTTCACGCAGCCATATCACATTAGATTCCCTGCAATTCCTATTTATCTCATTCCTATGCGCCTTGTATTTCTGTATTCCTTAATTTCCCTGAACATTTTTTCACTTCTTTATTTCCCCGATCAGCTGAAGTATTTCTACTACTACTTTATGTTTCTTCACAAACATCTTCTACTTGCCTGTGTTTTTCTGTCCGGCATCTGTCGTTTTCCTTTTTAGAGATGTCTATTTCGAAACTGTCTAATGAAATATTCATTATTGCACTATCTATAGTGTCAGAGAACTTCAAGGGTGTATCTTCATTCCTCAGTACTTCTATATCCAACTTCTTTGCTCATTGATTCTCCCTCAATAGTCTCAAACTTTAGCCCATTCTTCATCTCTATTAAATTGTCACCTGAATGGGTGCGCCTCACAGTCCATAACGGTCAGGAACTTCTTCCTGGATATTATATAACCTATCTGGGGTCTTTCTGTATTTCCCGGCCTTTTCCAAGTATACCCCCTCCTCTTGTGGTTCTTAAACATAGTATTTTCTGTTACTAGCTTAAATTTATTCCAGAACTCAACCTTTCTCCTCCGCTATTTCTACTACCAAGCCCGTATTCTCCCGTAACCGTTTCTTCTACTCCTTCGCCTGCAATTTCTTTCCAATGTCCCATGGCCATTAGATTTTCATCTCCTTCATATACTTTCCCTGTCAAGTAAACTTTTGGTTACGGTATCAGCATGTGTATCTGAACCATTGTTGTCAGTGTTCATTTGCTGTCGATTCTGATGAGAACAACCCTATCTCTGAACCATTCGCAGTAAACCCTTCTCTACCTTACATTCCTATTTATAACGAATTCTACTCCTGTTACACAATTTTCATCTGCCGCTGATATTACTGAATACTCATCTAACCAGAAATCTTTGTCTTCTTTCTGTTTGACTTCACTGAATCCTCTATAGACTGAGCCTCTGAATTTCCCTTTTCAGATTTTCTAGCTTCCCTATCACGTTCTACCTTCTGACATTCCACGTCCCGACCCGTAGAACGTTACACTTTCGTTGATTTATTCGCTCTTTTCCTCATGGTCATCTCCCCATTGGCAGTCTCTCCCGGAGATACGAATGGGGGACTAGTCCGTAATCTTTTGTCAACTGAATAATCACTTTTTCAGTTACAGGCTATATGCCCTATCGATACACACTGCATGTCTTTCATGTAGTGGTTTCCATTGCCTTCTGCATCCTCATTGCTCACTACTCCGAATTTCAGACACAGTTTCCTATAACAAGGACACGAAAGTGCCCTGAACTTCTGCCTGCTCTTCAGCCCTCTTTGATAGGGTCGTTGGCAGAATTATGTGCTGACTTCTTATGCCGGAAGTCTTCGGTCACCATTGCTCACGATTTTTACTCCAAATTTAAACTGTGGTGGGCGTTTTGACTACTAGTGAAAGACGCTTCCCCTAGTTCACGAGTGTCCCATGACGTGCATCGGCGAGAATATGACCTAATACAGACCACTTAACAAAAAAAAAAAAAAAAAAACTGTAACATTCATAACTATTTTTTTAGAAGTCCATAGAGGACAGAAAAAGATTAACATATTTTAATCTATAGCCACAGATATGAAATGTCATGCAGGGCAGCTTTATTTCCGATGCAGTACCCTCACCTCTACTCGCCACAGCAACCGAGACCGCAGGTTAGTGGGCGTTCACCCCAGGCCCTGTGCACAGGGTTGTCAGCGCTCTCCTCAGGACTCACAGACGGATGTGAATGATGTTGAAATTCTGTCAGTTGAGATGAGCAGCAGCATAGTTTCACCAGTATCTAAACCATATGGCACAAGTTCCTCTTTCCATGAACCAAGCAATACACTTAGCCAAAGCACTCAGTCTGTTGTATGGTATTTCAGTAGTTAAAGTAGAGTGACTTCAATAGTCATAGCAGTGTTTGAGGTTATGGAGATGACGATGACAATGGTGAAGCGATGATAGAATGAGATAAGATGAGTCTTCTTATTTGAGATTTGAACGCGACGGAAAATTATAACCATCATTTAGTAGTGGACGTTGGATACGCAGTTATAGCCCTGACCTGGTTTACGTCAGCGATTCGGTTTTCTCCCAATACATCAAAAGCATAAGTATCCCCAGTCCCAAACATTAACTTTTGTCCTACTGTATGTCGGACGTTTTTCACTGTACGACCTAATCCAGTCCTAACCGGCAGACGCTGCAGCTTCAGGATGGCTAAATAGAGCATTTTTTCAGAGATTAGATAGTTTCGTGTGAAAGATAAACCCGCTATATGACTCATATGATGATTATGAGGCTGCTGCGTAAGAATCATCTAACAAATCAATTCCACGTGGGTGCCGCAAGTAATATATCCTTGAACTTTATAGAGAGAATATATCCGTCAACGGTTGCACGAGCAACTTCTTTGGTTATTAATGAGTGGAACTCTAAAACAAGTGAAGTGATGGGTCAGGCCCAATCAATTACTTGTAAAAGTCTTCGCGTAACCAACATAGTTTCAAATGGTTGCTTAGGGACCGATGACCTCAGCAGTTTGGTCCCAAAAGACCTTACCACAAATTCAATTCAAATTCAAACGTGTTGCAAGGATTCAAAACGTGCAAGATTCGTGGGTCCTGTAATCATTACCAATCAATGCGCATAGGAAGGCTACTCATTCCGGGCTATTTCAAAGGAAGGTGAACCAGGTGCTCCAGTTACTGTTTTCACGGAAGAAAACATCAACACTGCTGCTGTCATTCTGAGAAGGGATCGATGAATTACTTTAAGATCACTTTCTGAGATACTGAACATTTCATTGGGTGCCACCCACACGTTGGTGACAGAAAAATTACACATGACACGTGTTTGTACGCGCTGGGTTCCAAGACTGTTGATTCGCGGACAAATGGACATTCGCTTGCATGTCTGCATATAGTTAAAGTTCATGTTAGAGGAAAATCCAGAGTTTCTTTCTAATGTTATGAATGCTGATGAACTTGGCTACATCATTTTCATCCTGAGAGCAAACAGCAAAGCTCAGTGTGGAAACCTCCTTCATCACCAACCACCAAACAAGCAAAAGTGGTTTCTTCGGCTGTGAAAGTTATGGTCATATCTTCTTTGATGTCAGTGGAATGGTTTATCAGCATATTGTACCTGCAAGCACATCAGTAACAGGAAAATATTACAGGGAAGTCCTGAAAACATTGCAAATCCTTTTGAGGAGCAAAATACCATATTTACGTGAAGCAGGCTGGATGCTGCACCACGATGTTGCGCGGCTGCGTATTGCCAATGTTGCTGCTGAATATCTTGCAAAATTCAACCTGAATTGCATCCTCCACCCTCCATATAATCCGGATTTAGTCCCATGTGACTTTTCTATTCCCTAACATGAAGAAACGCCTTCGTGTGAGGCATTATCTACCATCAGAAGCATTGGTGAAGGCTGCGGAGGCGATTTTGAAGGACCTCTCGAAACATGGTTTCCAGCATGTATTTGAAGAGTTGCAGAAACACTGGGACAAGTGCATCGAATTCATGGGAGACTACTTTGAAAAGAACCATCAAAATTATGATAAAGAGTAAAGGCATGTCAAAAATAAAAATTATGATCATTCTTTACTGAACAGGCCTCGTATTATGTACTCACTCCACTGTGCAAGTCCCAGAAGTTTGTAACGTGAATTTCCGATCACCCTTAAACGAGGTGCCATAATTTAAACACATAGACGAAGGACATGGCACTTAGTGATAGGCGTCATCAGTTAAGTACTGGAAACTGTTAGTATATATCTGAACAGTTGTTCACTGGCAAATTACCAATGTCGAATTGATCTAGAGAGGAGAATGTTACGTGCGAGCAGTGTGGTGAGTTTATTTTTTCGTGCGTATGTCACTGCAGTAGTAGTTATTTTAAGGCATAGAACGTTGTCTTTGAGAATACTGGAGTATTCAGTTGGAAATGTATAACGGCCTAAATCAGCTGACAGCAATGTAAATAACAGTGATGGTGGAAAATGGAATTGCCCTTGAACGACTGCATCTCTTTTTGACAGTTGTTACTTCAAGCTGTTGCAGTAATTACGGCGCTGACATTGCTTCGATAAGGATCAAATTCTTTAGTAGTAGCAGCTCTTATGAGGTCCAAAGATAGAAGTAACAAATAATAAAGAAACCGCTACAAACTGGTCGAAGGCAGCCTTCAAGAGCTAGAAGGCCGTATGATACCGACAAAGTGACACTACCGTCACGCGACAGCTTCCTTTCAACAGTGCGTGTCGAAGTGCAGGTGTAAACGTAAGGAATTTACCGATGAATTATCAGCTCAGCAATGCGGTATGTATGTATGTACATGTGTGTGTGTGTGTGTGTGTGTGTGTGTGTGTGTGTGTGTGTGTGTTTCGAAACGATACCTTTTTCAATGGTAGTTCGTTTTTCAAATGTACTAAAGTAGCAGTGGCTTCCAAATTGGGCATCCAGTAGTACAGAGACCCTGTTCTACTATAAGCTGTATTAAAGATATCTGGGGCCAGATCGTTGAAATATTAAACCCCTAAGTTATAACCGTACAGGAGGGAACAGGATATATGAGAAACTTGGGGATGGGGGAGGGGGTGCAAAGGGGCACCCCCACCGGGCCTCTGATCACTGAGGGCCTCTAAATCTCGAGAATCTCACAACCTGACGACCAGACTATTTTCAATCAAATCCCAAACAAGGCCGAAATATGTTCAGCAAATAAGTGGCATTTTGGAGTTCGGGGCCCCATACGTATACAAAGTCATAAGTATTTATACCTGTTATGGCATCTGTCAGTGGCTGTGTTCCGTAGGACTTTTGTAAAATGTTCATCAAACTTGAAAACTGTAGAATGGTATCCAGTTGTCTGCAAGATACGGTTATTCTACGTCGAACATTCTCTGATATCTATTCAGTTCAAAAATATGCGCATTAGTGCAGTGAAGCGCTAACCAGTGATTGGTCAATATTTTGATTAAAGTACCATAGTCTAAAATTACTTTTACAAATGTTACTCGCAAATAGTTCCTCACCATTAGTATTTTGGTCACATTGTGCAAGAAAACTTTTCTGTACTGAAAGAAATGAAAAATTATCTTTGTTCGACGGTGAATCAAGAAAGACTAGCCAATCTGTCCATTTTATGAATTGAAGTAACAATTTAAAGTGAGATGTCTACAAAATTATTAACAATTTAAGTAAACTCAAAGGCAGGAAAACATGTAGACTACTGATTTCAGTAATATGAGGGTGCTTTCACAAATTATAGCAGCAGCTTTTTCTGAAAGCTGGTCTTTTATTCAGGATTACAATAAACCATATTATTCCCCACTCTTTTGGCTACAAAATCCTGTTTTTAAAAAATAATCTCCGTTGATTAACTTTTCATAACTGGGGTCCACAGTCATGTACTTTTTTTGATAGTCATGATGGTCACCCCAGTGACTGTTAAGTTTTTTATTTCCACTATTGCGGTTTCGGCATTAGGCCATTATGAAGTGCAGATGTTTTGGCTTTAAACCATGTCAACTTTATAAAAGCTGACACATTTATGTGTCTTTGTCATTTTCTGTTACGAATGTATATAACAGCTAATGACTGCGACATATATATGTGTCAGCGTGTATAAAGTTGACATGGCTTAAAGCCAAAACATTTGCACTTGATAATGGCCTAAGACCGATATTTCAATAGTGGAAATAAAAAGTTTAACAGTCAATGGCGTAAACATGATGTCTTTCAAAAAATCTCCGTTCAATGCGACGGCCTTAAGACACTTTACTGGGAGGACCTGCTTTCCTGCACGGTACCGAACTACTGGTCGACGCCGCAGCCAACGTCTCGCCACATCAATAACCTCCCCATCGTCCTCGTACTGCTTCCCACGTAGTACACACTTCACGTGGCCAAAGAGATGGAAGTCGGAAGAACCGAGATTTTGGTTGTAGGGTGGGTGAGGACGAATACCCCAATGAAGTTTTGAGAGTAACCCTCCGGTGCGACTTGCGTGAGGCCTTGCGTTGTCATGGAGAAAGAGAAGTTCGTTTTCAAATGTCTGAAGTCGTTCTGACGGTAGCACAACTGGCTTGATCGTTTGCACCATGAGGAAAGACATCAAACAGAATAACTCCTTCAGAGTCCCGAAGACCGTTCGCCATGGCTTTACCTCCTGAGGTGCAGCTTTGAACTTTCTCTTCGGAGTACAGCGGCGTGGCGCCACTTCATGTATTGCCGTTTCATTTCAGATTCAAAATTATGAACCCATGCTTGATCGCCTGAGACGATGTTCGACAAAAGGTTATCACGATCAGCCTCGCAACAAGCAAGCAGTTCCGCTCTTTAAGGTCTTCTGTCAGGCGTTGAGGAATCCAGCGGGCACAAACTTTTGAGTACCTCAACTGGTGGAGAGTGCGTCAGCGTAACCAACAGAAACGTCCAGTTGTGCTGCGACGTGTTTGATTGTGTTCAGTCGATCACCTCGAGTGAGAGTGTCCACATGTCCCAACATTGCAAGCGTCATAGTTGTGTGTGGCTGGCAGGCACGCGAGAGATCGGACATGTTTGCGTGACATTATTGGACCCAACGACTAGCCGTACTTTCTTTTACTGCCAGGTCTCCGTAGACAATCTATAAGCGAGTATGAATACATGTAATGCTCCTCTTTTCCACCAAAAGACACCCGATAATAGTTCTCTGCTGTCAGCGCATTCCTGTTACAGACACCATTCTGAAGGCTAACGAGGGAACCTTCTGGGAGGTGCATCGAGTTATGAGCTCCCACTTCGCCTGCTTACAGTGTGGGTAGGTACCTATCACACCCTATAACTGTAGGTGCCAATGCGGCCATGTTTTTGAAATATTGCCTGTTAAAATTTGGGCAGCTCTTTATATTCAGAAAAGTTGCACTAATGTGGCAAGTGAGCGAGTAGCCGATTGGCAGCCAGCACGGTAGCTCAGCGTGTTCGGTCAGAGGGTTAGCTGCCCTCTGTGATAAAAGAACTGAGTTAATCGATCGACGAACTTAAACGGATGTCTTACGACGTCCGCCCCGAGCAGATGCAACGAACTAAATACAATAGCACATCTCCCCTACAAGTCACATTTTGTTGCAGCACAACAAATTTAGCGGTATCGGGGTGGTGTATGGAAAAGTTAAAGCAGTGATGCCGAAAGGGGCACATGCATAGTATCAAATAAAATAATACAAAAGTATTATAGACGGGTCTTGAACCAGGGTCGCCTGGACGAGAGTCTAGTTCGGCTATTCGCCCACTTGCACAATAGTGAAACTTTTCTGTATATAAAGAGCTGCCCAAACTTTAACAGGCAATATTTCAAAACCGAGGCCGCATTGGCACCTACAATTTTAGGGTGTGATAGGTGCCTAACCACACTATAAGCAGGCGGAGTGGGAGCTCATAACTCGATGTACCTCCCAGAAGGTCCCCTCGTAAGTACAGCACCGCCACCCATCGGAACTTCGTGAAATTATTGCGTCTCAAGCGAGAATCGAGAATATTGTGCGGTGTCCCACAGCAAATTCTGCAATTTTTGAATGGAAATTGGCAGAGAAAAGAAATGTGTTGAATTACCTATTGAACGCCCCGGGTGACTACTATCTCTTATCGAAGTTACCAAATTAATTGATATTATAATTGTACAATCCTTGTTTCCAGATTTTTTTATTTTTTCTTTAATCTCTGCCTTATGGTTACTATACTAAAGGCTGATTCTTATTCTATGTTTCTCACCTATATACACTATGTGATCAAAGTATCCGGACATCCCCTGAAATAATGGACGATTGAACAGGGGAAAATCGTTGTGTGGAATGACGAATTACGGTACACAATGTGGCGCTCCGATGCCAGGGTGTGGGTTTGGCGAATGCCCAGTAAACGTCATCTGCCAGAGTGTGTAGTGCCAACAGTAAAATTCGGAGGCTGTGGTGTTATGGTGTCGTCGTGTTTTGCATGGAGGGGAATTGCACCTCTTGATGTTTTGCGTGGCACTATCACAGCACATTGATGTTTTAAGCACCTTCTTGCTTCCCACTGTTGAAGAGCAATTCGGGGATGGCGATTGCATCTTTCAACACGAACGACAACCTGTTCATAATGCATGGCCTTTGCCAGAGTGGTTACATGACAATAACATCCCTGTAATGGACTGGCCTGCACTGAGTGCTGACCTGAATCCTACAGAACACCTTTGGGATGTTTTGCAACGCCGACTTCGTGCCAGGCCTAACCGACCGACATTGATACCTCTCCTCACTGCAGCACTCCGTGAAGAATGGGCTGCCATTTCCCAAGAAACCTTCCAGAACCTGTTTGAACGTATTTCTGCGAGAGTGGAAGCTGACACCAAGGCTAAGGGTGTGCCAGCACCATGTTGAATTCCAGCATTACCGATGGACGGCGCCACGAGCTCAACTGGGTGTCCGGCTACTTTTGATCACATACTGTAAGCATGTATATTACAATTACTAGAGCATAATGTACACCCATTTCAAACACATAAGTTTTTGGTAACAATTACCTATATATTATTATTAATATTTTTACGGTGTACACTGAAAATACACCAGTTCCCAAGCAAATCGGAGATCTCATTTAGTTTCACTACCCCAGGTCTCCGGGGGGCTTAGTGTCACTAAAATTTGGGTAATAGGTGACTAAGGAACAAGAAAATAATCAAATACCTTTTTAACTTTTACTTTCCATGAAACAAAGAGAATCACTTGGCTAGTACGTTTCAGAGTTGCCTGACTTCGATAAATTTACTTCACATTAATTTTTTCATTGTTGGGTGTACTATTTTATGATGATATTACCTCGTTACACGTCGCATTTTAATTTGTCCTTTAACTAATATTTTTGTTTCATATTGGACTTTGATTATGGCTTGCACGTTGTACCACTGGCGGTTACCTGTTGGTATTCTTTCATCATTAGGATTCCGCGAGATGGCTTCATGGGAAAATGGTTGATAAGAAGTTCTGTTTGATAATGACGAAACGCGGTTGACGTAAAAAGAACGATTATTTACTGTCTTAAGCTACATTATGCTAAACTCACCACATTTAACAGACTACTACTGTACATTGCCAGGACTTGTATAACGAAACGTTATATTTATCCGTAGTAACATATCAATCGTAGTTAAGTTGTTTCCAACATGAGCTTCAGGAAACAGGTAATTAGGATTATCCGGAGATGGTGTACACTGAGGTGACATAGCTCATGGGCTACCTACTGATATTCGTGTAGGACCACATTTTGCCCACCTAGTTACATCAACATCCACATGGTTCATCGAACCATTTTCATACTACTTCTCTACCATTCCAATCTCGAATGACGCGTGGGAAAAATGAACACCTAAATCTTCCCGTTCGAGTTCTGATTTCTCTTATTTTATTATCATGATGATTTCTCTCCACGTAGGCTAGTGTCAAGAAAATATTTACGCATTCGGAATAGAAAGTTGGTGATTGAAATTTTGTAAATAGATCTCGCCTCAAAGAAAACCGCCTTTGTTTCAGTGACTGCCACCCCAACTCGCGTATCATATCACCCCTATTGCACGATAACACGAAACGAGCTGCCATTGTTTGCACTTTTTCGATGTGCTCCCTAAATCCTACCTGGTAAGGATCCCATACCGCGCAGCAATATTCCAGCAGAGGACGGACGAGTGTGATGTAGGCTGTGTCTTTAGTGGGTTTGTCGCATCTTCTAGCAGGCCGAAGTGGCCGTGCGGTTCTAGGCGCGGCAGTCTGGAACCGCGAGACCGCTACGGTCGCAGGTTCGAATCCTGCCTCGGACATGGATGTGTGTGATGTCCTTAGGTTAGTTAGGTTTAACTAGTTCTAAGTTCTAGGGGACTAATGACCTGCTCAGAGCCATTTGCACCATTTTTTCTCATCTTCTAAGTGTTCTGCCAACAAAGCGCAGTCTTTGTTTCGTCTTCCCCACAACATTATCCATGTTGTCGTCCCAATTTAAGTTGCTCGTAATTGTAATTCCTAGGTATTTAGTGGGACTGACAGCCTTAGATTTGTGCGATTTATCGTATACCCAAAATTTATCGGATTTCTTTTAGTACCCATGTGGATGACTTCGCACTTTCCTTTGTTTAGTGCTGATTGCCACTTTTAGTACCATACATAACTTCTCTCTAGATCATTTTTTAATTGGAATTGATCGTCTGATGCCTTTACTAGCGGGTAAGTCACAGCGTCATCTGCAAACAATCTAATGTGGCTGCTCAGATTATCACCTACATCATTTACATAAATCAGGAACAGCAGAGGGCCTATGACACGCCAGATATCACTTCTGTTCTACTCGATGATTTACCGTCTATCACTACGAAATGTGACCTCTCCGAGAGGAAATCACGGATCCTGTCACACAACTGAGACGATACTCCATATGCACGCAATTTGATTAATAGTCTCTTGTGGGGAACGGTATCAAAAGCCTTCTGGAAATCCAGGCATATGGAAACGATCTGAGATCCCTTGTTGACAGCACTCATTACTTCAAGGGAATAAAGCGCTAGCTGTGTTGCACAAGAATGATATTTTCTGAATCCGTGTTGGTTATGTATCAATAAGTCATTTTCTTCAAGGTGAATCATAATGTTCGAGTACAATATGTGTTCGAAAATCCTAATGCAAATTGAGATCAGTGATATGGGTCTGTAATTCAATGAGTTACTCCTATTTCCTTTCTTGAATTTTGGTTTGATCTGTGCTACTTTCCAGTCCTCAGGAACAGACCTTTCGTCAAGTGGCCAGTTGTATATGATTGCTAAGAAAGGCGCTATTCTGTCTGCATACTATATGGACTCAACAAATCGCTGGAAGTCTTCTGCAGATAATATACTGAACTATGCTACCTCTTTAGCAGCCCACAATTGCAAAACTGTTGCCGGTGCAGGATTTTGTGGGCGAGCTGATCTTTGGACTACGACCCATAAATGTTCGATGGGATCCATGTTGGGTAAATCACTTGCTCTAATTGTCCAGTATGTTCTTCAAACCAATTGCGAGCAATTGTGGCCCGGTGACGCGGCGCATTGTTACCCGTAAAAATTCCATCGGTTTTTCGGATATAATATCCACGAATGGCTTTAAATGTTACCCAGGCAGCCGAACACAATCACTTCCAGTCAATGATCAGTCCATTGGACCAGAGGATCCTATCCATTCCGTTTAAACACAGACCACCATATTATGGAAACACCACCGGCTTATACAGTGCCTTATTCGTCGTGTTTGTCCTTCACTCGAAAGCTACCATCAGCTCTTACTAACTGAAATCTGGAGTCATCTGACCAGACCACGGTTTTCCAGTCGTCTGGGGTCCAATTGTCTGGAGCACATAAGAGGCGCTGTAGACTACCTCGTGATGTTAGCAAATGTGCTGGGTGGCCTGCTGACATTGTCCATTAACGCCAAATTTCGCCTCACTATCCTCACGGCTACGTTCGTCGCTTTTTCTTTTTTTTTTTTTTTTTGGTCATCAGTCTACTGACTGGTTTGATGCGGCCAGCCATGAATTCCTTTCCTGTGCTAACCTCATCATCTCAGAGTAGCACTTGCAACCTACGTCCTCAATTATTTGCTTGACGTATTCCAATCTCTGTCTTCCTCTGCAGTTTTTGCCCTCTACAGCGCCCTCTAGTACCATGGAAGCCATTCCCTCATGTCTTAGCAGATGTCCTATCATCTCGTCCCTTATCAGTGTTTTCCACATATTCCTTTCCTCTCCGATTCTGCGTAGAACCTCCTCATTCCTTACCTTATCAGTCCACCTAATTTTCAACATTCGTCTATAGTACCACATCTCACATGCTTCGATTCTCTTCTCTTCCGGTTTTCCCACAGTCCATGTTTCACTACCATACAATGCTGTACTCCAGACGTACATCCCCAGAAATTTCTTCCTCAAATTAAGGCCGGTATTTGATATTAGTAGACTTCTCTTGGCCAGAAGTGCCTTTTTTGCCTTAGCGAGTCTGCTTTTGATGTCCCCCTTGCTCCGTCCGTCATTGGTTATTTTACTGCCTAGGCAGCAGAATTCCTTAACTTCATTGACTTCGTGTCCATCAATCCTGATGTTAAGTTTCTCGCTGTTCTCATTTCTACTACTTCTCATTACCTTCGTCTTTCTCCGATTAACTCTCAAACCATACTGTGTACTCATTAGACTATTCATTCCGATCAGCAGATCATTTAATTCTTCTTCACTTTCACTCAGGATAGCAATGTCATCAGCGAATCGTATCATTGATGTCCTTTCACCTTGTATTTTAATTCCACTCCTGAACCTTTCTTTTATTTCCATCACTGCTTCCTCGATGTACAAATTGAAGAGTAGGGGCGAAAGGCTACAGCCTTGTCTTACACCCTTCTTAATACGAGCACTTCGTTCTTGAGCGTCCACTCTTATTATTCCCTCTTGGTTGTTGTACATATGGTATATGACCCGTCTCTCCCTATAGCTTACCTCTACTTTTTTTCAGAATCTCGTACGTCCCACATTGATTCCTGCAGTTATTTCACGCAGTGTTGCTCATGTGTTGGCACTGGTAACTCTACGCAGACGTGGCTACTCTCGAGCGTTAAATGAAGGCCACTGACTTGTCTGTGGTGAGAGGTAGTGCCTGAAGTCTGGTATTCTCGAAACGCTCTTGAAACTGTGGTTCTCGAAGTACTGCATCCTGTAACCATTTCCGATGTGCATTACCATGACTTGCCCCTGCAGTGTATATAATCATTTACATCCACGGTACACTAACTCCGGCAACAAGTACCTTCATACATCGATTCAAACTACTCACAGTTTAAGAGCCGCAGTAGAGTATATATTACCGCTCGCCAGATATCTGTACACACATTCGTTCTTCTACTGGATAGCAGGTCGTTATTGTTAGTGCCAACGTTAATCACATGAATGTCCGTCACGTCACGTTGCAAATTAAAATGTGCGTTTACCGTGGTCAACGTCTTTAAATCAAAGGCCCAGACATGTCGGCGAATTTAACTGCGCCGTTGTGTTATCAGAGATATAAAAGCTGCATCAACAAAAGAAATAAATGCTTGGTCAAAGACGTTGTAGCGTATGCTAAACTACATTTTACACAGAAAATCTCGTAAGTATAACGTGCTTAAATCGGAGACATGTGGCACTTTAAGAAATCTTTGACGGAAGATAGGGAATCTACAAGCCCCTTACTGAAAAAATTTTTGTGAATAGTTAACAAGACTGCCACCTGTATTCATTTATTTATTAGTTTGGTTGCTGGTGAGTGAATAGGTTAGATAGGGCAAAAGACAGGTACTTTATTTCAGTTTCTATAGCAATGTGTCACATCACCAACAACTTTAATCTTAGCACAATCCAGTGCACCTTTAACCCATACGGACACAGACTTTCATTCATTTACTTTACGGCGATTCCTTGTGCTAACAGCCTACGACATTGTAGACATGTAGTAAGACGAACCACGATCTCTGTTATACACTTCACATACCTGAAATGTACGATAAGCAATAACTTGTCGGCTGTTAAAAGTCTCCAGCCGTGATACAGTCTCCACTTTAGCACGACGAACTAGAGCCACAGTAACCCAACCATTACCATGTGTACTAGCATCAGAATTAGTAAGTGTAAAATTCAGTATGCTTCCACAAAACACTGAAGGACCATGAAGAATAAGACTGTAACTGAAATAAAGAACCGTACCTTTCCTTTCACTAATAAAATAAAAAAAATAATAAATATTACACGACAGCAAAAAGGAAACCTATTGAGTCATGGTAAATGACCCGTCGCAAGTCATCCAGATACTGATTCACCGACATTTCAGAGTGGGGAACCATGGCAATGGGGGCAGTTGTGCTCCCATCTTTGATTGTATACACCAAATACTCATTTGCTGCCAGTTGCTACGATATATATCTTCGATATGCTAGTGTACTATGTGGTCGCCGGCCGTTGTGTCCAAGCCGTTCTAGGCGCTTCCGTTTGAAGCCGTGCGACCGCTACAGTCGCAGGTTCGAATCCTGCCTCGGAGATGGATGTGTGTGATGTCCTTAGTTTAGTTAGGTTTAAGTAGTTCTAAGTTCTAGGGGACTGATGACCTTCGATGTTTAGTCCCATAGTTGTCAGAGCCATTTGAACCATTTTAACTACGTGCGGCGTTGTAGGTACTTTTCGGTGCCTACTGGGTGTTCTAGCGTGACGCTACCAGTACTACTTGGTTCTTAGGACAAAGAGTCGTCGCAAGGTAAATGAATCCGAGTCTGTGCCCGTATGGGTTAAAGATGCACTGAACTGTGCTAAGATTAAAGTTGTTGGTAATGCGACACATTACAATAGATACTGACTAAAGTCATGGAATAACGATATGCTCATTTACAAATGGCGTTAGTATCGCGAACACAACGTATTAATGAGCTGTACATTGGCAGAGCTGTTAGTTGCACTCAGGTGATTCACATGGGAAGGTTTCCGACGTGAATAAGGCCGAGCGACGGGAATTAAAAGATTTTGAATACTGAACAGTAGCAGGAGCTCGACGTAAGGGACATTCCATTTCGGAAATCGTTAGGGGTTTCAGTATTACGGGATCCACAATGTCAAGAGTGTGCCGAGAATACCAAACTTCAGGAATTACTTCTGACCACGAACGACGCAGTGGCCGACCGCCTTCACTCAACGAGCGAGAGTAGCGACGTTTGCGTACAGTTTTCAAGCTAATAGGTAAGCAACACTGCAGAAATCGGTATGAGACTTCAGGCAGTGTATCCGCTAGGACACTGCGGCAGAATTTGGTGCTAAAGGTCTGTGGCAGCAAACGACAGACGTGAATGCCTTTGCTAACATTACGGCATAGCCTGCAGCTCATGTCCTGACCACCTGACTGTTTCTGTGGGACCCTAGACTACTGGAAACCGTGACTTGGTCAGATGAATCCCAAACTCAGTTCCTAAGAGCTGATGGTAGTGTTCGAATGTGGAACAGTCCCAACGAAGCCATGAACGCAAGTTTATCAACAAAACACTGTGTAAGCTGATAGTAGCTCCATAACGGTATCGGCTGTATTTATATGGAATGGACTCGATCCTCTGGTCCAACTGAATCATCATTGACTGGAAGTAGTTTTTCGGTTACTTGGAGATAATATTCAGCCATTCGTGGACTTCATGTTCCCAAACTACGATGGAGTTTTTATGGATCACAATGCGCCATGTCCGCGGACCACACTTGTTGATCCCATGTCACATCGCCTTGCTGCACTATTCCCAGCAAAAGGGGCTCCGAAACGATACTACGAGGTTTCCCGGACATTTCTCAACTAATTATATACAAACAACACTTTGGTGGTCATTCTACCTCTCATAGTGAATTAATCTAACCACTTACATACCCACCGAAGGTGTCTACGTGTACGAAGTTACAGTGACATCAGACTATCTCTGGGTGACCCACTGCTGATGACCCACTGCTGATGACCCACTGCTGATGAATGTCGTCGCTTTGTGTTAAACGATGAATCACGGTTATGCTCTACTCCAGATGACCATCGTCGGTGACTTAAGCGGCGATCTGCGGCGATATCACATTATTTCGAGACGCACAGAATTACTACTTTTCGTGTCACTCTGTGCGGAGCACTTGGTTATGACTGCGGGTCACGAGCGGCAGTGACTGAAGGCACTCAGATGGTACAACGGTACATCGTGGACATGCAGCGTCCCGATGCGTCAACTCCCAAGCGACACTATCGTGGTAAATTGGTCTGTCCTATTTCCCACGACCATAAATGTGAACGAAGTTGTGAATTTGATAAATGTACTCAGCCTCTCTAATATCGATGTATTGTTTGGAAGAAAAAAAAAAAGGTCCAAATGGCTCTGAGCACTATGGAACTTAACTTCTGAGGCCATCAATCCCCTAGAACTTAGAACTACTTAAACCTAACTAACCTAAGGACATCACACACATCCATACCCGAGGCAGGATTCGAACCTGCGACCGTAGCGGTCACGCGGTTCCAGACTGTAGCGCCTAGAACCGCTCGGCCACCCCGTCCGGCTGTTTGGAAGACTGTGCAAACACAGTGGCGAGAGATGTTGATCACAGAAGTTACTACTTTAGAAGAGAGTTGGACAGTCTGGCAATGTATTTGGTGCGAAAAGGATGGAAACTGGCCTGTCGTTACTGGAGGCAGCATTATTTAAAATAAGATTTTGTAATAAAAATTTTGAGGAAAGATATTGATGACATTACATTAATGAAAGAATGATCAGCCAACTCTTCAGCTAATCCATTTTTTAAAATTGTTGTAGCTATGTAGTTTCTTATTGTTAAAATATTTCCTATGGTTGATGTCTGCTATAGAAATTTTATAATGCAACATATTGTCTTGTCTTATAGTTGAAACTGGTGTCGATGAAGGTAACTGTACACGGGAAAGTTATTAAAATATATTTTGCTAATTTGTCTAGGTGTGAAAACTTTATGGAAAGGTGTATTGTTGTCATGTCTTAATGAAGCATAGTTAAAGTTGGAGTCTTTTTTCTGATTTATCAGTCGTTAAGCTTAGTTCCCCATTTTCATATTGACTTTCATGATTGTATTTGCCTACTCTCATTACACATCGCGAGTTGTTTACTGAGAAGCAGTTATGCAAAATGATAAGATACCATCCTGAATTTCACATCGCATGTACGGTAAATGAAGTTCGTTTTTTGTCAGTCACATCACTATTCCTAATAACGGCAGGTTGAATTGCAGTCGAGGGTTCCTTGCGCACAGGTAGATCAACAAAATTAATTGCCATCAAACTTTATGTCCACTATAAGGCACAGTGATTATCAGAGCGGTTTATGTGAAAATAATACATCAGTTCAGAGGCTTAATACTAGTAGAGTTCAGTAAACTGATATCTGTGAATATTCAAGCAATTTTATGACAAAGTTAGATGCATTAGTTTCTATGTTCAGTTGCTGTGTAATTATAATAACAATTCTAGTACAGTGGTTGTTTGCAATACTAACAATAAAGATTAGCTAAATTCTGGGCAAACATTTTGATGTGAATCATTTTGTTTTGCAGTCAGATGGCATATGTAAATTTCATTGATAACGGATTGCTTTCTGGCAGGTGAATTGCATATGTACCGGCTACTCTGGATTTCGCATAGTGTAGCGCGAGCTCCACGTATTCCCGTTGAAAATAAGATTTTCACGTGGTTCTGTTGTCCTGCACTGCAAATTACATATCTCGATATGAGCTTAGTTATAACATTAAACTTCCACATGTTGTCATGTTTCAATAGTTAAATGCTCTTCCACTCAAGGCACGTGTCTCTATGAACTTTGTGTGATACTGAGGTACTCCGATGGGCGACAAGACCTCCATCTCTGTCCCTGACACTACAATTGTTATTGGCCAGCTTACCTCAGGGATTTCGCATGAAAATGCGGGATGCAACGTCATACTGAGATGTGGGCTCATATCGCCAAGTTCTTTGTAAATTTGACTCGACATTGTAAGCCCTGAAATAGCATCACTTACCCGTCCAACCTGTTAAGTTTCATAAGCTTCATTTCATTTTCTCCTCCGCATCTAGGCTCTTCACATTTATTGTCAGACGGCGTTAAGTCACGTCCCATGTAAAGATGTAGTCTGTTCATAGGTCATAGGCTGCATGTGGTAATAATGTCCTAGAAAAGAGAAGTCTTCCATCATTGTGCAAGCAAGTATGGCTTTCCACCTTGCTGAGATCAAAAATTCGTTAGGCAGTGAACCACTGGCCGCTCAGCAACTGGGTGTCCCGACGAGGACCGTGAGACGGCGAAAACACAGATCTCAGCTGACTAGTCGACATATCAGCGGTGAATGAGTTGAGATAGCCCTTATTCTCATTTTTTGTACGTTCATACCCCCTACCCATCTATTCTGTATCCTCTAAAACTGCTGCATGGGTTCATTTGCGTCGTACTTCACAAATGTTTTTCCACCTGCTGTAGCCACCGACGGCAGCAGTAGAGATCCAGACAAAAAGGTTCGTCAGATCGCAGCAGCGACAATGCTCCAATTCACTGGTCTACACCGAGGGTGGTGCTCCAGGCAGCGGACACTCCCTTGCTAAACGTAGGGTCAAATGACGTCAACCAGTGGTGGCCTTAATTATATCTCTGCTTTTGTAGTGCACACAGACTGCCGAAAACAGTTCTGTGTAACACAAACGCAACGACAACGTGCTGCGATATTCAAGAAACAACTTTTTTTTTTTTTTTTTTTTTTTCACTCTATACAGGGTGGTCGGAAATTCCTGTTACAAACTTCTAGGAGATGTATAGGATAGTGAGTACATAACATTATGAATAGTAACCCATGTCCAGAAACGTATCGCTTCCGTACTACGACAGTTTCAATGCAGATGATTATCTCATCCACACCCACGTTAGGAATGTACGTAGGCGTGACCCAGTACAATTGCTGCAATCCATTTCAAAAGAATACTGACTTGTTCCGTTATTACATACGCATTTGCATTACAATTAACACATTATGGTTTACATTAGTCGACAATAACAAGAACCAAGCATCTATGGCACCAGCCGCAACATACCGATGCATTACAACAGCGGCTCGATGTGGCGACCACCAACGTCGTTACACACATTGTACCTCAGAAGCATGTTCTGGTACACTCTCTCCATCCCACCTGGTGTCTCTTCAATACATTGTGCAGCGGTCAGAGCTCGTGGCAGCAGATCTTCCTCTGTCTCTTCAGATGTCCCATAAATTAGGCTCTTCATACGACCCCACAAGAAGTAGTCCATAGGGGTTAAATCCAGCGATCATGGCGGCCACGCTGTTGGACCACCACGGCCTATCCATCTTTCACCATACCGTCTGTCGAGATGTCTCAGGGCAGCCAGTGAAAAGTGAGGTGGTGCTCCATCATGCTGAAACCACATTTCCTGACGGACATTCAATCGCACAGCTTCCAAAAAAGAGTCCATTACATGTCGTAGGAAGACTAAGTATGTGGGACCCGTGAGCTTGGATGGAAGGAGGTATGGTCCAATCGCATGACTGTCCAGAATACCTGCCCACACGTTAACCTGTCTTGAAATCCCTGAACATGCGTGGCATGAGGGTTTTTGTCCGTCCAGACATGGCTATTTCGAGCATTCAGAACACAATTCCTTGTGAACCAACATTCATCTGTGAAGAGAACTCGAAGTGAAAATGGGGGCGCATCGATGCAACGGTGCAGCAACCAAGTGCAGAAGGCGATGCGCTGTGGAAAGTCTGCTGGACCCATAGCGTTTACCCTTTGTAAGTGGTACGGATGTAGTTGTTGCTCATGATGGTCGTCCAAGACGGTACTGTGACTAACAGCCATTGCACGCGCAATTGTTCACGAACTCGTTGACGGGCTATCTTCAATGCGACGCAATGCACCTTCTTCAAATTCGGGAGTGTGGCGTCGCCGTGGACCACCACAGTCCTGCCTCCTCACGGTGTAGGTACCCGTTTCTCGTAGCCGTTGTGTAACTTGGGCAGACAGTTTGTGCGATGGACTGTGACGGTGTGGAAAACGTTCGTGATACAGCCGACTAGCAGCTCTTCCGTTACCTCCAGCTTCGCAGTACACAAAGAGAATGTCTGTGTATTCCGTAAACGTGTACTGCACCATGTTTCCTCTGTCGGTGATGCACAGGTATTGACTCGGTCTCACAGCAAAGCGGATAGTAAGTGACATCTGAGGATACTTTGACGTAGAACACGTCATCGTGTCTACCCTGTTGCATACCAGGACAGGGAACTCTGAGACGTTTCTCTTTCTCCAAGCAGACGTTGACGAGGTACACATCTGGATTGAAACCGTCGCAGAACGGAAACGATTCGATTCCGGACATGGGTTCCTATTCAAAAATGTTCTGTACTCACTACCCTCTACATGTCCTAGAAGTTTGTAACGGGAATTTGCGACCACCCTGTATTTCTGATGGCGTTCGGTAATACCCTTGAAATGATAAAATCCGCTACAATGGTCACATTTCAAGTGAATTGCTTGTTCGGGGGCTAAACAGGACGTCCCAGTCTGCGAACACAGAGCAGTTTGTGCTCGGCTATGCTGTGCCCCCACGGGACTGGAGGTACCAGAAAGACGAAGAGCTCATATTCAGTAATCAGTGTTTATCTACGGGCTGGCAATAAAATAATTAACTGTGTGGCCGATAGGGAAATTATCACCCCGTCTGACAACCTAATTTCAAACGTCGTCACAAACATTGCCGTCACTGTAATTCAGATAGCACCATAATATAGTGAAATTATTCAACGTGTATCGATATGAGTGTAGTACTGATTCACTTTCCAGACTGTAAGCTAAACCCATGCCACGTTCACATCTCGACCTGTAAGGCCTGCAGGAGATTGAACCGCGATTGTTTCAGTTTATAAAGGTAATAGAATTCGGCTCATGTATTTTGCAAATAGCGAAATGGAATTTCCGGTAGCCAAGCGCATTTGCTTGCCGAGCGAACTAATTTGTCTGTGTTCCTAGCAGCCTTGATTACCTTAACAATGGGACCGAGGTTCAGAATGCACTCAGCGGCCGTGCTATTAGCCTACTGTCCCATTAGCATACGTGAGCAGCTGAAAGGACGACGAGGCCCGTTTGGCACCACTGTCCATTGTCACGAGACGAGCACAGGAAAACGCAGTCACCCGAAACAGGCTATTCATAGAAACAGAAGCAATTAAAAATTGTTTGTGTTTTATTACATGTTTCCGTTGTATGAATTATATGGAAAGAGTGCTGTTAACTTTTCCAGCCCTGGGGTTTATGGATAAAAAATACATACTGAAATTTTCTAAATACCTCCACTTTTGTTGGGATTAATATAACTCTATATTCGCATTTAGTAAGTGAGTCGAAATGCCTCAGTGAAAACCGGTTTTTTAGATTTATTACCAAAATGTTTCTTCAGCCGTTTGCAATATGAGATTGTCGATTGTTTGTGATACAATGTATAAAAACTGAACCAATATTCTTCCTTCTTGCCTACCCTCATGTGCGCAAGTTGGTTATTATTACTAGTCTGACATCAGTGCACTATAACTTATATTACGGTCTTTACTGGCGTTCTTTCGTATATGTGTAATACACCAATCAATGGAAGGCTCCAACACAGGGCTTAATTTTGGCCGGAATAGCATTTTTGCTCCTCGCAGGGAAATTTTTTGAACCCTCCGGAAAAAGTCGGTAGCGGTAATTTAAAACAGTACACGTATATTGATTTGCAGCGTAACTATAATCTGCTGCCGCGCTGCTGAACGTGAGAATGGGGACCAATGTAATAATCAACATTCTCGTAATGACTGTCTTTGTTTACGACGCCAACAATCTCATAGGTCTGCAGCGCAAGCAGGGAAGTTCAGCTACATTCCCAAGTTGTGATCGGTGCATATCGCTTTGATATGAAATCTTCTCGTTTTATTGTTTTGATTAAAATAAATTATGTTTTAAAGGCTAACTTTAGGAACAGTATTTTATAAGAAATAATTTCCCGTGGTAAGATGTATCACAAGATTTCAAAAATCGAAAACTGTGATTTATATGATTTTTGGAAGGGGGAGAGGACATTAAAAGCACCTATAATTATAGTCATTAACCACTTCAATTTACGCATTCACGTGACTTTCGTTTCTGATTCGCAGGCATTGATATAATATAGCAGATATAATTTTTGACTTGTGAGCATTTTAACAACAGCCAACTATATTATTCCTTTCCACTTTCATTATGTCAGCTGCACAACTTAACAATTATGTATACTTGCAACATTTCTCCAAGTACCACGTATACTTACGAACGTCGGTAGGTATTTTACTGCCACTGTATATCGGTTATCCTTGGTGAAATATGATCACAAACTGCCAAAGCTTCAAATTTATAGTACCTTTTTGGTAAATATGGATCTCGAAGACCTGTGGGCATGTAATTGTGTCTAAAGTTGGACAGAAGTATCATTACGCAACTCACAAATACTATAGGGATGTTAACGTCACTTGTCTAGGCTATAAGCTGTAGCAACTCTAGTGAATCTGCTTGGATTTAATAAGCTGTCTTCGCACAAGTGCAGACAGTTAACGAGGGTGCGGTTACATCGCTCTATAAAATTACGTCAGACTGAATCTGAGCCGTGGAGGAATCGCTGGCGCCAATGATTCTAGTCTGGGCAGCAATCCATGTTATTGTAGCATGCTTGTTTTCTCTTTGGTTTTCCTCTTGTGGCAGGTATCTAAGTGTGGCGCTTCCGGCGACGTGTCTTGGTTTTCGGCTCGCGGACGCTAGAGGTCGTGCTTGCCCTTGGGTATGGGTGTACGTTGTGTTGGAGTCTCGCAGTGACTGCTACAGAGAAGCGTTGGTTGCTGGCGGCGTCTTGTTATGATCTGAGAAGTGTGTCGGCGCCGGATTGGTGGTGATAGTCTCTAATGTACCAGCGAGAGCGTGTACAGTACGACTTGCTTGATGCTGGATGCCTACGTACGCTATGTGGAGTCTCGTAGCTTGTTGTTAATAACAGTGGGCAACCGCTATTTTCTTTGAAGTGACATTGGTGGTCAATCTGATTGTAATTTGTGTTCACAGCCAGAAACAGTGTTTGACTGTGATTAGCCCCGCTGAGACGTAAATAAGGATTCACTTTTGGTTCCAGTAGATATATATTGAATAGTGGTATTAAGAGTATAAAATACAACCCAGTGATGAGAGTGCTAAGCGTGAATAGTGTGAAACCTACACGAGTCATTCTAACACAGTGCGCGGGCCATGTTTTGCATTAAGACAGTAGGTTTCTAATCTACTTAAGCATCTTGTGATCTCTACTGTGGTCTCCGTTTGAAGGGGCCGTGATCTTCGTGTCTTGTATTTTGGTTTTAATATTCTTGGTTTGCCAGGCCTTAACTTTTTCTGACTTCATGCCCGTTATTGGGGGGCGGGGGGGGGGGGAGAAGTGGGGGGGGGGGGGAGGGCTGCCTGTAAAAAATTTGAATTATCAACTGTAAGAAGGGAATAATTTTCCATGTCATTTATTTGAGGTTTTCTTTCTGTTAAGGATGTTAAATTTAAGGGGGCATAACATTTGAGTTAGAATGTTTTGTGTGGCCTCTTTTGGTTTGGTTGTCTGTCCTTCTTTTGTTTTAAAAATGTGACAGTGTACTACCCGCGGCGGGCACAACCAGTTCCGGATTGACTGATACGGGGGGTGGCGCCTTTGGCCAAATGTGTTCGGACGCCGTTAGCTCGGCCAGCTACGTTATGGTGGCTCTCCAGCTACTTTGCTGCATCTTCTTAATGTCGCTGTTCGCCCCAGTAGTTAACAGAAGTTGAGTATTTTTCCCTCGCTATTATTTGGGGATTTCTCTCGTTAGGGTGTTCAAGTTGTTCGTAGTAATTGGTTTCTCCTGCATTTGTGTGGGTCATCCGTCGGGGTGTGCCCGCTGTTGCGTGGAATTTTAAAGTGACTGTTAAAATAATTGTTTTGCACGTATTTGGTGTTATATTTGGAAGGAATTCGACGAGTGAGTTCTGTGAAATAGTCTTTATGTTATTAGTGGAATTCCGTTGAACTGTTTAATGGACTAAGCTTCCCACTGCTGAAATTTCTCTTTAACAAGTTGTTATTAAATTTTCTAACTATTGCTTAATACACCTGTGGGGACTTTGTGCCGGTAAATTCCTGTTACCTTTGTGGGAAATTACGATTGCCATTCATATTCATTGGGGTCCGTTTATTTGTTTCACTGAAATTGAAGGATCTTTACTTAACTTGTTTCATTCTATGTATTCATGTAAAGGGCTTTGATTATCCTTGTTATTGGTGACTATTGCAAACCCGGTTTTGTAAAACTGCTTTGAAGATATGCGTAATAAATCTTTGGGAACTACAAGCCTGTGTTTCCGTTTTCTTTTGATTTCACGACCCAGAGTCTTTGACACTGTAGCTGATTGCATGCTCTTAGGAAACTTCCTGATATATAAGAACTACGTGCAAGATTGCGGCTCGAATCTGGAACCTTGGCTTTCATGTGCCCTGAACTAACGACAGCTGCTTTCAGCCTGAAATATGATACCAGCCTCGCAACGCTTAACTAGACTGTTGAAGACAGTATGCTATTATATTCATCCAAACTTTGAACAGATTTAGCCACATAATTGCAGGGTGAGGGGGGGAGGGGGTAGGGGCTGGAGGGGACCTACATTTTATTATCGCCTTCTGAACACGTTAAAGTAGTCATTTTCTACATCAAAAAATCATTTGGTTGGACTATAGCCTAAAATACTCTGGCAAAGTTTAGGGTTCGAGTCCTGGTTTCATTGGTAATTTTAAACTGTGAGGAACAGACGACGAAGACATCATTAAGAGATGCTAAGCGAAAGTAAAGAAGGAATTATAGGACTTGCTGGATGGAAAGAACGCTACTGTGGAAGGAAAATGTGTTGACAGAAAACCAAATGAAAGACGAAAATAATGAGGAGTAGGAGGAATGTTATCGATGGGGTCTTAAGGCCAAACGCTGATTTAATGCAGCTCTCCATGTTACACCTTCCTGAGTATGTCTCGTTTGCTTCTTCATCTCTGAATAACTACTGCTAATTGCTTACTGTACTCATCTCTTGGCATCCCTCTACAATTTCTAACCTCCACACTTTCCTCCAATACTGAACTGGTGATCCCCTTAAGGTCTCAGAATGCTCCTAATCAAGATATACTTCTTTTTACTCTAGATATACCACAAATTTCTTTTACCTCCAGTTCTACTGAGTATATGCTCATTAGCTACGTATCCTACCCAGCTAATCTTTAGCATTCTTCTGTAGCATCACATTTCAGTAGGTTCTATTCTCTTGTTTTTGTACTGATACGACTTTCTTATTGTGTCGTAGCATTGTTATTCAGCCAGAAGTACGTATTTAAAACAATGTACCTACTCTTCGTCATATCACGAGAAACACTCACAGAGATCGCACCTCACATCTACCCGAAGTTATGATAGGTTCTTGTCCGCTCTCGCATTCTAGAAGCGGGCGATAGTTCTACAAGCCTCCCAGCAAACACTGTTTGGTTGTGTTGGAAGATTATAGGGAACCGCACTGCTGTCCCCCCTTCCTGTGCAGAGATTATCAGCAACATACTTTGCTAGTCACAGCAAATCTTGTTCTTTAAAAACCAATTACTCAACAGCCATCCAATTATGTGTGAATACTGAATGCATAATTTGAAACACTTTTGACATATAGAAGATATATGCATGTAAAGCTTCATGTAACTTTCTAAATTTGCTCTTTAGATATATTCTGCGTAATTTATTTTCATCAGAGATTATAACTCCCACTCTATGATTGAATGATAATGTCTTTGATTAACTGCAACTTGGCCTTGAAATGAAACAATCACTTCACTGAACCTTTCAGAGTGTTCTAAATATTTCGTTATCTGTTGTCACTTGAAGCCGATTTCTTATTAAAAACCAGATTAATCAAGCCCAATTGATTAAGTTTTTATCAACTAAAGATAACTTTCACTTTTTCATTAGTGTTTATTTAAATCACATCTTATATCAGTGTATTTTCTTTAATTTTCATTGCTCTTCCTGTTGTAGTACCAATTCTTCAAATATTCTCGAATTAGAACACCAAGATGTTTAAATAAATTTGAAAACTTTTCTTCCATCACAAAGTATATGGCGTCTTGCCACGTAAAAACATTTTTACAGTAACTTTGTAATGTATTCAATAGATTGTGGCCATTACGACGTTACTTAAACCAGATTAAAACTCTTGACAAATCGAGATCTCGTAACAGAGTGAGATATTTACAATAGAAATTATTTTTTTTTCTCTTTATCCATTCTCAATATAAGTAGGCATATGTTACATGGCAACTTATTCCTAAAGTGAACCCCATGGTCATTGTAGTCGATCATTAAACGCTGCATCATAACTGCAGTCTATATCGAACAGTATCAGTAACTACTCAGCCAATTAATTCTCCTCCCCTCTTTTTATTACGCTGAGGAGCCTATTACTTTCAGCAGCCTTGAACGTCTTCTGGCTGGCATAGACTACATCTAAGTTTATTGAAAAGGGCCAAGAGAGGTCATAAATGAGTTCAGAGCCAATAGGTGTTCTTGAAAGGAGGTAGACTACACATGCTAGCCTATCTGTCATAAAACACCTTTTTGAGACATCTAAGGAAATCCTTTGGGAAAGATAACGTTTTGAGCAAGGTTCAGACGCTAGAATGTGAAAATATAGGTGTTATATCCTAGCCAGTAATGCCACCCGAGCCCGCTGCCAAAAGGTTGGCAGCATCAAAGTCCGGACGCCGTCCGCATAAGCAGCGCCAGCGAGACAGGAAATCGCCGCAAGTCTGCGCGCGCCACCGCTGGCTTCTGGTTTGTTAAGCGCTGGAGTCGCGAGCGCTAGGACAGTTCTGTATTCGCCGCTCAGTTGTATACTCGCCACCGAATTGTGTACTTGCTAGTCAGTTGTGTGTTCATCGCAGCAGAGTTGTTGTTTGTCGTCAGCCGACGCTGACCTAGCCGCTCCGACTCGAACTAGACAGATTTCTGTAGACACCGAGTTCACTACTGTTTCTGTATCTTCGTTAATAAAGATAAGTACCGATTTTTATTTAATCAGAGTGTTTGGGTTTTCATCTTTCTGTTCACTGTTCCAGCGGACCGGTCGGCCCGCTATTAAAAGTGTGGCGGTGACTTCGTAAGCCGTTTCTACAGCGAATTGCTTGTCGCTACGAACCCCGCCACAAAACTGGCGACGAGGACTTCCGAACTCGTGTGCAGGGCTGGTTCAACTTGTTTCTGGTTATACTAATTATAGCGATAAAATTTTGGGGGCTGGTTTAATTTGTGTTCACAATGTCTGCCGACTTACAACAGTTGATCTTGTTACAGAGTCAGCAAATACAAAGTCTGGTGGAAGAAATCGCCAAACAAGCGGCTAATCCTCCAACACAAAAGGAACAAGCACAGGCAGCACCACCTTTCCGTGCTTTTGATGCATCACGAGAAGAATGGCGAGAATATTTCGCGCAGTTTCAGGCGCACATGACAGTCTACAAAGTCACAGGTACTGAGCGGCAGCTTTATTTAATTTCCACTGCAGGCGTGGAAATCTATCGACTACTTTGTAAGTTGTTCCCGGAATCCCAGCCAGAAGCTTTGGACTATGACGTTGTTGTTACCAAGCTTGCTGAGTATTTCGAGTCGCGAGTTCATGTGGCAGCAGCCAGATTCAGGTTCTTCAGATTAAAGAAACTGCCACATCAATCTAATAAACAGTGGTTAACAGATTTACGGGGCCTCACCCGTCAGTGCCGATTTAATTGTGTGTGTGGAGCTTCCTACAGTGATGTCATGTTACGAGACGCTATTACTCAAAACATTGCAGATTCTCGTATTCGTGCTGCTATCTTAAAGTTGCCTGACCCGTCATTAGAGACTGTGATGAACATCATTGAAGCCCAACATACTTTTGACTATGCTGAGTGTGAGTTAGATCAGCCATGTATTTCTCAAATTGCCTGTACTAAGCAAGTTATGTCACGCCCGCGGCCCCACCGGCAGAGTCAGACTGTAAACACTAGCCGGCCGCGTCATGTTAAACACATTCGTCAGCCGCGTGTGCAAAATGATGGAGTTAAGTCTTGCCCTACGTGTGTTCTTGCTCATCCTCGTGAAAGTTGCACGTTAAGAGACGCGGTTTCACTTTTGTCAAAGGAAAGGACACATCCAGACTGTTTGTTTGCGTAAACGCAAGAACAATTCTAGTGCTGACCAGCCCATGGATATTCATGTTCTTCAAAGCCAGCCCGCCCAGAAGATCGCGTTTAAAGACTCTTCCACGGTTCGTGTGGGTAATAAACTTGTTCGCAATAAGCCACCCAACCAGCCCTCTGCTATGCGACCCAAGCGTAATTCAAACGCTGTAAAAAGTAATGTACAGACTGCAAGTGAAGCGGGAGTTGTTGTTCCACCCGCCCAACCCACGAGTTGTCGTAAGCAGCGAACACGCGCTAAACGCGCTGATTTTGTGTCTTCCGCCTCCACTGCACCGATCCAGAGACAGTGTAATGAACTATTTGTGAAGCTACGCATCCAGGATAAGACCTTCAATTTTCAATTAGACACTGGTGCGTCTGTGACTCTCATAAATAGTGCTACGTATGCGGCTATCGGCCGCCCTAAACTTTCAGCGGCAAAACATTCTTTGGCTACTTATAGTGGAGAACAAATTCCTGTGTTAGGTGTATGTAGCGTGCCAGCCACATTCCGTGGCAATACAAAAACAGTTTCATTCACAGTGCTCCGCGCTACAGACAGTGTAAACATTTTCGGATTGGACTGTTTTGACTTGTTTGGCCTGTCTATCCACGACAATGTGTTGCAAATTAATTCTGTTGTTGTTCCTCAAGACAGCATAACCGATTTGTTTAAACAATACAGTGACATATTTAAAGAGGAACTAGGTTGTGCTGCGAACTTTGCCGCTCATATTACGTTAAAAGATAATGCTCAGCCTCGATTTTTTCGTGCTCGTCCAGTGCCTCACGCCCTCCGGGCACCTGTAGCAGACGAACTTCGTCGTTGGCAAAACAACGGTGTTATTCAACCTGTTTCAGCGAGCCAGTGGGCTTCTCCCTTAGTTATTATAAAGAAACCGTCTGGCAAGTTAAGTTTGTGTGCTGATTTTAAGTCGACAGTTAATCCTCAGACTGTCATTGATTCTTTTCCTTTGCCTAGACCGGACGAGCTGATGGATAAGTTAGGGGCAGCTCGTTTCTTTTCCAAAATTGATCTCCGTGAAGCATATTTGCAATTGCCCCTCGACGAGCAATCACAACAGTATTTTGTCATAAACACGTCGTTGGGGTTGTTCCGTTTTCTGCGTTTGCCTTTTGGTTGTGCGTCAGCTCCAGCTGTTTTTCAGCGTTTTTTTGTCACAACTTCTGGCTAATGTGCCATCGTGTTGCAACTATTTAGACGATATTGTTGTGTCCGGTCGGACGCCTGCTGAACATTTCCGTAATTTGGAGTGTTTGTTTAAAGTGTTGTCTCAGGCAGGCCTACGTTACAACATCGATAAATGTTCATTTTTCCTTACGGAGCTGGAGTATCTGGGACATGTTATTAATGCTCAAGGCATTCATCCCTCCCAGTCACATTTAGCAGCTATTCGTGATTTGCCCGCCCCTCGCAATCTGCAGGAATTGCAAGCAGTTCTTGGCAAATTGACATATTATATTAGGTTTATACCTAATGCATCACAGATTGCTGCACCGTTGCATCGTCTCCGCCGTAAGAATGTTCCATTTGTGTGGTCAGCTGATTGCCAATCAGCCTTTCAGCAGCTTAAAGAGGCTTTATTGAATGATCGTTGTCTGGTCCATTACGACCCTAACAAGCCTCTGGTGTTAGCTTGTGATGCCTCTTCTTTCGGCCTCGGTGCTGTGTTGTCTCACCGAGTCGGTAACACCGAACGTCCTATTGCGTTCGCATCTAAATTGCTAAACAAATCTCAGTGTAATTATAGCCAATTGGACAAGGAAGCGTTGGCTATTGTGTTCGGTGTCACAAAATTCCATCACTACCTCTATGGTAGACCATTCTCTTTAGTAACAGATCACCAGCCCCTGACGTCACTGTTTCATCCATCTAAACCAGTTCCTCAGCGGACAGCTCAGAGTCTACAACGTTGGGCTCTTTTGTTATCACAATACCAGTATGAGATACTGTATCGCCCTACAGCTCAGCATGCAAACGCTGACGCGCTTTCAACATTGCCGATTGCCGCGGATGATGTCTTCGATTCCTCTGACGACCCTTGCCATCAGATTGACGCCGATGAGCATCAATCCCTCCGGGATTTTCCGATTGATTATCGTCAGGTGGCACGTGAGACAGCTACGGATCCTCATCTGAGTTTACTATTACGTTTTGTTCAACGTGGTTGGCCGTCCAAGGCAAAGGACATATCGGATCCTGTGGTTCGTCGCTATTATCCGCAACGTCATCTGTTGTCTGTTTTGCACGGAGTTTTGCTGTTACGCACCGAGAATGACCAGCTTCGTGTAGTGGTTCCCCAAGTGCTCCAATCCAAGGTCCTCGCCTTGTTGCATCAAGGTCATTGGGGAGTGGTCCGCACCAAGCAGCTAGCCCGCCGTCATTGTACATGGATCGGCATTGATAAGCAGATTACGCAGATGTCTACAGATTGTTCGGCGTGTGCCGAACACCAAGCTGCTCCGCCTCAACGCTATTTTGAGTGGGCACGCCCTGCCGGTCCCTGGCAGCGAGTACATATTGATTTCGCTGGTCCATATTGGAATTCTCGTTGGCTCATCGTGATAGATGCATTTAGTAATTTTCCGTTTGTTGTGCCCATGCAGTCTACAACGTCTGCACAGACTATACAGGCGTTGACTTCAATTTTTTGTATTGAGGGTCTTCCAGAAGTTTTAGTGTCTGACAATGGTCCACAATTTACCTCTGCTGAATTTGAAAGTTTTTGTTCTGCCAATGGCATTCGCCATGTTCTTACTCCGCCGTTCCACCCTCAATCGAATGGTGCAGCGGAACGTTTTGTACGCACATTCAAGGATCATATGGACCGCCTTCGTGCTACGCACTCTCGTCAGCAGGCACTCATCACGTTCCTGTCGTCGTACCGGACCACGCCACGCGACGGCCCTTCGCCTGCGGAGCTTCTCCACGGCCGTCGTCATCGCACCCTACTACGGTTGTTGCACCCCCCGGATCCACCCGCCGCTTCTGAGCATCGCACGCGTTTTCAGCGCAACGACGCCGTTTTTTCCAGAGTTTATCACGGTCGCCGTCGTTGGGAACGTGGTACCGTGATAAGTGTCCAGGGTCGCGGTTTTTATACTGTTCAAGGTGCTACTGGGGTGCACAGGAGGCATCAGAACCAGTTGCGCCGCGCTGGCCGCCCGGATTCTGCCGCTCGTTCTTTGTCCACAGATTTGGTCCGCGGCGGGTTCCAGCCGCGCCTTCCGACTTCGCTGCCGCCCCCAGGGGAGCAGCAGCAGCCGTCGCCGCTACCACGCCGACAGCCCGTCCCGTTGATGCCTCCCGCGCAGCTTCATCCGGGAGCGCCCCAGGTGGTCGCTCCGGCGCCTGCGGTCCCTCTTCAGTCGCCACCGCCTTCGGAGCTGATGGACGTCGACCCCTCAGCCGGGCCGCCTTCCCAAGCGGTGGCTGTGCAGCCTGTCCTGCAGCCGCTTTCCTTGGGCACCCCCAAGGAGTCTGACACCGCAGCGCCTTGTCCGGCGCCCACTCAGCAGCCGTCGACGCAGCGTCAGGAGACGCTGCCTCTCTTCGTGGGTCCCGACGCCCCGTCGCGTCCAGTACCAGAAGCTGCGCCCGTGGTCACAGGCGTGCACCCTGACCTCGGTTTTCAGTCGGTGTTTCCCGAGGCCCCGCGCAGCCAATGCTGGGGTGCGGACCGGGGACTGCCACCGACAACAGTCTCCGCCCCGGTCTCTTCTGCTACGCCTGCGGCCAGACCCCTCCCCCGCCGTCGACGCTCGCCACGTCATTATTCAACGACGGTGCGGCGATTTCGGGGGGGGGAGGAGTGTTATATCCTAGCCAGTAATGCCACCCGAGCCTGCTGCCAAAAGGTTGGCAGCATCAAAGTCCGGACGCCGTCCGCATAAGCAGCGCCAGCGAGACAGGAAATCGCCGCAAGTCTGCGCGCGCCACCGCTGGCTTCTGGTTTGTTAAGCGCTGGAGTCGCGAGCGCTAGGACAGTTCTGTATTCGCCGCTCAGTTGTATACTCGCCACCGAATTGTGTACTTGCTAGTCAGTTGTGTGTTCATCGCAGCAGAGTTGTTGTTTGTCGTCAGCCGACGCTGACCTAGCCGCTCCGACTCGAACTAGACAGATTTCTGTAGACACCGAGTTCACTACTGTTTCTGTATCTTCGTTAATAAAGATAAGTACCGACTTTTATTTAATCAGAGTGTTTGGGTTTTCATCTTTCTGTTCACTGTTCCAGCGGACCGGTCGGCCCGCTATTGAAAGTGTGGCGGTGACTTCGTAAGCCGTTTCTACAGCGAATTGCTTGTCGCTACGAACACCGCCACAAAAATAGGATCCATCATTGCTCTGCGGTCTCAGCGCGAAAGAATATCAGTTTAAACTCCTCGCAACGAGTTCTCTGACTGGCTCACGTTTAATTGTTTCTGAAGAAAGTGCGCTTACCCATGTGTATCTATGCCACACGATATAGGAGGGTTTCAGACCAGTCTTGGAATGGGAGAATAATTTCTTTCTTCCTCCCCATGCCAGGCCATAGTTGGTTAATCACGACAAAATCTGAACTGTGGAGTTGTAACTTATTTACAAAATTATTATTGGCTGGAACTCACAAGGTTTGCTGCATCAAGTCGGGGAGATATCTACGTTGGCAGAACCACGCAAGTTTTGCAAAGTTCAAGTTACAAAAACGCTTGTGGACAGACAACTACGAGAGCAAATATTGTTGCTTGGAGATGAAAGAGTACAGTCTTGTTACCACACGGCCAGTGACATGAGACCTGCGTGTTGCAGACTGAGGTTTCCATGTTATCACGGAGTACAGACGGGTGAGCCTGAACTCAGAATTTCCAACCATTACTGCTGCGATCTTCCACATTCACGCTATATAAGAGTGGTAAATATGAGCCGGTGATTTAGACACTGGATTAAGGGGGACACAAGGTTAGTTAACTTACATCAGGGTATAATTGCACAGCCAACTAGCTACTTCCGTCGTGCGCTTTGGCCATTCCACTGGTGTGTATGTGTATTTTTCTGGGTTCTTTCTTTAATCTATTAGCCATTCTTGCAACCCATCCACAATTCACTGTCGTAGTTATGATTTTATTATGTCTCTCCATCTGTGCCAAGGTCAGACGTTATAATTTTAATCTCCTGTCCATTTATTAAATGTTGATATACTGTCACAGTGGATAATTTGTATGTTGATGATTTATCGTAATAAATCTAATTGTTACAGTGACCTCTTGTTTGTTACAGATCTACAATACAGCTCCATCCCTATATACTACTCTGATACTAAGTAATAAACAATTCACACACAATTATTATTGTGGCATTGACTTGATTCTGCTATCTTCTTTCTCTATTCAGAGTCATCTATGCCTGAATTACATTTTATTCTAGATGTGAATGGTTATTCCGTTTAACCCACTATCACTTCTTTTATGTCATATATGCTTCCGATGCTGAAAAAAGTAGGGGTAAGCTATAGGGAGAGACGGGTCATATACAATATGTACAACAACCAAGAAGGAATAATAAGAGTGGACGATCAAGAACGAAGTGCTCGTATTAAGAAGGGTGTAAGACAAGGTTGTAGCCTTTCGCCCCTACTCTCCAATCTGTACATCGAGGAAGCAATGATGGAAATAAAAGAAAGGTTCAGGAGTGGAATTAAAATACAAGGTGAAAGGATATCAATGATATGATTCGCTGATGACATTGCTATCCTGAGTGAAAGTGAAGAAGAATTAAATGATCTGCTGATCGGAATGAACAGTCTCATGAGTACACAGTATGGTTTGAGAGTAAATCGGAGAAAGACGAAGGTAATGAGAAGTAGCAGAAATGAGAACAGCGAGAAACTTAATATCAGGATTGATGGACACGAAGTCAATGAAGTTAAGGAATTCTGCTACCTAGGCAGTAAAATTACCAATGACGGACGGAGCAAGGAGGACATCAAAAGCAGACTCGCTATGGCAAAAAAGGCATTTCTGGCCAAGAGAAGTCTACTAATATCAAATACCGGCCTTAATTTGAGGAAGAAATTTCTGAGGATGTACATCTGGAGTACAGCATTGTATGGTAGTGAAACATGGACTGTGGGAAAACCAGAAGAGAAGAGAATCGAAGCATTTGAGATGTGGTGCTACAGACGAATGTTGAAAATTAGGTGGACTGATAAGATAAGGAATGAGGTTCTACGCAGAATCGGAGAGGAAAGGAATATGTGGAAAACACTGATAAGGAGAAGGGACAGGATGGTAGGACATCTGCCAAGACATGAGGGAATGACTTCCATGGTGCTACAGGGAGCTGTAGAGGGCAGAAACTGTAGAGGAAGACAGAGATTGGAATACGTCAAGCAAATAATTGAGGACGTAGGTTGCAAGTGCTACTCTGAGATGAAGAGATTAGCACAGGAAAGAAATTCGTGGCGGGCCGCATCAAACCAGTCAGTAGACTGATGACAAAAAAAAATAAAAAAAAAAAAAATGCTTCCGATACATTCTCGTGATACTATTGTTTAAGTAGAAATGTATATTTTTTATCATCCACCATGTGCATGATGCTCATTTTTCGTCTCTAAGTAATGTTTACATTTGCTTTTTCTCTTATTGGTTGTCACAACACTAACAGTGTTTCCTAATGTCTTACTACCTTTATCCACTTACATTATTAAATGCGCACCCCATAATACGATTCCATATGGGGAAATATCTTTTTTCACTAAAACTTTCCCATCTGTGGTACTTCAGGTAATAACTTTCAATATATTTTTTTCGTGACGTTACATTACATATAATTTTAACAACAAATTAAGTACGGTAAATTACACTTTCTTACTAAGCTTTGTCGTATGCAAACAGAAGCAGATACATTGTAACCACGTTGTTTCAAACATAAGTGAGGCATCTCTTCCCACAGCAAAAGCTCTTAAAATGATGATATAATTTCAGTGCATTCCACATTTCATTTCTCCTCTTCCTCACCAAAAGTGTCGTTAGCCCTTGCTATTACAAATCGAGAAAAAATTTATACTACGTCTTCTTGCAGATTTATGCGTATATAAATATTAAAAAAACAGGAAGTGACGGAAGTCACGGGATACCTCTTAACATAGAGTCGGAGCTCCCTTTTCCCAGCTTAGTGCTGGAACTCAGCGTATCATGGACCCAACTAACCGCTGAAAGTCCCTGCAGAAATATTGAGCCATGCTGCCTCAACAGCCTTCCATAACTGCAAAAGTGTAAGCACTGCAGGATTTTGTGCATTAACTGACCGCTTGATTGTCGGCCAGTGCGGCCGAGCGGTTCTAGGCGCTTCAGTCTGGAACTACGTGACCGCTACGGTCGCACGTTCTAATCCTGCCTCGGGCATGGATGTGTGGGACGTACTTAGGTTAGTTAGGTTTAAGTACCTCTAAGTTCTAGGGGACTGATGACCTCAGATGTTACGTCCCATAGTGCTCAGAGCCAGTTGTTTTTTTTTTTTGACCGCTTGATTATGACCCATAAATGTTGATGAGATTCACAACTGGAGATCCGGGTGTCCTTTTCATTCACTCGAACTGTCCAGGATGAACACATCGTGAACGATTGTGACCTGGTGATATGGCACATTGTCTTCCACAAATATTTCATCGTTGCTTGGGAACATTAAGGGTATGAGTGGCTGAACATAACCATTTCCAGTCAATGATCGGTACAGTTGGATCAGAGGACCCAATCTTTTCTATGTAAAGACCGCTCACACCTTTATGGAGCCAACACCAGATTGCACAGTGCTTGTTGACAACACAGGTCTATGGCTTCGTGGGGTCCGTGCCAAACTAGAACCCTACCATCTACATCTACATCTGCGTCTACATGGCTACTCTGCAAAGCATAGTTAAGTGCTCGGTAGAGAGTACATCGAACCACTTTCACAATAATTCTCTGTTATTCAACTCTCGACCAGCACGGGGAAAAAAACGAACACCTACATCTTTCCATGCGAAATATGATTTCCCTTATTTTATTACGATGACCATTTCTCCCTATGTATGCCGGCGTCGACAAAATGTTTTTGCATTCTGAGGAGAAGTTTGGGGATTGAAATTTCGTGTGAAGATCCCGCTGCAACGGAAAACGGCTTTGTTTTAATGATCTTCACCCCAAATCCTGTATCATGTCCATACTCTCTCTCCCCTATTTTTCGGTAAAACAAATGTGCTGCCCTTCTCTGAACTTTCTTGATGTACTCTGTTAATCCTATCTGGTAAGGATCCACACAACAAGCAGCGGAACTCCAAAAGGGGACAGCTAAGCAAAGTGTAGTCAGTCCCTTTAGTAGATGTGTTGCACCTTCTAAGTGTTCTGCCAATAAAATGCAGTCTTTGGTACGCCTTCTCCAAAACTTTTCCATATTTTGTTTCCAACAACTTGTTCATAATTGCAATTCCTAAGTATTTAGTTGAATTTACAGCCATTAAATTTCATTGATTTATCATGTAACCGAAGTTTACCGGATTCCTTTTAGCGCTCATGTGGGTTTTAACGGATCTTTTACGTTGGGATAAATTTATTTTATTTTTTGTTAGATGTTTTCGTTAAATAGCTGAATAAATTGTAATTAGGAATAATTTAACTAAGCAGAGTAGAGCAGATAAAGTCAAAGTGATGTTCATTGGGTGGACATTGTCGTAATGTAACGTCATTGCGTTGTTCGGCTGTTAAAACAAGTCGTTTGTGTACCGTTCTGCTGTTCGGTCGTGCGCGTATCTGAAAGTAATTAATTCGGGGACTATAATAAACTTTCACATAATAGTTAAGGGGTTAACTTCAGCGTTAATTTGAATTGTGGGCGACAGGATTAGTTTTGACACATACGTGAAAACTGACGTAACGAAAGTTGTTCGTATATCATCCTTGAACGTGACTTTTTGTTTAATTAACGATTGAAGGCTCATTGAAAGCTATTATGATTAGGATCAATCCCTCTTTCCTCCTAGATAGTGATCATTTATTTTCATTTACATCATAAGAAAAATGATTATTAATAAAAGTGATGTTAAATGACAATTTCGTGTTATTCCGTTAGTGTGGAACCGACGTAATATCTCTGAAATGACATTGATATATAATTTGTGTTAAATACTGAACTGAGATAGGAAGTAAATTGAAATTTATGAACATTTGATACTGAGACTATAGAAGCAGAAGCGCTTAAGGTTTCTCTTCACTAAAATGGCAAAATAGGTACGAACTTTAACTCAATAGTCGACATTATGTATTCCAAAGACATTAGCATTTCGTACTTATTTTGACGACGCGCTGTTAAACGAAGGAACGTTGAGTCTCTGTACCAGTAATAAAATTAAATCTAAAAACATAATTAATAACGGCGAACTCCGTTTTAACAAAGTATATTGCGTGTCGTCATCGGGCAATAACTGCTCAACCCTGGAGACTTGTGTGATGAAATTAGAAGTCGGGCATATGAAACAAACTTAAAAATCCATTCAAGCTACAGTGGAGTCGGCACAACACGACGCGGGGAGTTATAGAGTGACCTCACACTTTTTATTATTCAGCATCAATTGCTAATTTTCGCACCATAAGCTACCTTATAGAAATGGTTTTGCAATTGTTTTGATCTTCTGATGGCTTTACTAGGAGACAAATGACAGAATCATCCACAAACAACCTAAGACGGCTGCTCAAATTGTTTCCTAAATCGTTGATACAGATAAAGAGCAGTAGAGGGACTGTAACACTAAATAGAGGAATGCCAGAAATCGCTTATGCTATACTCGATAACATTCCATCAATTACTCTGAAGTGTGACCTCTGCAAGAGGAAATCATGAATCAAGTCGCATAACTGGGAGGATATTCCATAAGCACGCAATCTGATTACAAGCCACTAGTGAGGTGCGATTTCAAAAGCCTTCAGAAAATCCAGAAATATGGAATCAAGCCTAAAATCCTTATCGATGGCACGCAACACTTCGTTTGAGAAAAGAGATATTTGAGTTTCACAAAAGCGATGTTTTCTAAATCTGCGTTACCTGTGTGTCAATACACCCACCTCTTCGAAGTAATTCATAATGTTCGAACATAATATATGTTCCAGAATCCTGCCGCGCATCGATGTTAATGATATGGTCTAAATTTCTGAATTACTTCTACTGCCTTTCTTGAATACTGGTATGACCTGTGCAACTTTCCAATTTTTTGGAACGGATCTTTCATCGAGCAAGCGGTTCTGTATGATTGTTATGTATGGAGTACCAGCATACTCTGAAAGGAACTAATTGATACACAATCTGGACCAGAAATCTAGTCTTTATTATGTGATTTAATTTGCTTCACTGCTCAAAGGATATCCACTTCTAAATTACACATGTTGGCATTGATTCGCATCCTAGAACATTTACTTCGTGTTCCTTGTTGTACAAGTTGTGGAAAGCAGTGTTTAGTAGTACTACTTTAGGAGCACTCTATCGACAATATTTCCATTGCTATCACACAGAGAACGCACTGATGCGTCTTGCCACTAGCATAACTCAGATACGACCAGAAACGCTTTGGATTTTCGTTTGAAAACTATTATGATAGACTGTTCTCTCTTAAATATTTTCCATCTTAGGTTTCTATTGACGTATTCAGGTAAAATTAAATATAACAGTAAAAAATAAAGAGAACAGCTATACCATATATCATCCTGCTTTTTTTCTCGCCCTAGTGGCCTAGAAACATTCTGCACATCTGGACGTCTTCGACATTGTAGACACCTTTGTATTCCCCTGTAACGAGATAGTTAGTGTTTCTGTCTTATGTTGTTCAATAGCCACGACTTCCCAAATTTCATGGTTGTGTCAGTGAAACCTTTTTATTTTCTCTTTAGACTAATCACTAAGCCTCACTCGCTTCTTAAGTGGTCTTTTCTGTGCACTCTGTTTCTGTCGTCGTTAAACTGTATGGTGAATAAGGATTACCTCTATTGTACACTGGGATGGCCATTTTAATCTGTTTAATAAAGTCTGTCCTGCTATTTAACTGCCCGAGATTTCTAATGCTGCCAGTCCTGCACTCCAATGTGGCGGCTCGATCATTAGTCACGAAACCTCTAAGACTTTATATCCCTTAACTTTACCTATTTGCGCCGGCCGGAGTGGCCTAGCGGTTCTAGGCGCTACAGTCTGGAACCGCGCGACCACTACGGTCGCAGGTTCGAATCCTGCCTCGGGCATGGATGTGTGAGATGTCCTTAGGTTAGTTAGGTTTAAGCAGTTCTAAGTTCTAGGGGACTGATGACGTCAGAAGTTAAGTCTCATAGAGCTCAGAGCAATTTTTCCCCCCTATTCGTGCATTACGCTCTCAAAATCGTGGCCTACAAACAGCGTCTTTCACTATAATCAAAACGTCCTGGAACCAAGGTTCTAAAACCGTCACTGCTTAAATTTTGAATAAAAATTGCCAGAAATTTAGGCCAAAGACATCCAACATAAGAAGTTATTTTTGCTCTGCTAACGGCCTTGTCAAAGAGGATGGAGGAGGGGATATACATTGTGCAATATCTTGCCTTTGGTTTGGGCAACAACTCCTAAAAGGCGGAAGAATCAGCAATGATCAACTGTATAGAATGCAGAAGGCAATGGAAACCAGTGCGTTGAAGATACGTAATGTAGCCGCAGAAGATATGGCTTGTATCTGAAGAAGATTCATAATAATCTCTCCACTGGTGAAAGATTCCGGATTAGTCCCACATTCGGATATCCAGGAGAAGAAGGTGACCATGAGGAAAATATGAAATAACCAACGGAGGGAAACATTCTACGAGTCGGAGCATAGAATTTCGGGACTTACAACCTAGTAGCAGCGCCACAAAATGTGAGACGGATAATGCAAACGATCAGTGTAGATAGCCGCAGTCGGAAAGTGAAATGGAAAGAAGATAAGGATTCTTGGTTAGATGAAAATACGGTAATATCAGCAGCAGCAAAAAAATGGAGTAATGAGAATAAAGTTCGTTATGAATGGGAAAGTACTGCAGAAAGTGAGGTGCTAAGAGCAGTTCTGTGGTAGGGTTGTTCTTGTCAGATTCGACAGCAAATCGACAATGATAGTCGAGGTATATGTGCTGACGTCGCAAGCAGAAGATGAGGATTTCACAAAATACATGAAGATATCGAACGGGTAATTTGCTTTATAAAAGGAGATAAAAATCGAATAATCACGAGGGATAGGAAGCAGTTGCAAGTGAAGGAACATAAGAAAAGTTTACGGGAGGAATTGGTTAAGACAGTATGAATAAGAGGAGAAAGAGTAACTGAATTCTTCAACAAATTTCAGATGGTATTAGCGAATCAAAAAACAAGGAAGTATACTTCAAAAAAACACGGAAACACCGGAAGATTCTAACTGGATTACACCAAGGTCAGGCAGAGGTTCACTGGATTGTAAAGCGTACCCAGGAGTAGCTATAGACTCAGATCGTAATGTAGTTGTGATAAAGCTGGTGTGTAGGATCTCTGACGACGTACCGTCAGTCATTCGTAAAAATATTAACTACCCAATTCTGAAGATAGTAACGCAGACAAGTGCGAAAACTAATGCACAATTTGCATCCAAGCTGATGACAAGGATAATTCACTGAAGCGTCAAAGAAACCGGTGTTGGCACGCGTATTCGAATACAGTGTTATGTAAACTGGCAGAACATGGCGCTGTGGTCGGCAATGCCTGTATAAGACAGAGTGTCTGGCGCAGTTGTTACATCGGTTACTGCTGCTACAGTCGCAGGTTATCAAGATTTACGTGAGTTTTAACGTGGTGTTGTAGACGGCGCATGACCGATGGCACACAGCATCTCCGAGGTAACGATGAAGTCGGGATTTTACAGTACACTCATTCCACGAGTTTAACGTGAATATCAGGATCCAGTAAAACATCAAATCTCCGAAATCGCTGCGGCCGGAAAAGGTCCTGCAAGAAAGGGACCAACGACGGCTGAAGAGAATTCTTCAACGTGACGGAAGTGCAACACTACCACAAACTGATGCAGATTTCAGTGCTGGGCCATCAAGTGTCAGCGTGCGAGCCATTCAAAGACACATCATCGATATAGGCTTTAGGAGGCGAAAGTCCACTCGTGTGCCCTTGATGACTGCACAGCACAAAGCTTTACGTCTCGCCTGGGCCCGTCTCTACATCTACATTATACTCCGTAAGCCATCTAATTATATGTGGCGGAGGGTACTTTCGGTGCCACTACCTGATCCCTCCTACCCTATTCCACTCTCGAATAGTGCGTGGGAAGAATGATTGTCGGTAAGCTCTAATTTCCTCAGTGAAAGTGAAGAAATTACAAGATCTGTTGCGTGGAATTCCAGGTCCCGTAAACTGGCATACGGCCGGGAGAGCGGTCTTCTGACCACATGCCCCTGTAATACCACATCCAGTGACGCCTGTGATGACACGGCGGCCGGTCGGTTCCGTTGTGCCTTCATCGCCTGTGCGGGCGGATTTCAGTAGTTTTCTTTGTATGGAATTAACGGTGTAATGAGTACAGAATATAGACAAAAGAAACTGGAAAATGACAAAAGTAATGAGAAGTATCAGAAACGAGAATAGTATGAAACTTCTCATCAAAATTTATGATCAGAAAGTAGTCTAAGAAGTAGACTAACAGAGACTAAGAGAAGCCTACTGGTATCAAACATAGGCCTCAAATCGGGGAAGGAATTTCTGAGAATGTACAAAACACAGCGATGTACAGTCGTGAGTCATGAACAGTGGGAAAACTGGAGCAGAAGCGAATCGAAGGGATTGAAATATAGTGCTACAGAAAAAAAAGTTGACATTCAGCTGGACTACTAAGATAAGGAATCAGGAGGTTCTCCACAGAATCGCTGACGAAAGGAAGTTACGGAAAGCACTGACAAGAGAAGGGAAAGGATGACGAAATGCATCTACAAAAAGCTCCACAGAACTATAGGAAACTGTAGTGGGTAAAAACTTTGGAGGCAGAGATTGTAATACATCCAGCAAATGACTAGGGATGTAGGATGGAAGAGCGACTCTGAAATGATGAATTTTATACAGGAGAGGAATTCATGGAGAGACACATTATACCTCAGAAGACTGATCACAATAAACGTTCTGCATAATTGGCGAAATTCCTTCGTTGTCCGACTTACAGGGTTTTCTTCAGGACAGACCTTTTATATTCTTATGTGTTTCATGCTCATGCCTTTTAAGAATCTTGTGGACCTTTTACCAGGAAACTGGCTGCCATTGTTCAACACCACTCTCATTGGCACTTGATATTTCACAAAATAATCATCTCTTAAACACCTGATTGTGATGGATGCGATAGCTGTTTTAAACCATGCAGGTGCACCACACTTGACCAATATTATTGTACAACAAGGATGTACTTTAGAGCAATCATTCCTCTGGTAATGCGTCCAAGGAATCTGACACACACAAATCCTATAAACCCTTACGTATTACTGCATAAAATTTTAATGTACGATCATGATTTTGGTCCTTCACCCACTCACATTTAGTACATCATTGAATATTGTTCTTAAATAATCATGTTCTTAAATAATCTTGCTAAGTTCTTGCAATAACAAGACTTATTTAGATGCATCAAGCACTTTTTTGTAAAAAAAAAAAAAAATCCCGTATTGCAGATGGATACAGGGTAACTTTTTCCATCGTGTACGAACTCTAGAGATTGATCGATGAGAGGATACGGAACAAAAAAGATCTAATGAACTTATGTCCGGAAATGCATGGTTTCTATGCTAGAGACCTTTTATTCAATCATACTTTGTTACAGTGATTGCGGTCTAATATGCGCTGCACCGCGCAGCCACATTTACAGTATCCATGGTTTGCTTCCAGAAGGTGATACTGTTCCTCATACGTCATGCCCTAGAGTCCTTTGCTGCTGTAGTAATTGGTAATGTCGTCAGATTCACTTCTCTTGAGGACTCACCTTGCAGTGGATGTGATACAGCGTTGTACACAATCGTTCCGTATTCGAATGGAGAGCTTGCTGGAAAGGCAAACGGCAACTGGTGGCGGTCAGCAAGGTAGTATCAAGGGACATTTCCCCGCCGACAACTACCACAGCGTTCAATATTCGCAACAGTGTTTCACTGTTTGTCTGAGACAGCATCTTTTCAGGAAGCAAGAAATCATGAAGGACGTAACCGAAATGTTAGGACATCAGACTTGGTGGAAAATGTGATTAACATTCAGGAAGGCGACCACCGTGTCAATACCAGGCAGCTGGCCCTTATATACCGGGTAAGCCAGACGGCCGTGTGGAACAATCCCCGAGACGATTGTTACTACGCTCATCACTTACTCACGGGCAGGGCAGTTTTGTCACTGGTTTCTTCGTCAGGCAACCACGATTCCGGTATTTGTGTCATCCATCCTATTCGCAGATGATGCCACCTTTAGGCTGAGTGGTATCTTCAACTTTCACAACAATCATCTGTGAGATAGTATGACAGCGAATCATCATTATCGGTGCAGGCGGAATGTGTGGGCCGGGATACTTGGCGACCGCATTTGGGGACCAGTCTTCCTTCCACATCACCTAACTGACCGGAACTATCGGCGTTTTTTGCGGGTGACTTTGCCTCCCCTGCTGGAAGACGTGCCACTGGTGATTCAAGGGGTTATGTGGCTGCTGCATGATGGCGCTTCAGCCCACTTCGCCGTTAACGTCTGGACGCTTCTCTATCGTCTCTTCCACGGTCGATGGATTGGGCGAGAGGTTCTAGTTGCATGGGCTGCTCGTTCAACGGATCTCAACCCAGTGCGATTTCTGGTTACTGGGCCATCTCAAAAGTATCGTGTATGCAGAGCCCATTCCAGACGTGGAGACACTGGAGCAGCGTATTCATGCTGCCTGTGACACAATTCGGTTACAGCCTTTTCGATGTGAACATGTGAAACAAAACACCCTACGGCGCATACAAGCACTCGTTGAGCCACATGTAAACCATTTTCAACACATACTGTACCTGTGACTGCATTGTACAGCGCGTATTACCCGTAGACTGCAGTTTCTGTAACAATGTATGATTGAATAAATGGTGTCCAGCATGGAAACCACGCACTTACAGACATGAGTTCATTAGACCTTATTTATTCCACATCCTCTTATCGATCAGTGTCTACAGTTTGTACACGGTGCAGAGAAGTCACTCTGTATATATATAACAACTGATGTGTTACATGCACTGGTACGCCAATTACTTTTCACGTCACTCTTCCAATATAAGATGTCCTGGAATATTAACCAATAATCACACTTCTATCTTAGTCAACGATTGTCCTCCAAAGCTCGAATTACCTGGAGTACATGAGGTCGATCTTTCCTTCTTTCACTTTCCCTTGCAGCAGAGTTCATTCATTAATGTCTTTTATGCGATTTTACCAAATAGAGGTGTGGTAGTTTCTTGGCTACTAATTGGTGCACCATCCATACCGATTGGTAAACGCGAGAGAGCACCAGCAATTCCATTTTGTTTTCTTTCCACATACACCAGCACAAACCAAATTCTTGCAGGTAGTATACTCACTACTTGAATAACTCTTGTTGTAATTTGCTATTTATTAACAGCAACAGAGTTTTATGATCAGTATAAGTAATAGATTTGTGTCCAGTTAGAAGGTCTTGACTATCTAAACCACGAAACGAAGGCTAAAGCCTGTTTTGCAGTTTATGACTGCTCAACAAGCGACTTGCTTTGCCAATGCTTCTGTGGTTCCCAGGAGCCTTTAAATCTCCACGAAATATCGTAATCAGAGGCATCTGGAGAATTTTGAATACCTCATTAAATTATAGATGGTGTAGAGCACTGGAATTCATTAATTCCCTCTTAACGATGTTGAAAGCCTCCTTCTCTCTCTTACTCCATGTCAAGAAATTCAACACGTCTTGGTGTCTTGCGCTAAGGTCCAGCAGACATTGACTATCGATTCCTGCCATGGTGAGAAAAAATATTAATTTCTTCTATGACTCCAAATAAGGACAGTTGAAAATTGCTTGTGTTCTGTGCAGGTCAGTGTTACGTCTGCTCTACTGACGATATGACCTGAATTCTTGGCCTGCAAATGATGATTTCCTCAGTTTGATAGTAGTACCTTTTTTTAAGGAACGTGTCCATTACGTCTTTAGATATGCTCTTCACATGTTCTAGCAATAATCAGATCATCATTTAAATACACTATGAGCTCTTGCCCTAAATGTGGACCAAAAACCTTGTTCAGACACATCCTAAACACACTCACTGACACAAGCAGACCGAATGGTACAACAGTAAATGATACGATTTACCTCAGAAAAGTAACTTGTTATGGTACTAGATATTGGATGTAACAGAACTTGCCAATATCTAGCTATCACGTTCAAAAGTTTATATACTTCAGTCCTCCCTATTTTACCAAAATTCCCTTAGTCAGAATTGGTCTGTCCCTTTTCACTTCTGTATACTGGTTTAGCAGACATATGTCAAGGACTTGCCATAAATTGCCATAGAGCTTTTTCACAACTAAGACAGGATTCTGTACAGACTGTCTCAGCATTCAGTTACTCCTTGTACGAATATCGCACTAATTTCATTCTTAGCACATTATTAAAGCAAAGGGTACTGAATTAGGATTCATAAACAAACATTTACTCTCCATAATTTTTAACTGATACATTGTAATGGGACATCCTCCTTTAGCATTACTTCTCCTCAACAGTGGCTGTTAATACGAGTATCCCTTTTTGAATTTTGGACGGGTCAGAATTATATTAGTTGATTTACTGAAAAATGTCATATAATTTTATACACAGTGTAAGGTGGCAGAATAAATGAAGGTAAATTACGCAACCTTACATAAGAGTTTTATACTTCGTAATGGGAAGGTGAATATGACACTTTGGCAGTAGTGAGCCGATTTGCCTATAAGGATGTAATGCAAGAGGGATGACGCTTAATCAACGGTATGAACACCCCGCTCCTATATAACGCATGTCAATGAGCAGAAGATGAAACAAGCTGCGAGAGGAAACGTTTTGTGCGGAAGCAGGCGCGGGCAGAAACAGAGGCAGCACCACGGAAGGCACCAGCGAAAACCTCTTAGGGGGTGTCCTGTGGTGGGGGTCAGCGTCCAGACAGATGATGCATACTGGAAAGCAAGTAATGGGCCAACAGACGTAGGACAGAAAGTAGCTTTAGAAAACCGCGTTTCGGAATTCCAAATGCATATGAACAAAACCAGTGATGCAGTTGATAACGTGAACAGCGAGTGGTACACATGTGATGTACGCATGTAAGTTCTAGGCGTCTGGAGTGGGTGCAAAGTGTATGATTGGCGGAAGTGAACTAGAAAGCAGTAAAGTGCTGAGATTTTGACGCAGTTTAATGGTAGGGCCCTTGCAACTGGCAGAGAGAGTTCCCACAAAAGTAAGAGGAACGCTCCTATTTCCCGAGAAAAGCAGTGATGTGAAGAACCAGGGTGGGGAGACAGTTCGGCTACGAGAAAGACAATAGCAAAATTTTCGGGGGCTCTTCTGTGAACTGGTTTCAAGTACACGATGGAGTGCATTATGCTCTGTATGATGCAGAGGAGAAACATGTGTGAACACTGCATTCGCTACGGCTGACATTCACCTAGATATTAGCTGTAGCATCGTTGAGCTCCAGTTGTGGAGAAACGAACCAGCTAGTTTGTTAATTGTTCCTGGAAGGACTGAAAGGGCATTTTAATATGAACACTGCTCCAGCCATGTGCATGTATATCGCCATATTCCAAAAGTATGGATGAGTAACGAGAAACATAGGGAGAGTTTCTGCTGGAAAAAGCAGTAAAGGCTTAACTAGATTTTACAGGAATTTCAGAGGACGAGAGCAGCCATGCAGACAACAGCTCAGTAAATGCCGTAAGCAGAGGTGTAAACTTGTTGGTTCACCAGCTATCATCCACCGTAAACTAGAGCGACCTTGGGTAACCTTTCGCTCAGCTTGTCACAAAACTAACCATCCTCCATAAACTTGATTTTCCTCCTAAATAGTACCAAACTTCGAACTGGACTTGAATGATTTATCGTAGTCCTGGCCAACATAATGATGTAGTCGAGAGAATAATTTTGTAAAGAAACTTCTAGTTCAAATTTACCATTGTTGTGTTTAGGATTATTTAACTTTCTGAGGACGAGATGCATTCTTTTGACAATTGTTAACATTGCCAATTGTGTAAATTCGTGTATCTTTGTGATAAGATTGAAACATTAAACCAAAAATATTGACAGCTGACACAGCTGTTGTGCTGTCTTCAAAACCTTACAACAGTATGTTATGTTTCAAAAGAAAATTTATGAAAAGGAATTACTTTATAGAATATTATTGTTTCAATGTTATGATCCATAAGTACTAGTACTGAATATACAGTTAAAATTATTTCTTAGAAACATTTGAAATTACGAAATATAGGCACACTTAAGAATTCTGTTATTAATTATGCAAGTCTGTATTGTTCACTATATTTATTTCTAGATTCATTGATGAAATAATAATATAAATCAAAGCTAGTGGAAATTCGTTTGTTAAGAAAAACTGTAAACCCTTTGGAAATTGTTATTTCCATAGAGTGAGAGAGTCGTTAAGCTTGCCTCTGTTGTGATCGGACGTGTTTTTGTAATTTTGGGTGAACAATTTAATTATGCTTTGTAAACGTGAAAAATCAAAACACTGTACGATATACTGTAATGTGAGAAAATATGTTTATGTCAAAAAATGCTGCAACAACGATCTTCAGCTTTATTTAGTTCAAACCAACACCCGATGTGAGATTTTGAGCTTAAGCATCAGAACTCTAGACAAGAAGAACTGGAGCCATCTCAACATGACAAGCTAGGTAAACTAGAAAGTTTATTGTAATCTTTGCTCCTCTCAAATCTTCATAAATGACTTTGCTTATTAATTACTTGGACTGAACAATAGATGGAAGTAGGAAGGAGGGGGAAGATTACAACATGTCACTCTGGATAGCTCCATGTTGATTTGAGAATTCTTTTCTGTATCATATAAGTATGTCCGATAACTCCTCCTTTTCTTGAATACTTAAGAGTTCACTACTTCGAAACTTCTTTACTGTTTTCCAGTCAAGTTCTTTATTTTCAATCTCCATGGCTTTATTTTCTGTAGTTCATCCTACAGTCATCATTTCATATGTGTTGGAGAAAATCTCCAATAGGTTTTTATGCGTTTTCACATTTCTCCCACTAACAATGAATGGTGTTTCAATATAATGGCCTGGATTTGGCAGAGTTAATTTCTTATTGGCAAAATCCAGAACCACTCTATATTTTTCTAACCAATTCAGTCCAGGGGGCAGTGATACATTATAGCAAGGAACTATTAAGAAGTTTTGAACACATTTCAATGGCTCAAGTAGAATGGGTAATAATACCTCTCCCTTACAGGTTTTATTTGAACTCTAAGAATTCTGACTACATGTACTCCCTTTGTACATCATATCATACACTTCCCTTAACTTTAGCATGGAACTATTAAGAAATTTTGAACACATTTCAATGGCTCAAGTAGAATGGGTAATAATACCTCTCCCTTACAGGTTTTATTTGAAATCTAAGAATTCTGACTACATGTACTCCCTTTGTACATCATATCATACACTTCCCTTTACCTTTCTGTTTCTCAAAACAACTCCTTACTTAGAACATTAATTTCACTGCCTGAGTCTCAAATCATGTTCACAATGTATCATCCCATTTTTACCACTGTTATTTCTTTTATGGTTTTATTTTCTGGGAAAACTTCTCTTTCTTCTAGTAATTACCCTCTTAACTGTCATCCTTGACTTCAAGTATGAGAATAGTAATCTGCTGGGCCTGTTGTTCATTATTCCTTTTTGAATGTAACTGACCACCTCACAGAACGTTCTTCATTTTCCGTTTTCAACTGTTGTCATCCCAGTTTGCTGCTGATTGTTGGATGGACTACTAGGGTGCTGACCTTGGTAGTTATAACTAGTGTGGTTTCTCATTCTTTGATTGTTGAATTCGTTCTTTTAGTTTCAAAAAACTGATTAATATATGTTTCTACCTTTGTTTTTGGATTATCCCAGTTATCTGAAAGTACATTCTGATTTTGCCAGACCACCTGTTCTTCTTCCTGTTCTTCATGGAGAGTGTGTAAATGTCCAAAATAATGTAGCAGTTCATTAATTTTGATGCATCCCTTCATGAGTAGCTTGGGCTGTACGAAGATAGATGGGTGATTAGTTAATACACAGATTAACTGCACTTCATCTTCTGGCCCACCTAGGAGTTTGGCCATATGTAAATTCCATTTGAAATAATTTTATACACTCTCCATTTCCTCCTATAGGGTTATCCGAAAGTTCCAGGGCAGTTTTCTCCTAGTCCCCTGCATTCTTGAATAATCTGATAGATTCAGTAAAATACTTTGCATTCATGATTCCCCTCTCCTGTGCCCCATCCCCCAATTTATCCATGGCAAACTCTACCTTTTTGTAGTCGTCCATGAACAACGTAACCTCCCTTCGAGTGACTTCAGAAAAGGGGTGGATGCAGTCCATTCCAAGGCTTAAATGACAGGATCTATTTAGTCCACCCCATTTCACTCTCACATCCCCATTGCTCCAGGAAGTTTCTGCCTCAACCAGAGGGTTCTTTCTTCCCCTCTATCGGTTCATTTTCCTGGAATCTTTCATTAGAGCTATCCATGGTGCAGTGCTTTGTACTACCGTGATTGTCCTCTTACCACTTCGTGAGTGTACTCTCTACAGGTCACGTACCCGTTTCTTCCATTATTCCTTTTCTAACAATATAACTTTACAGTGGCCTTTATTCATCTCCTTGCTGCTGAGGAAGATGTAGACTCTTAACATAAGTTCCCATATTTTCTAGGTCAGTCGTACCGCTTTCCTGTTGTCATTTTATACAACACACTTACGCCTGTAAATTACCTAAAATATATCGTAGCTTTTCAATAGTGTCTTCTTGTAGTCGAGCATGATCAACTTTAGAAGTGCCCAGTGACGCACTGATTTCTTCCCTAAGATATTGAACCTTGTTATTCACACTGATGGGTATCCTTAATATTCTCTTCGAGATCTTAGCTAGACATAATCTTAAAATTACTGATCCCTTCACCTAATCTAACTATTTTCTTATCCATTACTACCTTTTCTAGTTTATGTTCGTTTACATGGGTGTCCAGTGTTGTAGTATTGTTATCTATTAACCTGACAGATCTCCTTTAAATAGTACTACTTGTGTTTCAATAGCTTCATTTTCTACATGCTTCATTAATATGAACATTTAATTGTTCGTTTACTTTCTTATTTAAACTCGTTTCTAATATTGTGCTGAACCTTCTTCAATTTTTCTCCCATTTCTTTCACACAGTTAGCATTATTTCTAAATAGGCTATTATTCATCTATCGGAATATTTTTATATTCGTAGAGAGGGGTGATTTGAGGCCTATCGGCAATCACAATGGAAGCTGCCAGGTGAATACTAATTACAAAGCCACACGTACTGAAACAGTAACTAGCATCACCCATTTTTCGATACAACTCGCGGTACAAACATTACTTATGGAGATACATTAGAGCCTCTTTAACTGCCTTGTTGTCTTGGAGCAAGTATGCATTATTGCGCTTTAGAAATAGCTATGTAACTTCCACGTGCACCTGAAAAGGGTTAAAGAAAAGTTAACGCAATGAAGGAACACTTAAAAAAGTGACTGTTTACTGTTTTCGGTATTTTTATTGAAAACATAGTCGACGGTTCTCAAACATCTGTAATTGATAAGCTTAAGCTGCATTATAAACAGTTTCTACAAATTTATAAAGAACGAAATTCTTTTTGGTGTGCTCCACTGCGAGAATTCTACTTGAAAATTTCTCTAGAGAGTAGTTTAATTTTTACATAAATTCGGACGTTCAGAAAATATTTTTTAATCAGCTTCATAAGGTTAATATTGGCTTTGTGCAAATTGAAAGTACTCTGAATTATATTTTCTCTTGCGAATCCAGACGATTTTACTGTATCCAACCAAGTCTGTTCTACAAGTGGATAATCTTGTATTGGACTCGCCGTATATTTTCGAAGAAAAATTCTCAGTTTTATTTCATTATGTGTGAAATGAATATCTTAAAAATGAGTCTCAATACCTTTGTCTGTTTTGTTAGGAAAGTTTTGAAATAATGAGGTGCGGTGACGTGTATTACGATAAAGCACTTACAATAACGCTTGGTGAAGTCCAAAATGAGTAATAGGACTTGGATGTCCGGAAAGCGTAGGAAAGTGCTCGACAACTACTATGCAGAAAATTTGCTCAGTGAGAGGAAAAACAAAACCTAGTCCACATATAGCGTCACGTCCGTTTCCAAACGAATGTGAGCGTCGACCATATTGTAGTTCTCGCTGTATCATTTCCATGCAAGATCTTTCGCATTCCACACTTGGTGGACGTTGCAGTTGCTATAATCGCATAACTGTTTTTGTTACTAAACACGTATTTCGTTTCCCAGGAAAAAATAATTCCTGAAATATAAAGTTAATTTTACTGCTCATTCGGAGAGCTGTTTGTAATTACTTTTCACCATTACCTCTCAAACCGGTTCACACAAATCGAAAAAGAAAACCACTATGATCTCTATTAAACGTACACAATCAAAGACCGTTGTTCCGGAGAGTTGTTAACACGATGCACGTCCGCACAGCATATCAGCAAAAAAGCTGAAACAGTCTGTAAGTAATTCCTCTAGTAGATGAAATGTAATTTATCGCTGTTTTTATGGTCAAGTGGTGCCTTCGCATGCTTCATGTACTATTTGAGCGTTTAGCAGCTGTCTTACCAGCTCCCGTGTACCGATGCTCAGATAATATCTTTACGTGACTAGATGAAATTTAGAATCGTTGACGGCAACTTATTGACAGAATAAAACTGCGCGCCGTGCCAGGACTCGAACCCGGAACGCTGCTTTCCATGAGTGTGTTTTAACAGACCGGGTTATCCAGACACGACGCACGACGCTCCCTAACAGCTTCAGTTCAGCTGCCACCTTCACCTAACTTTCTAAGCTTCTACGGCTCTCTGAGGACGAGTCGTCTGTCATAGAAGGACCAATAAAGAAAACTTTAAAAAATACTCCGCTGGAAACTGAAAGAATAAGTGTCGTTGACTGATAATTCAGTGTATTCTGACACTATATCTTGCTCTTTATTCTGGACCAAGTCTCTTCAACATCTTAAGGACTTACTAAATGCTGCCAGATTATTTAAACAATTTTTCTTGCGACGAAACAACTGAATATTCCAGCCATTTGTCACTGTAGCCTGAGAACCAATTAATCCGGTTTCGATTTGTTGGTTGTAGGTCCGTCAGTTACGCAAAACAGCGTTTTTTCCAAGTTCTCAAACATGTTTCAGTACCTTTTTGCCGTCATTAGTGGGTTTCTGTTTTATTTAATCTGTAATGTATACATTTTTACTAGATGATTACAAAATTATAGGAATATTCAGATCAACTATTCGATTCATCTAGTTAGTACCTTTACACCGGATTTCATAGTTTTTCAGGATCACTTGTGCATTATTTAGTAGTGGTAGCTTGTAATCTGCAACCAAATGATGTTGATGGGAAATCTTATTGGGAGTTAACCTATCGTTTTATGCTCTAAACGTAATTTAGTTCGTCGCGATATTCGTTTTTAATTACGTTTTTGCGTGGAAAGCCCTTTTTTCTCAGCATCCTGATGAGGTGTTGTGAAGCAAACGAAAAATTACACATATTTTCACAAAATATGGCCGTAAAAGGACTTTGAACTTCAGCCCAGTCAGTATTGATTTGTTCACCAGTAAATTTGACGCCTAATTTGAATTTTGTTTCCATTTTATCTTTGTATTTGTGAGTGTACTGTACGCTTCTTAGCTGGTTGTGATGTCTTTTACGTAGTGTTCCTTTATTGTGTAAAATGGTGAGTCCTTGCCGAGTGTAGTGTTTCCATTTTTCGTGTGTGTGTGTGTGTGTGTGTGTGTGTGTGTGTGTGTGTGTGTGTGTCTGTGTGAGTGCGTCTAGTTTGACTATTTAGCTGTTCGTGTTGCCTTTTTTGTAAAGTATCTTTAATGTGTTAAACAGTGTGCCCATGCAGAGTGTAATGTATTCATTTATGACCTGTTTTCCCTCTTCTATTGTCTTCTGTATGTGGAAGATATCGTCAATGGTCAGTTTGCTGTATAGGCTGTGGCTGGATTTTAGTATTCTTAAGCCTGTTTCTATTGTGGTTGGGCGGTATTGTGGGTTATTAGGTAGTCAGCAAATGTGATATGGAAAATGTTACTTTTTAAAGCTCTGAGATGTTCTGAATATCTGAAGTTTCTGCATGTCTGTCCTATGTATAATGACTGGTAAGTGTAAAGCTCTGAGATGTTCTGAATATCTGGTTTTGAAGTTTCTGTATGTCTGTCCTATGTATAGTGACTGGTAAGTGTTGCATGTGAGTTCATATATTCCTGATCTGTTAATTTTATCCGTGGTTGTTTCCCGTGTTCTGATCTTTTTCTGTGTTCTCTCTTCCGTCCTGTATCCTATTTGGAGTCCCTGTTTCTTTAATATGTGAACAGTTTTGTTGTTGTAGATGAGTATATACCATTTCGTTTTGTGTGTATCTTGTTGCTCACTTGCGTCTTGTGTTTGGTCATTGTTTGTGTTTGGTTTTGTCCTAGGTTGGCTGAGGACTTGTGAGTGTGGTATGTTCATTTTTAACTGAAAACACGGGAAACACAAGGAGCTGCAAATCTAAATGATGAATAATCCAGTTTTAATGCTGTAGAGAATATCAGGAATAACCTATATAACAGTTAAAGACACTTGCAGTGCCTCAAGCAACTCGACTTTCCCAGTGTCGGCTACTCCGGGGTGATAGTGTTGTTTTCAGTCAGCTACGTGTGTTACACTACATAGTCTTAATCCATTTCATAGGTGCTAGAGTCACTGTTTTGAACCTTTGTATTCCGAGCACTGGATCAGGCCGCGCCTGCACGCTGTTGTAAAAGTGTGTCAACGAAAGTGAGTGTTGAGACAGTGCGGTCTCAGAAGGTTTGAAGTGAGCGTCAGTGTCAAGAATTTACCTCTACTGAGAAAAGTGGAAGTAAATACCAGCCCATAGGCGTTTCTCTTTATTTATTTACACTCTGTTTGTACGTATCTGTTCAGTTTTAGATTTGTTGCCTAGTGTTTACTACGGACTCTATATGATCACTACATATGCAGTATTACTGTAAGAACTAATTATTATCTCTATGGTGTTAATGAAAGGCGATGACAATTGGACTGAATTTAATGTGAATCTGTATAGAATGCATGAGTTGGATTCGTTCGGAACATCGACTGTACTCTTTCTGAAGATGGAATCAGTTACAAGCGTCAGATATCTAGTGGACTGCACCTGGAAATGTTCAAGATGGAGCGAACACATACATTTAGTTGTAGAGAGAACTCTAGGAATCAAATTTCTTCTTTTAAGCAGACCGCTCAAAATATTTTCCTATATATGCCCCGAGGGCCAAAAGAAAACGCTTGAACAATACTGGAATTGTTTTGGTTTTAGCTGTGTCGTATGGAAATGAGATGTACCGCCTGTCGCTGTATCCGTATCAACAGACAAGAACAGTCTCACCTGCTGATCTTTTGTTCCCTGGACTATGCAGACATACATCACTTACAGCAGGCAGTAATGTTATCTGGGCTAAAGGAGGTGAAAGGAAGACAACCACAGATTAGCATCAGGCAGTTAATTTACAATAATTCAAATATATTCAAAAGGAAAACACACAGGTGCAAGGTTTTCTCGTTACGAAGAATGAACTTTAGCCAATTCATGATTCTGGGATACATAGCGAGCTGCTAAATTGCTGTAGCACAAGATAAATATTCCCGAAAACCCAAGAGAATCAAAAGGAAACTATAATGACTCATCCAGTCCTTGGCGAGGATGATGATCGGAAAAACTTATAAGAACTTTGGGAACTACGAATCACGAATTAAAGCAGTTAGACATGAGGAATCAAGCAATAAAAGCACACAAACAGGTAAGACGCAACAATTCTTACCGCCTTAGCATCGACGGAGCTTAATGCCCGTTGTTCATGTAGAAAACACTGTATTTCTATATTAATCATGGCCGAAGTAGCCACTAGCGTTCTACGATGAAACATCTTGACTACAGCTGATTGATTCTACACCTGCTTGCTTCCGAAGTGATGGATGCCGACACATGTAAGGGAGAGCCGACCAAAGTGGCCATGGTGGCCAAAGTGCCCTTGGAGCTACAAGGTGCCGGGATCGCGTGGGAGATGTATCACCTTGTTCTCCCTGGAGCGTCCATTCAACCAGTGAAGACTACGTTGTCTGTTGTGTCGGACTTTAGAGCTATAGTGTTTCTGTAAATTTTAGTTCTCCTGGCACAAGGTACAGGTAAGTAATCTGTGTATTTCTTACTGATTGGAAATATCACGTAAACCTTTTTAAATGAAATTGTGTTGAAATTGTCATATCTTGACTCCAAGATTCTACTTTAGTTACTGCAAATCCGGTCATCCTATTAGAGGTCTTTCAGTTTTTGTGTACAGTCTTGAATGCGGGCAAAGTGACCTTCTCGACACTGCCTTTTGCACACTTTGTGTGGGGGGAAAGCGTGAAAGCAGGGGTCGAAAGAAGAGCTCCGCGGCGAACCTTTCTTATAAAAGTGATCTAGAAGCGGTAAATAAAGAAAGAATAAAGAAAGCAAGAATAAGGAAAACCGGAAAGCTGCTGAAGAGATGAAATGTGATAGAAAGGAAAAACGAGGAAGAATTTTAAGGCCAGAAGAGCAGTTGATATAGTACTGTGTTCTGGGCTCACGAAATCTATACAAGAGGTGAGGTCACTGTTTGACTTTTGTTAAAAGTATAATTCAAGTCATGTTTCACAATAAAATAGATTTAGTTCTTTGTTCAAACATATATTGTCCCGTATTTTTTGGGTTTAAATCTAAGTGGTCACTTCGCCCGCTCATATCCGAGAGTTGGCCGATTTGTCAAAACTGAGTTGTTTGAGTACTTAATTTGATCCTAAGGTGATTAAACTATTCCAAATTCCACTTCAGCAGTCATAGATTATGATCAATGATATCTGTGAATTGTCTAAAAAATAGGAATACCTTAGCCTGGCCACTCTGCCTTGCTCTCCCCTACAGAAAAATGGATGCAACTCCTGCACTGTTACTAACAACGAAGTGAAGCCAGCACTGAACTGTAACGATTTTGAGCTGGGAGAGCACCCCTCCATAGCTTGGTAGCTTGGAAGCAACCTCTCTTTTCCTCTATAGGAAAAGTTCCATATACGCAACAGGACTGGGTATGGCAAAGCAAACGGATCTTGCTACTATCAGCGGGAGGGGCAGCTAGGCATTCGAAAGCTCTGGTTGGTGACACTGTGGTGGCGCCAGTTCTCTGAACGTGGGCGGGACTCGTGTCCTCACATGTAAATACGATCGCAGCTTGAATTTGAAAGTAACTGAACTAAGAGTCTACAAATTTTCTCCAACTTGTGACTTTCCTGAATTAACTGGTTACAGAAAATGAAAATTACTATGCCTGCTCTTCCATTTGATGGTCCTCTACTCAGGCGAGCAATCGGCGGTTTCACTTTGCCTGGGAAAATTAATTTCACTACATAAATTGAGTAATTTCATAAACTTTTTAATTAACTGATTTAGATGCCCGTGATTACTGACACTGAACACTTACCAACACAATATGAACCTATGTTTGGGAACGTGATTTCAATTTAATTTGTAAGAGGGCTGGACCGCACAGCTCCTGAGGATTCTCCACGTGCTTTATTCGCATACGTCTCAGAAAACTCTCCGGGTTTCAACGTGAGTGGGCAAAAGATTAACAGGTCTCTTCTGTCTTTCTATCATGGGTTTCGGCAAATTTCTTGTATGTGAAAGAGGACCTGTTGACTAAGGGTGAACAATGGTCATTCTGGAGCTAAATTTTTCTGTAACAGCTACTTCGTTACCTGTGGCAACTTGTTGGACACTTTCGAAAATTGGCAATTACGTTTAGACAGTCAGATGATGTTTTTCAAAACTGGTAACTGCAGTTTTGTTACAAGAAAATGTAAGAAGACTGAAAAGACCCTATCTCCTTATTCGCAATATTGGTGGCACACTTGCCCTCACGAATAATGCGGAAAGCGTATGGACATAGTAGTTTGAACGGGTGAAGCACTATCCTCACTATATATAGAAGCTCCAACTTGAAAATAGATGACAAAAAATTGAAGTGATCGCTTCTAAAGTCCAAGAAGGGGTCCAAGAACAAGGGAATGAAAGTATTTTCGAAAATCGGGAGCCACACCCACGTGCACTTACCGCTACGAGTAGTATGAAGAGTCAACAACAGTGCGTTGAGTATGACATAGGCCTGAAGTTTGCAATGGAAAATTGTTCCTCGTATCGAAACCCAAGCCCAATATTTTGAGTTAAATTCCTCCTCAGAATATCGTGCAGTGGCGGCGTGTGACGCTCTCTTCATTGAGAATCTTAAACCCGGTGGTCGCCTTGGTGCAAATCTACAGGAGTAGGTTAGGTGCTGGATATGGGTTTCACTCTCTCCCTACAATCTTCCTCATATATAATTGATATAGCATCAAACTATACACATTCGTTGCAGTCACCAAAACTCAGTAGATTTGGTAAGGCACACAGCAAAAGGTGGGAGGAGTGATAACCTGCTGGCCCTCAAAAAGATACAACGTAATATGAACAACATTTATTGAAAATTAAGAAATTGTTATATCAAGATATTAATCACACTAGCGCATAGAAACAATACTAAATTACAGTAGGTACAGTCTATTGACCTTCAAATTCATCAGAGACTATCATACGTGAATATTCCAAGGTTTAGATGTGACCTTTTTTTTTTGTCATCGGTCTACTGACTGGTTTGATGCGGCCCGCCAAGAATTCCTTTCCTGTGCTAACCTCTTCATCTCAGAGTAGCACTTGCAACCTACGTCCTCAATTATTTGCTTGACGTATTCCAATCTCTGTCTTCCTCTACAGTTTTTGCCCTCTACAGCTCCCTCTAGTACCATGGAAGTCATTCCCTCATGTCTTAGCAGATGTCCTATCATCTTGTCCCGTCTCCTTATCAGTGTTTTCCACATATTCCTTTCCTCTCCGGTTCTGCGTAGAACCTCCTCATTCCTTACCTTATCAGTCCACCTAATTTTCAATATTCGCCTATAGCACCACATCCCAAATTCTTCGATTCTCTTCTGTTCCGGTTTTCCCACAGTCCATGTTTCACTACCATACAATGCTGTAATCCAGACGTACATCCTCAGAAATTTCTTCCTCAAACTAAGGCCGTTATTTGATATTAGTAGACTTCTCTTGGCCAGAAATGCCTTTCTTGCCATATCGAGTCTGCTTTTGATGTCCTCCTTGCTCCGTCCGTCATTGGTTATTTTACTGCCTAGGTAGCAGAATTCCTTAACTTCATTGACTTCGTGACCATCAATCCTGATGTTAAGTTTCTCGCTGTTCTCATTTCTACTACTTCTCATTACCTTCGTCTTTACTCTCAAACCATACTGTGTACTCATTAGACTGTTCATTCCGTTCAGCAGATCATTTAATTCTTCTTCACTTTCACTCAGGATAGCAATGTCATCAGCGAATCGTATCATTGATATTCTTTCACCTTGCATTTTAATTGAAGAGTAGGGGCGACAGGCTACAGCCATGTCTTACACCCTTCTTAATACGAGCATTTCGTTCTTGATCGTCCACTCATATTATTCCCTCTTGGTTGTTGTACATATTGTATATGACCTGTCTCTCCCTATAGCTTACCCCGACTTTTTTCAGTATCTCGAACAGCTTACACCATTTTATATTGTCGAACGCTTTTTCCAGGTCGACAAATCCTATGAAAGTGTCTTGATTTTTCTTTAGCCTTGCTTCCATTAGTAGCCGTAACGTCAGAATTGCCTCTCTCTTCCCTTTACTTTTCATAAAGCCAAACTGATCGTCACCTAGCGCATTCTCAATTTTCTTTTCCATTCTTCTGTATATTATTCTTGTAAGCAGCTTCGATGCATGAGCTGTTAAGCTGATGGTGCGATAATTCTCGCACTTGTCAGGTCTTGCCGTCTTCGGAATTGTGTGGATGATGCTTTTCCGAAAGTCAGATGGTATATCGCCAGACTCATATATTCTACACACCAATGTGAATACTCGTTTTGTTGCCACTTCCCCCAATGATTTTAGAAATTCTGATGGAATGTTATCTATCCCTTCTGCCTTATTTGACCGTAAGTCCTCCAAAGCTCTTTTAAATTCCGATTCTAATACTGGGTCCCCTATCTCTTCTAAATCGTCTCCTGTTTATTCTTCTATCACAACAAACAAATCTTCACTCTCACAGAGACTTTCAATGTATTCTTTCCACCTATCTGCTCTCTCCTCTGCATTTAACAGTGGAATTCCCGTTGCACTCTTAATGTTACCAACGTTGCTTTTAATGTCACCAAAGGTTGTTTTGACTTTCCTGTATGCTGAGTCTGTCCTTCCGACAATCATATCTTTTTCGATGTCTTCACATTTTTCCTGCAGCCATTTCGTCTTAGCTTCCCTGCACTTCCTATTTATTTGGTTCTTCAGCAACTTGTATTTCTGTATTCCTGATTTTCCCGGAACATGTTTGTACTTCCTCCTGTTATCAATCAACTGAAGTATTTCTTCTGTTACCCATGGTTTCTTCGCAGCTACCTTCTTTGTACCTATGTTTTCCTTCCCAACTTCTGTGATGGCCCTATTTAGAGACGTCCTTTCCTCTTCAACTGTACTGCCGACTGCGATATTCCTAATTGTTCTATTTATAGCGTTAGAGAACTTCAAACGTATCTCGTCATTCCTTAGTACTTCAGTATCCCACTTCTTTGCGTATTGATTCTTCCTGACTAATGTCTTGAACTTCAGCCTACTCTTCATCACTACCATATTGTGATCTGAGTCTATATTTGCTCCTGGGTACGCCTTACAATCCAGTATCTGATTTCGGAATCTCTGTCTGACCATGATGTAATGTAATTGAAATCTTCACGTATCTCCCGGCATTTTCCAAGTATACCTCCTCCTCTCGTGATTCTTGAACAGGGTATCCGCTATTACTAGCTTAAACTCGTTACAGAACTCAATTAGCATTTCTCCTCTTTCATTCCTTGCCCCAAGCCCATATTCTCCTGTAACCTTTTCTTCTACTCCTTCCCCTACAACTGCATTCCAGTTGCCCATGACTGTTAGATTTTCGTCCCCCTTTACATACTGCATTACCCTTTCAATATCCTCATACACTTTCTCTAACTGTTAATCTTCAGCTTGCGACGTTGGCATGTATACCTGAACTATGTGGCCTTAAATAAAACAATCATTTACTGCAATAGCATTAAAACGCACAGTTTAGCAGAACGTGACTTGTGTCACCTTGGACAAGACTTGACTTCGACTAAATCAAATATATAACATAGCTAAACGTGACGTATACAATCTTTAAGAAAAGAGGAATGTAATTTAACAGTAACAAAAGATGTATTATAGCCAAACTCACGGAAACAGACTCGAAAGATATAAAAAATAGTTCAGACGTGATGTATGCCACTTTTAAGAAAAAAATAAATTTACTCAAGCACAACATAGCTTAGAGGTGACGAATGTCACTTTTCAAAAAACGGAAGGAGATAATGGTGTATGTTTTAAATCCCAACTCTATTAACTAAAATGGTCCCAAATTATACACTAACAGGGCGTGAGGTGCCGCACCTTCAAAGAAAGCAAGCATTGTTTTGCTTCAAAATTTACACCCGTGTCAGGAGTGGAAAGTCATATAAACCGACCTCGACAAAGTAGTACGGAATGAGAAATTCTTAGCAGTCATGGGACAGCTATGAAACAAACGAAGTCGCTCAAGTAATAACCCTTCGGCCGACCACTGTGGCCGAGCGGTTCTAGGTGCTTCAGTCGGGAACCGCGCTGCTGCTGCGGCCGCAGGCTGGAATCCTGCCCTGGGCATGGTTGTGTGTGATGCCGTTAGTTAGGTTTAAGTAGTTGTAAGTCTAGGGGACTGATGACCTCAAATGTTAACTGCCATAATGCCTAGAGCCATTTGAACCAATTATTAACCGTTCGTAAAGGACAAACGTAAAAGCAATATATCCAAATTTCACAACACCCACCGCTCCACACTGGATCCTTAGTGACAGTTACTGCAGTGGAGTAATCAGATAACAGGCAACAGATTTTGATTAAGGTCTAAGTTTGAAAGTGTGGCGTTCACAGCGCCTACTTCTGAGAAGACTGTACTTAGCATTAAAACAAGATATTAAAAGATAGTGCTATTCAAATGAACTAAATGACTCACCGAGTCAACGAGACTGGATCGTCAACAAACCACTGCGCAAACACTTAAATTATAGTTAAACACCAGCGATGAGACTAAAGTCCACTCTACAAGGCAGAATGGCGCGGACGATACACAAATTTAAACTGAGCCAAGGAGCAACCGTCACCTGGCCTCAACTGGCTTCTGTTAACTTAGCAGTGAGCTTCCGTACGTAAGCTGGAATACAGACCGAATTACAGTAATTAAGTAAAATACAAATAAGAGAATACAATCACCTTAGCAGTGAGGTATCGACATCAACAAACACAATCCTGTCCGAATCTACCGTCGGCGCAATAAAGTCTGAACATTAACAGACCTAGTGCAAACGACAGGTACATAAATCTTATAGAGATCAGTGACTCTTGCACTTTCAAAGTTAAGTAAACGCCACCTGAAACATAGTGAAATTTATACATGGTTACGAAATATCTTAATGTTAATCGGTGATAATCAAGAAACGCGACCAAGGCAGAAATTAAATTAAAACTTATTTATATATTGGAAATGACCGGTGCTATCCACGACCTATAGCAGAAGTTCGACTTTACTCATCTACGTTGATGAGCATCAATTGGACATAGATTGTGTGACTCAGAATATCTGACAACACATTCAAGTAACAAATCACAAGGTACAATAACTGCTGACAGTATGCAATCCTCACTGTCGTGACACTGGTATTGAAAGGCGAGTGAATCCCAAGGGCTTGATAACTACGTATTTCCAAAAGCGAATTTCTCGTAAGCCTTGCAGTTGCACAAGTGCTGTAGGAAGAAGGCAGGCGTGCCGCAGGTTCTGTGAATACAGGCAGAACTATACGTGTCGGAACTCCGTGACGTACAAACGCTGGCAGCCGCTGCCAGCACCCATCAGCAAAGTTAACTGCAGCAGCCCAGCAAAGCTACTCGGCACACGTCCGGCACACACTTCCGAGCCGTCAACACCGCCTCTCCACTCTGTTCACACAGAGCCTCCCAACCTCTCGCCACAGAAACGACCTCCAGCGGTCAATCCACCCGCCCCCTCCCCTCACCTTCCCCTCCCCGATGCTTGATGCAACAGTTACATTAAGGGGCTCCGGAACGCCCTATACTTGCAATGTTAAAATAATGCTTATAAACTACATCTTTCCTCACAAAGTATTTGAGGTAGGAAGTTGAACTTTTTACAGATTATTTATTGGAATATGGGCTACAACTTAAAACAGGGATTTTACAAAATGTTAGTTCAGTTATTAAAGATGATTTTTTTTCAATTGTAATGAAAATTCACAACATTTTTTTGCAATTTTTAATTTATGTATTCAAAAATATACAGTTTTTTTGGAAAATGGCTGTGTTAAATTATGCAGAAGGTACTGTGTAATATTTACTGAAAGTTTGAAACAAATATGTTTGGAAGATCCTTAGAAAACATGTAATTAGTATGAGAAAATTAAAGTTTTGGGAATCGAGCGACAAAGATTGGATTAACTTTTTAGTGCATTCCAGGTCCATAGGATGGATTACCTTCATCCTCTGCAAACTCCTCCTCCAGCTTCCTCTTGTTCCTCCTCCTGTTTACTCTTGCTTGTATTTCTAGACTCTTTACAGTCCTGTCTGCAGCCCGAAGGCGTTCCTTGTCTAAAGCAAGCATCGCTCGTTGTTGTGTTCGTAGATTTTGCTACCATTTTCTTCAGTTGCAGTTACTGCAACACTGTTCTAAAAGGTGGTCATGTATGAACACTTATCACATTTCAGTTGTATTTCACTAGCAAGTCCTACGTGCTTTATTATGGAGAGTTCCAGACCAACTTCACTACAATGAATACATCTTACACAGTTTGAAAAAATTCCTTTGAGAACCGACATATCAAATATTTCATTCACATCCGATTCGCCCATAAAACATTCATAGTTTTCACTCATTGAACCAAGCTTCTTCTGTGAAGTATTTTCTTTCCCACTTTGACTGCTATGGGCAGGTGTACTTGAGAGGTTAGGTTCACTCACTTGGTTGTCGTCTTTATTGTTTACAGTAATAACACATACCTTTGGCTTTCCAACATTTATCCTTTTCTTAAAAGCCTTCAGAGGATTTCTAATAACTTTACTTTTACTCATTATTATACTTCAACAAAACAGAGACTCAAGAAACAGAATTAATTACGAATATTTTCGAGATAACGACAGAGTAAATAAACATGAAACAATCGACAATCACACCAGCGATATATGTTGAGCCATCACAGGTTAGCCACAACACATACTTTATCTCACATCACTAAAATGTACCTGATGAACACGGACGTTAATAATAACACCATTTGACAGCAGTTTAACAGCGCCACAGTAGGTCACGCCCATGTAGAACACATTTCAAAAAAAATTTAAAAATAGTTGTAGTCTTCGGAATTGAATAAATTATATATCTATTAAAAGGTAATAGTCTGCAGATTCAGAAAACGCAAAAAAGTAAAAATTGAACTTTTCATGATTTTGAGCCTTTCCGGAGCCCCTTAAAGAAGACGAAGAACTTATTAATTTACCAGCTGCATCGTACAACATACACCAATGACGCAAGTCCCACACATCGCTGAAGAAGGGGTGATTATGAGTGGTAGTTGTGCGTAATGAAAACAGTAAAGCATCCAGAAGGGCAGGAAAAAACGAAATGAAACTTAACAGGCTGAGAGGCTATGTGATGTTATTTCAGTGATTACAAAATCGAGTCCAAGTTATAAAGGAATTGGCAAAATGAGCCCACTTACCAATATGACGCTGCACCTCTCTGCTTTCGATGGTTCCAGTGATTATGTTGAGAATGGTGTGATGAAGCCGTTGTATCCTCACCTGAGGCGAACCGGTCCACAACTCTTGGCGTCTTTGATACCTTGGATGCTGGCACCAGAACAGAGTTGACGTGCAAGCTGGTCCCATGCACGTCCCATCGGGAACGGATCCAGGAATCTTTATGACCACAGGAGTATCTCACAGTCTCGCAGACAGTTCATAGAGACAAGTGCCATGTATGTGAGGCGGGGCGGGTTTGAAAAATGCGTATTGATTGTCACTGTCTCTCGTTGTTGCGTTAACTACAACCTCAGTACAGCGTCTGATCATGAGTCAGTTTATCTCCATACGTAGATACTGTCCAGAGGATGTTAAAAGCAGCGTTGAAGAAAAACACCGTCAATACTTACGTTCGCAAAGTCTGCGTAAACTCTGGTAGCAAGCTATCCTGTAATATAACAAATTTCAGGTAGAGGGCGATTGCTTCATCTCTTTAGAAAAACGGCAAAATTCTACAGGGAGTTCTTTTATTTCTTTAGGTCCAAAATTAAATACTTGCCATCAGCCCATATTTACTTAACGGCTAATATCACTGTCCTCAGTTCACATTTCATACAACCCAGTACCCACACAAGGCAGCCAAGAATGTACTTAAGTCCAACCCAAATTCTTACGCGATTTACAGTCATTACTCTGCTACAATATACGAGTTTCACATTAGGTCCTCTTTCAGTGGAATTCTAATAAAGAAATTTCTCGCCAACTATTTCGTAGATGAGTATGAAACATGTCACGCGGAATTCTACAAAGGCAGAAAGTTCACAGGCTGTCCGTAAATGCAACTGCTTTCACAGCAATACTATCCGGACGCGAAATACCAGTAACTTCTTCATTTTACTCATAATGTAGACGGACACGTCCAACATGACCTGTACGTCCGATAGCTGGCCAACGACTCCTAATGCCGTTCCTTCCGGAGTCTATAACTAATTCCAGTGTTTGGTAAATCGGTTGTTCAAAATGACCAGCCAATCAAAACTAAAACTGTCCTACGCCAATCATTATTCACAGATGCATTTATGTCACTTCATCATGCAAATCTTAATAAAGTGTTCAACAAAACCAAACGAAAAGAAAACTAAGCTTGAAATCACTTTAGAAAAATATTACTCTGAAAATGGCTATTCTGACTGCCTTCTTACAAAAGCAAGTACCCTTGGCCATACGTCATCAGCACGGTGGGGAAATTACATTTTTCATTGCAACTTGCTTGCTTAACACTTTCCAATGACATAGTTATGTAATGTTTAACATGAGATAATATTGAATTTTTTTCATATGTCCCACATACACACTCTCACTCATTCTCATTTACTCACACAACAACCCATTAAATAAATACTTATCTTTTCTGAAATTTATATTAGGAAAATGAAAAATAGTTAACGTATTTAATTATGAAAACACAAACAAATTGACCTAACATTTAGTGAACTTCCGTAATGATTCCAAATGATACTAAAAGACAAATTGTTATGGATCCTAACTGACTTTAATCTTACAAGTGTCGATTTGGGGTGTTATAGGTAATTTCCTAAAACTCTGAAAGTATACAAGCTAGAAAGCTGATATTTTTACGCAATCTTGTTTATAATAACAAAGAGCAGTATATTGACTTTTACCTAAATTGGGTAATAGTTAACGTAGTTCATTTAGATTCTTAGGGGCTTGAATATTCTGTTGCTTCCCACAGCAAGGCTAGCGACAGGTGCAAATGAGTCACACTGAGACACAAGTGGCTGTTTCTGTCACCGCCAACGGCTCCAAAGCTTAGAGCCGTACTGCAGAGTAGTGCAATAAATGCTATTGCGTATTGACTCACGGCGTTACATATGGACGAGCCTTTTCCACTGAAAAACCGAGCCCCAGTCGAAATGGCAGAGGGCGTGGAGCTCGGAGTGGTAAGGTGCTGAACCGGGAAAAAAGACGGAGATTCCAGCAGCATTTAAACATTATTAGCCGTCCAAAATAGTCGTTATAAGAGCCACCATAATACCGTCAATGAATCCCATAATGAGTATGAAACTTCAAGTTACTAATTTTTTTAATTTAAAGTTCGCCACATGCGAATTTTGAATGTAATAAAAATGAGAAACTCAATATTAATGAAATTTAAACAGTGAGAATAAGTGACGACATTAAATCATAATTCAAGAAGCAAAAGAAGTATATTTCGTTGTTAGTTAGGTGCTGGCGTAGGTGATGAACTTGAGCTGGGGCCAGACATCCTACAGTCCCTTCATTCAGTTCAGATTTGAGGAACAGAAACCAGATAGCCACAAGGTGTCAACAGAAGTAAAACAGATTCGTATGGCAGAAATCTCAGATGTCGTGGCTCAGTAATTTTGGAAATAATTGAGGCAACTCAACAGACGAGTATTTTAATGAGCGACGCATAAAAAATAGGCTCATAACAATGTAGTGCATAAAGCTTTTGGTTCATAAGTTAACGTCAACTAGATTTATTAGTGTTGGTGTGTAGCGGTCTTTAGTGCTCCGTGAAATTGTGCATGTGGCTACTAACTTTGGATTGTACTGAATATCATGAATAAAGAGGAGATTGCTTGGGGTCTGCAAAAACTGACATGTCATACAAACATGCAAATTATTCTGCCTTGTGTGTGCCATCTTGCCAGTTTTAATTAATTGTGAACATATGACTGAAGAGGAATAAATGTGTCACTTGACTTACATGGTGAGATGTAAATTCAAACTGACGTTTGAAACTCGTAGTTTATAGCTGGGAATAATCTTGATTTCCCATTGTGTTATCAACTCTTGGCATGACATATTAATAATTTATGTGAAGTTCCAGAATCCAGCGATTTCTTATCCTACTACTTTTGTAGAATAACAGCGGCCATAAACTGCCTAGCTGCCGTGCCTTGCACATGGCACAGCCGTTTCTCTGCCGTCGACTTTGACTTGAAGGAACTGTTCCAGAAGAATTGCTTGAAATGAATTATAATAACCAAATAATCAAAACTGAGCTAAAATATTATCACATTGTAAAATTATACTGGTGGCACTGTGACATGACGAAAGAAACTGTACCACATTGATTGTAAATATATGGTTTGTAATCGCTGTGAGACTGCATTAATGTGTTTTGTAGGTCCTGTACTGTTGGTGAGGATCGACAACACCAATTATAAGCGAGGAGTGGTCTGAAAAAAAGGAAGGATAAGTTGCTGAAAATCACAAGCCAATAGAATACATTTCCATTTTTCCATTCACTTGTATGAAGAGTGGAATAGTTGATTAGTATTCTGGAAAGATTTGACATTTCTCCATTGTTGTAGTGTAGAAGTAACTAGCATCACTTACTGACGAAGAACAGTGCGTGTGACGTGTTCTCTTTGGAAGCACCATTAAACTGTTTGTTATTAAATTATATAGATATAACTTAATTGGGGCAATATTCAGCTAATATCAGTATAATTGTATTTCTTGTTACTCTCAATATTGATATTAGAGGAGATTTTAATTTTTCCATTAACTTAACATGGTATGGTTCAGATGTATAATCAAATTAAGATGGAAACCGTACAACAAGGTAATGTTAAGCAGGTCATGGTGGATATTGAAGTCGCCACTAGCGACCAACATATTGTGGATTTGTTAATGGAATAGTTTTGCAAAATTAGGAAATTCGACAGGACTGTGATCTTAGATAAGCTCAGTGTATTGCCTAGAAACGAGGCACTGAACAACAGGAGAATATGCAAATTAAAATCGATGTAGCAAATGCTCACACTGTCCTATGAAGAAAGATATCAGTCACGAGTCAAACTGACTAACAAAATTTCGTAATATCAAAACTACGTTATGCAAGGAAACCTCTAAATCTCATGTCATTTTAGCTAGTGAGATATGTGAATTTACAAACGCTCATTAGCACTTGTTGGAAGCAATTTCATGTTGAAGCATGGAAGTATCTGAAATCCGCCAGTACCAAGAACCAATAACCGTTAGAAAAATTTTTCTGCTTAACTTCATTCTACAGTGCTTTTATTCTGAATAGTCTACTGAAAGCTGAACCATTGCATATTTTAAGAAAGGGTATAACATGGTACTGGTCTGAAGACTGTCATGCTGAAATTAATAAAGAAAGGCCCTTATGGTCTCGAAACTATTTTCCTTAAATTTCATGATTGTTTTGTAAATGCCCAAATAGCCCCAGCATAAAGATTGTTGAAAATAGTTAAGGCATACTGGAGCCAGTTCTTTAGGAAGAAAATTTGTTAATATTACCATCAGAGCGGGTATGGTAACACAACAGGGCATTGCCAATATAATACCCCAAAATCTTTTGACTGTCGTTAAGTTGCTGTTTAAAAATACTTTAAATGAGGATCTTGATTCTGTCTCTCCTGCAAACCTCCAGAAAACGTCGGTACTTCAGTCATGACCGTAGAGAAACATGCGGATTCTTGGCTGACTAGCAGTTGTTCGGCTACTTTCGGCTAACACAAACATACGACTAAGAGTATCAGCGATTTAGTTGTCGGTACCCCTAATATGTCTGACTTGTAAACGGAAGGCAGAAAAACTGTCAGTCCAATGGGCAATTCCATCTGTTTCACAGGGCCTGTCCAACACACAGCTCAAGAACAGGTTATTAGTTTCTAGCTAGAATTGCATATGCTTGAGATTGACTTAAAATTTCTCAAGAGCAAAGAGCAGACCCAGGGCTTCCAACGTGTACAATGAAGATTTAAGTTTGGCAGGTGATAAGGCGCTTGAAGAACAAGATACTGGCTTTGGTTCACCATTATAGTCATGCAGTAACACATTGCTGTCCTGGTATTAGATGTGTCTGTCTGAAGAAGATACGAGCTCAAAATAAGAAACAGCCAGAATAGAGAAGCTACTTAAAGCCATTTTCAAAGCATCGAATTTAGATTGGTGGGCTTGAGTCCGGAGGAATTTTTCACCCAACCTACGTGACTGATTGAGAGGTTGGGCCAATTGGGCGATATTTGAAATAAATTTTCTAAAAAATTCGCCATGGCTGTACATCTACATATACATTTCTTATCCTTAGATGGAGGAAATTGATAGCCTAAATGCTATCATGATCAGTCCTGATGCCATCAACCGAGGCAATGTATCCGAAAGAGGATATTTTCCAGTGGGCTGAAATTGACCTTAAAAGGTTTTCCAGTTGACCTGGCTTCCTGTAAAAGATGCAAAACCTGGCTGAAATGATCAAGACATTCATGAAAAGTTTTAATGTATATGACAACACCATTTACATAAAAGTAAGCACATTTGAATTTCAGTTCATCTAAAATACAAAACCTGACAACGCAGTCCACAAGTGAACAATACAAATGAAACAACGTGATATTTGAACAAATTCTATTCCACACAGAATCGGGTAGGTGGCTTACACCCTTCGACCAGCAGCACCTGCTGATGGGCCTGATTAATTTAAAGAATAATAAAATACAGGGCTCTAACAAACCAAATAAAACAATTATGGAGAGCCGCTGAAGGGACCGATTCCAATAGAACCGTCTGGTTCAGGACCCAGAAATCCACAAACGGCGGATAACACGCACAATTAGGATTCGGCACTATGAAAATAGGTGCAGTATACAGTGAAAATGAGGGCCCAACCACTTCGTTGGCCAAAAAGTGATCTATGATGTGAAATAATTCATTTATTTTTAAGAGGGGGAAAAAGATGAAGAGCTTGGCATACAAGAAATTGATCTGTAAGCTGAATTTGATAATTTTTTTTTCGTGACCGCTAATTCGTCAGTAAGGTTTATAATACATTCAGATGCTCCACACTAAAAGTAATTACTTTATCTTGAGCATCACAAACACCTGAATATAATAATTATTAGGTAACAAATGTCTTTGGCGGGCTGGAGCTTAACCCGCGATCGTTCGTGCCTGTTGTTTGTTACACTATAGCCCCTGTATTAGATTCTTTCTAACAAAAATAACTTTTACGTTTTTTAGCTGTAAGTTTTATACCAAACTACATTTCTCGTGAAAATTTCTTCATTATTGCTAGCACATTGCAAATACGTATGACCATCAAATGAAACATGTATGTTGATAACCTACAGCAGTTCAGCGCTACATTCATAATATCCCTTCTACCAGCGCGTCCACATAATCATAGTTAGTGAAAAACTAAGGTGAATTTCATTCCTGTTTGATCAGACTGTGGCGGATCCAGCTCCTTGAGACTTTTTCACTTCTACGAGGTACGTATAAAGTCTTGAACACTCCATGAATAAGCTGCTGGCATTCTGTCTAATAGTTTCTGGTTTGTGTGTTACAAAATACTGTAAATTAGTGTCTGGAGAAAATAGTTTCCAGCAATCCAGAACCGTTTTTGAATTTTTTGTTTGCACCTTTACTACTGGAAACTGTGTCACAATATTCTGACGAGTAGTTTTTGCTGGAGGAGCTGCGTTCATGAACCATTAAGTTTTCCATCTCTTCGTTGGTACGTAACACGGTTAGCAGAAGTTGGGAATTCAATACACACAGTTTCAGAATGGCTGTCAGATGGCTCTGTCACTGTGCCGATCTCTTCATGCTCATATTGTATGTCGGTACCTGAAGTCATGCACTCTATGTAGACATTTTCGTCTAGCTGTTCCTCTCACCACGCCAATAGTAATTCGTCTGTCATGAAAGAGCGTGTAAGCAACTATTTCATTCAACATGTAAAACACAATAGGAATATTTATTTAGCTTACAAAAAAGTAATAAATGCAGAATACGTGCAGGAGAAAAAATTAACCCAGTCGCATTTTATTAGCACAAAGAAAGAGACTAAGAGAAACAAGGCTGGGTTTCAGGAATACAGAAGACGAAGTTGGAAATTTGTGTTAAGTTCCTATGGGACCAAACTGCTGAGGTCATCGGTCCCTAGGCTTACACACTACATAATCTAAATTAAACTAACTTACGCTAAGGACAATACACACACCCATGCCCCATCGAGGACTCGAACCTCCGATGGGGTTGGAGCAGCGCGAACCGCGGCGAGTCGCCGTAGACCACGCAGCTACCCGTCACGGCCGTTACAAAAGACATTGGACCGTAATACCTACAGCGTGAGAAAAAGGTCAACAATTCCAACTACTTAAAACAAAGCTTCTATCTTCAGTTGCAGGTAGAGATATCAAAGAAAGCGTTGTTTGGTCAACTCTTCAATATCTTCAAAGCATATTGCAATACGAATCACGAATCTCAGATTTAATTTTCAAGTGTCAGCGATCGCGGGTTAAAGAGAAAAACCTGTTTGCCCGAGTAATTTGAAACGCTCCATGTCTTCTTTATGAAATCGCAGCCAAGAAATACATCAGCGGAGGAAGCATTCACATCGGTAGAACCTATTGGTCATGACAACCCATGAACTCTTTCCTTGGCAAGGATTTCCCCAGACACAGGCAGCAATTCCTCGTTCACATAAAACTTAACTGCAAGAAAGTAAATATTAACAACTACGAGCACGCTAACAATACCACTGATCATCAAGCAGAAAAATTTTGTTACCTGAATCCAACAAAACATAATCCGGGTCATTGTTTAGGATGGCGCAAACAAATGGAAAATTCAGTACCACAAGGCATACCATCTTATGACAGCTTCTTGATGGCCCATCGTAATTCTCACTGAGAGGTACTGACTGATGGTGTCAGCTCTCTTTTTAACCTTGCCTCGCAGTACTGGAAAGTTGCGCGCTATGTGACCTAATTTCTTCCTGCGGACACAAGTTCTGCCATCAGAAGCAAACTATTTGTTTCTCTACTTATCAGACGATGTGTTTTAAGAGAAAAGGGAAAGTTGCGCGCTATGAGACCTAATTTCTTCCTGCGGACACAAGTTCTGCCATCAGAAGCAAACTATTTGTTTCTCTACTTATCAGACGATGTGTTTTAAGAGAAAAGGGATCAACTTCCATTCACGAGTGCCGCACTTATTGTCACTTAACTATGGGTCCCATATACTGCCAGACACATTATATTATTCGGCAAAAGTGATTTGATTGTGAGAGAATAGAATACGAAAAAGAACTTCCGGGTGCAGCCCCTCTAGCATATTATCAACCACTTCTGTTAAGTAGTCGTAAGGCAGAAAGATAACAGCCGCCCACTTTGGTCGAGCGTTTCTAGGCGCTTCAATCTGGAACCACGCTGCTGCTACGGTCGCAGGTTCGAACACTGCCTCGGGCATGGATGTGTGTGATGTCCTTAGGTGAGTTAGGTTTAAGTAGTTCTAAGTCTAGGGAACTGACGACCTGAGATGTTAAGTCCCATAGTGATTAGAACTATTTGAACAATTTTGAAACAGATAACATGTCTATCCAAATATCCTCAGTGTGCCGTACGAATGGTTCATTAGTTTTCGAACACGGTAAAAATTTCCATTGGCCAATTCATTTTCACCTCTAACTTCACGAATATTCGTAAAGCTTATTTATGCTACTCAATCACTGATTCACCATTATCAAGTGCTTGGGCTGTAAATCTGCTTAATTTGCCACAGATTAATGGGTAGATAGTCGGAATTATTACTGTATCAATCATTTGAAGAACATTAGCTGCATTTTGTAAACGCAGTTAGCCACAAAACGTCAATAATTTCACAACTTGTTTTTGTGAAAAATTTATTGTTGTTTCGTATTATTGAGAAGAGTGGATTGGATAATTTTCTTAACCGTTACCACTTGCCCCATTAATCTTGACTGTGACTCCAATATCATAACAGAGGAAAAACGGTACACTTCATCCTGGCTAGTGGTATCTTAGCAGTTTGGTAAGGTAATACTGGTACTATGTTGCAAGTGAATGACATAACCGTGAAGTTGTTCGGTAATAGGATCTGATTTCGAGTCAATATTCACTGCCCGTAAGTCCAGAGCATGGTTACACAAATGATTTAAAGGCACCTGCATTCTGAATACCTGGGAACGTGAAGGGGAGGTACCCTGGAGCAATTCAATATTCGCCTCCTCCCCACAGCGCGAGCATCCCGTACCTCAATGATGTTGGCAGTAGTCATACCGAATTTGTGTTTCAGTGCTCTGTGCAGTGCCCAACAGCACCTTCGTCACCTGCAGTACCTCTGTGCTTAGAAATTAAGTGAGAGTGATAAGATGCTGAAACGAATGAAACAAAGACTTTTAACAACATTTATTCGTCTCAGTAGCATTACAAGCAACAACCTGTAAGAACCTCCAAAATTTATTAAGTAATCCCACAATCTTAATGACCAAGTTAATAAACATTTTTATAAAACCTAACGTTTGGCACATCAGACTTTTGAATGCGATAAACAGCGAGAGAATCCCTATTAAAAAACTTCAAGTGTGAAAACAATTGAAAATATTAAATCACTACTCAAAGAACTGGAACAATTACCATCTGGTTATTGGTCAGGAATTGTCACAAGGTCCCTTCATTCATATCACATTTGGTAAATTAAAATACACACAGGGTAAAATTTAAAACACAAGGTGACAACAACAGATGTAAGTTACAAATACACGACCGTTCGGCATTGACTATGACTCAGTAGTTTTGGGATGGTTGTGGAAATTTAATGCATGAGGATTTAAGAGAGACCAAACACTTTTAAAAGAATAATACTCATAATTGTTTTAACAGAGAAACCTTTTAGAAAGTTCGCAATTTTAAAAAGTTTTAATTTTTTTAGTAAATAAATACAGAAAAAATACTTCTATACAAGAAGTCTAATTGCTAGCTTTTTGCAAGAAGGCTTTAAGTAATTCGAGTACGCACTGGTAACTCGGAATGCTGTTCCACATAACAGACAAAGATCAATGATGGTCACTAATAACAGCTAGGCAGCGTTACATCGACTGCTCAAATTAAATCTCTATAGAATGTAATCCCATCGTGTGATCAATGAAAGAACAAGGGCTTTAGTTACACTGTTCTTCTCCAGTCCTTGGTGTGTACTGAATACGGGCTGCTCAGCATCGACAGCCCAAAGCAATAGAAATAAGAACGCTGAAGTTCATGGTTCCTTGACACAGAACCATTCCATATGTACCCATTTACCTTGTCGTGTTAATGGCAGTCAATGTGTGGCTTAGTAATTCCGTAGTCCAACGGCCACTCAGCTAATCCAGATGCAGCTCTGAAGGGGTTAGTATGTGCTTGGTGCATAATACACTTATCTTCCATTCTGGTGGTCAAACGTCGACCGGAACCTTGACGATGCTTCTGCCTGCCCTAACATTCCTCCGCAGCGACAGGTCACTGTCACTCCAGAAGTCTCACAGACCTTAATATTCCACTATTTGAACAGCTGGCCAAATGGAGCTCTACAATGAAACCAGTCTCTTACTGTGTCAGGAGCTGATTGCGATGTCTCACACATGCAATCACCATCTCTGTGTCCTTCACAGTGATCTCCTAACATCTGACACTGTTCACACGCATTACATGCCCTAAGACGACAAATAGCAACACGAAACACGAACCGCACTAATACACTGTTTTGGACATGATGCATGTCACAGAAAATATTGAAACTCCAATCAGTTAGATACCCAACGATGGGTTATACATATATATGAAGTTACACTGAAATCCAACCGTGTCTTCTGCTTCACTTTTTTGTGTCAGGCAGTGTAAACAGCTGAGCCCTACGCTCAGAATTTCCTAAATAATAGTGCCATAACACTCGTTCTTTTTCTTTCCTCTCATCACAAACGGTCTGGCGGATTATTTGGTCGACTAAAACTTCCAAAATAAAACTTATCAATAGTCACGAGCACACTGAAATGCATAATCTCCAGCACGCAGATAGGATCAGCGCTAGACATCGTGACCTTGAATCAGCGTCAGTCACACAGGAGTCCAAACCCAGACTCCTACAGCCATCAGAAGAGAGCTGGATGGGATGCAGTGATGAGAATATAGCTACGCTCGAAAACGCCAAGATGACACTGAAGATAACAAGTTTATTAAGCTGCAATATATAATGGTTTTTCCCAAATCGTTGTGCCACAGCAGGCGGGCACAGCAGCGTCCTCGTCAGACGAAGAGTAATGGTATGCACTTGATTTGGGTTTCCACCAGCTTAGCGAAGATTTAGGTTGCAGCGTCATGGGGTGGCTGTCGACCTATGGACACCAGCAGCCTCCAGGGCTATGTATCGATCACTACAGCTCTCGTTAACATCGAAGATTTGCATTCGGGAGTCATGCCTCCAGGCCTACCTTAAGTATTTGCTGATTCGCAGGTATCAGCGCTAAGGTTCGGGACGAGCAGGAGAAGTGGCCCTACCTCTCAAAGGCGGATGATGAGTGGCGGATGATGAACAACGTCTTGGTCGTGCAGGTCAACTCTCCAGCTTGTCGGCTTGATGATGGTGGTGGCATTTGCGGCCCATCAGCAATGCCTCAGAAGTTGACAGTGCAGCTGGAAATAAAGGCATCCTGCCAACCGTAATTGTCCTGAATAGCCGATCAAAGACAGCTAGGCTTCCGAGGGTTGACTTCCATAGCCTGTCCTCTGAACTGACACAAGGGATGGGACTGCGCCACACTGGGCAGTCGGCAATCCTCACTCAGCATTTGTTAGGAAGGTGGTGTATCTACGTTGGCGCTTCCCATGCGCACTGCAATGGTGATGATGGAACTGACATCACTTGTCTTGCTTTTCCCTTGATTTCAGCCCTCCTAGTGGCTTCGAATTTCGAAAATTCACCTTGCTTTTCTACTGATTTGTTACCTGTTCCTGGCAGATTAAAATTGTGTGCCGGACCGAGACTCGAACTCGGGATCTTTGCCTTTTGCGGGCAGGTGTCCTACCATCGGAGCTACCCAAGCACGACTCACAGCTTTGCTCCTGCCAGTATCTCGTTTCCTACCTTCCAAAGTTCACAGAAGCTCTCCTGCGAACCTTGCAGAACTATCACTCCTGGAAGAAATACATTGTGGAGACATGGC